>NC_136729.1:31911850-33111850 GCF_936440315.1 Barbus barbus
CAATAAATTTAAAATATCTCCTATATAGGCTGATAACCAATATGGTACCGATATAGAGCCACCAAGAAATTCCAATGTATTTGTTGTTCCCAGAGGACGTGTGGAGAGTTGCAGGAGCTGTTATCTCAGCAGGGAGTCAGGTTGGTGGGGCCGTTAACGCTCCCCTGCTGACTGACAAGGTCACATGCTCCAACTCTCCTATTTTTCCAAACGTCTATGTAAATGAGCGGACTGTTAGCTGTAGCAGCACTGATCCTTATTATCCCAGCTACATCCCCAGACATTCACCATCTCTATCTGACTAGTGTTCAATCTTCAGTGATCCTATGGTTTTCCTGTCATTGCCTTTTCTCATCAAACTTCATAACCTCATCAGTTTCCTTCTGTTGTGGCCGTTCCCTGTAAGCATCCTCTGCTCTTCCAGGCTCCCCAGTCACCTGTTTGATAGATTGTGTGACTAGAACGCTCATTAGCTGTGAGTCAGCAGGGGCATTGATAACCTATAGCACGGTGGCTAACCTCCGCGGTTCCCCATGGTGGTGCCGCCGTCCCCCGTGTCAGCCCTTCCCCTAAAGCCCGGCGAGGCCGGAACATTCATCATCCGCAGTCAGATCCCGCTTCTATAATGTATGATGTGTCGCGGTGCAGGGGTAGGCGAGCAGAGAGGGGAGGCCAGGAGAAGCAGTGAGCCGGGTATTGATCAGGCCAACCCCCCTTCGTCCGTCTGTCATCGCTCCAGCTCAGAGGAGGAGGAGGAGGGCGTGATGTGATAAAAGGAGGAGAGAGGGGCTTGCCGGGCTGTAGAGGACGTGGCTAATCGGCAGCCTCGACGTCTACTTCTTGAAGTTCATTTCTGGAGAGATTCCCCCTAGTGACCCCTTCTCACACATGTACGCACAGTCACTTCCTCTCACACTCACACACTCTCCTCTCACCTGCTGTCTCGCATATTCTCTGAACTCTCTCTCTCTTTCTCTCTGTCTCTGAGAGTGTCTTGGCCGAGAGAGTAGAGGAGAGGAAGGGGTGTGTGTGTGTGAGGGTGTGGAGGGTGGGGGCAGTGGCCTCACAGCTGCGCTAGCTGGCACTGCTTCCTCAAACATCAGCGCCGCAGCCAGCAGCCTGCTTGGCACAAACACTCGCCAGTAACACTTAAACAAATTGCTATAGCAGTGGAAGAGCTGTCTTACATTGTTGATTTTTAACATTCCGAGAGACTTTTTCTCCCCCCCCCTCGCTTTGCCTTTCTTCGCCTTTGGATGCTTTCAGCTTTTGGAACGCTCTGTGTTTTGAATGCACGCCCAATAATTTTCCACCACTCGCTCTCGTTCTCTCACTTTCTCTCTGAATATCAGGCCCCCATGGGTCTCCTCTACCTCCACAGCTCTCAGAGTCATACTTAATTTTTCTGTTCCCCTCATCTGGTTCCTTTTTTTCACACTTTTCTTCATCTGCTCCTCCTACATGTTTTTTTCTTAAAACTAAAAAAAGCATTTTCCCCACATATTGTTTTATTACTTTATTATTTTTAATTCATTATTTTATAATGAACTACATATAGTGAGTTAAAAAGAAAACTAAATGAGTTCAAATTAGTTACAAATAATAATAATAATAATGAAATATAATTTATTTGGTATATATAATTTATATTTATAATTTTTATTGATAGATAGATAGATAGATAGATAGATAGATAGATAGATAGATAGATAGATAGATAGATAGATAGATAGATAGAATGTATACATATACACACACACACACACACACACACACACACGTGTATGTATATATATATATATATATATATATATATATAAACCCGTCAATTATGCTCCTTAGATTTAAAAAAAAAAAAATTATTAACTGATTAACTGATAAACTGATTAAACTAATTAAACTAGTTCTAATTTTAGCTACCGGGGGGCAAATAAGTATTTGATACACTGAATTACAGATCTCTCCATTCTTTGTAAGTGGGAAAAATTTAAAAATCGGCAGTGTATCAAATACTTATTTGCCCCACTGTATATATGTGGGTGATTTTAAAGATGCCATTGGAACAATCAAAACTCATTAACGTGGGTGTCATAATTTATGACTGACAGTATGTGGGTGTATGTGTGCAGTCAGGTGAATAGGTTCATCTCTGTGTTCGGGTCTGTCACTGCTGTTAGTGCAGGTCGGCCATTCACTCTGGCATGCTAGACAGTTAAATGCATGTTTACCATTCAGATCCTCTGGGACTCCTCCTTAGTGGCTGAGGTTACGGCGCTGATCGCATTAAGGTCCCTCGACATGATACAGCACATGGCTGGGTTACGCTGCACGAGAGCATGCTAAACCATGCGTGCAACTGCTTGCTGCATCCAAGAGACCCAGAGCGAGGGAGGATGTTTTTCATGAGTAGCGCATCCAGCTCTGCCAGGATCTAAAACAACAACGCGGTCTTATAAATTATTCAGCGTGGACAAAGAGTGTGTGACAAAACACATGCTGTAAATGAATATTTCAATGCTGGACACAAGTGCATCTGTAGAGGAAAGACTGTCTGTGTGTGCCACAAACTCAGAAACCTAAACCTAGCTGAGTAGCAGCCCAGGAAGTCAGCATGAGGGAAAAAAGCCTCCTAACCTTTAAAGTCGCTGAAAGACAGATGTTTTATTCTTTTGTGGTGACTAAGGGGGAGGGAGCGCAGTAGTTTACCCACAACTATACTCCTTCTTCCTTTGCAGGAGCGCAACTCTCAAATGTTATATCACGTCAATTGAGATCAGTTTACACCACAGGGGAAGCAGCATTTTCAGTTAAACCACTGTACCTGATTACGGCTGCATCTCAGAAACTCGCAGACACGTGGCCTCGTGCACCTGAGCGTAACAGAACCGAACCTAAATGCAGAAGGTGTTACGCAAATACTTTCGGCATCCGAATTTAAGTAACAAAAATATTTACCTTTTCCCTGGAGTAAACAGAATTTAGCTTCCTTGCTGTGTTTGTTCTAATGTTTGAAAGTCTGACAAGTATAATATATGATGTTTTTAGAGTTGTTTATCATTTTCCTTTAGGAGTCTCCTGTTTTTTTCTCGCCGAGAGCTTGAAACTGCTGAGTTTAGATATTGTGAAGTGCATGATTCATACGGCTGTGCGCTGTGCACTTTTTATTTGCCCCTTGCAAGCTCACGGGCTGTTTCTGCGACAGAAAAAGGATGGAGATGGATTAGTATTGTCGACTGAGACCCGTCTGACCCTGTAGTTTACTGTCAGACGTGCCCTGTCTGATGGACAGCTAGAAAAAATACACACCGAAATAAATCACACATTCCTGATGCAATATGAAATATAAATCAGTTCCTTCTGACCTTCAGCAGCCTTCATCTGCCAGAACTCACACGGAATGTGTGAGTTTTGGCAGTTATTGTTTGTCTTTCTTGAAATCTCCCTGTTTTTCACATGATTAATGTTTATGTGGTTAATTTGTATGGTGCTGTTCTGATTGTTTGTCTCTTTGTTTATCTATAGGCAAGTCTGAGAGGCCTCCATTCTCTGGTTATGGAAGAGAGCCAGGCGTCTCTGGATGCCAGGTAACAACCACAACTTCACTTTTATTATTATGTTTTTACATAGTTTTTGCTTTTGTGTGAATCTCACTTAGCCCCTGATTCATCACAACTACCAAAGTGCTGAAAGAGAATGTGCCAAATACTCCAACACATGGCTAAATGGCTAAATTCTGTATACAAGTCCCACCTTAAATTTTTAAAAGTGGAAATTAATAAACAGTCTTTTTATTTTAGAGCTGAGCTCTAAACTACAGTATTTGGGATGGGTTTTTTGGGAGGGGGAAGATGTTTTTGAAATAAGCCCTTGTGCTCACTACGCAAACGGCAATGTTGTTAAATATTATTACATTCTAAAATAACTGTTTTCTATTTTAATAGATTATAAAATATAATTTATTCCTTTTCTTACTCTGGTCTTCAGTGTCACATGATCCTTCAGAAAATCATTCTAAAGAGAACAGTTTTTATTATTCATAAATCTTTTGTAATAATATATTCTCTTAACTGTTACATTTGATGAGATTAATCTGTTCTTGCAAAAATATATAAAAAACTTACTGTCCCCAAACTTTTGAAAGGTAGTGTATACTAATGTGTATACTTTTAATAATTGAATAAATGTTGTATAAATGAACATTAATGAATTATTTGTGATACCTACTGTAATTCATTAACTAATTGTAACCTAAAATATAAAGTGGATCCTAAAATCATTTGATAATCAACTGAGAAAAGTCATCAAAAAGTCTGGGAAATTGCTCAAAAGCAGTGGGTACTGTGTTTGTAGTTTCTACTCAGTTTTTCACATCAGATGATGCTGAAAGAGTGTTTTGTGATTTCTGAATGCTTTTAATCTGAATGCTTTGTAATAGCATTTAATGTGTGATTTAGAGGGAGTGTTTATGTGTAGGGAGCAGGCCTTCAGCACACAGAAACATGACTTTCAGCACTTCCATTAAAGCGGGGTCACAGAGCCCGGCCCTGCTCCCCTCCCTCAGCCACACAGATGTTCCAAACAAAGACAGGATTGTGTGAGCACACCACCCCTCTCTCGCTCTCCTGCCTGCTCATTCTCTCTGACACGGTTGACGTCAGTCAGTCAGAGTATACTTGGAGACCCCCCACCCTTTTTTCCCACCACAATTTTTTTTAATCGCCTGTTGCTTGCACTTTTGCTCTGTTTACATTTTGTTCGCCCCCTCTCCAACCTTGTGGTAATGAGTACTGGGAAACCAAGAAATACACTCTTTTCCATCCTAGTTCATTAATATTGCATTGCATATTAGTGCTATACCTTATGGTTATTAGCAGAAGGATTTAGTAAGCATGCAGGGTCTTAGCTTTAAGATTAAATTTAATGCCACGGCTAAGAGACAATATTAGAGGAAGGCTACCTCTCCAGCTTAAGTGTGAGGTCAGCAAAGCCCTCGACCCAGGTGACCCTTTAATAACCTCATCCTCCGAGCCCAGAGCCCATCTCAGGAGAGCAGAAACACACAAGCACCTTTAAAAGAGCCGTGCGGTTTGCGAGCAGTGAATGGCGCAAGTCAGAACGAATGAAAACACGGCTGGCTCTCCGGCGCGTTCGCTCATTCATAAAAGAGCTTTCTGAAAGGGAATGCCAGTTCAGACATTTTGTGTGGGAACTGGGGAATTTATGCTGGCCTGCAGCTGCACAGATCAGAGCCTGGCAGAGACTCAGTTTGTCTAGTCGCTGAAGAAAAACAGGAAGAGCGAAAAAGCCGTTCGGTTCCTGAGCAAATGTGGGAAGAATGTGGGCTGCAGGATGGCTGCATTAATATTCTGAACTCCGCGTGTTAATACGGCCACCGCGTCTGCCGCGTGCATAGAAACAGATGACTATCAGGTGCAGAGATTATCGGAGAAGCAGTGTTTTTAATACGCGAATCGGGCGCCTAATAACCCAGTCTGCTTCGAAAATTTAGCAATGCACATTGCGGAACCTAATAAAAGGCCCTATTTGTTCAGCGAGTGCCAAGAATGGAAATATATGCACTAGTAATCTATCAAGTGTTTGGCAGTGATGGGAAGCGGTTACAGGATTTTCACAAAGCCAAACAGCCTGTCTTTTTATGAGGTTTGTCATCATTTGCAGGCTAAACCTCTCCCTCAGCAAGGTATTATTGCATCATTTGAACCTGATGTGGAACTGTACACCTTTTATTGAGTTAAATATTCAAACTGTCTCAGCCAGCTGTGGCCCCTGTATCTCTGCCTGCCAAGCTTCTCATTGGCTGCTTTCTTTTACTAGCAAGTAATTCAGCAACAAAAACAGTGATTTCACACAGGCTTGGGAAGTGAGAACCACTTCTTATTTAGAATCATTAACGATTCTCACAAGTGCATTCTTTTCCTGTTGTGGACCGAACAACATACAACAATACTCTGTTTCCTGCATGAAACATACATCACAGACAGTGTAGTCAGATTCCCGAACAGTTATGAACCAGGATTTTTAAGTGAATAAAAATCTTACAGTGCCACCAATATAGTCCAACTCCTAAACTGATGACTTCTGCAAATCGGTTCTTCATAGTAAATCAGAAATAAACAGCGCAAACAGTTTTGCTTCATTCCCAAACAAATTAGCCTTATGAACCAGGTTTTAGAAAAACTATAGTGTAACCAATGTAGTTAAATTCCCTAAGTAATGACCCTTACAAGGCCATTTTTGTGTGAATCGATAGGATTTTTTTAGGCCGATACCGATACTGATTTTAACAAACAATTATTGGCCGATACCGATATAATTTTTGCTGGTTTCAAACACACAAAAATCTGCTTATTACCTGCCATCCATTTTCACCTAAATGTAGGCCTAATGCTTGGCGATTCGTGACAGATCATTGGGTAAACTAACATCTGGGAATTGCCATTGCGACTTACCTGAATTTACAGCTCAGCGTGAGCATTTCACTCGTTGGATGCGTCAGCGTCACATTTGCAACTATATTTTGTACAGATTTTAGTTTGTTTTGGCAAGTATTTAATTATTTTGCCCAGAGAAAAACGTTGGATTATGCAACAGACATGCAACTCATTGTCTCCATGCAGTTAATTAATATACCATCGGTATTGGCCCTTTTCAAGCTATTTCCGATATGCCGATGGCTTTAAAATAATAAAAAATTGGACGATAAATATCGGCAGCCGATACATCGGTGCATCCCTAATTACTACCATTCAGTACTATAGTCAGATACCTGAACAAATAACACTTAAATAGTTAACAGAAATAGTTAACTCAATAATGAAAATATACATGATTATTCCAAACCTTCATTCGTCTGCATAACACAAAATGAAAAAGTGTTTCAGTGTTTTGTTTTTGTCTGTACAATTAAAATCAATGGTCACCTAAACTGTTTGGTTATCATTATTCTTCAAAATATCTTCTTTTGTGTTCCACAATCATAGAATTTTCATTTTTGGGTGAATTATCCCGAATTGAATCAGAATCAGAATCTCCCAGTTGCAATGTAGTTTGATTCCTAAACAAATGACTCTTGAATCTTTTTTTTTCAATACTGTACAATATGACCAATGCAGTTCAATTTTAGTGAATGAAAACCATTCAATGCTACCAGTATAGTCAGATCAAATGATTCTTTTGAGCCGATTCTTTTTAGTGAATCAAAACCGAAATGCGTGACCAGTGTAGTCACACATACTGTATATATGCATCTCTCTGCAGGAAAGAGAAGCTTTATATGACAGTTTAATTTTTATTACATTATACATCATAAAATGATACAGTTTATTAATTTGTTGCTTGCGGTTGCTTCGCAATATCTTTGACAACATCTCACTAAAGGCTACCCTTCTGTTGCCATCTTTAACCTTGTAGCATGAAATACCATGATCCAAACATGAGAAATGTGAAAATACAGAAGCGATAAGAGGCAAGTGGTAGAGAGCTGTGTTCAGCGGCGCGGTGGCTGTAGGTAAGCTTTGCTCCCGTCCCCTGTGTGGAGGATTATTCTGATTGTTGCGGCAGGATGCGGTTGACAGATGACTGCTATTATCTCCACCAATCTGCCTGACATTTCACTCAGGAAGATGATTGTTCAGATGTGAGCGGGCTCAGAAGCCCCTGTGATTCTGTCAAGTGTTCTTATAATGAACACTACTTCTCAGTATCCACAAGATTGACCGGACTGTCATGTAAGCTGAGTACTTGTTTTAAAGGCTAAACCACGGAGGGCAGTCATTTTCCTCTCACCTGCTAACACACGGCCATGTTCACACATAAACATTCATACCCTGGAGAGAAATGAACAGGGCTTTTGTCAGTATATCGCCGTTGTGATCGCTTACTCATTAGGGATTTGAACACAGTCCAAACCCCAAGTATTAAACGTCGCTGTGTAACTCATACTGAAATGTTTGTGCAGCAGATGTGAATGATACCTCAAATCATGTGGCTTGTTGGCGAGAGGTGTATTATTACTTTTCTAAGAAATCAGACTTACTATTTTCAACTGGAAGATGAAAAAATTATTTCATATATCCACGTCCTAAATAGAGACATGAATATGACTAGGTTGGGCTCTTTTTTTTTTTTTTTTTTTTTTACTTAGAAACAGTCTGGCATCGTACAAGCTTTTCTTCAGAAAATGTACATTTCTTATTAATTCTATATTTAATTTAACAAATATCTCACTAATCCCCTTTTGTTTCATGGAACCACCAGTTCTCTGAATGTAATCTTTAAATAGGATTTGACTAATTTCACATCACTATAATAAACCACAGCAAATCTCCCTAAAATCACTCTCTCCCGATTGTTAAATTGGTATTCTATCGGTCTATCATCTGACCCCGGTGCTTTACCGTCTTGTTTTTGCATCGCGGCTAAAAGTAAGAAGATAATATTGCTGTGAGGATTTCATATCATTGAACAAAGGCAACACTAGTCTGTCTGTTTTGCCATGTCAATGTCAATGATGCCACCTCCCTGACAGCCTGTCACTTTGGAGAGCTCGTTTCCCCCCTCATTCCTCCTGCAGTAAAGGAGAAGCCTACCTGATTTTCACACGATCTGATGGCCCTTGTTTTAATCGGCTAAGTTCAAGGAGTAGCTATTTTTAAGTGCTCTCTTCTGTAAGCCTCGATCGGATTTGATTATGACTTCTAGCTGACTTTGAAATGTGAACTTATTTGCCTGTATACAAGGGATAAGCGATATGGCCAAACATATTATCACAATATTTTTTCCCATCATACAATATCAATATTTATCATGATATTAATTTACCATTAATGGGGAAGAAAGTGCTTTCCACATGTTTGTTAGACCTTGAGGATGAATGTAGCATAACTTGTTGGTTCACAATTGAACTCCACAGAATAAGTTACCATTTAATTTAGGGCCCTATGAAAACCATTTTATTTTTATTTTGTTATAGATTCTGTGTTTTATGATTTTTACTACAAACCTATCATCAAAAATAGCATCTAATGAAATTAATTAATACAGCTTTAACATTTTAATCAATCTTCTGAGGAAAATATAACAGATCATTTACAACAAAACTTTGCATTTTTATTTTTTGTCAAAAAAGTAGAAATTATAAATTAAAACATGGATGAAAAATATTTTGATTGTATGATATTCCTTAAAAATAAGAATATTATTAGAAGTGTTGTGAAGATCTGTGAGTTTCAGTGTATATTTGACAGTAGTCTTTCTCAAATAAACGGTGTAAAGCTGGTGTAGAGATTTGTTTTTTACGTGGTCTGACCTCGTATGCTGCGACAGCAGAGTTGCGCATTTATAATTTATTTAATTCTAATTTATAATTGAAATGATAATTTATTTATTTAATTTATTGTTTGAAAGATTATTTTTATTTATAAAAAAACCTAGAAAATAACATTTACTCTGTATTGCAATATTTAAATAATTATAATTATTAAATTATAAAATACAATATAAGATGCTCAAAATGTAATGTTGTTTTAAATATAAATATTATTTATGAGAGAAATATGATGCAAACTAAAATCACACAAAAGATTAGTCAAATTTAGAACCATAAATATACTTATAACGTGTAATCGTGTTTTTTTTTATTAATCTTTTGTGTGATTTTAGTTTGTGGTGTGTTAAAAGGTGCAGAACAGTAGTCAAAAGCCGCTCTCTAATGCACGCTGGGTCTCTCAGTATGAGTCCTGTTACCTGATTCTTTCTATTCTCAGTCACTCTTTCATCCCCCTCCCCACACTACTCTTTAACTCGGCAGACGATTAGGCTAATTGGGCTTCTTCTCTAATTGGCCTCTTAACCCAGTTTGCCAGGACGAGCGACGAAGTGGATGTTGGTCAAGGGTGCGATAGCCTCTGGGAAAACAATTTACAAAACCTGAAGCCTACGCTAATCTCCCGGTCATCAGACGTGGGTTTGGGGCCACTGTCTCTCTTCTCTACTCACGTAATTGGCTCTCAAAGTGGCCCTGTCGACTTCATGGGCTCTATACCGGGTGTTTTGTCAAGTTAAGCCGGTAAAGTTTTTTTTACAGGGGAGCTGACAGCTCCTGAGATCAGACAGATGGTTTAATGAGGCTTGAGCCGGCCACTGTCGTACCCCCCACCCCCCTCTCTTCGGCTCTCTCATCCTTCACTCTCCTGGGCCTTCTGCTCCTTTAAGTGAGGATGTGTCCCTGGCTGCGTTTGGATATGCCCTGGGGCCGTGATCAGGCCTGATCAATAGCAGTTCACCGTGAGCAGAAGGGGAGGGAATCGCTAGGTCAGACTGATTGGATCGATTTCTCCTTGGACTTCACTGAGCTGCTGGCACTCTCACATCAATAACTGCACAATTGTGTTCAGTAAAGAGAGGAAAGAGCAGAAAAACTCTCAAGGTTTTTTTTTCTTCCCCATAACGAGTTCTGATTGTGTTCTTCTGTGAAGTACAAAACCTTCATTTGCTCATTTTATTTTTTTTATTTTTTTTACTTTTAAACTGACAGTTCAAAAGGCCTGTTACATTAAAGGCTTGTATTTAGCATTTATCTTATTCAGAATGAACTTTATTATTACGGACATTATCGGTGTAACACTTTGGTTGAATTAAAAAAATGTCATGAATTTCTTTATTTTATATCTTTTCTTTGTTTTTAATTTTTTTAAATTCTGTAATGTTTTATGTCAAAACGTTGGACTTGACAGTCTTAGGGATCTTGAAATCAGTTTTTATGTTTGTTTGTTTTCCAAATTCAGTATTGTCATATTTATTGTATATGTAACTAAGAGCATTTTTGCTTCCCCTTTTTAACATTTTGAAAGACATTTGCCATCTAACAGTCATATAAAGATAATTTTTAGAAACAAATAATTCGAAACACTAATCTTTTTTGCAAATATCAAAATATAACTTTTTCATATTGTACATTATAATGTTGTGATGCCTAAACTCTTAGGCTTTTACGATTTAAATGATTGATTTTAGTTTTTATGTGTAACTTATTTGATAAGCGTATAGAATATTAAAGTATAGAATGTTAATATCAGCCATTCATGGGTTGTCAACCATATTGTGAAAACAGTCATCGGCTTTTCTGTTATTTGTTTTTCTGTATTTCAGTTTATTTTTGTATTGATTTCATTTCAAAATATGTTTTGCACACACACATTCTCTTTTTTGTGCATTATGATGTTATCTCTTGGCCCTGAATTCTTCTTTTTTTTCTACAGTCTGGTCTGAGGTCGGACATGGGGCTGGCAAGCCCAGGGCCCGTCACCACCTCTGGGAAGTCGTCTACTCCTTTCTACTCTTATACTGGCTCCAATCCACGAAGACGCCCCCTTCAGGACTCTGCTTCACTGGGTTAGTGCCTGTCTGATGTCCTCAATGAGAAAGCATTACTATAACGCCATGATTATGTATTATAATGGACACTACGGGAAATATAAATTTTTCAGCATTAGCTTTTATTTTTTTACTTTGAATTTAAGAATTCCTCGATTTCTGCCACACCGATGCTTTCATATTTGTAAACCTGTAATCAAAGCGACATCTGACTGAGTGCCTCCGCATGCTTGTTTATTCTTTATTCCCCTCAAATGTCTTAAAGTTATTTTTGTATTCTCTCCACAGATCCTGTGCAAACAAAGAAAGTGCGCAAGCCCCCTCCTGGCCTGCCTACATCTGTGAGTACAGCATCATTTCATCTTCCTGCCATCGCTTTGCTTTAAAAATGCTTTAACAAACATACACATTTAATGAAAGCCGTTGGTACGGCGGCACACACGTTTTTGAATTCCGTCTTATCAAAGTCGTCCTCTGACATGGCGGCGGCTTGTACCTGTGCGTATGTCAGGCGCGTGCACACGGGAGGCCAAGCCTGCCTCTCAAATCAGCTCTGTTGTCTTTGCGAATCCTCCGTTTGGAGTACGGCGGGTGTAGGTGTGAGGTAATGATGCTTGATTGATTTGTGAGGCCGCCCCGTCAGCGCTCACCCCCTCTGCTCCCTTTTCCTGCGGGAACAAGGGCTCAGGGACACGAGCTGTCATGCCGCATCCCCGCCACAGCTCTTTTGATGTTTAATTAGTCATTATGTAGCAAGAACAGGAGAACAGACAGAGATTAATAACGCGGAATTGGGGGAAAATTTCCATGGGCGATAATCCCTGTGGAGCACCAGACATTAGGATTCGGAGGAAGTGTGGAGCTCAGCTTGACTCCGCCTGTGACCTCCGTTGGCCCAACTCCCTCCCAACCTTTCTGTATGCATAAATCGCACATTGGAACAGTCATTGTGGGAAAACGGAGGGCAGATAGTGAAAGCCTCCTTGTAGATTCTCCCTCAAACCGCAGTGCTGGTCGTAGTGAATGCGTGAATACAGCGGCTTTAGCACAGAGATCCCTCTCACGTTAATACGGCAGGATTCGGATTCCTCCCACAGAACAAAACGAGGCCTTTGAGGGATGCGTGGCAGCAGGATTAGTCTTCGTGAGCTCTCAATAATCGCACGGCGCACAGGCAAGAAATCAAGCTCATTTTCGGCACTCATTTTGGGGGGTTATTCGTCGGGCGGCTGTCCTTTGCTATGTTGCTTTTTGGGGGTACTCTGGGTTCGGGCCAAAATTCCGAGCTCGGAGCCCTCCCCTCGGACAGCACGCCAAATACGCATAAACTTTATTCTATTTATTATATGTAAGTATGACAGAATGGTCCCATGTGACAAGTGTCATGTATTCCAGGTGTTTTGTGGCTTTACAATAGGGTTTGGTGAAAAACAAACCAAAAGTTAATCTATTATTTAACAAAAATCCTGACCTTGGCCGTTCGTCTCTGTGCACAGCTGCTCGACTCTATTAGCGCAGCAGTTCACTCCAAAAACGCTACACAAAATACAATCCACATACTCTCTTCTCAGAGGTGAAAATATATGTTGTGTTCATCGCAGCAACAAGTTATCGCATTCATGTCTGTCAGCTGTTATTCTGACTGTCATGATAAACGGACTTCCAGTTTGTAGATATTTAACTTAATGAAGAAATTACACAGATACTTTTTGGGGGGATTTCTTGGCTTTTCATGTTGTGTGTTTATTCATCTCGAGTTCTCAAAAATTGTGTGCTTTTCCTGGGCGAATCTGAGTGAACTGCTGCACCTATAGAGTCTCAAGAACATGCAGCTATGCATAGAGACCAATGGCCAAGGTCAGGAATTTCATTAAATAATACATTAACTTTTGGTTTGTTTTTCACCAAACCCTAATGTAAACCCCCAGAACACTTGGAATATACTATGTGTTGCACGGGATCATTCTGTGATACTTTTGTGTCTTGATGCTGTTCACTATTCACTGCCATTATTTCGACAATCATTAGTGTGACTTTTTTCGAATTTCCGCTTTTGTGGTCTGAAAAAGAAAGAAGGGAATACGGCATTAGAACAAAACAAGGGGGAGTAAATGATGACTTGATTTTTATTTTTCTGTGAACTATCCCTTTAAATGTAATGAATAAATTGTGAATTGCAGAGACAACATTTTTTTAAGGTTTGTAAACTAATTACACACATTATTTGTTAGCGATCATTGGCAGATGCCTAATGACTGACGCCCAAAGTATCCTTCAGTTTTGATGCAAATGATTAGCATATGCATACAGTATATTGTTGCCTTTCAGTAATTGATGGTATGCGCAAAGATAGCTGCTGAACACATGCACACTAGAACGTTTCATACTTGTCCAGTGTCTGCGCTAGTTCTCTCCAGAAGTTATGACAAATTAAAATGACTTTGTACTCATTTAAACTGAACTCCCTCACACATGCAGTCGTCAATGCAAATATTTATTGTTGTTGCATCTCCACTAGTTTGTTGTTATTATCATTCCATCTCATGCTTTTCTCTAATTAATTATTTTTTTTATTGTGAAAAAATGGGCAGTCTTGTGGACAAACTAATAAGCAAATAATTTAAAGTGTCTTGTGCAAGTTGAGTATGCAGAGTATGCATGGTTAGAAAAATTCAAGCTGCGCTTGTACAGTATGTTCATAATGTTCTTACTATTAAATGTACATCACATGCAATGTACACATGGACTTGAGAGCAACAGTGAATAATATGACTTGAGGAAAAGTCATGTGACTTTTTTTGACGTGCATCAAGGAATTTTGAGATTTTATCTGCATTTTCTAACTGCTTTTGCTCATGTTGGTGTTTCCATCCAGCATTTTTATGGAAAATCCCACTAAATCCATGGATAGAGACCCTAGTTATTGATCCATGCAGACAGATAAAGTCCCATTACTTTTTATCTTTTTTATCTTTCTATGAATTTATTCCGGTAAATGTTTTTGTTGCTCTGTGGAAATTTTAATCCCATGTTTGTGTTTCCATCCAATATTTTTACTACAATATCCTAAAATTTGCATAAAAATATGGATGGTTGGAAACCTGGTTTGCGTTGACTGGCATTTGGTGACAGCCATCAGTCATCATGACTGGACAAGAGATGTCGAAGGCCTAGATGTGGGAATTAAGGACACTGATAGCCACAGCGGTACAGGTACACCTGCAGAGCCACGTTGGGTTGCTGGGGCAGCTGTGTGTGTGCGCGTGTGCAGTCTGCAGGGTACCTGTACAGTGGGCTTGCAGCTGCAGATGCCTCTGAAAGCTTTTGCTTGTGTAAGCAGATGAGCCCCACTAGAGGCCCGTAGAGCTGCTTGATAAACAAAATGAACACAATGCTTCCCTTCATCAGGCCCTCCACAGGGAATACAACCCCCAACTCACCTAAAAATACTTTAACTATTTACCTCTTACCAGCTCATCACTTTTTTTTAAACGCAACACGGCTGATGGATCGGCTTAGTTTACGTATAGTTGTAAATATTTATGGAATAACCTCCGCTCCTTTTTGGAGCAGCGAGGGCATGCTTTACAACATAAAGCCCTAAATAAGACATGGCAGCAGACTGGGAACGTACAAATATTTATAACCGTGTTTGATTTGTGTACTTGCTGTTTTGAGAAGATGAGGGAACCATGTTAACCCTTGAACTGCAGGAAAAGGTTTAGAAAAAGATAGCGGATGTTTGTTATTCTGTCATTAAATATTTGAAAATTAGACATAAGTAGGGCTGAAGGCTTTGGGGAGTAAAAAATCTAATTGTGATTTTCCTGATTAAGAAATGGAGATTGAGATAAAAAAAAAAAAAATCATATTGTGATTGTATCTAAACGACTATTATAATAATAGTTGTGATTATTATTAAATATAAATATTAAAGGGGACCTATTATGCCCCTTTTTACAAGATGTAAAATAAGTCTCTGATGTCCCCGGAGCATATATGTGAAGTTTTATCTCAATATACCCCACAGATATATTTTTGTTAAAATTGACACTTTTAGGGTGTGAGCCAAAACGCGCTGAATTTGAGTATGTTGCTTTAAATGCGAGTGAGCTGGTGCTCCCGGAGAAGAGGGCGGAGCTTCAAGAGCTCCAGCTCCACATTATTAATATTATTATATTATTATTAATACAAGCCTTTTATCTTTACAGAAAACTACTCGGTTTCAAAGTCAGTCATCTGATTATACTGTGCATAATACATTTGCGTTTATGAATTACACAGACGGGGAGCACGGCGTGATAAAAATAACAACATAGCTGGTCTCATGCTATCACAAACTCTATAAGTCCCACTTCTGATTATGAGCTCGACAACTTCAAGCGATCGACTAACATTGCTTTCATATGCAACTTTTAACTACCACATTCCTATTCACGATCATTCTGGTAGCACTTGAAGGGAGCATCAGTGAAAACAGGCAGAGACATTGATAGCTTTAGCAATTAGCCTTACTGAGTGCCTAGAAGCTCTTTACAGATTATTTCCGGGATATATCCTTCCAAAATGAAATTTAACCACAGTGCCCTCAGCTCAGATGGGGGGAGATTATGGCGACTCCTGTGTTCATTAGTGCATCCCAAAACACAACACTGGGATAGCCTCTTTGGCGCTGACATTGTACAGTATATAACTCCAGTAATGTCGGACCGCAGCTTCTCACTCAGGGCTGTGTTTATGCTAATAGGCCAGAGTGCGTCACAAATGGGCTGGACTTTTCCCCCTCGGTGATGTGAACAGAGGGAGAATCTGAAACAGCTCATTTGGAGAGACTGTTTTTGATTTATTGGATTGAGATTGAAATTGAGTGGATGGATTTTTAACATTATAGGCTGGTTGTTTTCACACACTGCGGCCACACAACTGTGTTCAAATACCTTATGAAAGTGATTTTTGCATAATAGGTCCCCTTTAAACAAAATTAGTTGATTACTGGTTTATTAGTGCTTCTTATTACCAGTGTGGTGGAATGGGTGGTCTACGAGTTCCCAAATTCATGTTACAAGCAACCTCAATCTCAGTACACATGAAAAAAGGGAATTAGTGACATTTGATATATTGCTGAAGTTTTTATTTATAGTTAATATTAAGCGTTAATTTTTAATTTTACATTTTTATTTTTAATTTGCTTTCCTTGCTGTGAGTGTGGCAGGCGTGTGTTCTGCAGTTTGCATGTGCGTCTGGCGCAGCGGCAGCTATGCTGTTAGGCAGCTGTGTGGGCACCTGTGCTGAAGAACCCTGGCCCTCCTGACAGCCACATAGGGAGAAAAAGCATAAGAGGCGGATGGACGGCCCCATGACTTTGGGCAAGTAACTGCATCTTGTGGGAGACTTATACTTGGCCGAGAGCCTGGAGCTGCAGCCTATATGTGTAAATAGCCAGGCTTTTTTTAAACACCCTTGTCACGGGCACGACTGTTTGATGTGACACTGCCTGCACCGGGGCGCTGATGTTCAGCCCAGAAGAGATGGTCGGAGAGAGAGAGAGAGAAAAGGAAAAAGACTAGGAGAGAAAGCAGCAGGGAGTACTCGCCTTCCTTCAGGCCCTTTTGCATGCGAGAACACTGGCTGTGAATGACAAAAAAGATTGTCATTTGCTCTTGACAGATTGCTCAGGCACCCTCGCTCGGGCAGAAATTGCACTTAGCGAGGAAACGAGCACCAGGAGAGAGGTGAGAAGAAGGTTATGATCCACTGTGGCGACAAGGACATGAGACTAGTTCCCAAAGCTCGGAGATGTCAGCTTGACTGGAGCTCCACCATTCAGAAGATGCACCCTGCATTTTTGACTAGACAGCCATCTACAGGCCATGCAAGCTGATGTAGGTCACCAACGCCATATTGGGCTTTTTGTGTGCATTTGTTCTGGGTTGTTTCCCCCTCCTTTTTTTGCCTACTCTCTTTGAGCCCCCTGCCTCTAATGCAAGGTCACAACCTGGCAGTGAAGACCCTGTGTAGTTGGACATGCCTTGGGATAAAAGGCCCCACGAAAGCTCTGTAAAGAATAACAGTACAGTTTGATGTAGGTCTTTCATGTGGCCACTGCTCTTTGTTCTGGTGAAAATCTCTGTTCTCTTTTGTATTTCCTCAGCGCTGGGTTTTTATGGCCTCACATCTTGGTTTTAAAAAGCATATTCTGCAGCTTGTGGTATAAAATAAAAGCCGCATTTGGTTTGATATCTCTGAGCTTACAGACATGTGATCTTGTATCCTCCCATGACCCACATGTTCAGACGGCATCCTGTAACCTGTAGCTTTTAATAGCTCTCTTGATCTTCAGACATTCCACTTACTCCCAAACTTATCTGATATTTAGGCTCATTATGTCCTTGTAACCCATGTGTCTGTCTGGGGTTTGTCCTCTAGGCCATCAGGTCATAATCCTGCCACCAGGGGGCAGTGCGGGGGGGTGTCAGTGTTTAATTAGTTATCCTATACAAAATTGATTTTAAATCTCAAAAATGTCCAAAAACTTACAGAGGATTGTATTTGAAAAATTATTTTCAGTTTCACAACGCTTTAATGCAATTTCAATACCACAGCAATAACGAATGCACTCTTACACATTTATTTTATTTTAAACATTAACAGATTAACAAATTACAGTGTCATGTAGCAAGTTTTTCACAAATAATAACCCAGGTATTACTAATTAGGAAGTTATTATTATTTGTTACATCAGCTCTGTGACATTAATACCTCACAGATACATGTCCTTTGATATTTTGCTATCATTACCTTTTATTTTTAGTATCTACTTTTAACAAAACTAGTTTGCAGTCATTTAAATGAACTTGATTACACAAAAACAATAGAAATATATACCATGTCCTCATTTAAATAGGTAGGTAAACGTGTGTATGTGTGTGAGTGTGTCTGAAAGGATATGAGCTCATCAGATAAGTGATTAGATAGATGTTCCTGGTTTGAGTCTGATGCTGAACAGAGACATGTCCACCTCTTTATCAGTTTAGGATGAGGGAACGAGTCTCTTTATCCGTTTACGCTGCTGATATTTACCTCAGACTTCAGATCCCTAAATCCTGAAGCCAAAAAAAGAGCAGAGACGTGCACCTTTCATCTACATTTAGACTACAAGAAAACCGCATAGAAATATCTGCTAATTTAGACCCACATTTAGACTTGCAGATTTACAGAAACACATTTTATTAGTATTTTGCGTGAATGTACATCCTCACAGCTGTGGTCACTTTAAGAGCGTGCTCTGTCAACAGTCAAGAGCTGATTATCTTAAGATGTGATGTGTGTAAAGTAGAGCTAATCTAAGCCACACTGGCATGATTTACCTGGCTGGAGCGCAGCCTGCACGTGAGCCCCAGACATGCCGTTGTAGGTCAGCAGACAGCAGATGTCACATGTAGAGAAGGTGTCACTGTGGGCGTAGGTGCAAGTCAGGTAAGTGGGTGAAGCTTCTTTTGTGTTGTTTGATGTCAGGTACGCAGTAATTGAATGAAGACTTGTTGATCGACTCGTGCGTTGGCCCAGACATGTACGAAGGCTTCAAAACATGAAGCTTTCTCTGGGACCCTGATGAAAGGGCCCCGGTGGATTTATCATGTCTGGAGGAGGAGATGCACTCTAAATACCAGTGTTATTCTAATATAATGTTTGTCGTCTTTTTTGTGTGTTTTGTCTAGGCGCTGTCCTCGGGCAGGGAAACATTAATCATTACAAGCACATAACAGAATGCTCATAAGCCCACGAGACCCGTGGAGAGAGATTTTCCTCCTAATGTGTTCTGATGAATGGCCTTATAGAAACACGAAGATGTTAAATTAGCTTGTGTGGGCTGAGATGAGTGTTCTGCATGTTTCTAATTTGCAGGCGTGGGATGTATGTGAGGATGTTGATGTGGAAGTGTCTAGTTATCAGATTGATTAGTGAGACAGACTGTCTGCAGCACCTATTACATTTAAACTCCATAATCCACACAATCAGTACAGGTGAATCCCAGACCTCTTGAGTCTGAAGAACTGGGTTGGCTTAACACTGTCTTAACAGGTGCGTCTCGAATGTAAAGTGCATTAAGTTTCCAGCATTAAGTTTGGTGCCTTCACTAAAAGCAAATTACAGCACAAAGTGACACAATGCAGACGCCTGCTTCAGTTTTTTTGCATCAGTACTTTTGTATTGTTTAAGTAATATAGGCCTAAATACTGTTTGTGTGTGTGTAACTTTAAAAAATATAAGTTAATTCATTGAAAAATATAGATAATTAAAATTTTAAATAAAATGCACCTCCATTCAAACATCAGAATTTGAAAGAAATTAATACTTTTATTCATCAAAAATGACTATAAAGACATTTATAATGTTACTAAAGATTTCTATTTCAAATAAATTATTTTCTGAACTTTCCATTCATCAATCCTGAAAAAAAATCATGATCGCCACAAAGGAATATTAAACAAAACTAAATTTTGATAAACATTTTTGATAATAATAAGCACAAAATCAGCATATTAAAATAATTTCTGAAGGATCTTGTGGCACTGAAGACTATAGTAATGGCTGCTCAAAAGTACATTTTAACTCGTTATGACAATAAAATTTATAATAAATAGATCTTTTAAACTGTTTGAAAATTCTTGTTTAAAGAAAAAAATTGACCATCTTACACAGTTTTGCATATATATAGTTTTTATATTCTGGAAAACAAAACAAAATGCTTGATCGATCAAATGTCACTGTGGTTGGAGCTATCCAGAACAGCGCATCTGAAATAAGAGCTGACAAAATGTCTCGTTGTGCTTCTAGCTGGTTAAGGCAAAAAGTCGCTTTATCATGTTGTATCTACCTAGTAACTAAATGTAACCAACATTCTGGTGTAACTAAGTTTATGTCCAACGAACCTCACCAGTGATTGGTTATTTTCACAGTGGTGATCAAAATGAAGTTATATGCGGTATCTGTGTTCAAATCTTGAGAGAACAGAGCAAACATGCATTGCGAACTCTCTGGACATGTGTCCGTGATTTGTGATTTCAGTTCTGTCTCTTTTCATTTGTTTCTTTCATTATTTTTTCCGTGTTCTTTTCCTCCCAGCAGTGCATTCTTTGTCTGGATTTGTTTTATGGAGCCTTCAAGCGTTCCTCCATCACGGCCGTCTCTCCCCTAAAGAATCGACTTGAAACGGCTCCAGGTTTAAAGTGGTACCAGCCTGTCGATCTCAACCACCTTGGACACATTTGAAAGAGTCTCACTCGGAGAAGAAAAGAGAATAAATAATAATAGAATTAGAGGGGAAAGCATAATAAAGTGTCGTTTTCTGGGAAGGCTTTCATCTTTCCATAACAATAATGTTGTGAATGGGACGCTGTTTGGACTGGGAAGCCTGCAGTGACAGACATGAAAGGGCCCGGAGTGGAGCGGCCTAGAGTGGGCTTTAAAGAGGCCGATGGTGTTACAGGTCAGGGTGTTCACAGCACGTGGATGACCTCGGCATCTCCATCTATTTTTGTACCCCTGTCCATTCATTCTCAATGACTGTGTCCAGCCTTTTTCTTTTTCCTTTCTTCCACTTCCACCCTCCCATTTCCATTCATTTCCCCTTCTTTCCCCTCATTCTCTTCTCCCACCCTCAGTGCGCCTGTTATTTGGGTTGTGTACCCTACCGCCCCTATGGTCTATGGGCAAGAGGCCCATGAAGGGGAGCAGTGGATACAATGAGAGCGAGAGGAAGGGACATGTGAGGAAGTGGAGCGTCATTGCTCTCGGTGCTTGACGTCAGGCTCGGCCCCTCTGCAGCTGTTGGATGTGTTCAACAGCTCTCTGTGTTTGCTGTCACGCCACTGTGGGGGGACTATTAAAACAACAGCCACAGGTCAAAACATTCGGCCTAAGATTTGGTTAAGGCATGGCATCAGAAATGCATTGTCTAATCGTAACATTAGCAGTGTTAGAAATGTTTCTTATTGTGTATCACCGAATACATGAACACATTTATACAAACAGTAGAGTTCAACGGTTTGGGGTTGGTACGTTTTTATTTTTTGGAAAGAAGGCTCCTTTACACACCAATAATGAATTTACTTAATTAAAAATGCAGCAAAAAAGTAATATTTTGTTTAAATACTTAGCTAGCAGAATTTTCAACATCATTCTAATATACTGATTTGCTGCTCAATAAACATTTCTTAGTATTATCAATGTTTAAAATGTGGAAACTGTGAAATATATTTTTCAGGATTATTTGATGACTAGAAATTTAAAAAGGAACAGCATTTGTCTTTACTGGCGTGTGTATTATATTATTTTATAATACTTTGTTATATAGTATTATATATACTATTATAAAATATATTAGTAGTAGTTGTAGGAAAATATATTACGAGTACGTATATTTAATATATTACTGTTATTGAGTTATCTCTAACTTTTTTTCATTTACAAGATTATTGCCGCAGTGAGGAAATCCTCTCCATACCCTCAATCCAACCCCTCAATAAACAATAATCACTAAAAAGATTAATCAGCTGCGGATTTAGACCAGTGTGTGTGTTTGTGTTTTTGTGTTTGAATGCTCCTCTAAGCTATATCAGTAAATGTTTAATTTCATATTCTGTTTGCTTGTCAAAGAACAGACAAGAATCAACAGGTAAATGAAAACAATAGTCGTTTCAGTGTTTCGTTTGGCCCTTTTTTGCACACAAGAAATCCACCATTCTAATTTCCTTTCTGTCTCTTTTTTTAAAGTACAAGTCAATCCACTTACTCATTTGTTTTCCACCCCTCCCTCGCTCTTTATCCTCCATCTCCCCCTCCTCTCTTTGCCTCAGCACTTATGAGGCTTTAGGCGAGCCTAGCTCTGGGTATTGGTCCGTCCGCCTCCTCCTCCTCCCATAAGCCCTCCTCCCTGCTGGCTGAGTTGGTACAGTCCTGCTTTGCATAAGTTGTCTGTGAGTAGATCCATGTGTAAGGGGCCAGCACTGAAGGAATTAGTCCCTTGTGCAGCGGGTGGATGTATGTGTAGGGAGCGGGCTGTTGAAAAGAGATCCTCTGTATCAGGCTCCACGTCTTTCCCAGTATCGCTCAGGCTTTTATCATGTATTGCGCCTACCCTGTGCCTGGAATGGGCAGCATGTATTACTACAACGGAAAATCGGTGAGTATCTTCTCTCCCTAGAGGAAATGTGTATAAGTAAACATGTTTTTCATGTGCGCGGTGGGCTGTCGGGTTTAATGGAGTGGTGAGCCGTGTCCGTTCAGTGTGTAGAAACTGAGTTGAGGGTCTCGTTGCTCTTGGCTTTGCTCGTGTATGTGTGTGTGTGTGACTGCTGACTGTGTTTCCATTACCTCAGTCTGAGCTGGGTCAACATTTACTTTCATTTGCAGTTTACAAAGTGTTCTTACATGCTGTAGAGAGTTTAAAGCCTTTTTAAGTTGCGCAAAATGTGAAGTATCTGAAATATAACTGCTTTTTGCAAGTCTGTCGCAGTTTTCTTGATAAAATCGCATTTGTTTGGCATCAACATCAGATTTTTCTGTGTATTGGTAGTTGTGTGTGACTGATGCTGGCGGTGCTTGTGGCTCACCGTGAGCTCTGAGCGGCCGCTTTGCTGAGATGGGTTCACAATAATAACAAGTGGGAGTCTGGGAATGATTAAGGAAGAGAGTCTGTCTGTTGAGGTTTAACTTTCCTGTTTGCAGATTGAGCTCAGAGCTGCAGCATCGTTGTTTCTCCATCTGTTTTTAATCAGCCAGGCATTCTTCTCTCTACAGGAATCCTGATGGGACTCCTAAACCTCTCCACCACAGGCCCTTTGATTTCTGTGTGCCTCTCACGATGCCTGTTTGCCTGTCTGCGTGTGGCTGTCCGTGTGAACGCTCGTGTGCATGTGTGCTGAACGTATGTCAGGTGCTTGATGATTGGATTGGTGGTACGGGCTTACAAGAAAGAGGAGGTGGCGACTCGAACCTGCACTTGTGCCTCATGAGTGGGTGTTTGAGTTTACTTAGCTTTGCTTAAAGGGTTTCCGGAAAGAAAGCAAAATCTGATAAAACTTGTCAAATGTTATGTCAAAGTTCAAATTGATTCATATAATTAGAAAAAAAGAGTGGTTAACTGTAAATGTGAATAATATTTATTTAATAAGTTACTTTATTATTTACTTTTAATTACTTTAGTTTAACCCCCCCTACATAAATATGACTGAAACTTCTTTTCGGGATATAATTATTATTATGAATTACTCAGGTTTGGGTTAGTTTGTAGTGCTTTATGTATAATTAGCTATCTAAAATATCTATTCTATGTCCTGAATTAGATGGCCAAGTAAACATGTGTGTTGGGGGGGCAGAATTTTCCACCTACTTCCTTAAAGTGAGTCTCTGCTCCCCAGACAATGCAAAGCACTGAACGCTCAACTTCAGTAGAGAGGAAAAAGTTTCCAGTAGATTTCCCTGATGCCTTTCTCTCTGTGTCTGTGCAGGGCTCTGGAGATTTCTCCATCTGTTTGATGAATTTAAGAATGATCCGTTACCCATTTAATAAGAGCTTGCTTATTAAATTGATATGTTATTCACATTATTACTGCTGCTTTTAAAAAGGGCGGCAGCAATCATGTTTGCACAACTTTCTTATCTCCAAGCTCTCGATCGTTTCTGGGGACAAAACGTGAGACCCCAGCTTGTGTTTTCACTTCCTTTGAGGTCATCTGACAGAGTCCAGAGTTAGCTTTCCTCGTAGGCCATTATGACAGATCTCTTTTTTCCTGCACCACAAAGCTCACTTTGATCTTTTTATAATAAGTATTTCCAGCCTTGTAATGCAGGCTGGGAGGAAAGAGAAAATGAGGAGCATGTGGCTCAATCGGGTCAGAGTTGAGCTTTATGATCCAAAGCAGTGGGTAAAAGCCCAGTAAACCCTTCCTTGTGTTGCTTATTTATATCTTGGCACAGAGATATTATTTATTTATTAAATGTCAGATGCTCTGAGCATCAACAAAGATAAAAGTCACATTGATTTGTTTGAATGTCAGGCTGGTACCAATAGTTTTATGGCCGGGCCCTGGAGGGCAAGCGGCCTCCTCGGCTTTGATTGGGTCAGTTTACAATGTGTGAAGTGTTTTATTTCCTCTCTGCTGTTCTCGCTTTAATTCACGTATTTGTAAGTGTTTGTATAAGGTGGTAGCTTTTGCTTTAAGATTTACAGGGCTAATGTGGTGTTCCGCTCAAAAATAGTGCTCGATGCTCTTTCTTTTTTTTTCTCACATACTGAGCCTTTTTGAAGGTTTTGTTCTGGTAGAAACTTTGCATAATGAGTCAGCGTTGCTCGTCTGTAGTTGTTCAAAGCAAACGTGCGTGTTGTTTTTCTGCTCTCGAAAGGCTTCCACCTGTATCTGTAAGGAACAAAATGCTTTTAACTTTCAAACTTTTACCGTCTGCTCTTTGTAGACAGATTTGGCTTTAAAAGTCAAAACATGTTCCTTCAGGACAGAGCTGCTGTGTTCAATAGGGGCTCATTGTGTGCGTGTAGCGTGCCTTTTCGCCTTGATAAGTGTGTTAGATGGGAGTTGAAAAGGAAGGCCCTCGGGCCGCGATCCGACTCTAAACAAGTGACATGCAGAGGCAGGATATTTTCTTGTCACTCGCGGTCCCTCTGCTCTGAGCCCGTCCTTGTGGGTTTGTCTGTTGTTCGGCCTTTTTTTCTCCCTCAATAATCATTTCTCTCTCTCTCTACTCCCTGCCTCTTTCACTGTTGTCATTGGGCTTATCCATATGTTGACAGTTTAGTGGTTTTTCCGTGTGTTGTTGTGATGGATATGGTTTTCAGATCAAAGGAAGGTGTGACAGGCGAGAAAAAAGAGAAAAACTCATTTCATTCATCAGCGTGAGCCTTCGTCTCCATTGACTCACACAGGAACTGAAAAAAAACCATGCTATTTATATTGCTTTTTGTTCATGGCTATATTTTAATAACAGCATGAGATGAATGTTGTCTTTTTGGAAACCATATACAGGGTAAAATGATCATTTCTAGCCCTTGAAAAATTTATGGAAATTAATTATTTAAAAAATAACAATAAAAGTTATGTAAAAGATATTAAAATATTTATCTAGCTAAAAAATCTCTAGAAATAAAAATTCTTATCACAAATGACTGGAAATGTCTTATAAATGTGTTGGTCAAAACGTATGGGAGCTCTAAATATACACAATTTCTTTGCTTAGTTTATTTTCACATTTAATATTTTTTGTAAAGTACAACGAGGGAAAAAAAAAAACATTTAAACGTGGGTGTTAAGATCAGAGGCTTGTGAATAACTGTCAGCTTCCTAATTAAAGCCCTGGTCAAAGGAAGCATTTCCTTTGCTCTTTCTCTCTCGCTTTCTTTCATTCTTCATCCTGGTGATGGAGCGGGGCACCGGTGTTTAGGAAGGTTTATTAACGGGTCGACTGGTTAGCTCGGGGTAAAGCGGACAATTAGCATTATCCGCTGCCATATGCTGCCCATTGAGCCATGAGGCGGAGACAAAGGCCCCTCTCCCACGCCGCCCTAACCTGAGATCACCAGGGGACTTCCAGCGCTGGGGTCACATGTGTGCGCCTGCACACCCACGGGAGCCCGCCGCAGCTTATGAACACACTCACTGCCAATCACATGGGCACGTACTGCCGCCTCAGCAAGGTGCCCGGCCGCACACAGCTGGCTAAGCTGACTGAAAGGCTTTAGATGTTGATCGTAATGCAGAGTGTGTCATGACATGCTGCAGCCTTGTGTTTGCGTGGGTGATGAAGGGGATCTGCGTACATCTGAAATATTAATGAGCGGGGGGATCTGACAATGGAAATTAAATGCAATTAATATTTGATTATAATTACTACAATACTTGCCAGTGTATTGTATATTCATTTCTTATTCGTGATAAAGTTAGGCTATTGTTGCAATTTTTTTAAATGCATTTTTTTTTTGCTGAAGTATTTCACTACAGTGTGATTAATTATGAATTTATAGTAAATAATAAATTCATGAATTATTAAAAATAAAAAAATATATATTTCAGATCTCATGTAATTTAGTAAAGAATTGTATTTATGTCTTGGCACACAGATATTCTTTTATTAAATGTCAGATACAGATCATTACCAAAGATAAGTCCCGGTTTTGGTGTAAATAATTGACTTTATTAAGAAGTAATAATGTATTCTTAAATTTGTCTAAATGAATTTGAATGTAATTTAGTAAAGAATCGTAACAGTTATTGTCAGGGCAGGTGTTTATTTATTCTGTCTAACTTTCTATACACTTGATGGTTTGCCTTGTATCAAACGTCTAGTGTTTCTCAGAGAGCGTTAACATTATATCATGTGGTTTGATTTTATTTAAAGAATAAAAGTTACTGTGATGTTGAGCAGAGGGAGAGGTTGTGTTTAACTTAAAGTAACTTGAACTATATTGGGCTGCACATCTGCTCTGCATTACAGGGATTGGTTCTTGCAGACATGACGGGGCAGTCAGGTCCTCGCTGGGAGGAATTTTAACGGCAGGTGACACAGACACCTAAAAGTGAGGGTACAAGTGAGTCTGACTCGCTTAATGACAGATAATGAGTGGGACTTTCTTTAACATGTTTACCTAGCGTTCTCATTCGTGCCATACATGCTAGTGGTGTCTCTCTCGCTCCGAGAGGTTTTGTCCCATCTGGAGCAGATGAACTGAGAGAGCCACATTACTGGGCTGTAGCCTCATGCCTTTGATCCTCCTCTACTGGAATGGGCACTTCTGCAGCTGTAACCACTGCTCCGCTGGCCCGACCCGATCCAACCCCACAGCTTCTAAAATACACTTGCATAAACACAAACACATATGCACCCTACCGCTCTCTCCCTTGCATATTAATCCATTTATTTTGATGCTTTTGTTCGGTGGGCATGCATGTCGTCGTCATTATATTACAATTAAGCGCTGAAGCACACATTACACTGTAGATAATCCTCCCTTTATTTATAAGACTTCTCAATTAGACATCTGTTACATCAAAGAATTTGTAAATTGGCCATATGCGTTGCAATGCATTGTTTGTGTTCTATTGTGCAGTCAGGTTTCATGTTATGTGTGAATTAGACCGAGGGTGTGAGGATACGCTTAATGATACGAGCGTGTCTGTGCGACGGTCGCTGTATTTTATAGAAATTACAAAAACAGCAGCCTACATTCCCTCACACCTGTTTGTAAGTAGTTGTTCTCAGTCATAATGTCTGATTTTGCTTTTCTTTTTGCAGGTGTATGCACCATCTCCCAGCTCAGATGACTTCAACAGAGACTCTCCATCTTACCCGTCCCCCAAACCCCCCAGCAGTATGTTTGCAAACACTTTCTTCGGTCAGTCATCATCATTTTATTTGTCATTTGTTGTTATTATACTGTTTACTTAGATTTGACTTTGTAAAGGAAGCCTTTTTTGTTTTTAAGGTCAGAAACATTTATACAAATATGTAAGTGCAGACAAGAATGCTTGGCCACAGCATTGCAAACACATGGTTTTGTTGTACTGAACATTCATATCGCATGCGTTCTTTGATTAGTGTGGCGGTAATAAGCCCAGTACTAATAGGTGTGATTGATTATCTTAAGATATGTTTGCTGTTAAACTAGTTGTGTTATCTTCAAGGTGTATATTGATTGGAACTTGCTAAAAAACTGTTGCACCACAGTCCGTTTATGAAGCAGAGAAGGTACTAAATGTTATGAGGAACAAACTTTACAATCATTAAAAAGGACATTCTATATATAGTGTGAATAAAATCTTGACGTACAACGTCTGCCATGCTGACTTCATCATATTAGCGATGGTGTCAGTTGCATCACTTCACTGCCATTCACAACTCCTCTCCCCTTTGTTTGTAAAGTGTCCATTTCAGAATTTTGGAAGAAAAAGTAGGTCATCCAAATACTTTAGGGCGTATTGTTTCATGCATACTATGAATTCAGACATGCTACTCTGACATAATGTTTTCCCCTATTATATAGCAGGGAAGTATGCTTATTTTGTCGCAGGGAGCCGGAAAGACAAAACTACTAGATGATATGCACAATATAGCATTGCAATGTGGCCTGCACTATTTCATAAGACATGAAATTGAGCTTTCATAGCTAGATGTATTTGCGTTCATGTACTTGCATAGAGTATTCAGGCCAAACACTAAATTAACCCCTATAAAAAAATTAATAAATGTTGAATATTTTCTAGGACGTTACAGAGATGCATCCTAGAAATTGTGGACTTGCTTAATTAACAGATCTCACACGTATGATTCATAATGCTAATTTCATTTATTTTATTTTTTTTGGCAACACACAATTCTAAAGCTGAATCTTCTTCCAATCCACTTTAGTTATATAAACATTTTCAAACCCTGAATATACGGTTTCTGGTATGTTCCTTCACCTAGCTCACACTTTGAACCTTTTTTTTTCTTTTCACAATTGGGAAGCCTTTTATTTACATTTCACTCACTGCTACCGACTTCACAGACATAGATAGTAAACCAACCATGCATATTCCAGCTTTGCCAATCTGGACTGATAAAAATTATATGGCCATTTCAAGCCGGGTGTTTCGGGCTGTGAGGAATTTCTCCTTTAAAAGTTGAGGCGGAAGCAAGTGAACTGCGGCTGGCTGAATGTTATCTCAGCTGCGCTCAGCGCTTGGCTCTGACTCAAGTGTAAAAGCAGACTTAAAGGGAGGCTGGTCTGTTTGACATCCTCTATCCAGAATAAGGAGCATGGGGGTCAAGCTTCGGCTCACATATTAAACTATGTTGTGTTTTTCCTTATTTATCAGCATTATTGATCACATTAAAGTCACCTCAGTCTTGCTCAGAATTTAAACCTTCCTTGCCAACGCATACAAAGTAATGTACCTTAAAAGCTAGCCAATTAAGTTATTTCCCTTGTTTTTAATGTTCCAATTTACTTCTTGTCACTTAATCAGATGGGACCCACAATTCATCTGACCTGTGGAACTCGTCCAGTGGGATCAGCCAGCCAGGCTATGGAGGAATGCTGGGAGGATCTTCATCTCACATGCCACAGTCTGGAAACTACAGCAACCTGCACTCACACGACCGCCTGGTGAGAATCAGTGGGATCGGATCAAATGCAAACCTTGTAGTATAACCATATACAAAACTAAAAAAAGTTCCTCTTCCTCTTGTCTCTGTCACAGAACTACCCGCCACACTCGGTGTCGCCCACAGACATCAACGCTAGCCTGCCACCCATGTCCAGCTTCCACCGCGGCAGTGCCAGCACCTCACCCTTCGTCACCGCATCTCACACCCCACCAGTCAACACCGCAGAGGGAGTTATGGGTACGTTGTCTGCGCACACCACATTTATAGTGTTGTTCTTGATTTATTAGTCATTCTTAGGCCCACACATAATCTGTGCATCTGCAAAACTTCATAGAATTAGTATATAGAGGTAATTTGGCTTACTCTATACACTACTGTTCAAAGGTTTGGGGTCAGTAAGTTTTTTTCCCCCTATTTTTATGAAATAAAATAATACTTTTAATAAGCAAGGATGAATTAAATTGATCAGAAGTGACAGTAAAGACATTTCCAGTGTTACAAAAGATTATATTTAAAATAAATTCTGTTTTTTAAACTGTCTATTTATCACAGAATTCTGAAAAAATGTATCACAGTTACAAAAATATTAAGCAGCACAGCTTTGATAGTAATAAGAAATGTTTGTTGAGCACCAAATCAGCATATTAGAATGATTTCTGAGGGATCATGTGACAGTGAAGACTGGATTAATTGGCTGCTAAAAATTCAGATTTGCCGTCACAGAAATAAATTATATTTGAGTATTGCAGCCTTGGTGAGGGTAAAAGACTTCTTTCAAAAACATTAAAACATTCTTGAACAGAATAAAAAATAAATGCTTAAAATAATTTTTTGAAATCTCTATTTAGATTTGCCATATACAAAATAATATATGTACAACATTCATTAGTATTTTTCTTCACACAAGTATCACATCATTTTTTATTTATTTCAGCACTTTTTTAGTTCGACACACCTAGCCCCAGCTGCTACTCGCCAATAAAGAATACATGACATTAATATCTCTGTCAGCTCTGTTCCGATGTGAATTGCGTATCTCTGTGTGGTCTTTGTGTAGCTGCTGCCAACCGAGGGAACGCCACTGGAAGCTCTCAGACTGGAGACGCGCTGGGAAAAGCCCTGGCTTCGGTGAGATCCTTCCCCATTCAACCAGACCTCTTAATCCATACATTAACCAGTTCAGAGAACAGGGATTGACTTCCGTCTATACACATCCCACCGTGCAATGGATAAAAGACATTATGTTATTATTTTAACTACTGAGCACTATACGGTTTCAGGCATCGTAAACATGCCCCATGTTGTCCAACTTGCTTTCGCGATCTTGGCATTGTAGACCCGGGCGAGATTACCCGACATAATGGCGCAGTTAATTCTTTAAAGGACAGGACTTGTGCTCTTAGGCTGGGTATTAGTAGCAGTGCAGAAATTTAAGAGATTGAATAAGGTCAGGGGATCTGTTTGTGGATGTTGCTGGACCTAAGCCCGGATAATTGTGCTCTTAATCTCGCAGTATACAAGAAAAGGAGCTGTACATAAAAGCCTGTGGATTATATGTTGGTTTGGATAATGAGTGCTGGCGTTCGTGCGAGTTCCTAATGTGTCCCTGAAACTGGAGCTTACAATACCCTCTAAAACTTGCCGAGCTTAACTTAAAGACTTATTTAGCTCCAAAAAATCCTGCAGACTTGCTTATCCTACAGTAAGTCACTACAAGCCTTTTTTTAAAGTAGGAACACATCTGGACTGATTCATCACTGTTTCGGACAGGAGCCATAGACTCACCTCTCGGCCGAGGACAAGGACAAGCTTTTCATAGCACTCTCCTTTTCTGAGAAATTAGATGCCTAATCGCTGCTCTTTGATTGGGGAAAAGAAAGAAGAGAGGAAAAAATGTAATAAGATACTGTGGGTGAGGCCTGCCGTGCCACGAGAGCACTCTCTGCCACACAAACAAACACAAGACAGTGCGGCTGAAAGATAATCACAAATTAAGTATTTTTGTATTTGCAGACTCGATTCTATTAGCATGATAAAGCTGTGGTGAAACGGACACGGTCGGGCTGGGGTGGGGGGAAACGTCCTAACTACTGCGGCTCAGCTCTGCAGGCCACCCTTTGTGCCACTTTTGTTTAGGTTCCTTTTGGATGGGTTGTGCTCATTGGGCCCCCGCTGGTGGAAGGCAGCGTGACTGATGAGGGGGCGGAGATCCGTTTGTTGTTTGTAAAATGAGTGGTGTTACACTGGAAATACAGTAGAAGTCGGTCAGGACGCTCTGAATGGCCCGCTTCAACTCGTTAGGTCAGGACTCATGTCCATAAGAGGTCCTGAAGCACAAGGGCAAAGGGGACGGGTGCTCGCCTGGCACAGTCGTGATGGATCAGATACTGTGTTTTACTGGTGAACAGTAAGGAAACAACCAGTAGTGTACTGTTAGAGGCTACATATAAAATTGGGATTCAAAAATACAAAGTTTTAGTATTTTGCTATATTAAAGAACACAGTAGCATTATGACATCAAATGTAAAATAAATATTTCATATTCGATACTAATTTTGAGGCTACTAATGAAATAAGCACATTTATGATGTTGATTATGTGGCTCTTTGTACAGATGATCAGATTGAAGATCAAGATGCTCTTTGAATCATCTCAATTCATGCTGGAGAACATGATCATCATGAATTATGGAGTTCATGCAGCTCAAGTGCTTCTGTCTTTTTCAAATGGAAGATAGACAAACCAAATATTAAAGATGTTATGAAATTCAAGGATAATTGAATTTGTAATGAATACATTTGCATTAAATAAGAAAAAAAGCCTCTGACATCAGTAAATATCTGTTCTATATCGCAGAGGATTTCTTTCTTTGTATCTCTCTGTGTATCACTCTCACTCTATCACTGGCCCCCTCTATCCCTCCGTCTACTCCGAGAGATGAATGTACTAAAGCCCCAGGCAGGATTTGCAGAGTTGATTGAAACACAAAAGTGTGGCATTCAGGGTTTAATAAGGAGATTAATAAAGATAGTATCCGCATTTTGATGTGTTTTTAAGTCAAATGGACTTCATGATCCCCTGCAAGTGATGGCTCACAACTTTAGAGCTGTGTTTCTCAAATCCTGCCAGATAATTGGGATCAAAACATACATGTTTCATAGAGGTTTCCATTATGGGACCGAAAACTATTTTAGCAGAATGCAGAGCATGTCAGGGATGTTTACTTGCATTTGGCTTAACCAAAAAATCCCTTTTCTAGTTTCGAAGACATTTTTTTTCAGGATTTTCACACAAACACCGGTAAGGTGGAAAAAGCCTGGCAGTAAAGGCTGGAGGCCTTTCTTCTTCATAGCATCTGTTTGTTTATTATGGTGTGGGCAGGACTGTGCCTGTCTCAGTCGCTGTTTATTGGGCAGGCAGGGAGAGGCTTTATTACCTCTCATCCATAACTGAAGATGAGCCAGAGACGCCCATCCACACAGCCACGGGCCAGACTCATTCACTCTAATGAGCTCCAAAAAGAGAGATTAATGACCATGTCTTCTCTCTCTCTTTCTCTGCATCATCCAGCTGCTTTTGTCTATTCCATCTCCTCTCTATTATGTATTAGAAGTGACATTATGGATGCCATGTAAACAGAATTTGAGCATATTTTACAATGGCTTCTAATGTGGCTCATCTAGTCGTGTTTATATTGTTACTGTTTTGTTTTTAACTCAAAAATGTGAAGTATCATATTTATTTTTTATGACAGTATTCATTTTAGAATAATGTTATCTTTTGATATGAACCTGGTTATAAACAAAGTAAAATAAAGGTTATGTAATATATATAAAACATTTGATATCACTATTGTTTTATATATGCTGTCACCGTGCTGGACATATCGCCAATCTCTAATGTGAATTATTATTACTACTGTTCGTTTAGGCTATTTCCCAGTCTCTTGCGGGGTTTCTGATCTTTTGTGCTCATGTGGTTTCACATGTGATGTGCAACATGCAGCGGGTGTGTGGCGTGGGCCCAGGCTTTGACTTAATAACAACCACAGATGTGTCAGAAAGCCAGAGAACGCTGGCTGGACTGCAGGTGTCACACAGCATTTAGAGTGCAGGAGGGGTTGTGTGTTTTTCTGCAGACATTATAAAGGGCGGCGTAGGCTGTTAAAAGCCCATATGTATGCTGTGAGCATTTTTTTTTACTGCTGCTCTGCTTGTAAAATCAGCAGAATTGATGAGCCAATTTTGGCTGAGCACAGACTGAGGGATGCTAACCGCGGCCGTAAAGCCGGAGAGGGAAACGACAGGTTGCAGGTTTTAATGGTTGAGCGTGCTTCCTCACAGACTGATCTCTCTCTTTCTCTCGCTCTCATTTGCAGATTTATTCTCCTGACCACACCAGCAGTAGCTTCCCCTCAAACCCCTCCACTCCAGTGGGCTCTCCCTCTCCTCTGACAGCTCAGGCTGGCGCTGGCACAGCAGGTACAGTGGTGACAGGCAGCGGCCCCACAGGAAGAGCAGGTAGAGCACCGGTCTGCCTCTCTGACCCCACACACACATTCTCTCCACACCACACCCTCACGGGTCAGTCACACAGTGGCCCTCAGAAGTATGTGGACACAGTTAAAAATACATGAATGTGTGGATCATATAACACAATGTTTGTAAGCATGTTGGTGCTTGAACATTTTTCAAAAATCACTTTAATAGTACTTTTTGTCATTCTTTTTAATTAATCCCAAAGCCATTTTTAGTATATATGTGAAGTCACAAGGGTGTACTATTAGAGTAAACGCAGGTATGGACATAATCCAAAAATAATTTACTAGTAAATTTCAGAAATATTTTGTCTTAATTTTTAACAATACGTGTTGCTTTTTATTTAAAACCTGAAATTGTGCTAATAAGTGTGCATTTGCTAATTTAAAAAAAAAAAATTGCCAGTTTGTTTTCTATTTGTCATCTAATGCATTGACATATATATTAATGGGGCTGTCAATCATTTATGTTTATTTGAATCATGTTTAATTGCATTTAATTCAACATTTACTTAGAAAAGGTGTCAAACGAAGATAATGCAGATACATTATTGCAGATTAGTAAATCATTGAATGTGCACTGTTGGAAAGTCTGGGGTCAGTATGATTTTTTAAAAAGAAAATGATACTTAAAGTCAGCAAGAATGTGTTAAATTGATCAAAAGTGACAATTAAGAAATAAATGTATAATGTTCAAAAGAAAATCAGTTTTAAATAATTAAGAAATAAATAATATATATACATTAAAACATAGTATATACATACTATATAGATATATACACACAAAGCTGTAAATACGATCAGTTAAATGCACTCTTGGTGAACTGAAGAAACTTAAATGCTTTAAAAAAAAAGAAAACTTTACTGCCTACTTTTGAGCAGTAGTGTACAGCTTTAAAAACATTACTTTATTTAATATATTAATAATTATATTAATATTATCCAGTCTACATAGCAATACATTTTATAGGAGTTTGTCAGTCTGATGGGCTGTTCACACAGAACACATTATTCTATGCTGTCTGCTTTGTTTTTTAATTATTGGTCAGTTTATACGTCGTCCATCAAAAAGGCTTTATACCTTTTGGGGCCACTGTAGCTCATTATTTCACACATTTAGACAGACCCTCAACACAATCCACATTTTGCATTTCATGTAGATTTCGTTAACAGACAACCACAATACCACAGTATTGTATATATAACCACGTAAACATGATCCGTTACACACTAAACATTAAAAATTATTTGTTAAACATTGATCTGTGATTCTGGAATAAGCACTTGTCTAATGAACAATCACAGTGGTCTAACTGCCTTCGCAGCAAGTGTCAGCTCCTTCCCTGTCTCGACCACCCAACTCCCATATCTCACTGACGCGGTGTAGCTACACACAGCGAGCCGTAAATGAGTAAACACACTGTCCCGCAGCCGCTGAGATTGAAGATGGTGTCGGGGGAGTTATGCCCTGGTTAGCAGTGGATAGATAACCGACCACTGTGAAGATTTTATCTGCGCCTGACAAGACTGATGCACAGTCATTTTAAATGAAAAAATATTTTGAAGCGCAGAGGGATAGACAGAGATACTAGATGCTACAAATGTCAGTTTCTCAGCATGTTGTTTCAGTGAGTGGGCAGTTGTGTGTGTGTTCATTGATATAGTGGTGACAGCTGTGTCGGTGTCTGTCCCACTCCTTAACTTCAGCTGTTGCCCTGTTCCTCACACAGCTGTTACCCATGACAGACCGGCCTGCAAAGATCCTCATTTATTAGCATGACTGACTGAGAGGAAGGGAGGGAGAGAATGACTCAGCTCAGAGACAGCCTTTCTCTCCACTCAGCAGCCTCTACCTTACGATGTAACTTCCTGTCATCTTAGTGCACCTTTTTTAATGCCTCTTTTTTATTATTTAAAAAATTCATTTTTAAAATATATAAATGGACTAAATATGTAAGTAAATAATGTGCTTATTTTTAAATATGTTTATATATTTTATATATTTCAGTTAATGTACACTACCATTTAAATGTTTTGGTTTGATAAGTTTGAATTTTTTCGCTTATGCCCATTAATTTGATTATATGCATTTATTTAATCAAAAATAGAGTAAATATAGTAATATTGTGACGTATTATTACAATTTAAAATGTTTTCTATGTTAATGTATTTTAAAATGTAATTTTATTCCTTTGATGACAAAAATCTAAATTTGCAACAGCAATAACTCCAGTCTTTAGTGTCACAATACTTCAGTTGTGTTGCTTAATACTGTTGTAGAAACTGTGATCCATTTTTTCAGGAATCCTTGATGAATAGAACGTTCAAAAGAACAACATTTTTTAACATTCAAAAGTCTTTACTGTCAATTTAATGCATTGTTGCTGAAAACAAATATAATTTCCTTGAAAAAATGTAATGACCCCAAACTTGTGAATAGTAGTGTATATTTAAATTGGAAAAAATAAGATATAAAATAAGAAATTTATTTACTTAATATTTACTTAAAATTTATGAAAACATTTTTGGAAAGAACAGAATTAATTCATCAAATATTGTTTGATTAGTCAAAATGTTGGTCTGTTTGTAGTATTTAGTCACATTTGGCTTTCTCTCTGCCTGCAATTTTATCACATCATTAAGTTGATTTACACTCACATGCAGGCAGGCAACGTTCCCTTTGATATCTTTTTTTTTTTAAGATGGTTGGTTGGTGCACATTGTTTCATGATGTTATGATTAAGTGAAGCACATCCATCTGTTTCTCTGGATTAGTTATTAAATTCAGCCATTAGACCCACTCGTAGCCGGGTCTCTGCTGCCCATACCAGCCAATTAGACCCCAGTAGCACATGCAGAGTGCCGCTCCGTCCCACGCTCATTTGTCAAGCTGGCCGCCGATGAGGAGGCCTTATTAAACGCTGCATCATCTCATAGCCCCAAAGTAATTTTTAATAGGCCCTTAATAAGAGTCTGCTTCTGAGAGCTTTGTGGTTTTAAAGTGTGAATTCCTTTCGCTTTGGGAAGGACGAATGGTTGGAAAATCTTTACCTAAACAACTTCCTATCACACACAAGATGAAATTCACTGATTGTTTCTGAAAAGGACTTGCGCTATGCTAGCAGAGCTAGACGTATGGCCACAGTAGGCCCGTCACAACAGTTATGACAACCAGCAAAATAGGAAATCTCTGGTGTCAACAAAGCACCCAGAGTCAGCAGTTGAGTCTGTGCCTGATGGAGTCTGGTCGAAGAACGAGGAGCGCAGATCTCCCTCCTAAACTGATTAATGTAAATAAGCCAAAAAGTTTTCCTTTGGGTCATGCTACATTAAGGGTACTTGGCCTGTTTTATTGTTCTCCACAGCCTTCACGCAAGACTTTTTTGTAGTGGATTGTTTCCCAGTTGGAGTGAAGTAGACTTGGAAGTGAAGGGATTGAAAGCGACCCCCACCACCAGTGTTTTGATTTGTAATTAGCAGATGTGCATTCTTTTAGAGTGCTGTTGATTTATGGCCAGTCAGAATCCGCACGTTTAGACCAAGACCAGACCAGAGTCATTTGCATCCTCATTATAGTCCCTTCCAGCCTCGCACACACTGCCACAGAACAAAAACACATTCACTGAATTCTTCCAGCGACTGAATTTTGAAGGGAAAAAAAGCCAAACATTGAGTCTGAGGGCTGAGAATGTGGCCAGGCCAAATAAAATCTTATGCTGCTACTTGAGTAATGTGGCAAAACAGTGCTTTTTCTTTTCCCTGACAGCGTCTGACATGAGATTGGTCACATCACCGCTCACCATCCAGTAGTTTGTTTGTGCGAGTTGAGATCTGGGAGAGAGTCGTGGTCTCATCCTGTTACGTCTAGAATATCGAGCTTCTCTGTTGAGCTCATGCAGTATTAGAGTCAAGGGAAGACGCTCAGCGTCCAAGTCATCGCCCTTATCGCAGTCCTGCATTGTTCTCCCAGGTTCATTAATGAGAGGAAGTAGGAGATGTCCCTCAGCACTGGTTTGTGTATGTATGCGTGTAAGGGTCGTCCTCGAACCCTTCTAACATTGCAGGATATGACCCAGTCATAGGAAATAATGTGTCTGGAAACCTAGAGGAAAACAGCCTACATTGAGAATAGCTGGAATCAGTCAGGATAGGAAATGAGTTTTAGTCTATTGTGAAGGTGTATCAGTGCATTGTACCATGTGCATGTATAAAAAGAAACGTTTTGTATTATAATATGAACAAATATTTTTAAGTATATTAAAATTCTATTTATATCAAGAACATTGAACGTGTTTCATAATCTTTTAAATGAAACTGTTTTATTTTTTTGTATGTATTTGTTTTTTGTTTTTTTTACAGCAAATGTGCTTAACCAATAACTTTCTCATAAGTTTTCAATAAAATAAATTATTTATTTGAAATATAATTTGTTACAGTAAATGTGCTTCTTAACCAATGACTCATTTTGAGTCTTTTAAATAATATATTATATAACATTATAATATAATATTATATTATAAAATACCATTATTTCAGTAACTTTAACAATGATTTAGGATTTTGTATTTTTATATTTATTTATATAAACGGCATATTACAGCTAAGATGTTCCTTAAATGATAACTCATGAGTTCATTTAAATTAATATTGTTATTATTTGTTAATGAACCGGTCTCCAATGGTCACGCTGTTTGTTTTTGCATGCAGCCAGTAAAGATGACATAGTCGACATGTTGCGCAGAAAGCACTGTTTTTCATTGCTCATTCATTTCAGATTATCACTTTTCACCTGTTGTAATGAAGCCAGCTTGTTGGAAAGTCTCAGGTGACTAAAAAGCTCTCCTGCCTCTGTCCGCAGGTACAACTCAGTGGCCCCGTGCGACTGGACAGGCACCTTCCTCCCCAAGCTACGAGAACTCCCTTCACTCTCTGGTAAGACCGCTCTCCCCTCCTCCTGGCACTGAGCACTTTTTAATGGACACTACTGTGTCAGTAGATGACTTGCTCCTGGAGGGCAGGGGGTAGCTTTACATGGACATTCCTGGCTGACAAATGTCAGGAGTGGGACTGGGAGGGGGCCGTGGAACAATACCCGTCCCTTGGGGCGTGTCTCCTGCCATCTGTCCTCTCTCGTCCGGGGTGGATGAAGATTGGCCGGGGTGTGTGAAGGTGGGGTGGTTAGGGATTGGTTAGGGTGTGTGATGGGGGTGGGGTGCTGGCAGCTGCTGCGTTCAACCACTGCCGCAGAATTCCAGGGCTGACTGGGGAGCAGAGCCACAACAGGAGATCAGTTTACACACACACACACACTTTCCTTCCCACGTCATACATTCACACTATGGGGTGTGTAGGTAAATATTTACTCTAATACTTGTATGCCAGCTGCAAGTGCATTTTTATGGACCGTCCATGAGCAGCAGCCCTCCAGGAATCAGGAAATGAGCTGTGATTGGCAGAGTGAACTATGGTTCATCGTAATTAGTTACTTGAACAAGTACCAAGATGTCGGCAGTTGGCGCTCCACTTCGATTCCCTGCCCTCTTTCTCTGCAGTCTTTCTATCTCGTCTCTCATTGTACGTGTCTCTCCTCTTCCTGTCTGACTGTAGAAAAATCGTGTGCACCAGCAGCTTCATGAGCATCTGCAGGATGCCATGTCCTTCTTAAAGGATGTCTGCGAGGTATTCCCGCTCTTCAGACAATCATGTCCTGTCCTTCTTTTCCATTCAGCCATCTGCTTTTTTTTTATTTGGCTGTGCTTTTTCTGTTTTACCATTTCATCTTTGATGATATTAATACATGAAAATTACCATATTGCAATTAGTTAGTGGAAACCTGTTTATTTCTGTTTTATTTCAACATGTTTTTTTTGGCTTAGCCTTTCACTTTTTCTCTTCTTTTCCTCTTCACTTTGTTTTCGAATGTTCCTCTGCCATTTTGTAATTCTATGTCTTTAATAAAGTCTCTGTTGATATTTTTTTCATTTATGCTTATGTTGTTTTCTCTTTCTCTCCCTCTTGCATCCCTCATTTCAGTCTCGGATGGAGGACCGGCTGGACAGGCTGGACGATGCAATCCACGTCCTGCGGAATCACGCCGTGGGCTCCACTGCCGCCCTGTCCAGCGACATCCACAGCCTGTTAGGACAAGTGCACAACGGGCCAGTCTCAGCCATCGGCACCAATTTCCCCGCTTCAGGATTGGTCACCAACCGAACAGCACAAATGGTAAAGAAATCTTCCCCGTAACAAAGGAAACTTTAGCTTGTGTTTCAGAGCCACTGAATGTCTCATTGCTTTTGAGGTCAAAGTCTTGTACAGTTATTACAGGCATGAGGGAGAGAAATGCATGTGTTTTTTCATATTGCCTCTCCAAATAGGCTGATAAACAGAGTTAAGCCACCTGTTTAATATGAAGGCCTGGCCATGTGCTGAAACTTAACTATTTTCCACTGAGAGCAGTTTAACTTAAACCCACATACTTTCCATAAGCGTAATGGCTGGACCCAGGCTCATTCTCCCTCCTTGAGCTGCGTTCCTCAGGCTGAATGGGAAAAGCAGTCACAGTAGAATCTAGTAGATCAGTGACGGTCTGGAAGACATTTCCGCACCATAGCTCGCTGGGGCTGTGGGGACCTGCGTGATGCGAGACCTGCTGAAACTAAAGCACTCTGTATCTCCCCCACCATCCCACGACATTCATTCCCTTCTACAGAGAGATCTGCGCACAGCTGTAATAGTCGGAACAAGTGAGGGAGGCGTTTCCCAGTGGTTTCCCAATAATAGGAAATAATCATGGACTTTTTCTGTATTCAAAACAACATTTGGATATGCTTTCAAATGAACTGACATTGACCTATTTGTTTTTGTCCGAAGACTAAAGCAACACTCAAAATGTTTTTGTGAATGACCACTACAATGGAAAGTTTAGTTGACCACGAAGATCTGAAATTTCCTGATAAACAACTTGATGTTCTCATTTAACGTTTCAAGCAGATAGTTAATGTCTGGTATGCTGTAGCACATGTTAGTGAAGCTTTCATAGAACTGTTTATTGACGGCTAAAGTCAAACAAAGTTTCACATGCTCAACATGTACAATTAGAGAAATCATTTTGTATAAATAAATATATTTTTGTAGTTTCCTCTCCTCTCCACACAAGACACTCTATGTGTGTCAATAATGTTTCATAACTCCAATCTAAAAGAAACACATTAGTAGGGCTGGGTATCGTTCAAAAATTTTCGATACCGATACCTTGAGTTTGATACCGGTTCCTGAACGATACTTTTTTCGATACCAGTTTTATGAAATCCGTTTTAATAAGATTACATTATCTCAAAAAAACTATTTTTTAATGTTGATATTTATACAGACTCAAAGCCTCATCTCTTGAGCCACTGCACAAAGGAACAAAATATATCCAACACAATAAATAAATAATTTTAATAAAGTTCAAATTGTTTTCAGTTTACACATCTGTTAGGCTACGTTTACATTAGTGCGTGTTCATTTTAAAACACATCATCATTTCTAGGTTGTTAAAGACTTCAAGAAATTTAAAATCTTCATCCACTTTCATAAGTGGGTGTTTTATTTTCTTTCACCATATGTTTTATTGTTATTAAATTCTGGTGTAGTATGTCTAATTATTTGAATGCATAAAAACAAAATTCTGTGTTCTGTATCTAGTTTTCAAATGATGACATAAAACATTAATTTAATTTCTTTAAATTAATGAAAATCAAAGTTTATTTATTTTGGCAAACAAAGGGGGTTTACTATTAAAATAAAAAAAAATGAATAACTGTTGTGTGATCATTACTAAAAAAAATTATAAAGTTTTAATAATTTTAATAGTAGCCTAGTAGTAGCAGTATGTACTCTCTGCTGAACAATATTAATTTATTTCTGCCGCAGTGTCTTCCAAGTTAAACCGAACTTTTATTTTGAGGGTTGCCTGGAATACCTTTACAGTTCTGTGTGTATATGATATGACGCAAGTTTTACTCAAATCAAACGGTAAAATGCTCATGAAGTGACTCTCACAGCAGTTCTGGAGATGTTGTTCATGTGTTTATGTCCTCATTTAGTGAGACGGCAGACGCTGAAATCACCGCGAGCGTCACGCGAGCTTCAGTCTGTGTATAAACAAACCGCAGTTTGTTTTTTATACGATATAGAGAGCAGACTGCTCCGTGCGCTTTCGAAACGCTCTCGCGGATGCCAAACACTGATCAATCAGCGCCGCGTCACTTGTAGTCAAACACACCTAGTGCTGCAGGATTATTGGCTCACTGACGGTGATGAGATTGACCCCTTAGGTATCGAAATTTGGTACCGAACGACAAGACGTTTTTCGATACTCTGTGGTATCGAGGCAATTCAGTCGGTGCCTAAAAAGTATCGAACTCGATACCCAGCCCTACACATTAGAAATCCAAATGCAACACAAACGCTGCGCTCTAACCAGGAATGACATAAAATGCCAAAAGCTATATTATTCATGTAAATTGATGTTTACAAAAAAGTTTTTTTGTCCTAAAAAGCTGAGATTGTAACAAACGCCAAGACAGCCTCTCAGTTTTTGGTTGCATTTCTACATTGTCACACAGAGTAGCCCTGTCCACGATGAAATCTCATTGGTCCAAAATCCAGCTCCACATGCACGTCAGATATCTTCATAGTTTTGCATTGATGTACACAATAGTAATTTGAAGTGCTTTACATAAAAATGTTTATTTTTTTTAAATCCTAAAATAATTATAACAAATGCATAAGACATTAAATTAACAAAAATATTGAAAATTTATTAAAAACAAATACGACAAGATTATACAGTGCAATAAAAACAATGTAAATGATAATTAAAATCTCTTTCATGTTGGTCATTATAAATCAGTTTTGTTCTGTCATCATTTAGCCACTCTACTGTTCCAAACCTGTATGGTTTTCTTCTATGGAATATAAAAAAACACATTTTGCAAAATGTGTGTGTGTGTGTGTGTGTGTGTGTGTGTGTGTGTGTGTGTGTGTGTGTGGAGGGGCGGTTCCATTCAGTGGAAGTCAGTGGTCATCAGGACAGTTTGGTTACCAGCATTCTTAACGATATCTTCTTTTAGATTCCATTGAAAGAAAGTAATTTTTGGGTGAACTATCCCTTAATGGCTGTAATTTCCAACAACAGTTCAGTCATTCTCTGGTTTGCCACATAGTGACAAAAGTGATGTTCACAAATTTTTGACTCGGCACAGCTTATGTTTTCAATCGTGATGAACAGAGGTGCGTTTCATTCAGTCAGAAGAGAGGAGATTGCAGCTGAGTGACAGAGCAGTGCTGGGGCTGTGTCACGATCCGTTCGTCTGCGCGGGAGCTGTCACTCTGCTGTCAGTGGACTATGTGTTCATACACACACAAACAGAGCTCTGTGCTCCAGGCTCGACCCAAACACACACTCAGACAAGGTCCTGATTCAGCGCAGCCAGCGTGCTTTTATTTTGGCGTACTCTTTTCTCTTTCTGTCTCCCCTCTTTTCTTTTTTTCCCCCTCGTCTTTTTTAACAACTCAGAAAATCTGACGCTTTAGTCGTGTGTGTCTGAGCGCCTCAGCTGTATGGTAATCAAGCCCAGACAGGAAAATGGCCGCCTTCTTTGGTTGGCACCCCCCTCTCCTCCACCCCTCTTCTGCCACAGACAAAGAGTTGTTTGGACACCTGTTGAGAGTGGTGCTGAGATTAGAGCGTGGGGGAAGGGGTTTGGGCCTGGGCGGCACAGGGGTTAACAGAGGCCAACAGTGACTTAGGAACGCATTCCTGAAGGAAAAGGAGGGAAAGACCTCTCCCCCATTTCTGTTCCTTTCTCTTCTTTCGCCATGACTCCCAAATGTGGATCCTCAAAAAGGAAACTAGATCGCGGGCGAACATGTGCTCCCGCCTGCTGTGGCAAGGGTGGAAGGAAGAGAGTTGGAGGGGGGGCTGCAGTGGTTTCTTCTCCATTGCGTCGCTAATCGCATGGCAAGACGTTGATCAAATCCAGATGAGTTTGGAAGCCACCAGTGACGAATGCTGGTCAAACTGTCATTTGATGTTCAGCATGAAAGGGCAGATTGTTTGTTGCCGTATCCATATGTGAATAAGCCATTTTGTTTTGATGGAGGGTTTTCAACATATAAATGCTGACAAATGATGTCTGGGTGACTATTTCAAAAATTGTACAAAAAAAAAAAGATCTTTCAAGTCAACTTTAAAAATCTAAATTAATTTACTTTGTTAAAACACATTTCTGGTCTTACTGTGCACTATGCAGCAGTATATGGTTTTTCTAGCGGAAAATTTCTTTTTCGTAACTTGTATAAAAATATATCAAACACTTGGTGTCAGTAAGATTTTTTAATACTTTATTTATTTCTTTAATCGAAAGGACACATTAAATTGTTCAAAAGTGACAGTAAAGACATTTATAATTTTACAAAAATTGTCCATGTCAAATAAATGAAGTTCTTTTGTACTTGGAATTCATCAAAAAAAATCCTGGGGAAAAAAAATCAATCACAGTTTCCACAAACATATTAAGCAGTGCAACTGTTTATAGCATTGATAATAATAAGAAAAGTTTCTTGAGCACCAGATCAGCCTATTAAAATTATTTCTGAAGGATCATGTGACACTGAAGGCCGGCTGCTAAAAAATTCAGCTTTGCCATCACAGGAACAAATTGCATTTTAAAATATATTCAAAACAGTTGTAATAATTGTACTAATTTTACAAATTGTTATAATTTTACAGTATTATGGTTTTTACTGTATTTGTGTTGCAGCATCCAGTCCAATGTTATTTTACAATCAACTTGCCTCTCAAAGTATAGACGTACGCTTTCAAATTGGAAACAACATGAGAGTGTTTTTTGGTGGAACAGAGCCAGAACTCAGGACTGAAGTGCCGCGTGTCTCTCTGAGCACAAATTTGGGGCTGTGAAGGTCGTTCTTTGTAGTGTGAATACCACTCAGTTCTTCAGAGGGGAGGTCACACTCTACAGTAGGAACACAGAGACTCTCTCCTCTTTGAAGTCCAAGATCTGTCTCTTCCCCGATTTAATGTAAATCACTTTTGTTTTCTCTGCACTGATCAGATGGCTTCAAGATCAGAGGGACTCTTGATGTTTTGCTCTGTTCTCTGCCTCATGTATTTATGGCTATCTGTTCTGACAGGGCTCTGTTCACCGTGAAGAGACCGTCAGCCTGAACAACAACCACGGCGGCCTGCAGGCCAACGCCGGTCCCACCTCCAGCGCGGAGCTCAACCACCAGGCAGAAACATTCAGAGGTTGGAAGCTTTTTTTACATCACTTTATTTTCAGTTATTGTTTTGTTTTTGCATTGGTTGTGTTTGCCTCTTCAGTTAAGATTCATACACAGTTTTATGACCTTACAACAAGTCTCAAAGCGCTACATTTTAGAGGTTAAGTGTTTATTTTAAGTAACTGTGTACTTTTTTGTGTTTGACAGGACTCGCTAGTGCTCTGGCCAGTCAACTTGCTCCTTCTCTGGACCTGAAGCTCGAGAATCAAGAAAAAGATGACATGCATGATAACCACTCCTCTGACGACCTCAGATCAGACGACGAGAGTGAAAAAAGGGATATGAAGCAGAATCGGGGAAGCACTAGACCGAGGCAAGGCAACCACTCATCGAAGTGTCCTTCAGCACTTCAACATTGACCTCAAAGACAGTGAATGAAATATTAGCACAGAGCACCACTTCTATTTACTTGCCTGAAATGAAATGTGACATCAAGCACATACTGTATACATTCAGGTTCATCCCTCCATCTTGTCTGACAGTTGTGAATTGTTCTGCAGCAGTGTCAATGAAGATGAGGATTTGAACCCCGAGCAGAAGGCAGAGCGTGAACGTGAGAGGAGGATGGCCAACAACGCCCGTGAGAGGCTGCGAGTCCGGGACATCAACGAGGCGTTCAAAGAGCTGGGCCGCATGTGTCAACTGCACTTGAAGAGCGAGAAGCCTCAGACCAAACTGCTCATTCTTCACCAGGCCGTCGCTGTCATTCTCAGCCTCGAACAGCAAGTCAGAGGTCAGACATTGTCCAGCACAATACAATTATGTCATGTTTAAATAAGATCTGTCAGTCAAATATAAAATATTTAATCACAATTAATCTTTTTCATTCAGAAACATTCTGATCTTTTTTTTTTTGGGGGGGAAATGTAAAAATAAAGAAATGTGATAACAGCGTTAACAGCATCAAACTAATTTAAGTAATTCTATACGACAGCCTGTTAGGTTTCTAGCCTTTGATCAGACCTTTTTTTATGGGTATATACTGTCTTTACTTCACAAGCTACATGTGCAAAAAAGAGAAGCTTTATTGTTGTCAAATGATCAAAGACATTTACAAGTTATTGTTCATGCAGTGCATTGAAAAAAATCCAACTCAACCAGTTCTCTTTTTGTTTTCTGATACGGTAAAGTATCCTGTTGTGGCGTGAGAAAGCATGAGTGAACTGTATCAGTGTACCAAACTGAATCGCAAACAGTTGCAGACCTTTTGACTGATTAGATCAATAGTTATTAATTCACAAATATGGCATCGCTAGTTCTGATTCTAAACAGACACATCATGATATACTGAAATACTATCAGGAAATATGATTCTCAGGTCAGTATGGTAATCTCCACTCTCAGGTTTATCAGTAATGTTTTACTAGGGCCCCTGGCAACAGCCCTAATTTATATTAATCAGATTAACAGATCTCAGAGAGCTGGTTTTATAAGGCAATGAAAGCTCTATAAAAGTGTTATGATTACTTTTTTCAGTATTGCTTTATACACAATGATGAGATAATATGAATTCTCTTGTGTGCAGAGAGGAACCTAAACCCCAAAGCAGCCTGCCTTAAGAGGAGGGAGGAGGAGAAGGTGTCAGGGGTTTCAGGTGACCCCCAGCAAGCCCACCCGCCTGTGCACCCGGGCCTCACAGACACATCCAACCCCATGGGCCATCTGTGAATAGCCAGGTAAGCACTGTCAGCTCCACACAGAGATGTAAAACAGGCAGGTGGTTAAAATACGACACCACAAGCAAGATTCTTAGCTTTGCTGAGACACAAGCTCTGCTCCAAAACCTAGTGAGCTCCATCCTTTCTTGCATTTACATTGGAAATGCACCCGGTGCCTTAAACTAGGTTTTGGACTGCATTCACTGACCTAGACTTTATAATAAGGTTTTTATTATTACAATTTAAAAATGATAAAACTTCTTGTTTTAAAATACAATTTATTCCTGTGATGACAAATGCCGTCATTACTCCAGCCTTCAGAAATTATTCTAATATGCAGATTTGATTCTCAAAAAAACATTCTTTGATGAATGGAAAGTTCAAAAGCACAGCATCTATTTGAAATATAAATGTTTTATAACATTATAGATGTCTTTATTGTCAATTTAATACATCCTTGCTGAATGAAAGTATTAATTTCTTTATAAAAATCTTACTAAGCCCAAACTTTAGAACGGTACTGTATATACACTTGAGAGAGTGAATTGAGTGTCAGTACAGTGGGTCATAAGCAATGTCCTTATCTTTCCCTCACTTTCAGATCAAATGGATCCCGATGGTGTGTGTTAGACAGAGTCGGTGACCTTGCTTTCCACGGGCGGACAGGACTCACAGTTTGTGACACAAATTTGAAAAGACAGACCACTCGAAGCAAAATTCCACCGTTAAGCAATCCTGAGCTAGAAGAAAACTGGCAAGTGCCCAGCTCCCTGTGAAGACATCCCATATCGATAAGCAACTTTCTTCCCACCAGAGAAAAAAAAAATATCACGCATAAAAACCCCTCAGCACATATCGCTGTCTGCAAGCCGTGTGCCACAGCTGTACAATCAGAGACTGTCGCCACCCCCCCCCACCCTGTACGTGGAAGTTGCCTTGTGCCTAAACTGAATTGACGAATGCATTGTAACAGCAATTTGTTCTTTTCTTTTCTTTTTTGTTTGTTTATTTTGTTTCCTATTTATTATGTTACTGAGCTGTAAGTCTATGTTTAAAGGGAAAGTTCTGACATTGCTATGAGAAGCTGGTGGCGTTTCAGTAGATCTGCAGTTTGTCCGTCACATCAGAGTCGTGTGCTGTCCGCAGCCTCGCTCCTGTCGGTCTGTGGTGGAAGGGCCTCTCCGCTCAGACATCCGCTCGATCAGATTAATATATATAGATCAAATTCCATGCCCTCGTGAAAGGATCTGATGGCTCCCTGTGTCTAAAAAGAAAAGGAAAAATAAATAATATATTATTTATATTTATCATACATTCATTCCACAAATAACAGCATGAGAAACCAAAACTACCTAATTCTTTATTATGTATGTTGATAGTGTAGCTCAGAGTCCTCGTCACAGACAGAAAGTTATGAGTGAGGCGAAATAGGATCAGCCTCTGCATTTTGACCGGATTCCCTGTGTCGTGGAGACGATGGTGGAACGGCAAACTCTGGCTTTACTGAAAGGTCAAAGGTCAAACACAAGCTGACATGTTTATACTCATTAGTGAGCAGTACAGATACGGAAAGCAGAACGTTACAAAACCCCAGCATTCCCTTCATATTTCTTAGTGTCTTAAACGGGAAAGGGGACGCAGTCTCGTCCTTTTGATTCCTTTGCCATATAGTGTTAAAGGTAAAGTGAAAGACGTGTTTCTGATTCAGTTTGTTTGTATTCAGACGTTACTTTATTTGGTCGAAGAGCCGTGGTTATGTCGAGGGCATCTGTACTGAGGAATCTCTGTTATACCGCAAGATATACATTGCACTGTTGGAAAAAGAGTTGGATTTAAAACGAAGACCATTCATTCACCTGGCCTGAATTGAAGTTTTGTTTTATGTTCTTTTGTTTTTCTAAAACCATTAACATTTTTTTTTTTTTTAAAAGAGAAAAAAAAGTAACCACATGTTATATGTTTGTTTGTAATTGTATACAAAGCATCTCTCTAGGCTTCATAGAAAAAGCGTATATTTGTTGTGTGAAAATAGAAGGATGTTCTAAGTTACTTAGAATGGCTTTGTCTTTCCCCTCATGCATTGAAGTACTTGATACTTGATCAGCAGAATGTGAGCGCAATGTCTGTTCGAAAAAAAAGAGAAGCTCTATGAATTAAAACGCTGTGAAGCATCAAAATCAGCAAACAGTGGAAATGATGAACAAAGCTAGTTTGGATCAGGATTTTTCTCTGCCATTATTTGTTTTCTTTGTAAATGTGAAGAGAGCGTTTTGTTTTATAATGTATGAGTTTTTCTTTAAGACCAAAAATTTTAATTTTTTTAATTTTTTTTAAACCGTCTTGCTTTGGATCTCTTTTTCTGCCCTGTCTGCTTGTCTTCCATGCGTTCACACCATTGAAACAAGATTCTCATATGAACCACTCTCTCGAATACAAAGAACAAAGCTTAAGGAAATCTTTCAGAATATCAGCATTATTTTCTTTCTTTGTTTTTCTTCTTTTTCTTTGCTTTATGGAGAATTTCCTTCCTTAAAAAAAACTATTGTGAAATCCACTAGTCTTTGTGGCCTTGTTATACATTTCAGTATTCAAGAGCTTGTATTTTTGCCGGCTGAAAATTAATCGAGGTTGTGAGTCATGTCTTTGTCTTGTTTTGTTTTCCCTGTTTTTTTCCCCTTTTCCTTTTTTTTTCTGTGTTCTGTTTTTCCTCTGTTGAATATGTTAGGTTTTGCTGTATGCCCTGATGCTTTCCCTCATAACAAAAAAAATATGAAAAAGGATAAAAAAAAAACATTTGGCTTATTTTTCACTATAGTTTGTCTTTTATACAATAATATTGTAAGAACATTTCTTGAATTCTAAATATTACTCTTTCTAGATTTTTGAAATCAAAAGTTTTGAGTAAAAAGTTTCTTACTTTATTTTACTATATTAGATAGTAAAAAAAAATGTACGGTTATTTACCATAACCTGTCCATTATTATAAAAAAGATTATCGATAGCATCTTAAGAACATAAGTAGAATTGTAGCTCGCAGTCTAGTACGTATGGGGTATTGTACGAGCTCGATGTGCTCTCCATCTCTGTCTCCAGTCTGCATTGTTGGTTGATGAACGATTTGTACCCATGTCAAAATTCAAGGTATTGTCAATGCACTTCAGAAAACCAGCAGTAAGAAGTCGAATTCTTTTTTTTTTCTGTCTCTGTAACAGAAAACACAATATGTATATAACATTTATGTAGCAATAAATGTGCCATCTTTTTTAACTCTATTGTATGTGCCTTTATTTCATTCTTTCAGCATTTGGTTTTTATCGTCTCAGCATTTGGTTTTCATCTACAAGTTCATACAGCAAAAGCGGATTAATATATGTAACTTAATTTCACTCGTATCTGAATTATTGAGTCAAAGCTTGGCATTACGTCTACTGGGCTTTTCAACGGATTTTGGACATATACAGGTGCTGGTCATAAAATTAGAATATCATGAAAAAGTTGATTTATTTCAGTAATACCATTCAAAAAGTGAAACTTGTATATTAGATTCATTAATCACACACAGACTGATATATTTCAAATGTTTATTTCCTTTCATTTTGATGATTATAACTGACAACTAATGAAAGTCCCAAATTCAGTATCTCAGAAAATTAGAATATCAATTAAGACCAATGCAAAAAAAATATTTTTAGAAATGTTGGCCAACTGAAAAGTATGAGCATGAAAAGTATGAGCATGTACAGCACTCAATATTTAGTTGGGGCTCCTTTGGCCTGGATTACTGCAGCAATGCGGCGTGGCATGGAGTCGATCAGTCTGTGGTACTGCTCAGGTGTTATGAGAGCCCATGTTGCTCTGATAGTGGCCTTCAGCGCTTCTGAATTGTTGGGTCTGGCGTATTGCATCTTCCTCTTCACAATACCCCATAGGTTTTCTATGGGGTTAAGGTCAGGCGAGTTTGCTGGCCAATCAAGAACAGGGATACCATGGTCCTTAAACCAGGTACTGGTAGCTTTGGCAGTGTGTGCAGGTGCCAAGTCCTGTTGGAAAATGAAATCTGCATCTCCATAAAGTTGGTCAGCAGCAGGAAGCATGAAGTGCTCTAAAACTTCCTGGTAGACGGCTGCATTGACCTTGGACCTCAGAAAACACAATGGACCAACACCATCAGATGACATGGCACCCCAAACCATCAATGACTGTGGAAACTTTACACTGGACCTCAAGCAACGTGGATGATGTGCCTCTCCTCTCTTCCTCCAGACTCTGGGACCTTGATTTCCAAAGGAAATGCAAAATTTACTTTCATCAGAGAACATAACTTTGGACCACTCATCAGCAGTCCAGTCAAGATGCTTCTGACGCGGTCTCTTGTTCAAGAGTGGCTTGACACGAGGAATGCGACAGCTGAAACCCATGTCTTGCATACGTCTGTGCGTGGTGGTTCTTGAAGCACTGACTCCAGCTGCAGTCCACTCTTTGTGAATCTCCCCCACATTTTTGAATGGGTTTTGTTTCACAATCCTCTCCAGGGTGCGGTTATCCTTATTGCTTGTACACTTTTTTCTACCACATCTTGTCCTTCCCTTCGCCTCTCTATTAATGTGCTTGGACACAGAGCTCTGTGAACAGCCAGCCTCTTTAGCAATGACCTTTTGTGTCTTGCCCTCCTTGTGCAAGGTGTCAATGGTCGTCTTTTGGACAACTGTCAAGTCAGCAGTCTTCCCCATGATTGTGTAGCCTACAGAACTAGACTGAGAGACCATTTAAAGGCTTTTGCAGGTGTTTTGAGTTAATTAGCTGATTAGAGTGTGGCACCAGGGGTCTTCAATATTGAACATTTTCACAATATTCTAATTTTCTGAGATACTGCATTTGGGACTTTCATTAGTTGTCAGTTATAATCGTCAAAATTAAAGGAAATAAACATTTGAAATATATCAGTCTGTGTGTGATTAATGAATCTAATATACAAGTTTCACTTTTTGAATGGTATTACTGAAATAAATCAACTTTTTCATGATATTCTAATTTTATGACCAGCACCTGTATATATAAGCTTAAAAAATCTCATGTCATTCTAAACCTGTATGGCTTTCTTTCTTCTGTGGAACATAAAAGATTTTTTGAAGAATAATAATAACCAAACATTTCCCATTGACTTCCGTTGTATGGCCAAAAAATAATGGAAGTTAAAGGAAATCAAAACTATTACAAATTCATCAAATTACCTTTTTTGTGATGAGGGTGAGTAAATGATGACAGAATTTTCATATTTGTCTGGACTTTCCAATTAAGTCTATTTAAACAACTGCACAAACACTGTTCATTTGTCATATTTACTGTTAGTTTTCTTTCTAAAGCATTATGGAACCCTTCTCTGTTTTCAGTACAGTGTGAAAACACCCAATGCAATATTTAAAGGGGGAAAAGGAATTATTTTGCCTTTATAAAATAGTCTGTATAGCTTTTATTGTTTGAAAAATGTCTTTGCACTGAGAAAACATTTTCTTTTTAAAGTAATTCAGATTTCAATTGTAAGACTTCAACATCTGTCTTTAACTTGATTGAAAGACAAACATACTTTGCGTCTCTAGTGAATGATCATGGGAAAATAGCATTGGAGTATGACACTCTTTCATTGCGGGGAGTGTGCATATTCCCACGTATTCCCAGTGTTAATTGACTTTACTTCCTAATTAAATTATTTGTTTTTACCATTTCTGTGTCAGTTATAAAATATGGGAGCATCTGTTTTGTCCCAGTAGTGGTGAATGGTTTACAGCCAGAATCTTTCTGCGCAATGCAACTTCCAGCATACCTCATCAAACTCTAATAACAGTTCGCTGTTTATTTCTCCATTTTAAACTCATCCGTACATTTTTACACAATGACATCAGTCCTGGCTGTCCAATTAAAAGACTAAACTAAATCCCAGAACTCATCTCCTTGGCTTACACATCTGCCCTAAATTATGTCTCTGTACATGTGTGCAAGAGACACTTTCTCATTGGATTTGTCCTGCGCTGACAGGTTGGGCCCCAGATCTGCTGTGAGACAGGAACGGCACTGGGGAAGAGGTTGCTAAATGCTGGAGAGACCTTGGCCAATTCCTCATCTGGAGGCCGCTCCAACTCCGCTGGCTGGGTGGGAAGGCTTTGTCCCATTTCCTCCCTGTGTGTGTGTGTGTGCGACTGTGTCCATATTCCTTCCTGCCTTTATCAAAACCGTGCCCTGGAGTGTTTACTTGCGGTCAGCTAGAAAAATGGGCAATGTTTTATAAGCATGGGACCACCGTGTTTGCAAGCTGACTTCCTGTGGATCTGGCTGCCTGGGACAGCCCAGTGAGGGAGTGTCATGGTGGGCTTGCTGACAGGAGCATCTTGGCTTCTGCTGCTGGACCGCAAACAAGGATGTCTCAGGCTGACATGCATTTGATCATGATGTTCCTGCTGACTCTTTTCCTTTCAGTGAAATCGTTGTTGGGTTTACATTTAATGACCACGGTTAGGGTTCTGTGTACCAGACTTTTATATTTACCAGATTTAATATTTAAACTTCATGAACTGAATTCTTCTAAATAGGTGCTAATGCGATACTATTACTAACACTTGCTTAAATTACAGTATAGCCTACCAGTGCTGCAGTTCTGCTTATCAGCCAAACCATGGCCGCTAGACCAATTTTGTTCACTTGGTGTCCTATGACCTTTTTTAAGTGATGTATTTAATGTGAGAGTTGTTGAGAAACTATTCTTAACAAAAATGAATCTTGGATGAAAACTATCTTTAAATGTTGATATCCATTCCTTAAAATGGATATTTTGGTCTGTTCAGTGTCAGAGGTCTACATTTTTTGCTTAATCTGTTAAACTGATAATAAAAATATTTTTAATTCTAAACTAATTTTAATAAAAAAATTATGTTTGTATATCTGGATCTAGGCAAGCAACTTCATTATTTGTAACTGTTGCATGCAGTATTTCGGCATACAGTAGTTGTTTTCATGTTATTTATCTATTTTTACTATTTTTAGTGATGTGAACAGACAAATATAACATTTAGTCTGAGGTCGATGATCAACATTTTCCGATGGCTACACATTAGTTTAACTGACACTGGTTGATAGAAAAAAAAGCTTTATCTTATAAGATTTTAAGGCCAATTTTAAATCCAAAATGTGGTAGCTGAAACAAAATATTTGCACGTCTTATTAATGTAGCTAGTCTACTTTAGAGAGCGTTCACACAGGGCGCGTTCTTGCGTTTAAATACAGAAGTGGAGTAGAAGAAATCGCAGTCTCGAGACGCGCTTTTTAAAGAAAGCTTTAACTTGTCATGGCATCTTCAATACGAACCGCAAAACTCTAACAAAATAGAGGAAAGTGAGTCTTAATTCCTTTTTTTGTGAATTTTTTTTCCCACAAATTTTCACAATTTTTAAAGTGAAGAATTAAATATATAGCTGTTGTTTTGTATAATACGATTCAGTACAATAACTCTAATATATGTGTAAACTCTAAAAACGTTAAACTGAATGAAAGTACAAAGCCGTATGAAGAACACCCAGCAACGCCTCTCTATCGCTGGATCTCACCCGGATCCCCAAACGGGGACAGACAGCGCTCCCTGCTGAACATGCTGCAGGGATTTTAAATAGAAATTCTGTTGTGCTTCCCTGCAGCTCCACGGTCCTCAGCTACAAGACCGACTTCACCCACACAGAGAAATGAAAACACCGCAGACCCACGACAAAGGGTGGAGTCATCAGTAGCCTAGGCCTACTTACACTAGATACACACAAGTTGTTTTTTGCTCTTAGTTCTTGGGTTGGTCTGTAAGCACAAATGCAAAGTTTACAGGATAATTAAGTTCTGTTACTAACCAACTTAGCATACTAAAAGGTCTAGAAATGACATGAGGATGAGTAAGTGATGACAGAATTTTCATTTTGGGACACCTAAATTATGCACATTAAAACAAAACATAGTTGATGAAATGATTGCTTGTGAAGTTACCACCCCGTAGTGCTCCTCCAGTCGGTGACCCATTTATCTCCTCACATTAGGGAAAAGGGGAAGTGGTGTGTGGCCAATTATGGCGACCCATACTCAGAATTTGTGCTCTGCATTTAACCAATCCAAAGTGCACACACAGCAGTGAACATACACCCGGAGCAGCCCGGGGAGCAGTTGGGGGTCAGGCACCGAACCTCCAACTGCTCCCCGGGCGCCGCAGCATTGGCTGCCCACTGCTCCGGGTGTATGTTAAGGGTGTATGTTATATTAAGGAGGTTGACAGACATACATTTGGAGATATAATAGAAACACTTGGGGAAAATCTGGTTCTTTGTTTTCCCAAATGAGATCTGATGAGATGTTACCTGCACATGCACCCACAGAAATCAGCCAGTGCATCTTCACCAGTACAGTCATCATCAACATTTATGTTTTGTTGAAGCTTACTTTATTCAGTGGTAATTTAATTTAATCAGGTAGGTTTATTTTAATTCTTCTATTAACATTACAGTTTTCTAACAGTGTGAATACACTAGGGTGTGTTAAAGTGTGTTTGGCATCACTGTCATTTGCATAATGTAAATCTGCTGTCAGTGTTCTATCACTAGATGGCGCTGTCAGTCTAAACAGCTGTCAGGGCATCGTTTAGTCAGTGATAAGGAAAATTACATCAGTTCATGTTATTGCGTATTCATAATGCTTGACATTTTTTTAAATGGTTTTATTACTTATTTTATTGTAGCACCAATACAAACTCTCAACAAAATTATCTTATGATGATGATGGTGGTGATGATGGGGGAAATCAGTAGGTACATTAGCCCATAATAATTTGAAAAATTAATAAATCTTTCACCCAGCATTAACAATACACAAATGATAGGCTGTGGAAACCATGTGGAATAAACTATATATATATATATATATATATTTTAAATGAAAGATGAATAAATAACCACATTTGATTATTTCTCTAAACGTGTAATATTTTCCCACAACTTGTGTATTTTAATTTGTAAATTATTATTATTATTATTACTTTTTTGTTTTGCTTTGTACTTGACAAGTTCAAGTAATTCATAAATATTTTATGATGATTAAACAGATGCATAGCTACATATCAAAGACGGACATCCTTCCGAAGATTGTTCCCCGACATAACAAAAAAATAATAAAAAAAAGGATTTTAGCACGAATAGAATGTTTTTGAATTATTCGTTTCATGCTATGTAATACAATGTTAGGGTATTGAGGGTTTACAATTTTTTTTCAATACTGAAAAATCAAGGGATCATCTTGAAAATGGCCCATACTTTCTCTATCCTGTTATAATAATTCATTATCACACGAAAACCTTTGATTTCACCGATACTGGAAGCGCAAGTGCTTGGATGGCCTACACCCAGTTTCTGCGCATTGTGTCTTGAGATCAGGTGAGAAGCGACATGCGCTCGCTCGTCGGAGTCCTGTGGAGCAGATCAGCTGATCGTGCATCAGGCTGCAGCTCTGGGTGGAGTGAGTGATGGGGTGTGGGCGGGGCTTTGCGCTCTTCTATTACCCCAGTGCGTGAAGTAAAACTAGTCTGAAAACAAGACGTGCAACAAGTGACTTTGACCAACTGAGAGGAGATGGAGCTTTCGCTTTGTGCCACAGATGTTTACAGATCTTGATCAGCAAATAAACGCTTAATTTTAGGATAAACGACAGACAGCGGTAAGTGCTGATTTTGGGTTTTGTTTCTATTAGTGTGCGAATCTTTGCTGTTCTAGAGGCATTTGGGCAATATGGTAGTGGGTAAACTAAAGTTTATTAGAAATTGAAATTAAAGTTTATAAACTTTAATGAGCACCTAAACATGAACACCTAAAAACCAAACTATATTATTAAACTGCACCTGCAGTGCTTGGAGCATCTGTTAGGATGATTGTTTGGTATTAATTACGCAAAATATTAATTAGCATGCAGAAAGCAATTCAACAAAAATAAATAAAACTTTTGGCTCAACCATTTGCATTGTTTTAGATGCATAGTGTATAGAAATGCAACCCCAAAAATAAATAGTTGCATTATTCAGTATGATTAGGTTTGCAGTGTAGTGTAAACCAAAATGTATATTAATTCACTTATTTCAAAACATGAAATTAATCTGTTCTAACAGTACAGATGTAAGTAAACGCAAAGGAAAGATGGCTGAGTATTCCTGTTATCCCTCCTGACAGAGTTATGGTGTTTGCTCTGTCATCTAAAGAATAATTATCCATAAACCTTATTGTTGGACATTTTTTGTTGATGCTGTAGCCATGTTTTTGGTCTAGATCAGGGCCAAAGTTTAGGAGTTGGTAACGAGAGTTAAACTTAAGACAGTTTCACCAGAAAAACTTTGTTTTGAGTTTCCCTGGAAGAGGAATGCCTTGCTGCAAGAGTTGGCCCAGTCTGAGTTTGCTTCCCTGTCAGAGCTACACATTTCTAGTGGGCACAATGAGAGGAAAGGAGCTACATTAACACCATTGAGTCCCTCTGCACATAGTACATGTGATACAGGAGCTGAAAGAGGCTATTGTGTCATATCCTTTTTTCTGCAGCAGAGCTCTGTTCCTTGTGGATAAGGGGGCTTGCCGCTTTTTAACATGCCCTTATTGTTCTTTCTCATCCCCCTCTATGGAGCTGGAAAGTTTGAGTCTCTTCTGTTCTCTTGAGTGTGTCGGACGATGAGAAGAACTTTCCTTTTTGGCTTGTTTGTTTATGATGTTTTTGTAGTAGTTTTTTATCCTCAAGACTTTAGGTCTTCCAATCTTATTCTTTCAACCTGTAGTCTCTAGTGTCACCTTCATTCTTCATTGAACGGATTCTTTACTTGCCCATTGAAAATGAACCAATGCCGTCTTTGTTTTCTTCATTGTCAAGCCCTCAGGGATCTCACAGGTTGCATGCATCGTAATACACTGCATGCTTTGGTCATACCATTTGCTGTTGCAACAAAGACATCAATATGACTCATGCGATCTTTTGTTGTCTTTGAGGTGAAAGGATGTTATCAGTGGGGTCCAGAAGAAACTGATAATAGCCTGTTGCCTGGTGTGATGCCTGCAGTGGGGCGATATTTTTGCAGCTTTGTGTTTTGCCATTCCTGAGGCACAATACTGTTGCTCATTGCATATGTCGCTGAAATTCTTTAGACGTGATTGCACTGTCGAACATAGTATGAGTGCATCTGGGTGTTTTTGATTATTTGCAGTCAAAATTGGCAGCATTTTGAATACGTTGTACTCAAAGAACTTACTTTAATATACTTTAGTTTATTTCCATAAAAGATATGAGCTCTTGACAGACAATTTAGTCACCAGCTGTTTCAAGACAATTGAATACTAAATCTGACTTCCTCTGTTTTTTCCTCCTCTTATCTTTCTAACACAGCCCCCATACTGTACAGTGACTTTTTTTTTGCCAATGTTTGTTTTTGTTGAGATGTAATCTACATTGCACTTTCTGTTAGCTTTAGTCAGCAATGTCAGTGTGATTGAGATTATAAAGTCTGAAACTGGGCTGAAAATTACTTAATTTGCAGTTACTTAATTTTCTGCATGCTTTTATGTCATTATTGTACTGTTTGAAATGGCATCAGATATTGTAAGTCGTCATCTAACTCAAGTTCCTTCGAATAACTACAAAGACTGTGGCATGTGCCTGTGTCAATGTTTGTCTCAGAATAAATTCCAAACCCTGAGCAATGAATATGTTTAAAAGGCTCGAAAGGTCCTGTTTAGTCCAAACAACCTTTGTTTGTGGTGGAGGATCATGCTAAAATCTTTACTTTGACTTTGGTTTGAGGGAAAAAAAAGCTTTGCTTCCTAAAATTTGCACAGTTATCTTATTTTAAGTCTTAAAAAGATCAACTATATGGCATGAACAAATGCTGTCAGACAGTCTCATTGTGGTCTTTTAAAATTGCAAAGATAGCATGAGCATCACAAACTACTTATGTAATAATGAGATTATGGCTTTGTTTGCAGAAGTGAGCCGCTCCACAGAGAGGGATTTGGTTGTTTCTCTCAGTGTTCCTGATGGAGTCTTATAGAGTTAGCGGCATGCCAAACAATGGACTATCACAAGGCTATACGCAGCCTTCCCGCACAAGAGGCCAGACCAACGGTACTTATGGCCTCAGTATCAGAGTTCAAGGAATAGATGGACATCCCTATGTGGTCCTCAATAACCAAGATAGAGGTCCGAACCCCTATGCAGTTCCACAAAACAATAATGGATATATGGATTCTGAAAACCCGCTCAATTATGATGAATATGATTTCAAAGGAAGCCGGAAGAATCTTTCTGAAGACCCATATATGGATTTTATGTCTCCAAAGCTCCATGGAGGTCCTCACAATGGGACTTCTGATCCTAAGATGCAGTCCAGTCTGTTAAACTTCCAAAAGCATCCAGAGATTCTCAAGCCATATGATCCTGAGAGCAATACTCTCGATAGCTTTCGAAGTCTGCCTTCAGTTGAGAATCGAAATCCCTACCCAGGATCCCTACCCAGAGCCAACTCCCCAATTGTAAGCCAAGCCAGATCCTCCAGCCAAGTTCCAGAAGCATCTTTAACAGATGACAGGGGACACACCCAACCTCAACTTCGTCCCCAGACACTTCCGTTTTATGTCCAACCTCAAACCGGCCCAGCCAAAGACCATGTTCTGCCACAGCCTCAGGTCAAACCCGCTGTTCAAACACAACCTCAGGTTAAGCCACCATTTAAGACTCCAGTGCCCTACCAGACTCCGTCTCAGCCTTCACAACGCCTTCCAGTTCCTCAGCCATTTACAATAGCCAACAACCCCAATGACCAAAACAAGGCCTCTTCTAGACCTTCCAGCTCAGTAAGTAGCATAAACTCCAGTTTGGAACGAAGTCAACGTGAACCGGACGTATTGCCCTTACGCCGTGTTGACTCCAGTGGCCCGGTGCTGCAGTCTTCCTCCTCTCTGGGCTCCACTACACCAACTAAGGAAGACCAGTTGGACCAGCTTTATGCAGAGACTATCAACCGCCATGAGAACCGGCGCTACATCCCATTCCTGCCTGGCACGGGGCGTGACATTGATACTGGTTCAATTCCAGGTGTGGATGAACTCATCAAGAAGTTTGACAGCAAAGAGACACAGCAACGCAGGGGTCGGTCAGGGCGGAGAAATCGACTTAACCCAGAAGACCGCAAGCGTTCACGTAGTGTTGATAGCGCCTTGCCATTTGGTCTTGGGGGTGACTCTGATTACTTGGATGAAGTTAGTCAGAATCGAGGCAGGTCTACAGAGCATCTCCTTCGCCCGTCACTGCTCCTGCAGAAGGCTGCTGGAGTGAAGACCTCCCCCATGTCGCCAACTTCCACTGTCGGACCCAGGATTAACCTGAGAAACACAACACAAGTTAAAAGTGCTCCAGGCTCTCCACAAGGCACAGTCTCCAACTCTTCAGCTGCTATTTTAGGGTACAAGAATCCCCAGAGTCATCCCTCTGTAGCACCTGTAGAGAATAAAAATGAAGAGGCCAAACCATCACAGAGTATGAAGTGCCTGTCAAGTGTGAAAATGGGATCAATTTCTCGTCCCGCTGTCAATGGTAAAACATCAAGCACTGAAGTGGATGCTCAGGTAAGAACGCATAGTCTTCCTCTTTGCTATTCTGATATATTCCCACGGTTATGGGGTGACCAGTAATTTGAGATGTATTTTTTTACCCCCTTTTTTAATATTTTGCCCAGGTGACACCTGATCTTCTGAAAGGTCAAGAAGAGCTTTCACAACAAACAAATGAAGAGACTGCCAAGCAGATATTATTCAGTTACCTCAAAGATGGGTGGGTGCACTTTCCAAATTGTTTCATATGAATTTGCCATCAACAAATGTCAAAAACATTAACTTAAAATGTTTATTAATTGGCCAATGACAAATGAGAGTCCAATATAAGGAAAATCTACAATATAATGCATCTACCTTTTTTTTAAAGACATTTTAATGATTGAAGATTTAATGCACACACATTTATAAGAACTTTCAAAAACATTTCTCAATTGTTTTTTTATTATAAGTGGAAAAAGTGTGTATATACTATGTATATATAATATGCATATATCATACATATGAGGTTTTTAGAGTATTGTCATTTTATTGGAGCATTAATTTATCTTATTCTTATTGGTCTTAACAGACAGTCAAAAAGGTGTGCAGGGCTTCTCTGTACTATATAATTTCTACTATTTGTTATGTTCATGCTGGTTTCACCAGACAACATCAATCTGACACACTAAAGTTTCTAATAAATTAAAACCGTGACAATTGTGTCCTTATTGGTTTAGGGTTCTTTCCTACTTATTAGTGTTCACTCTTATTTTCTGAGAAGTGAGATTTTTCTTATAATTTAAGGTAGTTTCCACATAGTCTGACACATAATGATAACACTACAAGAATTTTACCTCCCCTACATTGATTTGTGTTCAGTAGAATCATCCACTAACAACTCGCACTCCCACACCTTTATCTCACCCTTTCAAGGAAAAAAAAACAGGTTCTTAATGTTCCTCCTCTAACATCTTACATCAAAATGGCAAGTCATTTAAAAAAAGCTGCTTGTTAGATGTTCCAAACCGTTCTTTGCCTCGCTGCCAACAACTCAAATCTGTTATTTTGCTTGGACTAAATTTCCACCCAAAACAGCACTGTTTCCTGCTCTCATCTAATCCTGCATGATCACTGCACAGCTTCAAACGCATGCTGTAGGTGCCCGACGGCCCAACCTGCTCTAGCGAATAGCTGAACCTGTGCCCTCCCTGAACTCCATATTCTTGATGGCAAAAGTTCCGCCCTTTCTGCATTCCTTATGTGCTGCATGGAGGGAGGTAAGAAGAGCGGATTATACACCAGTGTCTGTGAACCCTCTGAAGCCTTGCAGATATAGGATCAAATATCTTCTGGTCAATGGCAACCTTTAGAAACCAGCCCTACACACTAAGGTAGTGGTTAGTTACCTTTCAGAGGCACGTGCCATAGATGCACCAGAGTCGTGGTAGTTGTAATGGAGCAGAAATACATTTTCAGCAGTGTTGTGACATGACACGTCTATTGGTGACAGCAGCTTGCGTCAATAAAACCGTTAATGACAGTCCACTCTGTGGGAGGTGTGTGTGTGTTTGAAGGAGAGGCGGTGCTGGTCTGTTGGTTTCTCCTCTCTCTTTGTGAAATCTAATGATATGCTTTAATCTGTATATGCATGGCAGTAACCCAATGTTCTTTGCTTTTCCCTGATGCATCACTCGAGTCCCCTGGGAACGTGCGGGCTTCCTCATCCTTGCTCAGACACACATTCCCAGACATGTGACTTGTTAAAAGAAGGCCGTAATTAGGGTGGGCAGGTCATGAGGTGACACATCAAAGCTTGAGTACTCTGTACTCTCCACGCAGGCAAAGAGCCAGGCTTATTTTTACCCAGAAATATCAGGGATTATACTCTCTGATCCAGTCACTCACACACACACACACTCACACTATCAACACACATTTTGGCTCCGAGAAAAGGACTCTCAAACCATCTGAATGAATTATGAGCACTTGTGTCATGTTTTGCAGGAGCAATGATAACGATGACACCACCAAGAGGAAGGTCAACCTGGTGTTCGAAAAAATCCAGACCTTGAAGTCACGGGCCGCTGGGAACGTGCAAGGCGACAACAAAGTGAGCCGTTGTTGTGCATTGTAATTGGGTTCAACAAACAGCTCTAAGACTGTGAGCCTCTTATAAGAGAGACTTAGTCTATCTCTTGGAGAAAGTATAAAGGCTGACTGAGGTTATTTACTCAGCGAACAGCATAGTCATGGTTAATGTTTAAACATATGCAAGCAAATTCAGACAAGAACCTAGTCTTTTTTTACTTAATTTATTTTAAATTATGAACTTTTAACACTCACACCTACAAAATCATGAAATCTTGTATATGGAAAGACCAGCTTAGAGTGAATGAGCATTATAAATTCCTATCTTTTTGAAATATTTCTGATTAGAATAGAGAACAGAACCTGCTGTTTTTATTCAGCTTGCATGTGAATCTGTATTGAATCACTATCATATAGAGCTAAAAAGAGCTCTGTTGCTTGTAAACCTTCCTCTTTCAGTCTCCAGACCTTGCAGCCCAGGCTACAGCCCTTCATGAGCAGAAAGCAGAACTGGAAAAAGAAATCGCTGATCTTAAGAAACATCTTGAGGATGAAAGCAAGGTAACGGTGAAACCCTCTCTCTCTCTCTCTCTCTCTCTCCACTAATACCTCTGCAGCTTTAGCTCGTCAACTGTACCTTGGACCCCTGCTCTGTCTGTTTGGTCAATCTGTTAGAAGCTTCCGTGTTGAAGGAAAATCCCACTCCTATCACCCCTTAAGATCAATAATCAAATTAACCAATTACTGGCTTATTATAAAGACTGGGCCTTATATCCAAAAAAAGATGCCGAATGTCTCAAACAGTCAATGATGTTTACAGTTCAGTAAGGTTACTGTCATTTATTGTCCTTACTGTCATTTCTTATTATGTCTCTCTCTGCAGAAGCGCAGTGATCTGAGTGAGACTCAGCTAAAGGCGGGATCAGGAATGAAAGACTTGAGGAGAGAGCTGGACCAGAGTCAAGCCGAGTGCAGCAGACTGCGGAACAAGCTTAGTAAAACAGAGGCTGACCTGCGCACTACAGTGGAGGAGTAAGATACTGTCCTGTGGAAAGACTCACAATAATTATATAGAAAACTCACTAAAAATAGAACACCTGTAATTGACAAATTCAGTTAAAAGCTCATATGTTAAAATTCTAGCCTGCAAATTTTATATTTAAATCCATTCTGCAGAATTTGACCCCAAATTCAAAGCAGAAGTTGCTGGTTATGCTTATGAGATTCACTGTGAACTTTGGAGCAAAAGGAAAACATGCAGGTGTTGGCCCTGATGTGAATCCTTCTTGCGCTGTGAAAATCTACACTACCCTCAGATATGCAAGTTTCTGGGATTTCTCCATCCTGGCTCTAAGGTTGTCAAAATAAGTGTAAATTATCCTTTGTGACACCATGCTTTGAATTGGCAGGGGTTTATATGGACATGAGCTCAGCAGATTAACAGGCCTGTCTGCGTTGGCTCTTGTTTCAGTTCAGAATGCAGGTATTCTGAGTGTATTTGTGTGTGTATATCAGACTCTACCAGGTGAAAATGGAGAAAGAACAGTACCAGACTGAGATCCGAGACCTGCAGGACCAGCTCTCAGAGATGCACGATGAGCTGGATGGAGCCAAACAATCTCAAACAGACAGCACAGACAAAGAGGCCATGATGGAGGTACAGCATTAATACTTTTAATCAGCAAGCAGATATTAAATTGAACAAAAGTGATGGTAAAGATTTTATAATATTACACAAGACTTATAGTTCAAATAATTGCTGTCAAATAATTTTCTATTCATTAGGGAATCCTTAAAAACGTATCACAATTTTAACAAAAAATTAAGCAGCATAACTGTTTTGAACGTTGATAATAATAAGAAATGTTTCCTGAAATTTCCAAATCATTATAATGATTTCTGAAGGATCATGTGACAGGCTGGAGTAATGACTGCTTAAAATTCAGCTTTGCCATCACAGGAATAAAATATATTTAAATAGAAAACCAGTATTTTAAATTGTACTACTATTTTATAATATTGCAGGTTTTTACTGTACTTTAAATCAAATAAATAATGGAAAATCGTACTGATCCCAAACTTTTGAACAATAGTGTAACTTCTGTAATATATAATGGGAAGCTGTATATTTCCAATTCAAATCTTACTCTTCAGTAATCTGTAGCATAACAGATCCAGCTTTGCATATTCAAAATAATTAAGACTTGAAACTGATGGCAGAACTTCTAACATTGTACTGTCCTTTCTAGGACTTCATGCAACTGAAGCTAGACCTCCAGGAGCTGCTTCTAGCCAAAGAGGAGCAGGAGGAGCTGCTGAGGAGGCGTGAGAGGGAGCTGACCGCTCTCAAAGGAGCTCTGAAAGAGGAGGTGGCAACTCACGATCAGGAGGTGGATAAACTTAGGGAGCAGTATGAAAAGGAGATCCGTAAGATGCAAACAGCTGTGGAAGAAGCCAAACAGGTGATTTTTTTTTTTTTTTTTTATCTGCCTTTTACGTTTTTAACCAAAACACCTCGCTAATAAATCGTTTGTGTGATGTTAGAAACCATGTAAACATTTCCTGATCCTATTCCCTCTCTATCTCCCTATAATTTCCTGTCCTCACTAAAAGTGCCACGTAGCAAAGGAAATATGAGGTTTGAAGTATTTTTATGCAGATTTAGCATGCAAGCATAGATTAGACACACACATGTACTATTTGTCAAATGATACAACATAAATATTTTGTCACAATATTAAAATTATGATTTACGCTTTTTGACTTGTTTTGGAAACGCTTTCATCTTCAGCCATGTCATCGGTTTTCATAAGAATTGAGTTCCTAGCAATTTCCAGTAGTTGACCATGATTATTTTGTTCAGATGAGGGCAAAACGGATGACAGAATCCCCAAATTCTGAAGAGACGCATACAGTAAGGGCAGCATTAAAGACATAGCGAGTTACAGAATAGAACAAACAGGAAGAAAAGTAATGAAAGAGGTAGTTTGTGTACAGATAGGTGTCCACAGGTGGCTGAAACTGCTTTAGCCTGCTTCTTAGCTCACTTCCTTTCTGCAACAAAGGGACGTCCTGTCCAGAGGAGGCCATTGTTGTCTCAGTTTAGATGTATTTTAAAGGAGTAAACCAACAAAGTGCTTAATCTTGGTCAGGTGCCACAGTAAACCTGTGCTCATTGTGCTTATTTTCGAAATAGCTGCACTATCGGATGCTGGGAGAATAGTGGATGGTTTTGTCCTTGGACCTTAGAGAAGTGGACAAAGAGACAGATTATGGACATTGGCTTTCTGGGTATCTTAGCGAGCAACCAAGCCATCGGGCTCAACGAGTATTACCGTGCGCCTCTTCTTTATGGTGTTAGTGTTGATGGGAAGGCCCCATGTGGAGGAACACTGAAGGGTGAAGCACTAAATGGAGTTTAGCGCTGCTTAATTGCAGTGGCAGGCTGTCACTAATCTAATGAGTCTCTGATGGGGTGGTTAGCTGGTCTTTCTCTCTCTTTCTTTGAAAATGAATGATGGGTTGTTTCATATGCAAATAGCTGGGGAAATTGCACATGGCCAATAAGTGGGTCACCGTGCAGACAAGGGGTCTTACAGAAGACACAATGGGGGGAGGTCTGTACAAAAAGGTTAGTTTGATTTGTTTCCCTTAGTTTTTTTTCCCATGAGGTGTTCTCCAAAGCTTGCATTAGTTTAGACTACTGATCCCAGGTTTCCCAGTACACCTTATGTGGATATTTCTACAAGGCTTTTGTTACCAGCAATATAGAAATTGTGAGTGGTCAGTACAACTTGGTGTTTGTTTCTGTCCGTTTGTATGGCCGAATATAAAGCAATTGCTCTGCCCTAATAGCAGGAGGGGGAACAGAAAGGGAAGTGGGGGGTCACAGTGTCCCCCTCAGCAAGATTCCTGATTCTCAACGGTTAGGCGTCCTTGTGAAGGGATTCTCTCCCTGCTCCAATTGCCTTCCCTATTTTCTTATTCGTAACTGGATTCTTTTACAAAAACCAGACCCTAACTATTATGACTAAGATTAGTTACGGACTGTTATATCAGCCAATTATTTCAATTTTGAGACCATTCCATTTGTCAAAATGTCCACTTGGTGGATTCAAAAGTTTTACCTCTACATCTGCCTCTGCATTGTGAATGGATAAGAATTTTTGTTTTCAAAATTATTGTGATAAATATGTTTATTAATCATTTATAACTGATTTATTGTCAATAAATTTGTATTATATCTCTAAGTTTTTTATTTAATTTTCCATGAATTGTAGATATAAAATCTTTTCATTAGCTTATTGTATTGCTAGTTATTAAATTAAAATTTGTATTGACTGAATTAAAAAATAAACAATCTTATGCATTATTTTATTTTATCAGTAAATTTTTTTTGCTGATTTTCGACTTTAAACGCATATTATTCCTGACTGCTGAATTGGTACCAAAACTATTAAGTAAAAATAAAGAGATTTCATTATATCATATGTTATATCTTTTGAGATACAGTGGGTTGATATTACAGTAAGTTAATAATTTCTTCATGAAAGAAGTCTCTTATGCTAATTAAGCCTGTATTTGATTAATAATACAGTAACAAATTTAATATTGTGAAATATTATTACAAATTAATATAGTTTTTAAAACATTTTCTATTTTAATATATTTTAACATGTCATTTATTCCTGTGATGGCAAAGCTGAATTTTCAGCATTCATTACTCCAGCCTTCAGTGTCTCATAATCCTTTAAAGGGATCATTGGATGCCCATTTTACATTTTTAAGCTGATATGATTCTTTAGGGTCTTAATGAAAAGTCTATACTACTTTGGTTAAAATGTCTCAATGGTAGTGTAAAAAACACCTTCTTTACCCTGTCAAAATCAGCTTTGTTTTCAGCACGCTGTTCTAGTCCATGTTTCTTTAAATCCTAGTGAGCTCTGCTGACTCCGCCCCTCTCTTCCGTGGAGTGACGAGCAGACCATAGATATGTGTAGATCCCTATTAGACTGCTCCAGATACGTTGACGCGTCAGCCATCTCGCATTCACCATAATAATCAATGAATATTAAAAAATATACAAGCATATAACTTGCTGTTGTAGACGCACACAGTCAATGCGCTCAAAGATTCTCAGACCGTTCCAAAAATGGCGGATGGCTTGCGTATCGCGGCCCATAGAAACAGTTGATAATGAGGCATCTAGGTATATATCTCTATGGAGCATCCTAAACTTCAGCCGTGAAACTGGCTAACTAGCACATTATTAGGAAAGGCAATTTGCAAAGATTCATAAAAACCCTTATACTCACTTCTTCTGTGGATAAAGCTGGATCACGAATGATTCGCGCAAACATAAACGCATTTATGTACAGTAGATCGGGGATCGGCGCATTCCCTTCAAAATGAAAGTAACGTTAATCCTCTGCGTCTTCAGCAGCTCAGATGTCGGGAGTAAATGACGACTGCTATATTCTTTATTACATCCAACAACAAAACACCTCAGTCGCTTAATTGGAGACATTTTGTCTTTCCCTGCACCGGAGGCGAACAGCTCTAGGAATAAAAGAAAAACTCTGGGTGGATTTTCATCATTATAGGATGGATGTGTACGCATTTATGTTCAAACGTGTAAAGTGAATTTTGCATCCAATGACCCCTTTAAAAATCGTTTTGGTGCTCAAGAAACATTTCTTATTATTGTCAACGTTAAAACAATGAAACAGTTGTGCTGCTTAATAGTTTTGTATCAGTGATACACTTTGTCAGGATTATTTGATTAATTGAAAGCTCAAAAGAACACCATTTAGTTAGAGTTCTTTTAAAATGATATACAAAAACCTTTTACTGTCACTTTTTGATCAATTTAATCTGTCCTTGCTGAATATTTTTGTTAAAGTGTAGTGTAAGTTATGAAGGTAAATGTAAAAAATGTCACCGTTGTCTCTGGTCTACCCTACAGCCCCTCATATGAACAGTTCTTATCAGTCAGTCACTACTGAAAATCCAAGATCTTGCGTTGGGTGCTGGGATGTGTAGCCTTTGGTGAATTTGAGTGCAGCGGCGTTGCTGTGCTGTATTTGTTTGTTTTGTGGGCTGTGGCTAACTGTCTCCTTGGGTCTGTTTGGGGAGCCGACGGTCTCACAGGATATGGTGTGTTTCCTCAGGTGATGATAGCAAACTGTTCCGGCCTGCTCTGTGGTGATTCAGCTGGATGCCTGAGTGGGAAGAGGGGAAGTGTAGGAGGAGATAGAGGGACAGAGGGATGTGCAAAACTGGAAAAAAATAACAAAAACAGTGAAGAAAAGCCATATGAAATCAAATACAAGCTTCAAAGAGATAATGTGCGTCTACATCTCACCCTTCGGCCTAATAGCAACAAGCTCAGTCGGCACCCTTGCAATGTCTTGATGGACAGTGACAATGAAGTGATTACTGTGACAGTTCATAGTCTACATATAAACAGCGGCCCTCATGCGTGACGCACACTTTGCGTGTAACTAGGCCATGGCAGGGTCCTCAACTACAGGCTGAACTCACTCCAGCACTGGCCTGGATTCTTCTGCCACTGTTCTCACTGTCCCGCAGCGCCAAAGTCTCCTGCTGTCACATGAAGTGTAGTGTCCTGGAACCCTACAGACCCCCCACCGTGAGCTCAGCAGAGGGGGTCCGACCCTCTGAGCTCCTGCCTTTATAACATCAAAGACAGAATCACAAAGCTAAGGATTTAGCCCAGGCTCCAATTGAGTCCAAACCTCTTGGCAGTGGTTTTAAAGATGGAAGAGAGTGGAACATGATGGCAGTCATATCTGTAATGTTCGTTGAAGGTAGTGGCATGCGTCTTTGTGTATATGATGACTCGCTTTATTAAGTTACAATCACACCCAGTCTCATGACACCATCTGTATGTCCGAAGTGTTTATAACGGGTGTTTTGAATTTGGCTTTTAATTAAGGAGGTGGCTGGAAAAGTTATTTGCCCAACCTGTTTCTCAGAGTCATAGTTACAAGGTGAAGGTGTTGTTTTATTTATTTACATAACAGTTGGGTTTGGAGTCAAGATTTTTTATGTTTTTGAAAGAAGTCTCTTATGCTCACCTAAATTGCATTTATCTATATAAAATTGAGCAAAACTGTAATATTGTTAAATATTGGTACAATTTAAAATAACTGTTTTCTATTTCCAACTTTTTACGAATGCAACAACTTATCTCTATGGTTTTGTGGGTAGTTTTGGCAGTAGAGAAGTAGGCATATTTAGACATGGGGCGAGTGTAAACAAATCCCAAAAAGTTTTGGGATCTGATCACCAGAAACGCATGTGATCCCATTTGTAGTGTAACATTTCCTAATTCGTCCCAGGCCACCTACTTGCCACATAATCGTTTCAACCAAAACAATGGTTTTAAACTTTGCGAACAGGGTATGGCTCTACAAGTGCTTGTTCAAAACATTTGGGGAAGACTTGCACAAGATTTCATTTGCTCTTTTTGACATCTCTGCATTTAAAAACTGTGTGCACTTTAAACCCTACAAGCCATCGACAATACCTTCCTCAATCAAAGAAAATGTTTTCTTCTCTTCTTCTTTGAAGGACGAGAGGAGTTTATTACAGGCGTCTTATGCAGCTGGAAAGAAGCCATTGCTTTTCAAGCAGCGCTTTTTCATTTCCACCTTGAGCACCTCTTGCCCGTCTTTAGTATTTTGTCCTGCTTCGGCACATTTGTGTCTATGTGCTCTTTGTTTAGGAGCAAAGCTATTGTAACGTATACTACCAGGATGCAGAAACGGTCCCGGTGTTGTTTGGAGCTGGAGTGAAGCTTGAGTCTTTGGTGTTGCTGTGGTATTCAAAGGCTGAACACTTTGTGCTTTGCTGATAAAGTTTCAAGTACTTTGGATGACCTGTCGCTTATGTTTCTATGGTTGTCTATTCTTATTCGAGTCACAAGCTTTTATTGAGAAAAGCGCCTGGCATGTAAACAGAGGTCACATTGAAAAGTTGACCATAGGAATAGATGAGTAATTGGTCTTGGCTCTTGCGGTGCAGAGAAGCTTGGTTGTTTTCATTGAGGTAAAAACTGAGCTGAATTTTGGACACAAGGAAAGCAGGATTTCCTGTAATTTTGCACATTCTGAATATAATGTAGATTAAATCACTGCTTACACATGCTGAGGCACAAGTTATGTATCAGTGCATCTGTGTGGCGACAAGACAATGAAACATTGTACGCAGTTATCGTTTGTTGTAACAATTTTGATACGTGATATATTTATGAAGGTTATAATGTGTTTTATTGGGAAATACTTTGATAATTTCCTAAATCTACAAAAAATAAAACAAGCCAGCTGTTTTTTTTAGTTAGCAGGTCTTTAAATATTATTGGTTTATATTATCTTTTTTTTAAAGAATTTTTATGTATGTTTATGTTTATCTATTTTATATATAGAATTACAGGATATGTAATTGAGTGAATTGTTAGTGTAAGAGAAATGACATTGTCTGCAGAGCAGTATGTAAATGGTGTGACGATGACAGTCAGGGTTGACCTGTGATTAAATTTTGCATGGTTTTCTGGATGGCTCTAAGATTATGTTGTACCCCCTCAGATTAAAATGTAGACATGTAAACCTGAATGATTTTTGAATGGATTACAGAGGTTTAGCTCTTTGGAAAAACTGTGATGCATGTGAAGGAGAAAATCATGGTGAATTTGGGATGGCTTTAGGCAGGTTTATTAGTTTCTCTGATGGTTTAGGCAATAAACGGTGCTGTAAAGATTTAGCATGAGCATGAGGATGCTCTGTGTCCTTGTTAGCAGTTCATGAACTGATTGTGATTCTCCTGCCATTGTTATTCTTGAGCTTTTTGAACACCCTCACAATGCTGGTTAATGCCCAACTATACATAAACAGCCGGGCAGGCTAGAGCACCATTCAGAGCACACTGCTTTCTCAAATCTCTCTGAGTCTTTGTAATGCCTCTGTCAAGAAAATAAGCACAGAAACATTGCTCCGCTCGGCCCTTTCTGTTCTTCAAAGACCTGACTGCAGGAACTGGGGCACAGAGGGAAAGAGAATATGTGAATGTTCGTTAAATACAAACAAGAGTTTCATCAGATTCCCCAGTGCAAGTTTCTCAGCACCATCCCCGTGTCCTGTAGTTTATCGGTGGTGAAATGCCTCACTCCAAGTAAAGGGAAAAGGATATTGCAACAATTAAACCGTGGTAACCTTCTCTGAAGGACACAGACATCATGATAAGCGGTGTCATGTGATGCCACAGCTTTTCTGAAGACAAAAGCAGTGATATTTATGATTTTAAAAGGTCATTCATCACTAAACTTTGTCAACCTTTGTTATCTTCTGCAGTTTTGCAAGCATAGAGCATGTTGTCTTTTGCTAGGTACATATTAGCGAAGCACCTCCTGGCTGATGGCGTTTAGGGGTGGTGGTGTGGCGTAACAGATGTTTGGGTTTGTTTTGGGGCAGTTCGCCGTGGTTATTTTAGGTGGTGTTGTGGTTAATGAGTAAGGTATTACTGACCAGTCAGGGCAGCGGAGAGGGAGAGAAATTCAAAGAGGGGCTTCAGGACTTTGAACTCTAAGCAGAACTGACATAAATCCACCCGTCTGCTAATGAGTCACTGCTGTGTTAGGTTTGGAAAGACTTGATTTTAACAAAGAGTTGCGCCATCGTCCGGATGTTTGTTGATTACAGGGTTTGCAATTGTAGTTCCACTCCATTAGGGCACAGCAGGTATTTCAGACACCATCTTACATGTAACCTATAATCCTGATCTAAGGCATTTACTTGTGAATTTAAAAAAAGCACTTTAGAAATTTGTAGAAAATACAATGTCGACTACAGTTAGCATTTATCAGACAGCATTTATCAGCTTTTTGTCAAGTATTGTCTTTGTCCACAGTTGCTCTCAATGGATGCTTAAACCAGCTAGGCAACATTCCCTCAAGCATAGCAAATGATCTACCTGCTCGTCTGGTTCTGGGGCCATCCGTGTTGTCTGTAATCTTTGAGCTGTCATCAACAGGATAAAGAGTCCTTCGGTGCATGACAGCTGTCTCGGTTTGTTAGCTGAAAACCTCACAAGGAGTTCTGTACGTGTTGTTTTAGGTATCCTTGTCCATAGCTGTCTTAATAGCAGAATGAGTTTGGAATGACACAATGCATTTGACACGTACAGAAGCTCTACAGGACAGTCTCGCTTATTCATAAAACTTGGCGTAGAAGAACGAAGAGCGCTCTGTAATACTGGCTGAGGAAAAGCCCAAACCAGATAAACAGGCAGCCACCAACAGAGCACAGCCTAATTAAGGAATTTGCTCACGTTCTGAGACGGCTGCTGAAGCCGTAACTCGTCAAAAGGCTTAAAGAATCAGGAAACTGTATAATGTGCCAGGTTGAGTCATTGAGAAACTGAAGGAGACATGCTTAGCTGACTCGAAATGGATGGCACTAGTAAATCGAACAGGGTCGTCCAGTTTAACCTCACCTCTGTTGCCTCTGATTCACTGCATTTATATTGGCCCACATCATTTAAGGGGGAGTCAAAGGTCAGAGGCCTGTTGTCCCACACTCACTTTTCCATTAGACACATTGTTGTAGGAGTTCGTTGATGAGTACTTCAACTCCAGCACTATAGAAATTTATATATCTAAATTTTAACTTTAAACCAGCTTCTACAACTCAAAAATTCACTAGTAGGTAAACTGACAAGCATATTTAAATATGTATAACTGTCTAACTAAGCTGTATTTAGCATGATATTTGTATTTTATCCTGAATATGAACCAGCACAACTGTTTTCATTTCATACAGATAATAATAAGAAAATCAGTATATTATAATAATTTCTGAAGGATCATGTCACACTGAAGACTGAAGTAATGGCTGCTGAAAATTCAGCTTTGCAATCACAGATAAATTGAAATTAATGTTGGAAAGGTAATTATATTTCACAATATTTTTCTGTAATTTTCTGTATTTTTGATCAAATAAATGCAGCCTTGGTGCACTGTAAAAAAAATCCAACTTTTGAAAAGTTCTACTAACCAATGTAAAAAAGTGGCCTGAACAAAGAATTTTTAGTAGAAGTCAGTTTAATTTTTGGTGTGAACTGAACAAAAATACTCTAAACATGTCGCTAGCAAAAGTTGTTTTGACCTTACTTAGATACTCAAGTATTTGTTCACAACATATCCAAATGTTCTCCCAGCTATTCAAATTGAGTCATCTGAACAAACTACTATTTTACATTGAACAACATTGCACAAGTTCCCAGCATGTATTGCAGCTTGAAAACATTTTATGTTAATTATTATTAAAATGTTATCATTGTTTTAAATTTTACTGGCTTAATTTATATTGCTGCTGCTGTTGTCACTGTCAGTGAGCTGTCATGTGGATCAGAGTTCATATTTTTACTGATTTAAACCATGATTTGTTGATCCTCACCATGGTTGAGAATGTGCTGAGGTATTGTATATGTACATCTCATAGCAACTTGTTTAATACATTTGTCTATTAACATAAATGTTTGCCTTAAGTTTTAAGAGGCAACTGCTACCCATATTATGTAGAAGGCTTTGAAAATAAACATGCATCTAAAAGAAAGAGGATTGTTAAAAAAACAATAGCATTGCTAAATGCTAAAACATCTTTGGTTGCTCTGACAGATCTTTTAACACTCAGTAGACTGACTTTTATTCATTAGATGAACTAAAGTTTTTAATTTGTCGGTTGCTAGTTGAGTTAACTTAAAAAGTTGATAGGTTGCCTTATTTTTTTTAGTTAGGTCAACTTTTCTTTACTTTTTTTTACAGTGTGAGCATAAGAGACTTTACAAAATCTTTACAAAAATTTTAATGACTCTAGAATCTAAATAAACCTACAAATGCCATTTGCTTGAGATTAGGTCTATTGTTCTTATAATTCAGTGAGAACCAGTGTTAGGATGCGTCAGTTTTGCCTGAAGTTGTTCATTTTGCTGTGTGTTTTCAAGATAACTAATTTTATGTAACGTTGTGTTTTTCTGTTCTGTTTTCTCTTTCTAGAACAATGTTACAGCCAGTAAGGAAAAGGAGGAAGTGGAGGCGGCACGGAAGGCATCCGAGGGCCAGGCTGGCCGTCTGTCTCAGGAGTTGGAGAGACTGCGCAAGAGGGCACAGGAGCTGGAGAATGAGGTTGCCAAACTCAACCGCATCATTGATGAAGCCAAGCTGCAGGAGAGCAGGCTGGGGGAGCGAGCTGCCCGTCTGGAGGTACCTTCAGCCCTCTCTTTGATTGTGTGAAAAAGAAACACTTACATTTATAATCACAACCCCAAGGCAAACGTCACATGAACTTCTCATGTGCTGAGATTTTCTGCCACTTAGTTTTAAATGACATTCTAATGATTATCAACATGAGGCAGTTTCCCCAGACGAAGATTAAGATTGTCCTGTCTTGAATTCCATCAGCTCTGAATCCCCATTAACTCTTCCCTTTAGTCTGTGTCTAGAAATGCAGACACAGAGATGTAAAACGTCTGTAATGTGTTTGTTTGTGAATAGAAAGAGAAAAGGCAGTTGGAGGAGTCTCTGGCTGAGGTCAGGGAACAGGAAGAGGAAATGACCCGTGCAAACCGGGCTCTTAGCACTCGCCTAGAGGATGTGCAGGTGAGACTTGGGAAACCCAAGATTGAGCCGGAGCTAAGATATCAAAAAATCATGTTTGGTGGAGTTGCTTTGTGTACACAACCGTTTAAAAGTTTGGGGTCCCTAAGATGTTAGTTTTGAAAGAAGTCTCGTATGTTCACCAAAGCTGCATTTATTTGATTAAAAATACTGTACTGTTGTTATTATTATTATTATTATTATTATTATATATTAAAATGTATTTCATACTGTGGGGGTGGGGAAGTCGTGGCCTAATGGTTAGAGAGTTGGACTCGTGATCCAAAGGTTGCGGGTTCGAGTCTCCGGCCGGCAGGGATTGTAGGTGGGGGGAGTGAATGTCCAGCGCTCTCTCCACCCTCAATACCACGACTGAGGTGCCCTTGAGCAAGGCACCGAACCCCCAACTGCTCCCCGGGCGCCGCAGCATAAATGGCTGCCCACTGCTCTGGGTGTGTGTTCACGGTGTGTGTGTGTGTGTGTGTGTGTGTGTGTGTGTGTGTGTTCACTGCTGTGTGTGTGCACGTTGGATGGGTTAAATGCAGAGCACGAATTCCGAGTATGGGTCACCATACTTGGCTGAATGTCACTTCACTTCACTTCATATAACAGAATTGTACAATATATTTTAAAATGCAAGTTTTTCCTGTGATCCAGTCTTCAGTGTCAAATGATCTTTCAGAAATTATTCTAATATACCGATTTGCTGCTCCAGAAACATTTCTTAGTGTTATCAATGTTGAAAACAGTTTTGCTGCTTAACCTTTTTGTGGAAACCACAATATATTTTTAAGTATTCTTAGATGAATAGAAAGTTGAAAAGAACAGCATTTATTTGAATTAAAATGTAATGCTGCCAAACGATTAATCGAGATGAATCGCATCCAAAATAAAAGTTTTTGTTTACATAATATGTGTGTGTGTACTGTATATTTATTATGTATATATAAATACACACAAATACAGTATATATTTGGAAAATATTTACAAGTATATACATTTATATATTTATAATCTTATATTTTTATATTTTATATATATAGATATATAAATATATTTAATATATAATTTTTTTCTTAACTATATACATGCATGTGTTTGTATGTATATATACATAATACATGTGTGCATACTGTGTATATTTATTAGGTAAAGAAAAACTTTTATTTTGGATGCGATTAATTGTGATGAATCGTTTGACAGCACTAATAAAATTATATTTTCATAACAATATAAAAGTCACTAATGTATCCTTGAAGAGTATTTATTTCTTTCAAAAAAATCTTTCTGACTAACTTTTGAACACTAGTGTAGACGTCTAAATTATACAGTCAAATTATCATAATGTGGTCTTTTTTTTTTTTTTACAGATTCAGATATGTATACGTTTCATTCTGGTCACACATCTTAAAACTATCATTTTAAGCAGCTTTACTATTTCAATAATTAGCCTAAAGTAATTTATCTTTTACTGTGTTAAATGATGCTTTTCCATCCATAGAGAAACTCAACCAAAATGACCCAAGAGCACCAGGAGCTGCAGGAGCGACTAAAGGATGAGAGGAGTCAGAAAGAACAGTTTAAAAACACCAAGAATGAGATTGAAGATGAGAGGAGACTGCTGGACCGGACTGTGGAGAAACTGCAACGGGAGGTGAGAATAATGTGCTTTTTTTTTTTTTTTTATCATGTAAAGTTGCTTTCAGTATGTGCTTTTGATTTCACTGAGGAGCATAACCTGAGCTGGTTAACTAGCGTAATTTGTGTCACAGAAACCTGGGCTGAAGCCGATAAATGTCTGAAGAATTGGCAAGTTTTTTTTTTTCCTCTGTCCTACTGGTTTTCAATATCTCTTTCTGTCTGTATAGATGTATGAGATAGTGGAGGCGTCTCAGAGCTCAACTCAGGAGCTGCAGGAGCAGATAGACATGTATAAGGAGAAGAACCGGAGGGAAATGGCAGAGTTGCAGAAACAGCTGAGAGAGGGAGGACTGGAGCTGGAGAAGTCATGTCTTACCGCCAAGACCCTTCAGGAGGAGGTGGGTGGAGGAGGGCCGTTATATCAACAAGATTTTACGAAAAAAGCCAACCTGAAGCCAAGCCTGAAAACAAAACAAATCATTTCTAAATCCTGAAATAGTCTAAGAACCAGCTGGTCTGAGCTGCAACTGCTTTATTAAACAGTTTTAATATTCAAATTCAAATTCAAATTTTTATTTGTCACATACACAGTCATACACAGTACGATATGCAGTGAAATGCTTGTACGGCAGCCAGTGACCTTAAAAAATGTTAATAAGAAGAAATACAAAAGAAAATAAATTTAACTGGTAAATAAACTGTACAAATAAGGGCATATATATATATATATAAAAATTTTAAAGTGGCAATGCAAAAGTGACTTATGAAACGTTAAAGTGACTTATGAAGTGTCATGTGCAATGGTTCAGATATATAAATATGTATTGCATGAATGTGTCCATGATTGTCCAGTCAATGTCAATGTTTCAAAGATATTACTCCTGTGTGATGGTGTGATTGAGAGACCTTATCGCCTGCGGGAAGAAGCTCCTCCTCAGTCTCTCTGTGTTGGTCTTCAGGGAGCGGAATCGCTTCCCAGACCGCAACAGAGAGAACAGTCCATTGTTGGGATGGCTGAGGTCCTTTACGATATTCCTGGCCTTGGTCCAGCACCGCTTGCTGTAGATTGAGTGCAGGTCAGGGAGTTCGGTGCGGATGATGTGCTCAGCTGATCGCACCACCCTCTGTAGAGCTCGTCTGTCCTGCATGGTGCTGTTTCCAAACCAGGTCATGATGTTTCCCGTCAGGATGCTCTCTATGGTACAGGAGTAGAAATTCCTGAGCACTTTAGAGGGCAGTCTGAAGTCTCTCAAGCGTCTGAGGTGGTAGAGACGTTGCCGGGTCTTTTTCACCACGGTGTTGATGTGACAGGACCATGACAGGTCCTGCGTGATGTGAACACCGAGGTATCGGAAGCTGTCCACTCTCTCCACTGGGCTCCTGTTGATGATGGGGGTCTGGTAGTTCCTCTCCTGCTTTGTACTAAAGTCCACTATCAGCTCCTTTGTCTTGCTGACGTTCAGGAGGAGATTGTTCCTCTGGCACCAGTTCTCCAGATTTACAATCTCCTCTAGGTAGGCCGACTCATCATTGTTGGTGATCAGGCCCATCACGACAGTGTCGTCAGCAAACTTGATGATGACGGTGGAGTTGGTAGTGGCCACGCAGTCGTGGGTGTACAAAGAGTACAGCAGGGGGCTCAGAACACAACCCTGGGGGGCTCCAGTGCTGAGAGTGAGTGAGGCTGAGACATGTCCGCCCATCCTTACTGCCTGTGGTCTGCCAGTCAGAAAATTGGAGATCCACTGACACATTGATGAGCTGAGTCCCAGGTGCTCCAGCTTGGTGGTGAGTGTGGAGGGAATTATGGTATTAAATGCAGAGCTGTAGTCGATGAAGAGCATTTTAACATAATTCCCTTTCCTAGTGTCCAGGTGAGTAAGTGATGTGTGGAGGAGATGTGAGATTGCATCGTCTGTGGAACGGTTCTGGCGGTATGCAAACTGTAGTGGGTCGAGTGTGTCCGGTAGTGAAGAAATGATGAAGTCTCTGACCAGGCGTTCAAAGCACTTCATCACTACTGAGGTGAGGGCTACAGGGCGATAGTCATTGAGAGAAGCAGGATGAGGTTTCTTCGGGACAGGAACAATGATGGACTCTTTGAAGCATGTGGGGATCACCGACTGAGATAAAGAGATGTTGAATATCTCTGTGAACACAGGTTTATTCTGTGTATATTCTGTTTATTAAGCACACGCTGCAGTTATTTTGTCAGCCGCTTTTAAATGCATGGGCTCTTTAAAGTCGGGTAAATTCTGATTGGCTGTCACTGTCTTTACTGTAAAAAAAAGTTTTTTGAAAGTGATTCCAACGATATTGTTTCTGCGTGCCATTATCATTATAGTAATGGTGTGGACTTCCCAATTGTCATAGAGTTGAAAATGATTTTTAAAATTGTTATAATTATCACTAAACCTTTGATACTTAGTGCTACAAAACGCATAAATATGTTCAAGACTGTGGTATTACCATTATAACTTTCCAAAAAAGTTCAATTATGCAGTTTGTTTGACATGGAATAGGGCCTACAGATAGGGAAATCACATTTCATTGGTAGGATCATCTGAGGTAAACATTTGAAAGTGAAACACAGAGAAGCCTGTCAGTGTTTAAGCCCTTATCCTCAGATTTTATGCTTTAAAAAATCATGTAAATATGGGAAGTGTATCTAGCCAAAGTAAAGCTTGCATTTCTTACAAAGATGTACTACGTGTTTCTGAAGAAGCATAACAGTTGGCTAGAGATCAATTTCAATGTAAACTCCGCCAAATGCAACGTTAAACATAATTTGCATAACTTCCATGTTATTCAGCTGATCTCTTTCTCTGTGGAGATGAATATCACCATATCAGCTCTCTCAGTGTTAAATAAACCACTGGAATGTTCCTTGCCACCATTAATCATCGGCCGACATTATTTTGGCAGATCAGATTTTTCAGTCACTTCAGCTCTTATTTGCAGTCCCTATCCAACCCTTCAGTTTACATACTCAACAACTCCAAGTGGGACTAACCTTTGACCTCTGCTGTTATGCGCTTTAACCCTGTCAGCACTGTGGCATTTGAAGAATGTTATTGTTTGATATCAGCCCTGTGAATGAGGTCCTGTGAAACAGTGGGGACGGGGACCCATCCCCCAATCTCATTAACACTTTATGAGCTGAGAACAAGAGTGTAATCTGGCCCGCTTTCAACACTCACTGATTGACTGTAATTCTGCTCTGCTGCCTGTGAAATATCTGTTCATGAGCGGAGAAGGGAACAGAGTGTCAGGAAGAAAGATACAAAGAAAAGCAAACATTGAAAAGAGATGGAACAGTGAGACGTCCTCCGCTGCACAGCTGTGTGTGAAGGAAGAGAGGGATGCTGTGTTCCTGTGGGGAGTGTTGGGTCTGAACGATGACCTACTGACACCTCATCCTCCCAGAATTCCATTTTACACATGTTCTCCTCTCTGACACACTCTCCTCATACAGATCATGACCTGAATCTCACAGCTGTTTCCTCTGGAACGATACACCTCTGCTGCTCTCTGCTATAAAACCAAATCACACCCATGTATGCTCCTTACATGCAGTACACACATTAACACATTTTTTCTTATTTATTGAATATTTATTACCCTGTTTCTTCTTTAAAATTACATGTAAATCTCACAATCACTTGTTCATGTCAAATAGTACATTTCACATGTGTTTGAGTTAACTCTTGACAAAGGCAGCATCTTTTGGCCAAAAATGTAACTGCAGGAACAGGACAGCAAAATGTAGAAATCATGTTCAAGAGAGATATTCAGTTCACACATATCACAGCATAAATATCATGGTACAAATTAAATTGTAATTATGTTTAGAGGGACAAAATTCAGTGGCAGATGTTTTAAATCATACATACAATTATTAAACTATTCATATTATATATCACACCATTTTTCCTCTGTAGGGTACGGGATATATAAAATATGATATATTATAAATGCATCTTCACTTAGACTATATGGTTCAGAAGTTTGGGGTCAGTAAGATTTATATTTCTTTCTTTCATTTTTTTTCATTAGTACTTTTATTCAGCAAGGATGCATTAAATTGAAAAGTGACATTAAAGGCATTTACAAATAAATGTTGTTGTTTTAAACCTTTTCAAATGTGGATTCTACAAAAGTATTAAGCGACACAAATGTTTTCAGCATTGTAATTTGAGCAGCAAATCAGCATATTAGAATGATTTCTGAAAGACCAGGTGACACTGAAGACTGGAGAAATGTCTGCTGAAAATTCAGCTTTACAATCACAGGAATAAATTACATTTTAAAATATACTCCTATAGAAAACAGTTACTTTAAATTGTAATAATATGTCATAATATTACTGTTTTACTGTTGTTGGTTTTTGATAAGAAACTGCTTTTAAAAATCTTAGTCTTTCCAGCCCCAATCTTTTGAAAATTAATCTTTTCACCACTTCTGTATGTTAATTGGCTAATTTAATTATGCTTTCAGACACCAATAAGAGTATAATACTCCGATCTGTTTAACACATTTTTACCAAATCAAAATCCACTACAGAATTCTGCAGGTTATCACCCAAAATCGGTTTCATCTTAGGCCTGTTCACAGCCATCCGACTGGATGTAAAGTGTTCTCAGAGACTAAAATGTGACTGTTTGTGTGTTTCAGCTGGCTCGTGTGCAGGAGGATCTGCGGCAGTGTCAGAAAGACAGAGATGAAGCGCTGCAGAGAGTGAAGGACCTGGAGCAGAAGGTTTTTGAACTAGAGGTCGAGACCGAGACCAAAACCCATTCAAATGACAAAACCAGACAAGTCAAACTCTTGGAGGTACAGCACTAATAGAGACAAGTCTTCTTTTTACCGTCGTCAAATGTTTATTGAACTGTTGACTGTTATAATGTACATTTGTTCTAATGAACAAAGTGCTTTCATCTGTCAACAGGACCATCTGTGTGCGGTGCAGATGGAGCTGGAGGAGGAGAGACAGAATGGAGACTTGCAGTTGGAGAGAATAGACAGAGGAAGAGAACAAGTGAGATCCTCTTGACCCGTTTTGTTATTAATATTTTACCATAATCAATAGTTAAATCATTAAAACATATATGGGAAAAGATGTTTAAATCATTAAGAATCATTAAAGATATATGGGAATTTTACAGTGAATGAATCTATCTTATATTTTAGATTCTTTAGAGTCTAGATTACTCAGATATCTCTCTTCAAGAGGTGCATCCAGGGATGCTTTTTAAATAGTATTGAAGACGTTCACATGTATATGTACCTTTTCCTCATTATCTCGCCCATTTAAATGGTGGAAATATTAGTTTATAGTAAAATTCATACATAATTTATTTGTCTAACAAACTAACGTAAAACATTTAATCATAAGCCTTTTTTTATTTGACTGGTGTCTGTATTGTACAGTCTACAGAATTTTTTAAATTTACATTAAAGTGAACTGAGGAAATGCACAATTTTCAAATCATGTCTGTACTGCTCAAAATCTAGTATTTTTAAGATGTCCTTCTCCATTAGTACTTTGTTACAAGCCACACACACTTTTTCATTCCTGGTGAAATACAAGTGATGGAATTGAACTTGAATGCTTGATCCGCTGTTGGGTTCTTCATTTTTTAAAGTTGCACTCGAGATTCAGAGTTAATTCACACCAGAGCAAGAGAAAGATGGAGTGTGAGAGGGAGTGCATTGTAAGAGGAGTTTGTGTAATCGTTCTCTTTGGCAGCCTGCCTCTTGGTGAAAGAGTGCCTGTCCGAATTTCAGGCATCAATTAAGTGCTTTCTCTAAAGCTCCACTTCGGCCAAAATATGCAAGCGGCCAGGCATCTCAAGCCGGCCAGTGGCAAAGCTTACACTAAAGCATCGAAACATCCAGAATTGCCCAAGCAGAGGTTTGAAGCAAGAGGCCGGAGAGAATTCTTCCTTCCTGAACGATAATCCCAGTAAAGGAAACATGTTGCAATCTCAGGCACAGATGATGCATGTTTCCTGAGAAACAAGGTCTGGTTTCTACAATCCCAAACTTGAAGTGTTGGATCTTTGCTTTTTATGGAAGCAAGACAAACTTCTATGTGCAGTTTATTTTTTGAAACAAGCCATTTTAGTATCATGCATCATTTGGTTGGACTTGTGACTTCTTGAACTTGGACCTTTTAAAACTTTCTTCACAAGTAGCCCAAATTTTTCCCCTCGTTTATTGTTTGCAAAAGCTAATCTGGCGCATTGGTCCGATTGCACCTGTCGCACTACATTTAGACCCCTTAAAAAGCGACAAATCTAGATCAGGGCCGAAGATGTGATTAATAGATTATGAAGGAGTGGAGCGAGTGAGTTTTTTTTTAATTGTCTGGAAATAGAGAATCGAGGCGAATATAATGACACAATAGTGTTACACTAAGGCCGAGGTGAGTTTGTGTGGAAACAGTAGAGGGCTCTGTGTAGACGGGTGGGTTACAGAAGTGGGGGGTGGTGTCAGGATGAGCACACCTGCGTCCATGGCAGCAGGTGCACGAGCGGCTGTCTAAATGAGAGTAATCTCCCGCTCTTTGCTCACATGCTTTCTCTTTCTCTCTCTGTCTGTATCGCTCTCGTGCTTTGATTAGTTTCCGTGTGTTTTCTGCTCTGCTGACGCAGCGCCCTGCAGGGTAGAGCGGCACACGCGGCCCATCCCTCATCCCTGAGCCCCGCTGTCACACGCTAATTGGCATAAAATATCATCCACTCTTAGCGCCTGGCAGCAGACAAAAAGAGCCATCGCCTCTCTATCTATCGCTATTTTTCCTTTTCAATTTTCATCCCTTCTTCTATGTCTGTCTTCACTGCCACTGTCTTAAGGCAAGTTCTCTCTACATTTTCAACATCTTTTGTGCATTTCATGGTTTGGAAGACTGATGTCCATGAGAAATATTTTTTGTTTAGAGAATTTCAGGCAGGTGCTTTGTAAATGCTTTGGAGAAATTATAGGAAAAACATTTCACTTAAAGCCTTTATGTATAATGCATTAAAGTATTTTTAATGCATTATTTATCCATTGTAATGCACCTTATAATGCATTGAAGAATTTAATCAATGTAACCACAGTTAATACATTATAACACTTATCAATTCATTGTTACACCATTCATTTTAAATTTGCTTATAATTATTTACGACAAGATGTAATGTATTACAACACACATTATGAATAATTATAATGCATTAAACATTTTAATAACCCTTTGCATTATATGTAAAGGTTTTAATTAAAGTGTTACCAAAAATATGACCATTTAATTTAGCTAATAAAAAAAAAGAGTAAATAGCAATAACATCATCAATATGTAGATAAGTATTTATATCAGCTATGAAGTTTTGGCATTTATGTTTTTAGTTATGGAGGAGAGTTTTGTTATTGTTGGTGTATTGCGTTAGGGAGGTTTGCCACTAATGTTTGTGTCGCTGTGTTTGTGTGACAGTTGGAGCAGATGAGGAATGAGCTGATGCAGGAAAGAGCCAGCAGACAGGATGTGGAGTGTGACAAGATCTCCCTGGAGAGACAGGTAAAAACAAACCCTTCTGACTCTGATCGATGCCTTAAACCAACCATCATCTGCTCCTACAGCTCCTGACCTCTCAAACTAGCAAAACGCTTCACCTGTAACTTCCTTTATATATAATTATACATTCATTTTCCTGTAATGTGTCAAGAATAAGGATCTGAAGAGCAGGATTGCGCATCTTGATGGATCTCACAAGCCTAGTAGAGAAGGATTGGTGGCCCAGCTGGAGAACCACATCCAGGAACTAGAGGAAAGACTGGAAGCAGAGGAGAGGTAAATGAGAAAATTAATGCATTTAGTGTGTCCTAGCCATCACATCATTGGATTTTTGTAAAATGTCTTATATTAAGTAAAAAAAAAGTAACTCAATTAAATATTTAACAGGGAACGAGGCAACCTGCAGCTGGCGAATCGTCGACTAGACCGCAAAGTGAAGGAAATGATGATGCAAGTGGATGAAGAGCATCATTCACTGCAGGATCAGAAAGATCAGGTCAGTAAACATCCTCCTCTGAGAGGAAAACTAAACTAAATTTTGGAAATAATATTTAATGGGTCCTTTTAGGTATGTTGCAACACTGTGCAACAATGTTGAGTTGTGAAGCGTAGTCAGTATTGTTCTTATCTGATGTGGGGTGTGTGTGTGTGTATAGCTGAACCTGCGTCTGAAGGCTCTGAAGAGGCAGATGGATGAGGCGGAGGAGGAGATCGACCGACTGGAACACAACAAGAAGAAACTGCAGAGAGACTTGGAGGAGCAGCAGGAGGCCAACGAACAACTCCAGAGTCAGCTCAAAGCACTGCGCAGTGAGATGAGGTAACCATTCGAACGCTACTGAGATCTGGACACTTACTGCTGATCTGGGTTCAACTATGAGCAATGTGATGTCAGCTAAAATATTTCATTACCACTGAAGGAATGACGTCTCGCAGTATGTGCAGTTCAAATCGAGCTATGCGATTCATCTCACTGTCCAAGTATACATGACACTATGTGTAATTTTATATTTTAAGCATTAAATACACATTGCACATCACTTTTCATAATAAAGACATAAAGCAGAAGCCAAATGTAGTCTGATTAGCATGTACACATGCTGGACGAAGCTGAAGCTAAGCTACCGTTGTGTTGTCTGTTAGTCAGACTTCACAAAATTCAAACTGGTACAATTTCTGTCAGACTAAAGTATTTACATTTTAAAACAGCTAATAATTTAATAATAATATTTATACTGCTGGTCAAAACTTTGGAAAAATTCATGTTTTTGAAAGAAGTCTCTTATGCTCACCAAGGCTGCATTTATTTGATTAAAATACAAGAATATTGTGAAGTATCATTACAATTTAAAATGGTTTCTATTGTTTTAAAATGTAATTTATTCCTGTGATCCTGTGTAAAGCTGAATTTGACATTTTTCTTTAGTGTTGAAAACGGTTATTGTTGCTTAATATTTTTGTCTTCTCTCAAAAACATTAAAACTTTTGACCAGTAGTGTATATTATTACTAATTGAAAATCAGCCCTTGAACACATTTTATACATTTACACAATGGTTGGGCTTGTTTAATATAAAAAAATGATACTCCTATTCCTTAGTCTAACTAAAAATGGCCATTTTGTTGTTAATCCACAAGGCGTAAGAATAACTCCGCTCCAGTCCTGAATGCTGATGATGATGACGACGACGATGATGATATCAGCACTGATGGCGAGACCTACTTCAGTTCTTCATCTGGCTACAAACGCTCCAGCAGTCAGCATCATCTCTAAATTCTCTCTGTGAAAACACTACTGGAAATTGGAAAGGATGGAAATTTGCGCTCTCAGTTATGAACTCTTTGCCACAATTTCATGTAACCATGAGCCCAATCCCAATGCCTTTTTCCCATGATCATATATTTTTGCTAGGTTTTTGTACAAGTGATCTTTTATGTTTTCAGCCCTATTGATACTGTATAGCACTGTATATCTGCGTAAAATACAATGTTTGTCAACTGCATTTTCTTTTTCTTTCTGTTCTTCTTTCTTTACTGTTAAATATTTTAATTGTGCAGTTCCACTAAATCCACTGACATAAAGCCTTTAAATGATGCAAAAACTCCATTTGATATTTAACTGTCCGGAATACGAAGGACTGACAGATCTGAAGATAATTCAGACTAAACATAATAAGGGAAGTATGTATGAGGGACATTTTATATATGAAAACATACAGTTACAGCCAACTTTTTTTTTTATTTAATGAACAAGCAGATCTAATGTTTTTTTATTATTATTCATATTAAGCTGCTTTCACTTCTGTAAATGTTCATTTCATTTTTTTAGCACAGTGCCATGAAAATGTACAGCAACTGGCTGCACCAGTCTGTAGACCTGTTATTATATTGACACATTTATGTTTCCAGGATTTTTCACTCCTTTCTGAAACACAAAACAGTGTTATGGATTAAACCATATGAGCCTATTGTATTATAAAAACATTCACTGTACCTTTATATTACTCATGGGATGCTGCCCTGTACCTGCACAAATGCAAAAGCATCTATGTGCCTCTTGTTTAAAAGATGGAAATGAAATATGTCCTTTTTCCTTATGCAAACCTTGTATATTACTGTTTTGACAATCACCTTGAGAACACTGTGATGATTTGCACTGTATGTTGAAGTGAACTCTTTGTGTGTCTGGTGCTTAAATGCTGTTTAATGGAACAAAAGCGCTATTAGTTATTAGTGGATTTTTTAAGGTTTAAAAAAAAACGAAACCTACCTCTCTGTACACATATACACATACACATAAAAAAAGAAAGAAATAAACTCCACAGTTAATCCCATGATGCTCTGTTTATTTTATATTCCTTACTTTTTTATTTTGTATTAGAATTTAAGGTCCCACTTTATATTAGGTGGCCTTAACTACTATGTACTTACATTTAAATTAATCATTTGATACAATGCACTTATTGTGTACATACATGTTTTTACATTGTACTTATATTTTAAAAATACCTATATGTAATTACATCTGTAATTAGTTTCTGTAGTTAAATTTATAATTACACTGTTGACCCATCCCTTACACCTTAACCCACCCTTAAACCTACCCATACCACCAAACCTGTCCCTAACATCACCCATATCCCACCTCATTAGCAGCAAAAGTGTTTTGCAATACAATATGACCACAATAAGTACATTGTACTTATTTTTTGATGTAAGTACATAGTAGTTAAGGCCACCTAATATAAAGTGTGACCGAATTTAAAATGTACCAGCAGTAATTCACCATCAGTAATGTCAATAATGTGCATAAAATGAGATTCTGGCCCAAATTATTTTGTCATTTCTCGAATCCAGTTTTTCTCAACCAGGGGGCCTCTGCAAACTACTGGGGGACCAAATAAATCTGAAAATTATTAACGTTTTCTTTTTACAGTCTTAAAAGTGCTAAAACACTATAAATAAAGATATACAGCATTAAACTGACATAATGTTTGTTTGTTTGTTTTTTACACTAAAAGTACCAGAGGTACTTCTAAGTTTAGATAGGGAGAGGGCCTTACATTCAAAAGGTTGAGAAGAACCACTGTTTAAGCCTAGATCCTGATCCTGTTGTGCCTTTAGCTAGAGAAAGCAAACTGATGTAGCTCTTCTAGAAGAGCAAGAAGCCTCCCCCAGTGTTGAGAGAGGGCTGCATTTGTGTGATATGCATGTCTATACACAGCTGAGCTGTGGAGGAGATGCCCTTAGCCCCAATGATAAATCCTATGTTCTGTTGTCTTGAGATCTGGTCTGTATTGTGGCAGCACAAAACAAACTAACCTCCTGATGTGAGAGGAGCATCTCAGCCTGCTGTGCAGAGATTCTTAGCAAAACCTTCACTCATCAGGGTGGGGCTGACATGGGGACTATAGTGAAGATCCAAGATTCCTGAAATTCCGAACCCACTACTCACGAACTCTCTCTCTCTCTCTCACACACACACACACACACACGTTTGTTTCTGTGAATTGTGGGGACCTTCCATAGACTTATATTACTTTTATACCGACCAAACGATTTTCTAAACCTACCCCTTACAGAAAACCTGTTTGCATTGTTACACTTTGCATTGTTACCGCAGGCCGGTCCCCACAATGCCAAAAATGTCATGTTTTACTATCCTTGTGGGGACATTTGGTCCCCACAATGTAGCATAAACAAGCACACACACACACACACACACACATGTTGGTTTTTGTGGTTTATGGGGACTCTCCATAGGCGTAATGGTTTTTATACTGAACAAACTGTGTGTGCTATTGCCCTACACCAACCCTACACCTAAACTTAGCCCTCACAGGAGACTTTGTGCATTTTTAGATAAAAAAAAAAACACCATTTAGTATGTTTTTTAAGCCTTTTGAATTACGGGGACATAGGCAGTGTCCTCATAAACCACCTTCATATTGTAATACCTCTGTCATACCCATGTCATTATACAAATTTGTGTCCTCATAAACCACATAAACATGCACACACACACACACACGCGCACGCGCGCGCACACACACACACACACACAGTGCTTTGGTGATCTAAACAGTTTATTTCATAGGCTATGGCAAAATATTCTTATTTTAGTCCAGAATTTTTGAAAAAAAAATAGCTTTTTGAAGTGTTTGAAGTGTGCCGATTATCAGTTCTCTACCGTCCTCTTCTGGTTAGTAAAAGTACTGCAGGGTTGAACTTGTGTAAACAATGTCAACGCAGTACAGACGCTCAGTACAGACAAACCAATTTAATCCCACCAAGGTTTTCATTTATAAAGCTCTAAAAACTTTACTGACTGATGTTTTAGTGCACTTCCTGCAAATATGGAAAAAATAAAGAGTCACAATTAAATATGTGCAGTTTCACATGATTTATGCAAATTGTCACATGACAATTATAAAGAGCAATAAAGAGCAGTTTAATTCCTGTTTGCACCTTGAGAAGATGATGACTGCATCTAAACTCTAAAGCAAAAGGCTGGTAAAGTATGTTAACATAAAGAAATGCCAAAGATTTTTGGTACACATTATCTTAAAGGTGTCTAGTATTAATATATGAATTCACATATATTCAGTTTTGTTGAGTGTGGTTATAGAATGAGTTAACATGTTGATAGCCACAATAGTGACCGGTGGGATAACAGTGAACTTAGGTATACAATATAAATCCAATTGCAGTTGTTAGTGAAAATTACACTAAAATGTTGCAATGACAAAATATTGCACTAAATTAAACGTTCAAATGTTACAAATAAGTTACAATATTCATGTTTTAGCACTAATATAAAAATTTGATTATATATTTTATAAAAAAGTAACAATTTTGAAAAACGTTGATGGTCGTATTAAAAAAAAAAGTATTTTATCTCAGTGTTCCTATGTTGTATAAGGGGGTTTTATGCATAATAGTAACCCTAGAATGTGATCAGTTTAAAATAACTGGGCTAAGATATATAAAAAAAAATTATGACTGCAGAAATATGTTAATTCACTACACACATTATTCCACCGATCACAATTTTTCACACAATTTTCCCAAATAAAAACCAAAAAAATAATTATTGATTGTCAGTGTTGGGAAGGTTACTTTGGAAATGTAATGGGTTACAGATTACAAGTTACCCTATTTAAAATGTAATAAGTAGTGAAACTTTTCAATTACTTTAATAAAGTAATGTAACTGATAACATTTGATTACTTTTTGATTACTTTCTAATGTTTTCAACTGTTAATCATTTTCAAGCATGTTAACCAGGCAGCGTTAACCCTACAGTAGTAGCTACTCAACACTGATTACTGTCAGACTTTCGAAATAATTCATCACTTGAATTAAGATTATAATATATTAATTTTAAAGGAGACACTGGATGAAAAATGTCTTAATTTGCATATAATAAAGGGTTACTACTACTACTACTATAAATGTGTCTTAGCAATTTGTGGATACAACCACCCTACAATGATAGAAATTCAGTCCTTTTTTAATCCCCCAAAAACCTAAACAGTCTCAATTATCAAGCCATTTTGATTTTGGAGTGAATAACCAGCGCCCTCTCCATGCTCAATACCACGACTGAGGTGAGATCCTTGAGCAAGGCACCAAACCCCCAACTGCCCCCCGGGCGCCGCAGCAATATGACTGCCCACTGCTCCGGGTGTGTGTTCACCGTGTGTGTGTGTGTGTGTGTGTGTGTTCACTGCTGTGTGTGTGCACGTGAATGGGTAAAATGCAGAGCACAAATTCCGAGTAGGTCACCATACTTGGCCACACGTCATTTCACTTCACTTTCACTAAATTCGTTTATGCCTGGTTGCGCAAATCATTTTACTCCAGACTGCTTTCTGAATGAGGGACAATTCAAGGCAGGTTTTGTTAAAAAGTTCAAACTCAAGGATGGATTACTTTCACAGAAGAGAGGGGCGGCGTGAGCAGAGCTCATTAGCATGTAAAAATTTAACGAAACGAGTCGCTGTGAACAGAGCTGTTCTTGACAAGAGAAAAAGGATGTTGTTTTACACGACCACTGAGACCATTTCAAGAAGATCCTAATGAATCATACCACCTTGTGGGAAATGGGCATCCGATGTCTGAGTTTGAAGCACAGCCACCACAAAATCAGACTTACTTTTAAAATCATGCTGAGGTTAAATACAGATTTAAAATCATAACAAGAAATAATTTATAGTTATGATACTGTTTTTGAAATCAAATCTTTGCATAGTTATGATGGGAAACACTGCCTTTGAAAAAAAGAGTTAATCTTAAAAAAATAAAGCATACATAAACCCATATAAGAAGTATAAGAGTTATCGGATAAGCATGTTATAAACTTCTGAAACATTGGTGTTTCATATTTTAGAGCAGTCACTGCGATTTATGAAAGAAATCAATTAAGTCTATGTGGGAGTGTGTGTGAAAAAAATCAGATGTAACCCCCTTTGTAATCCTAACATTTTCATAAGTAACTGTAACTGATTACAATTACTTTTTATTTTGTAATTAAATTACGTAATTCCATTACATGTAACTAGTTACTCCCCAACACTGTTGATTATTTCAAAGGGTTACTAATGACACATCATTTGGATATTATCATGTCTGGGGAAAATTTGGGATTAAATGGGTTAACCTTTTGGAACAAACTAAACATTCTGAAAACATGTTTCAAACGCATCTTTTTTTGCCTGCAGCTAATGATGTAAATAACGTGACTAACACCTTGTTCTTTTCAGTTTTTTTTTATTTAATAAAAGTTCACAAACCCACTGATCAGACTAACCTCAGCTAATGGCCATTAATCACAGTATAATTGAGGAACTGACTCAAATATATAAACACGTTATAATGACACCATCTGGTATTCGGTCAACCTTACAAAGTACATACTTGCATAACTTTTATGATCATTAGTCATTAGTCACAGATTGTAGTAATAATACTACAAATGTGATTTGTGCTTTTTCAGAAAACTCATTGCCATTATACTCAAAATTCTGATTCTGTGTTTTTAGTAAAAAATAATAGCTATTGAGGTGGAAAATGTTAGCTTAAAACTTTTTATCACATTGTTTTTGCATCTTTTAGGTCATCCTATGGCCCCCTTTTTGAGAAGCACTGGGTTAGTGAATTGTTCAAATCTGTATCCTAAGAAAGTACAATTGCAATAGTATGCTTGCCTTAGCAAACATCTCTAATAAATAGACTATAGATACACAAGATTAGTTATGCTTGATTGAACAGTCATCAGGGGCACGTCCTATCTCTAGCGGGAGTCAAAATTTATGATAAACAGACTAATGAATCCTAATAGTGTGCAGTGGCCCCTGGCAGACAGGCTCTATTAGGGGCCGGTCCATTACTGATCTGAATGAGAACAGGAAGTTGTTTGGCTGCCACAGCTCGTTTTGTATTTCAGACTCATCTATTCACACCACTGTTTGCTCATACTGGGGGACGTCCTCATCTTTATTGTGTCTTGAGATTCACAAAGAGAGAGTAAACAGAGGAGAACAGGACTTTCTCTTGCCCTTTCTTTCTTTGTTTCTGTCTTTGGTTTTCCATTTTCCTCTCACTCTCAGGTTTTTTCTTTCACCACATTTTTTTATTTATTCTTTAATTTATTCTTCTTGAATCATTTTATCCTTTTTGTATTTGCATACCAACACATTTTGGTATATCTGCGATTCTGTAAAAGATCTTGTTTTCACTGTGAGCCTTCCTTTGGGAGACTTATTTGTTTGATTGCATTTTATCATGACTTTACCTAATGTCGTTATCGTTTAGTTATCATTAACTTTTGTTTTATCCTTTAAGTGCCCTTAAGATACTCTTGGTGTACTTCTGGTTAATTAAGCCCAATAATCAAGTTCATTTAGAGGAAAACTACTGATTCTCATTTTATTAAACTGTTGTTGTGTAGTAAAATAACATTTGAAGTTTGGGGTCGGTAACATTTTTTAAAATGTTTATTTTTTTATTGTATTTTAAATAAGTCTCTTATGTTCACCAAGGCTGTATTTATTTGATCAAAAATACAGTTAAAAATCTTATATTTCATTTCATAACAATATGAAATATTGTTACATTAAAAATATATATATATTCTTGTGTCTTCAGTGTAATTTTCAGTGTAAAACTCTTTAATTTCTTTTGGAAACTGTGATCCGTTTTGTATAGAAAGTTCAAAGAAAAGCATTTATTTGAAACCAAAATCTTTTGTAACTTTACAAAAATGTATTTACTGTCACTTTTGATGAAAGCAGTGCATCCTTGCTGAATAAAAAAATCTTACTTAACGAGTCAAACTTACTGTGTAGGTAAGCAGACTCAAAAAACATCTGCTCTGACAGAACACGGTGTTTGCCTCTACTACGCTCACAGACAACATGTTCCCAAGCATTACTTATAAATGTCAAATAACCAGTTCTCAGTACTCTTTCTTTGTCTCCTGTGTGGACATCATCACAGAGTAAGATGTTGTTATACAGTCATTCAGCTGTAATTACTCACCTGTCAGCCGCAGGTAAACCCATGCTGCATGGGTTATGACGAATAACAACAAGCCAATTATTCCAAGACAGCAGTATTGCTGGTTAAACAATATGTGTTGTTTGTTACAACAACAGTAGGCCATTATCCACATCTTTCAAGTGCCTTCTGAGATTAGTTGTTTTTAATTTACTTTTGAATCCTTTCTTTTTTAATGTATGTGGGTTTGAAAGTGAATGTCGTGTCACATTGCATAACATAATACAGCTCAGCCAGCCATGTGCTGTTGTCAAAGACCATGTTAAAAGTCTGAGTGAGAACACTACAAAAAGGCAAAGCTCTATCCCATATGCCATTGTTTCAGGCAGGATGTGCCATTTACACTGGAAAAAAAGTGTTGGGCCTGTAAATTTAAATAGGTTCTTCTGTGATATTTTATGTTATATAAACAAAACTAGACCACACCTAACCTAAATGGTGGAATCAACCTGAACACAATATAACAGAATTGCTCCTTCGGTAATATTCAGACTAAGTCCTCTTCCTGTGGTCAAATTATGCCATAAAACACATAGTATTTTATTGTTACTATTCCACCTTTAGAATGGCCTGACTTTTATTTGTTAACATTTGCTGATTGATAAAAGCTCTTGTGATAGTAACTGACTTCATTTTAGTTCCACTTCATTTCCTGATATAACCTCTCCAAACAAACATTTGCATTCTGTGTCTTCCTCTCTCTGTTTTTCTTCCTTTTCCTGTTGTCACTCCTCATCTCAGAAATGTGTGTGATCTGCACCTCAGGGAATCCACCCTATCTAGTAAGATCAGGTAAGCAAGGTGACAACACGTAAATAACACAATGGGTACATTTAGGCTTCTAACTCACCTTTTCTTTTCCTTGTTAAATGTGAGAACAATCATGCATAAATTGCAGGTAAGGTGAACTTAATGGATGTAACAATGTTTGCCAGTAATGCTGTGTTGTGGGAAATGGCGTATGTGAACTTGAATAATATGTCACATGGTTAGGAAGACAAAGCAACTGTAGATTTATCTTCAGGCCAGACTAGGGGAGAATTCATCTGCTACATCCTGTTTTGGCATTAATGAGGAAAACCTCACAGCCAGGAAAATGTTGTAATGTGTGTTGTCCTCTAAAACAGCCAATAGCTCCCCTGAATAGTTTATGTAGTAACTGTATAAGGCCATTCAATGTTATGCAGGTGCTGTGTGCTTTAATACCTGAACACTATTTACAAGCCTGTAGGCTGCATGGTATAAATATAGTTTTTCTGCCCAATTACATCCATAACAATTACACTATTAACATAAAACATAAATATTGAAGGTCCATAAAGGCTCGTAGGAAAATATTAAAGACCATATTACAAATTGTTTAAGCAGTTTCAATGCCAAAATGTATTATTTTTAGTTAAAGATGGGTATTATTGTAGTCATGTCATCTCAACACGGCCCCCCACGACGCACTTGAGCAGCCCATCTCTTTGTAAAATAATTCAGTGTTTATTTGTGTCCTGATATGACTGGAGTCATCTCATGTAAGTGAATCTGATTAAACTGTTTTCAAAGTACTATCACTCCAAAAGCACCGTCATAAGCAAACCAACAATTTCGGGGATGCTATCGATCTGTGAAATAAAATATAATAGAAAGACAAGTCTGTAAGTTAGCCCAACTCACAAAAGGTGAGAATCGATCCTCCTACCTGTTAGTCACACGAGTCGACTCACCTTTTTAAAGAAACATCTGTTTTATTTGTAGTAAGGAAGTATCTCACATGTGACCATGGGCCACAAAACCAGTCATATAAAATGTTTTAAAATTGAAAATTATTCAGAAAGTGTCAGGGAACTGTCGTGTGTGTGTGTCATGTGTTCCTGCCTCTTGTGCCCATATTTGGTTTGTTTCCTGTCCTTGTTATATGTAATCATCAGTTAATTCTTGTCCAGCCATGTTCATCTCATTATCTATGATTTACCTGTGTATATTAGTCCTGTCTGTTCAGTTAAACTTCGTCTGGTCTACTCGTTACTCCCCGGTGTTCCTGTTGATGTCTGTGTCTTGCCCTGCCTTGATGTCAGTAAAATGTGTTATTTGAGTTTATATCCTTGTCTGCGTGTTCCTGGTTCCTCCCTCGTGTGTGCACCGTGACAGAAGACCAGACCAAAACAGTGAGCGGCGCCCCTTCACCTCGTTTTGTTTTCCGTTTTTTAAAAGTCTTTTGTTTGTTCGTGTTTTGTCTGTCCCTCGCGGCATGGAAGTCGCTGCTCGTCATCCTGCCTTAGCCTGCGTCAAGTAGGCGTGGGAGTTCGGCGGGATCGCCGCGAGTCCGCTGGCCGCGAGCCCTGAAGTCAAGCCCGCCGATCGCGGGAGATATCCGCCGCTGCCCGCGGCTATCCCAAGCCTGCCGCTCACTCCAGCCCACCGTTCGCGGGAGATCAACGCTGCCGTCCGTGGGGAAAGCCAGCCCACCGTCGGCGGCTCCCCCTGTTCACGCCGCCGGTCCGCCTCTGACTCAATGCCCGCCGGTCCGCCTCTGACTCAATGCCCACCGGTCCGCCTTTGACTCAATGCCCGCCGAATTGCCGCTGACTCAAGCCCACCGGATTGCCGCTTACTCAAGCCTGCCGGCCGCCGCCTCTAACCCTCTCCGTGGATCAAGTCCACACGTCACGGCCAGGAGAGCCGTGTTTGTGTTCGTTGTGCCCACAGGAACATTTTAAACTTGCCTTGTCGTGTCTTGTCCGTGGAGACTCGTCTGGGGCAGGCGGCTCCTTGAGTTGTGGCCATGGAGGCCAGTCGCAGCCGCTTGCCCCCCCTGTCGCAGAAGTGGAGGAGGTTGCTGAGGGACCCTGTGAGGGCCCCTGACTCCTCGTCATGCCCAGAGGAAGACTCTGCTTAGCCAGCCCAGGAGGGCTTCTGGTTCCTGTGGGATGTCCTGTTTGTCTGACCCTGGAGGGTTTCTGTCGTGTTTTGTCTGTCTAGCCCCGGAGGGCTCCTGATACCCCCTGGATTCCCCATGGAAATTTTGGGGGGGGTAGTAGAGCTCTGGGTGGAGTGGGTGGGCCGAAGAAGGATGCCACGGCCATAGTTACCACCTGCCATGGCCTCCTGAGCTCCCTGCTCCGCCATGGGTCCTGTCTGTCTGTTCCGCTCTGGAGGTCCCCGTCCTGTGGTCCGTGTCTGTCCTGAGAGGCCTCCAGAGCGCCCACCCCCCCCTCCCCGATGGAACTGTTAAGGCTCGGGACGAGCCTTTCGGGAGGGGGGAGTTATGTCAGGGAACTGTCGTGTGTGTCATGTGTTCCTGCCTCTTGTGCCCATATTTGGTTTGTTTCCTGTCCTTGTTATATGTAATCATCAGTTAATTCTTGTCCAGCCATGTTCATCTCATTATCTATGATTTACCTGTGTATATTAGTCCTGTCTGTTCAGTTAAACTTCGTCTGGTCTACTCGTTACTCCCCGGTGTTCCTGTTGATGTCTGTGTCTTGCCCTGCCTTGTCTTGCCCTGCCTTGATGTCAGTAAAATGTGTTATTTGAGTTTATATCCTCGTCTGCGTGTTCCTGGTTCCTCCCTCGTGTGTGCATCGTGACAGAAAGCTGAATAAATAGGCTAAGCTTTCCATTGATGTATGGTTTATGACAGGACAATATTTGGATAGACACACAACTATTTGAAAATCTGAAATGAAGAGCTTGGCAATGTTTCTAAGATGGAAGAATGCTGTTTTTGTAACATGGGAAATATGATTTTCAAAGGACAAGTTTCTGTCTAATATAACACCCAGATTTTTGACTTTAGAGGACGTGACAGTGCATCCGTCTAGTTGCAAATTGTAATCCAAGAGATTCTGTGTAATGTTTTTTTGGTCCAAAAAGTAATTATCTGTCTTAAGTCTTATCTGAATTTAATAGGACTTTTATTTTTTATTTTTTTTTTACACAATCTATTAGCTTGGTTTAAAAGTTTCATCTGGTCTTGTTGAGATATATAGTTGAGTATCATCAGCATAACAATGAAAACTAATCCCGTATTTTCTAATATTAGCAAGGGGCAACATGTATATTGAAAATAGCAGAGGACCTAGGACAGATCCTTGGGGTACTCCATACTTTACTGCTGATAATTGAGATGACTCCCCATTTAAATGAACAAAGTGGTAGCGATTGGACAGGTAGGATCTAAACCATATTTACACTTAGCAGACGCTTTTATCCAAAGCGACTTTCATTGCATTCAAGTTAGTTTTTATCAGCTCTTGCTTTCCCTGGGAATCGACCCCATGACCTTGGCGTTGCTAGCGCCATGCTCTACTATTTGAGCTATAGTGTCGAACGCAGCACTAAGATCAAGTAATACTAGCAATGAGATGCAGCCTTGGTCTGAAGCAAGAAGCAAGTCATTTGTAATTTTAACAAGTGCAGTTTCTGTTCTATGGTGAGGCCTGAAACCTGACTGAAATTCTTTTTCAGAGACAATTTTTTTGCAATTAGGAACACAATTGAGCAGACAACTTTTTCTAAAATTTTAGACATAAAGGGAAGATTTGAAATGGGTCTGTAATTTGCCAGTTCATTAGAATCTAGTTGTGGTTTCTTAATAAGAGGCTTAATAACCGCCAGCTTGAATGGTTTTGGGACGTGACGATGAGTTAATAATATTGAGAAGCGGTTCTTCTGCTACAGGTAACAACTCCTTCAGTAGTTTAGTGGGTACAGGATCTAATAAACACGTTGTTGGTTTAGATGCACTGATAAGTTTATTTAGCTCTTCCTATCCTATAGTTGTAAAGCACTGCAGTTTTTCTTTGGGTGCGATGAATGAAGCTGAAATACTAGACGCAGTAGAATCTACATTTGATATTGTATTTCTGATGTTATCTATTTTATCAGTAAAGAAATTCATAAAGTCATTACTATTAAACTGTGAGGGAATATTTAGATCGGGTGGTGACTGTTTATTAGTTAGTCTAGCCACTGTGCTAAATAAGAACCTTGGATTGTTTTGGTTATCTATGAGTTTGCGGATATGCTCTGCCCTGGCAGCTTTCAGAGCCTGTCTATAGCTGGACATACTGTTTTTCCACGCAATTCTAAAAACTTCCAAGTTAGTTTTCTCCATTTGCGCCCAAGATTACGAGTTTCTTTCTTGAGAGAATGGGTATAACTGTTGTACCATGGCGCAGTACGTTTTTCTCCAACCCTTTTCAATTTGAGGGGGGCAACAGCTTCTAATGTATTAGAGAAGATAGTGCCCATGTTGCAAGTCATTTCGTCTAGTTCATGTGTATTTTTGGGTACACAGAGCAGTTCAGATAAATCAGGCAGGCTATTTGAGAATCTGTCTTTGGTTGCTGGAACAATAGTTCTGCCCGGACGATAACACGGAGCCATATAATTAATATCAGTAATACGCAGCATGCACGATACAAGGAAATGATCAGTAACATCATCACTTTGAGGTACGATATCTATATCCGTAAGATCAATTCCATGCGATATAATTAAATCTAGCGTATGATTTAAACGATGAGTGGGCCCGGTGACGTTTTGCTTGACTCCAAAAGAGTTAATTAGGTCAGTAAACGCAAGTCTTAACGCATCATTTGTATTATCAACGTGAATGTTAAAATCTCTGACAATTAGCACTTTATCAACATTAACCAATAGATCTGAGAGGAAATCTGCAAATTCTTTTAGGAAATCTGTATATGGCCCTGGCGGTCTATACACAGTAGCCAGAGCAAGAGATAGGAGAGATTTATTTTGCATATCTAACAGTGACACATTAAGCAGAAGTATTTTGAATGAGTTAAAACTCCTGTATCCTGTTGTCTGAGTAACATTGAGAATATCACTATATATTGTTGCAACACCACATCCACGACCAGTCTGATGGGGCTCATGTTTATAACAGTAGCTTGGTGGAGTAGACTCATTTAGACCAAAATATTCATTTGGTTTAAGCCAGGTTTCAGTCAGGCAGAGTACATCAAAATTATTATCTGTGATCATTTCATTTACAATAACTGCTTTGGGTGCGAGTGATCTGATATTTAGGAGCCCGAGCTTTAAAAATAGTTTTTGTTCATTTATTTTGCGTTTTTCTGGTTTAATCACGATCAGATTTTTTCTAGATCCTGCATTAAATTTATATTTTGACCTCGCTATTCGGGGAACAGACACAGTCTGTATAGATTGGACAACGGAAGTACTTCTATCTTTCAAGTGGGCAGAACAAAAGTCATCATAGTAGTTATTTGAGAATTGGCTTACTAGTCAGATGGAGCGTAGCTCATGGATTTCTAGACAGTCAAGACTTTTGTCATACAAAAATTGATAATCACTCAAATGGCCCATTTATCCCTGTGATGACTGAATAAATTGTCTCAAGGTCTATTGTGATGAGGGGGGAAAGCAATAAGAAGTGCGGTTCACAGCCTGTATGTGTTTTCCAAGGGGTGAATCTCACAAATATGGAGGGTTAATGATTACACTGAGTCATGTAGTAGACTGTTCCCTAGATTAATGATTGACCTACAATTTGCGCACTCTGAAATATGTTAAGCAAACAAAATCACACAGATGAAAGATTTCTTCAAGCAAGTTCAAGGCATCTGCAGTGCAGTTTGTCTGACTGTGACAATTTTTTTTTTGCACAACACCAAAAATGGTAATGGTTTTTAAAATGGTAATTTATTATAATTACAATTATTAAAGGGATCTCTATCTCTGTGTCTGGATATGCATGCTTCCCTATAGTAAGAGAAAAACAGTATGTGAGATGAGTAGTATGTTCAAATTCAAGAACCCACATGAACTACTATTTTTAGTGAGATTCTGAAGCGTGCATCCGATTAACACTTTATTATCCCATGAGGCCACGGGAGAGGAGTTGCAGTGAAATTATTATTATTATTCATTACATTTATATAGCACTTTTCTGCTTTTTCTAAGCACTCAAAGCGCTCTACATTGTGAGGGGTGGTGTCTCCTCGTCCACCACCAGTGTGCAGCATCCACCTGGATGATGCGACGGCAGCCATAGTGCGCCAGAACGCCCACCACACACCAGCTTACTGGTGGAGAGGAGACCGAGTGATGAAGCCAATCAGTGTAAGGGGATGATTAGGAGGCCATGATGGTCAGAGACCAATGGGAAATTTGGCCAGGATGCCGAGGTCACACCTCTACTCTTTTCGAAAGACATCCTGGGATTTTTTAATGACCACAGAGAGTCAGGACCTCGGTTTAACGTCTCATCCGAAAGACGGTGCTTTTTGACAGTATAGTGTCCCCGTCACTATACTGGGGCGTGAGGACCCACACAGACCGCAGGGTGAGCACCCCCTGCTGGCCTCACTAACACCTCTTCCAGGAGGTCTCACATCCAGGTACTGACCAGGCTCAACCCTGCTTAGCTTCAGTGGGCAACCAGTCTTGGGCTACAGGGTAATATGGCTGTGTATGACACAAATGACACAACATGGCAGATAGTAAGTCAGGATTTCATCCATACTACCCATATTCATATTATGTAGAACATACTTTTTTAATGGTCGCAAATGTAGTACCTACTAGACTGTCATCATTTACTGACTTCCGTGTCGTTCCATACTTGTATGACTTACTTCTGCAGAAATCAAAAGAGAATATTTTGAAGAATATTGGAAACCAAACACATTAATGACTGTTGACTTCCACTGTTTGGACAAAAAACATTTATTTTGAGACATTTCCCAAAAACAACCACAGCAGAACAAAAGTCAAACAGGTTTGGAATGACGTGTATGAGTAAATGACGACAGAATGTTTGTTTTTGGGTAAATTATTACTTTAAAATGTTCTTAGTTATGACTCCATGAATCACAATAACAACAAATGATGTTATACCATGCTATTTTCTTTTTGTTCCTGCTTCTCATTGTTAGTCACTGAGATGATCCAATTACTAAATTAAATTAAATTGAAATCCACCACTATCGAAAGCATAATAACTCAAGCCACACTACAGTCAAAAGTGGCGTAACCCGCCTAAGGTGTGACGCCTTCCCGTGTAGAAATGGAGAGGACTCCACCCCAGCGCTATCAACCCCACCCCACGAAAGCAGCCAGGCTACAGGTAGGTGGGAGCTGGAGAACGCACACAGGTGAAATGTTGCTCGACGGGTCTGATGGGAAACAAAGCTTACGTAGCCAGCACAGATACTGAAAGAATGACAGCTCTCTCTCTCTCTCTCTCTCTCTCTCTCTCTCTCTCTCAGTCAGGAGGAGTCTACATGGGACGCTGTCACTCTGGAGTTGTCTGCACACTGGAGGGCTGTGTTTCTACTGACCTCTGCACATTGGAATACTGAGCCTCTTTTTTCCCTCTCTTTCTATCTCCAGTCTCAACCGGGGGAAGGAATTCTGGCAGAGCTGTTGAAGGGGAACTTTTTTAATTCTTCCCCTCTTTTACACACACACACACAGACACACACCACGTATCTCGTCTGTTGGTGTGTAGCCTGCAGTGGTGGGCGCAGACGTTGATAGTGTTTGCGTGGATGAGTGGCGTGGACAGTGAAAAGGAGACATGCTGCAAAATCGCATGGCTGGTGCCATCAGCACCACAACCACCACTGAGATACCAGACCTCAATGAGGTAGGAAACACTCACTCATGTTTTCTTGCTCTTTTGAACTTTGTTTTCCTGACTATAAGTGATTGTCAGAGAGGCGTTTGTTTGTCTGTGTTTGGTTCGGTTTCTGTCCTCTGTGTCTCTCAGCTGTGACTTATGCATTGGACTGTGGCCTAATGGCTCAACCATATCCAGGCTAATCGAGTGCTGTTGACGTGTGTAAGGCAGCGTTGTGTTGTTCAGAGAGGGGCCTGTAATAAGAGCCACTGTCCGTGGAGGCAGGGCCCTGTCATGTTTATTTTATCAGGGCCTGGCGCACAGCCGCTGTTGCTGCGGTCAGCTGCCATTCAGAGACATTCTTACAGCTAATCAACTGACACCCTCTTAGATGGCGCTAACTGGCGGAGAGGGCATCAAACCGCTGAGAACCACATTTTTGACTAGTAGTTATTGATTTGAATCAAATAGATGGCCACATCTGAAGTGGTTAATCATTGAAGCCTTTATGGGCAGAAATATTTTAATACAGGTTTGTTATTCTATCTGTCTCAGTGTTAAAAATTACTTAGAGCAGCTTGTTTTTTTCTTTTCATGTGTGACATTTCTCGTAATAGATAAGCATTATCTTTGATGGGACTTTTTGTTTTGGTTTCAGTGAAATTTCTTCCATTTTATCTTGAGATAACAGTCATCAGATTGTCTACCTAATTAAACCTTTTTGATTGTGGCTAATTGTTCTTTGCTTGTTTCACTGTGTGTATGTGTGATGTCTATCAGAGGAGACTCAGGCGTCTCAGATTGACCCTCCGGCCTGAGGACAGTCCAAAATCCCAGAATGAATCTGTCAACTCTGTAAGTATCATTTTAGCATCTTTCAATTGACTTCTTGCTGTCAGACAAATTGGCGCTAGACATTTTTTCACGTCATAATAAACAAACTTCCTCTTTTCACTGACTTCACACAGTCCCCAATCTGTTTGACTAGCACCACAAATGGCACAATGCCCTGATAACAGAAGACGCTCAACAAGATAAATGACTGATTTCTTTACGTTAAGACACATCAGCTAGAGATGCTCTCGATCCAAGGTTATTAACTTGGCGTCTGTGGTCCCTGAAAACACTCCTTAGGGTCAGTGGAAAAGATGTAGAAAACATTTTCTTGAATCTGTATGACATACTCAATTTCATTGAAATATATTGAGCTTCTTCTTTAAAAAAATGTTTAGCATTTTTAGATATTTTGTTTTAATATTTTACAATTTTTACTGTGCTTTGGATCAAATAAATGCAAGCCTTGGTGAGCATAAAAGTCAAAAACATTGAAAAAATTTTACTAGCTGCTAACTTTTGTGTGGTAGTGTGGATATTTACAGGGGTGGACTTAACATTACGCAAGGTAAGTGGCCGCTTAGGGCCCTGGGGAATGTGGCCCTGGGGGCCACATCTGATATTGGTGAAACATATTTGCAGTATTGAGCAAATGTAGCCAATCATAGACATATCTGTTGATTTCTTGAAAGCAATGACCAGAAGTGTTTAAGTTAGAATCCACAGACCGCACAACGTTTTTGTCAAGTGCTGAGTTCTGCGAGCTCTAGAATCCTCTCATTATAACAAAGTGTAGATATGATGTAAATAATGACTGGAGATTTTCGCTTAATAAAAGATTACATTTTTGAATTGTTTCTCGGCAAACCCTACCGTATGCCTTCAGAACTCTTGGAATATAGAATGAGTTGCATGGGATAATTTTATGTTTGTAAAAAGATTGAAAAATGTTGCAATTTATTAAACGGACAAGTGCAAGAATTTATTATTATTATTGTTTTTTTTTGATAATGACTTCTTTTGTGATCCGGAAAAAAATAAGAGCCTAATATGGCTTTAGAACAGCATCAGGTTGACTAATTGCTGGTTGTGAAGCAATAAATATCCTAAACTATAAACTATGAGAGCGAGCAAAATAAAGGTTAGGCGAAAAAACAGCACATCTGCATACCTGGAATTTGCTTAGGGCCTCCAAATCACAAAGTCTGCCCCTGGATATTTATATTTTATATTTATTTATATTGTATATATATGACAAAACGATTGACAAAAAAATTATAATAATAATAATTATAGGCTTTAGTTATTTAATTATAGGATTTACCTTTAGGCTTAATTTTTAAGGATGTGAAAGATAGAATTTCAGAAAGGGGAAATTTTTGTTTTGTCTGTGAATGTTGGGTCAGTGTTTCAGAGAGAGAAATCAGAGTCTGTGTCCTTCCCTTTGCTCTGTCACTTGGTTTTGCGTCATAGATCCATACTGCCAGCCCGTAACATGCCACGCACCTTTACTGATAAAAAAAAATGCAGATAAGCATGCATTCTTGGAACTACATGCAAAGATTTCATAGTTTAATGATGTCACTTTACTTATTAAGCCAATATGTTTAGAAACAAGTTGGGTTTCATGCAGATAAATATCCTTGAGCGGCCCCCAAAGTTCAGAGTCACATGAAACAAAGCTCATGAATTTGAGTCACCTATTTACCAAGGGCGGTAAAGTTAATTTTAAGCTTGTTTGCATATACAGCTTAGTTTGTGTGTCAAATTAATTTGTATATTTGACAGTAGTTGCTGTAAGCCTTCTACAGACAGTGGTGTGCTGGGAAAGAAGTCAAGAGAGGTGTGTCTACATGTACATGAGAGTTTTGATCTGTACCTTGGCCTGGAACTTGCACCCTGCAGCTCTTAGTCCTTGAAATTCAACTGATATCCGCCCTGTTTGGTCTCTGATAGGAGCTGCTTTGGGAACGTCGGGCACTTTCATAAGCCACATACTAATGAGAAGTATAAATCCAGGAGCTCTGCCAACATAAAACTGTTGATGGCCTTATCAGTGTCTGTCTCATGGGAAGGGCCAGCTGTGGGCATTTTGCTGTGTGAAGCGTCAATACACATAACCCAGGCATGCTTGATGAGCTGCCAGTGGCCAGTTCGATCTGGAATTTGGTGATTGGGCATTTCAAGTGAGGGCAAAGATTTCCCCACACAGATTTTGCAGTGGGTTCAAGCTGGTATACAAATTTGCCACACTGCCCAACAGAAAGCTGCTTGGTTTGAAAGTGAGTGGTACTTCATACATTGCTTCATTATTGACAATGGATTATTGTGAAATTTTACTGAAAATTTGCTAATGTGACTGCACCTTCAGCAACAGAGATGAGCTTCCATGGAGCTTTGAGAATATTTGAGAAAATAACTATTTAGCCTTTATGTTAATATTAATTAGTTGGTTATGCATAGGAAAACTTCCAGGCATGGATATCTAATATCTGGGTGATGTCAGGGTTTTTGCATTGATTTTGAATATAGAGGCTTTTCATATGCAGTCCTTTGCATCATAATTAGTGACATACTGTAACTGTACAAAACTTGAAACCAGGTCAAAGGAAGACACAATGAGAAGAGGGAAAAGTACAGTCAGGATAGTTAAGTGAAAAAATCTAGAGAGCTTTTCATTTAACTGAGATATTCTATTACTGCCATAACAAAGAACCAAGACAAGAAACCACTGCAAAATTAAGATGGGTGTGTGTGTAATCCTATCCTCCAAGGGATACTAGTCTACCTGTGGTCTGAATTGCCCGAGTTACACCTGTTGGATTACAGGAAGGCCTGAAATTCACTTTGACCCAGGGCCAGTTTTTCTCATAAAAGCATCTGTGCCAAACAGCGCAGAATGACAGCATAACTGGTCTCAGCAAAGCTGGAGTGGATAGCTTTGCCAACACCACCCACTGCATGCAAACAAATATACTGTTCTGTAAAACACAGATGCTAGACTTGCGTTTACACCCTCGAGCACATCTTTATGCAACAACAATAGAGCTCATTGAATAGTGTTCAGTTCAATCAGTAAGATTACGTGAGCAAGGTAGAATATGAAACGGGGAAAACACATGCTTTTATTACTTGGGCTTAGATGACAGATATATAGTTCTAAATTAGTATATTAATATTGTGCACAGAAATATTGTCAAACTGAGCATAAAAGTTTAATGCAGCTGTATTTTGTTAGTGTTGCCTGTCATTATATGGTTAGGCACATTTAATGGAAGTACGTTGTATGCAGAGAATACAATTCTCACATTGTTTACAACAGTAACTATCTTCAAGCATAAGGATGGTGCTTATAGCAAATTTGCTTGAGTAATGATTTTTGATGATCATTTGATGATTTAAAGTTTACCCAAAATGTAAAGTTTTGTCCTCTTGTACTCACTTTCATGTCGTTTCAGATTCATAATACTTTTGTTCATCTTTTAAACACAAATGAAGATGTCTTTATTTTAAGATGTCTTTATGAATTTTATAATGTCTTTACAAATTTTATTTTAGGAACTTTTTAAAGCATCAGCATTTTAATGGAGTAGACTTTCAGTGAATGGACAGAATTATTTTCAACCAAAATATCTTAATTTGTGCTCAGAAGTAATTGATGACAGAACTGTCATTTTTTAGTGAACTATCCCTTTAATATTTTATTACCAAGTACTGGAGGCCAAAACTGGAGGTCCTGTTTTCAACATTTTAAATAGCTCTCCCCTGTTTAACTGCCTCAAATTTAATCTCATGGGCTTGTGTTTTTGTGGGTTATCTGTCAAATTCAGTGAAGTCCAGCGCAGAAGGCCATGAACAACACTGACATCATTGTTCTTATCTCCACCCATTCCCACACATTGCTCCCCTTCAGTCAGAATCAGAGAGAAACATTAATCATGTTTTCTCAACATCTAATTCTCTATTTTAATGAAGAGTTATTCTCATCTTCACCCTTAAGGTTGAGACAGAATTCAGTCTCTCTCAGTGAGGAAGCTGAAGCTCTGAAGTCCTCTCTCTTTTGTTTTGGAGAGGAGTTCTGAGGAGGTGTGGTCATGACATGAATGAGATTACAGTTCTGAGAAACTATGTCCTGAGAAGAGAAAGGGGAATACCACACCCTGAGAGTGTGATCACAGCTGGACTTCATCAGTGTTGTTCCACCTCAGTACGATGTGAAAATTGCACACATGAAAAAGATGGAATATGGTTTTTCATAAACAGGAAAGCTTTTTAGAAGTAGGATTTAATTGTTGCATAAAGACATTTGGCAAGGGCAAAACCTCTGATAACGCCTTCACCTCAGCAATCTGTGAACACAACGTTGGTTGTCCAGGTATCACCCCAAGCATCAACATGTCGGAAAAAATTGTATAAGACCTAATGAATAATGAAAATAATATATGTTACATCGCAGGGCGAGAAACTGCTCAATGGTTCCTGGAAAAAGAAAAATGGGCTCATGCAGAGAGAAAGACCACCTGGGAGAGAATCACCTCAACAAGAAGACGAGGTATGACAACCTCTGAGAACACAAACAAACCCGAATCAAGATTAATAATCCGATTCTTCTAATATTTACCTGACAAAAATTTGGAGTTGGTAAGAATTATAATTGTTTTATTTGAAGAAATTAATACTTTTATTCAGCAAGGACACATCAAATTAATAAAACAAAAGTGACAGCAAAGGCATGTATAATGTTACAAATTATTTCTATTTAAAATAAATGCTTTTCTTTGGAACTTTCTATTCATCAGAGAATCCTGAAAAAAATGTTTTATCAAAAATATTAAGCAGCATAACTGTCTTTAACGTTTATAATAACAAGAAATGTTTCTTGAGCACCAAATCAGCATATTAGAATAATTTCTGAAGGATCATGTGACACTGAAGACTGGAGTAATGTTCAGCTTTACAATCTCAGGAATACATTTTAAAAATGCATTTTAAAATAGATTTTTTTTTTTTTATAATATTTCACAATATTACTGTTTACTGATCAATAAATGTAGCCTTGGTGAGCATAAAAGACTTCTTTTAAAAAACATGAAATCTTACTGACCTAAAATTTTGAATGATAGTAGACACTGTATTTTTCCACTGGATCCATTATATAATACTGTACTTTTGGAACATACTAGACTGCATATGTTTTTAGTATTTGGATGTTTTTGTGTCACCCGGTAATATTATCAGAGTAATTTTATCTATGATAGTGATGGAGTTTAAAACACAGGTGCTGGTTTCCCAAAAGATATTTGAGATCAGTATGTTATTGTTTGCAAAGCAAGCATGAGCTGAAGTGTATCGGCACTATATGGCGTCAGGGCTTCTTTGCACAGTAAAATGCTTGTTCACTTATTAAACATATCACAAAAGAGCTTTCTTAAACCAAGCAAAACATGATATATGACTCCTTTGGACACACTTATCACACAAGTGATCCAGTGTAAAACGGTCCCAGAATCCTGCAGCAGAATCAGAATAAATTGTAAGGCCATTGATCCTCATCGCTGTGCCCTTGAGCGAGATCTTCTCAGCTGTAGTTGCTCCTGGGGTTTGCTAATATGACACCTTTTTCACTTTACTTTACTTTCCCTTTGGTGTTGTCAAGAAAGAAATATTGTCTCTGTGTACTTTCACTGTATAATGTTAACACAACAGCATTCCAAGTTTCAAGTTCCCTTTCTTATATTCATGGTGAACCTGCAGAATTTAATTTAATTTTATTTTTTTCATTCTTTCTGACTGGCATGCAGAAATATGAAACCCTCGCTGAGGACTATTCTGACTGTCTGTATCCCAACCTCTCATTGTGAACACTCAGCTGCAATGCTTCTAATACCAGAGCATGTCACTCGCAAATAGTCTATCAGTCTTTATCAGCCATGATGTTCCAATAGGTGTACACACACACAGTGGTGACATTGGTCTTCACAGCTATTAACACTACAGTGTCACACTCTCCTTTTAAACACATTGACAAACTGAAATTTTAGCCCTGTGGTCCTATTCCCCCAGCACCCTGTGACCAATAGCATCGGCCGGGAACAGCCCGCTCAGCACGGGACCAGAGTTTATGGCGTGAAGCAGAGCACAGGCACCAGCCACCAACAGGAAGTGATAGCACGTGAGTGGTCTGTCGGTCCCCTGAGGGATGAGATGAGGTACATCAGAGAGGTAAACGCAGAGACTTTTCTTTTGGTACCTAGCTAATTTGAAGACTAGTTATTGCTTAACTAGTTAGCATGGTATTCAGCAATATACATCCAAGCAGATAACTAAAAACCATCTTTCTTTTCTCATAGGTACGTGACTCTTTGGAAAAGGTCAGAGAGCGCATGTATGGCCAGTTTGGAGGGATGCAACAATCAGTGCAAAAATTAACTCAGGAATTAAAGGTGAGCAAATCAAGGCAAGAATATTATCTACCACCAAACCTTACCCTGTCAGACTTCATAAAAATGCATTTTATAGTGGTATGACAAGTTCTCAATGTGCTGACTGTGTTTGTCCCAGGCAGCCAACTCTCATAAGCGTTACCTTGAGTCACAGGTGAGGACGAGAAGTGCAGCTATGGATAGCTTTGACCAGATGAACAGCTCCCTCGTATCAGCAAACATTGATCTACAGGTACAGGATCAATGTGGTCACTGCCAGCTGACTGGAAAAGAAAGCTTGTTCTGTCCAGAGAAACTCATGACATTTTTTAGTCAACTTTTGAATGTAAATGCGTTTTTAGAAATCATTGCTGGAAAGCTGTCAAAATCGTGTGGGGAACAGAGATGATATGAGAACTCTGCGCAGCTCGTTGGAGAAGACAGAGGAGATACTCAAGGAAACGGAAAGACAACTAGCATCAGCACAGGCTGAAAACCACTCTCTCAAAAATCAGGTGCACACACAAACAGCTGTTACACAACACTATTATTATCATTCAAACCCTTCATGTTACAGACATCCTAATACAATGGTTTTTTGGACTAAATTTCGCACCTCCTGGAGGAAACAATGGATTTCAGTGAATTTGTTTGAAGTTAAAAATATCACTTTTTTACATAAATAGCATGGTTATTAACGTGACAACTAAATTGCTTTTTGTATGTAGGTGGAGACTTCTCAGGAGGCTAAGACTCGAGTATTGAAAGAGCTGAGTGCAAAGCTACAGAAGGAATATGAGGAACAGCTGCAGGAACAACAGAGGAAATACAGAGAGGAGATAGAGGCTCTGCAGGTACAGATATAACCAAACAAACAGACACTCACAATGCCTTACTGTCCAACAAGTTCAGCAAGAACTGCACTGCATGATAATGTGACAAATGCATTTGTTTTAATATGTGGCTTTTGGAAGACTACATTTGTATTATACTTCACAAGCAGGGTGTAAGGATTCCAATCTCATAACAGGAAACATCTGTAGTTATTCACCAGGGAAGAGAGAAAAATGTTGAAAAAAACTTAAGTAAGAGTGCCACCTAGTGGTAATAGTGAAGATTTCCGAGAGAATGATGATCATGACTGATGAATAGAGGCAAATAAATGACTGTAGTTTTGACCTGTATGTCTGCAGGCTCAGCTTGATGACTACATGAGGAGGCTTGAGGAAGCAGAGAGGAATGCTCAGATAGCTGAGGCAAAGATCGCTGAAAGGGATCAAAGAATTACAGAGGTGGAGAGGCTACTAAACTGTATGGCTCAGGTAAATAATATCAGTCGGCTCAGCCTTTGCCTGTTACCCTGAAGGAAACTCTTTATTCAACACTTGTCTCTTTATAACAGGAAAAGGGTGACCTGATAAAAAAGCTTTGTGAATGTGAACAGCGCTTACGTGGTTTGGACGAAACTGACCATGCAGATAAAGCTGTGGCCAAACAGTAAGACATTTAATGTATACCTACAGTATAATAAGTTAGCAGCTGAAACCAGTGGTGATGTCTTGTTTCTGTAATTCAGGACGGCTTCAGTGGACAGCTTAAGATCTATAACAACCAGATTACATAACTAAGTAAAAGTATAAATATATAAGTAGGGCTAAGAAAAATAATGCATGAATTTCTGTGATTAATATTTGCTTTTTGATGCATTAAAATAAATGTTAATGTAGCATTCTTTTTTTTTTTCATTTTCTGAAGTAGAAGCTATGCTACTTTATGTTCCTTACATCCTTGATACCTTATTGACAGAAACATCACCAAACACACTGTATAAAACGCACAGCTAAATGTGACGTTTATTATAATGGGTTTGTGTGAATATTGTTTAAGGTTCACTTAAATTAAAAGTTGTTATAATATTTTCAATGTTACGTAATTGTAAATAAATGATAAATAAAAAATGGTCTAACAATTTGTAGTTTAGGCCTGGTCTGTAATTATACTGTAATGATGGATGGCTAGAATTACTCATTTTGTTCCCATAAATAAATAAATAAAAATGATCAGTTTTGGTATAAGTGATTCATAGTATTCATTCATAGTATTTAATATAATACATTTTTAAAATATTGTTTAAAATTCTGTCTTTAAAATTCTGTTGTTTCTACATTCATTTGGAGATTTAGTGTGAAAATACATTTATGTTAAATTCTTATATTAAGATTAATCACGATTAATTACACAAATCTCTGCAATTCATTTGATTTTAGATTTGTTTTTTCCTTTTTTAAAAGTATTAATCTTGTCCCCTCAGTAAAAAAAAGAAAGAAAAAAAGCTCCCAATAATACCAATGGCCAATAATACTGAATTCCATATATTATATCACTCCTAAGCAAAATGTTCTTTCACAGGTCTGAGCAGCTGAAAGCGGAAGCAGCAGAACTGAAAGAGCGAATAAAACATCTCAACGACATGGTGTTCTCTCAACAGAGGAAGGTCAAGGCCATGATAGAGGAGGTGAAGATTTACAGAGACTGTTTGTTCTGTTCATAAAGAGAATACCATGTACACAAAATGTCCTTTCAAGAAGTCATGACACGATTATTGTAATTTAATCTATTTAGTTATAAAACATACAAACAATTTTGCAGGTTGAAACACTGAGAGCAAAAGTTGCACAGAAGGATATGTTCATCGCTGAGCTGCTGGACAGGATTGCCATTGTGGAGTGTGAGGTAAGAGCAACTGTTTCCATGTAGCCAGCCAGTTGTGGTTTTTGCATGCCCCTCATCTTTACCAATCTAAAAAAGGCACAGATTGGTTGGAATAAGCACGCTGAATGCGACTATTCCTGAATCCATTGCTATTCTGTCAGCTGGGCTCTTTGAGTCCCTTTGGCTGTCATTCAGATTTCTTCTCACACATCTAAACTGAATCTGTCTTTGTCCAATGTCCTCTTTATATGTGAAATTAACTACTTAATTTCCCATGCCTATGGTTTGACTCTGTCCTGCTTTCTTTTTCTAGAATAATGAGTTAGGAGACAAGTTGAAGTATTTTATGTCTATACAGAGAGCATCTGAGACTAAAGTTGCCACCAGGGACATTGGAGTTGGTTGTGACCTCTCTATTAGGTAATGAGCAAAAGATCACCTTGCCATAAGAAATTTAAAACTGCTTTTGAGGCCACGGCTTTACACACATGCTCTTCCTGTGTTCATAGATCTGAGGAGCTGCCGTATGTCGCTCCTGACCAGCCCAGCCCCATCTCATCGGCCTTAAGATCCTCTAGCAGACTGAACTATAGCCTTCTTAAATACACTCCCGGTCAGTACAGCTCAATGCTGCGCTCCAGTGCAGTAAATACACAAGAAACTGTGACCAGTCCCACACAAACTTCAAGTTATGTTCAGACCAGCCATGAAGACGGGGACTGTAAATCTCCAGCATCCTCAGAACTGTCCTCTACCACCAGTCCTAGAGCGAGGACCAGCCCGTCACAGATCTACACTCCTTTTATGAAGCTGATGGAGATAAGCGCTAAAATGAACATAGACTGAATGCAGTTTTACTGAAATGGCAGCAGCAGAAGCTTATGGAACATGAAGTATTGTTGTTTAGTTACTGTTTATGTAACATTACAGTATATGTGAATAACCTACTGATCTGTGAATAACTTATTTTGGTAATATACTGTATACTGATGCACTCTATGTTGCTTTGTTTCCCAAAAATCTAGTGATTTTATGTGATAGCTTTCTATATTTTACAGTTATCTATTTATATTTCCATTTTCTGAGACCATATTTCCATTTTCTGAGACCATATTTCCATTTTCTGAGACTGTATTTAGATTATTTTCTAAAGTGTATTACACCTAATATTTTGTTATATAAAAAAAACTCCAAAATAGGCTCTACCGTATATATATATATATATATATATGAGGGTTTCTTTCAGAAAAGGAATGACAGTAGCTATCAACTGTGATCTCAGCTCAGTACTTGTGTTTTTTTTGTGTGTTTTTTGGCTTCAGTGTGTATTAAATGTGTTTAAATGGTTCTTTTTATTTGTACTAAGAGAGTTGTTGACATTAGTGGTCTCACACTCTCAGTTGCACTTTTTGCCCTGGAGTTGCTGATGCAAAGTCTCCAATTCACCTGATTTGTACGACTCGAAACCTTCAGAATGCCAGTTTAAAAAAAGCATTGGTTATTCACATTGTTCTAGACCAGAGTGCATTACCCAAGAGGAAGCAGGCCTCTGTGGATTGTTCGCAGCATGAATGTGTTATAATGCACTTTTCTGAGGACTCGCTTCAGTTGTCAAAATCTCATCACCATTAATGATGACTGCAAATGAAGGTTTATAGACTACATTTGGTATTAATATTTTTCACTCACTGAGCACCGTATTTACACAGAACTGGGTATATTGTTTGAAAAATAAATTGTCCAAAACTACAACTTGGTGGATTCTTTAAAACTAAGGTTATAGGCCTATTTATCTATTTAATAAAAACCTTTTTTCTAAATGCCTTTTTTTGAAAATCTTCCTTTATAATGATCAACTGAACGTGTGCTTCCAAATTATGTCTCAGACTTTACTGAATAGAAACTGAAAAAATAAAGCTTAGTAAATAGCATATTAACAGTAGTAGTAATATTTATTAACAGAATGATTAAATACGGCATGAAGCTTGTTTAGATTATTTTATTGTCTACAGAAATCTATCGGTGTTGTGATTCTGTCCAGTGTCGAGAAACCAAATTGAATAATGGAGCTCTATGGGATTATATGCTTCATTCCAGCAGCAGCAGGTGGAGTGAGTCCTGCTGACTTCAATGTCTAAGAGTTAAGAAAAGGCCCATTACAAGTATCAATGCTATTTTTATGTGTTAAATGATTGACATGAAAAAAATCTCAATATTTTAATTTAAAATGTATATGACTGCTTAGGTTTATTATTCTTTATGTGAATCAGGCAATATTACTTGACTGATAAAATTTCCCCAATGGAAGTAAATATACTAAAATGTATTTCAAATACATTTATTTCTTGCAAAGTATACTACAAAAAAATATTTACATACAATTTGCAGTGGTACTTTTAGTATACTGAACTGTATTTAAAGTCTTGATTGTGTGGAAGTAGTGCTGATGCCCAACTAAAGATATAGTGAAGTATATATGATCATACAATCCTCATCAATTGTGACATTAAAACACATTTTAGGCTACATTTGAACTACACTTAGTATGAAATAAATGTATTTTAAATACTTTTTACTAGAGTTATCACTGGAAGAGTCCGCACGCGCCGCCCCACTCAGGACTGTCGTCATGACAACCTACCATACCGGAAGAAAAGCACAAGCGCGTCTTCGGTGAGCGGTTGTGTTTATAATGAGATTATTATTAATTCAGATCACTGCCGTGTTACAGTAGGACTATATGTTAAGTATTCAAAAATATCTCTTTAACCACTTAACTTTTTTATTAGCTCTTTCTAGGGAGCTCAAGAGGTCCCGCAAATGAGAAATTGCTAATTAAATGTAGGCTATATGTAAGTTATGTAACGTTAATGTAAGTATGTACTTACTGCTAGAACGAATTACTTTATTTATTGGTATTGTGAATTTCCTCTTGCAATAGAAATGTGGAGGTGCCATGCATCACCTTTATATAAGTTATATAACGTTAACTTTCCATGGTGCTGTTTGATTACCGTATACCTTTTACACCATTTGTATTTATCTAATACTAACTGGAAGGTAATTTCAATAACATCATGGTATTATGGTACATAATATTACTTTAGTACCATATGAAAAAACACCATGTTTTTCTCAGGTCCGTTTTATATATGCTGACTATTTAAATTTAGGTACAGGTATATGATGTGTGTGTATAAATATGGTCTGCCAAAAATTCATTCTGCAATTGAGTTTTATATTCTTCTTTCCGCTCCAGAAATAACACAAGATGGCTGTGAATGTCAGAAGAGGTTTGGAGATCCCAGAGCCATCGGATTACAGCAGCTGTGAAGATGATGATGTGACTTATTTCACAGACCATCAGCATCCTGATAATAATCTACCGGAGTCTGCTAGAGTGATCAATAAGCTGTTAAATAACCTTGTTGACAATGCATGGGAAGTTATATCAGAGCAGGAGAAGATCAAGAGGGATGAACAAGCAGCAAGACAAATTCCCGTGCTGAGTGCCACTAAAGAAATGAAGGTATGTTTAACATGTACAATCATATAACCTCATCATATTCCTTTGCACATGTGCTTTGTATGCATTTGTTCCAAAATCTTCATTTTACATATGATTTTTTTTTGTTTCTTTCTTGGCTCTTAGCTTCCAGGCAGAACTAATAGCATTGTGTGCTCTGAGGATGGACTTTACCTGTTTCTGGGTCACATCAATGGTCTGTCAGTCATCAGTACATCCACTCTCACCTGTGTAAGAACGTGGCAGGATGAAAGAGTGGAGCTTACCAGCATCTCTTGTGCCTCTCTGGGAAATGCCACACACCTCTTATGCACAGTGGATGACATGGGTAATTTCCTGAGAGTGGGGGGTATTTTTAGACAATTTACATTAAAAACTCCCCATTTTATATTTTCTGTATTTAATTATACATATTAATTTTCTCCTCTGTTGCATAAGGTATTGCACGGCTTTTTGTGCATCACATGGAGAATATTTATTTAATTAAAGTCATCAACGAAACTGTGAGTTCATAATACTGTTTTAAGAGCTTATTTTTATGTATGCTGTTGATTTTCTATTAAAAATTGACAAATTACATTTTGTTACTTTTCTCACAGGAAGATATAAACCAAAGAAACATCTGTGCAAAATTTGAAGTGTCTAGAAGTGGGGACTTTGGAGCTGCAGTCATGACATGTAAATTTCCTATTAAAATATGGAAATGTAATATAAAACTAAAAATACTACTGATTCATTAATGCTGTTGTGGTGTATTTTCAATAAAGCCAGTGGATCTGTTTGGCTGGATGTCTATCGCTTCCCACAAGATTTGTGGATCAAAGAGCTGGAAACCAAACAGGTAATTGCTATAGTTACGTTAATGGATGGTTAACATACGTTAACATTTGAACAATTCTTAATATGGTGCATTTGTTGATGTCAGTTCAAAATTAACAATTTCTTTGGAGGCACATTTTTAACTGTTTTTTCAGAATAAAAATGACTGTATGTTGTTTCATATATGTATGTTTGATTTGTTTTTCTGGCATTGTTTTCTAAATTACTGTAATTTCTCTGTCTCTTCCGTAGTCTACACAAACCTCACAGACCACAGAAGCCAAATTGTCACCAATAGTCTTACTCATGAAGATCAAACCCCCAGAAATCCCTGCAGGTATTTAGTTTAAAGCACTGCTACAAATTAAGTTTATGTCTTTCTTTTACTGTTCATATCTTCAAGGAACCTCTCTGAAAAGTCCGTCTGAGGTCCTGCAGAAGACAGAGGAAGGCTCTATAATAGGCTCAGGCCAAAATCACCTCATTAGTAGTCGTCAATGGGAAAACCAGGATGCGGCATTCAGGAAAATTTTTATGAAGTACCTCAGCTCCAGCTCTGTGAGACCACCACAGCAAAAAGCAGAAGCTCCAAGGTAAACTTGATTAATACTGTAATACGGTGTACTGTACAGCCATCCCCAAAAGTATTTTGACACTTTAATTCTATGAATATCTTTGCATTATATAGACATAATAACCAATCCATCATTAAATCTAACAAAAAGTGTCAACAATACCTCTAGGAATATACCTTAAGTGGGATTTCACCCTAAAGTAAAAAGTAAATAATATTGATAATAAAAATTGTTAATATAATTTTTTTTGTTCCAAATCAACAATGTCCAAAATGTAGCATGAGCTGTTACAGTAAGTATTATACATACAACCTGCAATATAACAAAATGTTAGATGCCAGAAAGACAAACAAACCCATACTAAATTACTAACTGTTGAGCTTACATGCAAACAACAAATTAGTAGGGAGTCCCATGACATGCAGAACAAAAATGGATATTGTGACCACAAATTATTTGCTCTCTTTTTTTCTATAATTTGTTCTCGTTTTAGTTAAATTGTGGCTATGTTGTTCTAATGCATTGCCTTCTTGTAATTTACACTGAACAAAATTATAAACGCAACACGTTTTTGCCCCCATTTATCATGAGCTGAACTCAAAGATCTAAGACTTTTTCTATGTACACAAAAGGCCTATTTCTCTCAAATATTGTTCACAAATCTGTCTAAATCTGTGTTAGTGAGCGCTTCTCCTTTGCCGAGATAATCCATCTACCTCACAGGTGTGGCATATCAAGATGCTGATTAGACAGCATGATTATTGCACAGGTGTGCCTTAGGCTGGCCACAATAAAAGGCCACTGTAAAATGTGCAGTTTTATCACACAGCACAATGCCACAGATGTCGCAAGTTTTGAGGGAGCATGCAATTGGCATGCTGACTGCAGGAATGTCCACCAGAGCTGTTGCCCGTGAATTGAATGTTCATTTCTCTACCATAAGCCGTCTCCAAAGGAGTTTCAGAGAATTTGGCAGTACATCCAACCGGCCTCACAACCGCAGGCCACGTGTAACCACACCAGCCCAGGACCTTCTCTTCACAGATGAATCCCGGTTTTCACTGTACAGGGCAGATGGCAGACAGCGTGTATGGCATCGTGTGGGTGAGCGGTTTGCTGATGTTAACGTTGTGGATTGAGTGGCCCATGGTGGCGGTGGGGTTATGGTAGGGGCAGGCGTATGTTATGGACAACAAACACAGGTGCATTTTCTTGATGGCATTTTGAATGCACAGAGATAACGTGACGAGATCCTGAGGCCCATTTTTGTGCCATTCATCCACGACCATCACCTCATGTTGCAGCATGATAATGCACGGCCCCATGTTGCAAGGATCTGTACACAATTCCTGGAAGCTGAAAACATCCCAGTTCTTGCATGGCCAGCATACTTACCAGATATGTCACCCATTGAGCATGTTTGGGATGGTCTGGATCGGTGTATACGACAGCGTGTTCCAGTTCCTGCCAATATCCAGAAACTTCGCACAGCCATTGAAGAGGAGTAGACAACCTGATCAACTCTATGCGAAGGAGATGTGTTGCTCTGCGTGAGGAAAACAGTGGTCACACCAGATACTGACTGGTTTTCAGACCCCCCCCAATACAGTAAAACTGCACATTTTAGAGTGGCCTTTTATTTTGGCCAGCCTAAGGCACACCTGTGCAATAATCATGCTGTCTAATCAGCATCTTGATATGCCACACCTGTGAGGTGGATGGATTATCTCGGCAAAGGAGAAGTGCTCACTAACACAGATTTAGACAGATTTGTGAACAATATTTGAGAGAAATAGGCCTTTTGTGTACATAGAAAAAGTCTTAGATCTTTGAGTTCAGCTCATGAAAAATGGGGGCAAAAACAAAAGTGTTGCGTTTATAATTTTGTTCAGTGTAGTTAAGTTGCAGCCATGATTAAACTAAAACGATGGAATGAACTGAACTGATCATATGTGAAATATTTGGCAAATTGTGTATTGAAACACTAGAACCACACCACTAGAGGCTTATTTTTTCACACTACCTTTTTTCAACTTTCCTTACAGCAACTGTACTTGTCACTTCTTACTGCATGAGGGGTTTCAATCAATGCCTGGGGAAGCGAAGGCAGCTAGAGGTGAGTCATGAACTCAAGAGATGATTTCACATGTATGTTTTCAATGATTAATATATCCTGTAACGGTGTGTGATAAACATTTACAGTACAGTCAGTTCTCTGAATATGCATTTATAATATTTCTTCAAATTATCTTTGAAGATATTCCCATTGCTGTGTGCCTTTGGTGGAATGGCAGTCATAATCTCTTACATTATCTTCTGTTGAAGACCCCTAAAGAGAAGGGTACTCCAGCCATTAACTCATACATTTAAACTGCATAGATAAGAAAGAAAATACAGTATATTAACATTACAAGGACACATTTGTTAGTCATGTTTATTAATTATATTTTAATTTGCTCCTGGATCAGACAGTGAACCCAGACCAGATGTTTTGTGGCCTAATTCTCAAGAAATCCTCTGCTCTGCCGTCAGTGCCTGCACACGGTTCACTGTTTTAGGGCTTGACGGTCAGCTGGTTACTATATGGGACAGACGGTTTGGTAAGTCTGCTTCAGTATTTAGTTATGATATATTGAGTGTTTCTCAATGATAAGAATAAACCATGATATAATGGAACAATACAATGTCTTACTGATCATACTGAGAGAAGGAATCGTACCCTTGAATGTCTTCTGCAGGGTGTCCATATGCCAATATTGTGATCCCAGGAGACGGTGCCATTTGCAGGATGAAATTCCTTTTGCAGAGTCAATTGCCAGTCACTCCACTCTTTCAGGGTCCCTTTTTACCCACACTACAGTTAGTGATCACTTGCAGAAATGGGGCATGCTACAGTGTGACAGCGGGCAGAGGAGGAGACACATGTACTGTTGCACTTGTTGAAAGGTACAAAATAAACACAGTTATTAAAATGGGTTTAAAAATACTGAATTTGGTGTATAAATAGCTAATAGTCTGGTTCAGTGTTTGCTGTAAGCTGGTCCTGTAGTTCCTCTAAAACCCTCTGCCTCCCCCAGTTCCACGTGTCTAAATCTGCTACGTGATTTATGTATGCCTATGAATGTAGATCTTGCCCACCAAGACCAAATACGTTAACATCATATCCATTAACATGCTGAAACTTGACATGATTGAAATAAATATAATGACTGTCTCTAATCAGACCTGCAGGCCAAGGCAGTTATGTCACTGTTGCTGAACCTGTGCCCTTCCTGAAGCGTCTGGTATAGTAAAAATTTGCAGCATAATGTTGTATTTGACAGATGTTAGCTTCTGGATTTAATTCTTTCAGATTGCTTGTTTTTTATATCTATATTTGCTGTATATGGTTGTGACAGGTACATTAATAGCTTTGTTTGCGATTGTAGTTAGCTTTAGTTCAAGATCTTAAGTCACTTTATTAAGAAAGTATCTGTCAAGAACTTACATGTAAATGTATCAGTACTAATTCCTGAAATTGTTTATAGATTTTGTTGATGCAGAGAAATGGGCAAGTATCCATATGGAAAACAGAGGATGAGACACCAGTATTTACCTTAAACCTGCCTCCAACTCATGGGCTGGGCTCACTCAGGGAACCTGTGTGTCAGCTTGAGCCAGTCCAACAAAAACTATATATTACAGGTAAACTTCAGACAAATTAATAATTTAGCTGAAAAACAACAAATAAGGTTCTGTCATGTTAGAAGTCGTGGCCTAATGGTTAGAGAGTCGGACTCTTAATCCAAAGGTTGCGGGTTCGAGTCCCAGGCCGGCAGGGATTGTAGGTGGGGGGAGTGAATGTCCAGTGCTCTCTCCACCCTCAATACCACCCCCACTGTACCCCCAACTGCTCCCCGGGCGCCGCAGCATAAAATGGCTGCCCACTGCTCCGGGTGTGTGTTCACGGTGTGTGTGTTCACTGCTGTGTGTGTGCATGTTGGATGGGTTAAATACAGAGCACGAATTCCGAGTATGGGTTACCATACTTGGCAGTATGTCACTTCACTAGTTATTAGATGATTGATACCTTTTCCTGTTGTAGGGGACATTCACACAGAACACTTTTGCATTCCACTGTGCTGCTTTTCCATTGTTTTTGATGTAAACATGCTGACGGACATGTTTAAATGTTGCATTTGCGTCTCGCATCTTTTGCAACGTATCATGCTTTACACAGCTTTTTCTAAAAACCCCAGAGGTTAAGTTAACATAAAAAAACATTTAAACAATACTTAAAAAATATTTTTTTTTCATTCCATTTTTTCATTGTTCTGTGTGAATGACGTATTTATACAAGTTATGATGCAATGCATCAAAGGTGACACATTTTTATTATTATTCGTTATTTATTGAGTTACAGTTACAGAAGGATTGTGTTCATGGTGATACACTTGATTTTTTTAGGTGACAGAAAAACATCTTTGGTGAAGATGACTGATAGGAAAGAGGATGAGAGCTCTCTCTTCATATTCAGCTTTTCAGAATGCTCATTGATGGATCTATATCGTGTCACAAGTCCAGCTGTAAGTGAAAAAGAGCCCAGAGCCACTCTCTCAGATTTGGAGGAGGCCTGCAAACTTTACCTTCAGGAAAGGTTGGTGAAATATAGTTCCGTATTGAACAGTAGAAGTAAGAACAAATTTGGAATCTTTTTGTATGAAGTTTTTAGTAAATGAGACAAAATGTGAAAGCTGTTCATCAAATGTTAAATTATTAGATAGAACTAAATGTGTATGGTAAGAGATCATAAAAAAGATATATGATGAATTGTATAAAGGCACATTCACATCAAGAATGATAATGATCATTATACTATATATAACTAAGTAATATATAACATATATAACTAATGATAATTATATTAGTGTCCACAATGAACTATAATTGTACAAACGGCTTGCGTGTGTGGCCCCTTTAAGACTTGTTGCCCTTTTAAGACCTGTCGCCATTTTAAGATTGCGCAGCAAAGTTTGAGAGAAGAGATGCGAGCCGCTCCAAATCCAAGTGTAATATGTGTGCGTGCATCCTGTAAAGTGAGTTGTTCTTGTTGAATTATGCTTAATATTGAGATTAAGTTGTAATCTTGCCAGCAATCGCGGTTATGGTAATTATTTTCCTTTGATTGAGTGCGCATAACCAGCGCCTGTTTAAATGAACGTTATGTATATCTGCCGTGAGATTCTATAATCACTCTATTTCTACTGTTCTTATGTTCTACATTGAGAGAGATTATTGTTTTAGTTCATATGTCTATTGGGAATCGCAAGTATAAGTGTGTTAATGAAGATTATGCGGTTAAATGGCCTATTCAGATGCTAATATGCCAATTCGTTGAGTTGTAGTATTTCATTTAATTCCAGTAATATTGACAGTAATGTCATTTGTTATTGAATTGGCAAATTATTGGATTTAAAGTCTGTATTATTTACTTTGTGTTTGTTATCTCTGTACAGACCACACCTATTACATGCTCCAGTGCACAGTAAAGTCATAAAGGAAATTAACTGTTGTTGACTGAGTTCCTGGGTTCTGACCAGCCCACCAGGGCGAGTGATCCCTTCCACAGTCCTTTAAAGATAGACTCAACATTCTAATTCCTACAAAATGGTCCTTCGAGCCGGATGATCACTCCTCTGGATTAAGATGTCAGCCAGTTCTGAACCAGTAAACCCTTCGGTTCGCCCAAAGCGCCGTCCAGCCTATTTACAAGACTATGAGGTGGACTTGCAGAGCTTCCGTAAATCAGCGTCACCAGTTAGTACAAGAGAACAAACAGTGGCGTCATCTGACGACGATTACTCTTCATCACAGGTTGGAGCATCTGCTGCAAAGCCTAAGAGAGCAGACAGTTTACCCACCTTTTCTTCCCCTTCGAGGCTGACTGTCAGGGATAAGCAAAGTAACCGTCCAAGTCTTCTACAGCAGCACACCTCCAGCCCTGCCCAGCAGTTATCACCGCATTATCAAAACCGAGAACTACAGTCTGAATCCAATGCAGAGTTCGTTCCCCTCGTTGATGAAGGTGATGGATACCTGAGCGATAGATCAGATGCTGGCTCTCTAAAGTTGCAAAGGATCTCAGATGAGAATTTAAAGCTTCGTGAAACACAGCAGGCCATCCAAGCTGACCTTAAACGGATTGAGACAGCCAAAGATGAGCTGATTCAGCTTTTGGACAGAGCCTGTAGTCTGCAAAGGCCTTTATCTACATCCAACACTCGCTCTGATCATCCATCAGTTAAATTTCACCATGCAGCGGATCCGGGTGATGAAGACTGGCCAGATCCTCCTCCACCTATTGCATATGACGAGCCAGAAAATATGAATCAGTGCGACAAGCAAAGGCATTATAGCACTACGAGGGCCACACCGACAGTTAACCCTAGACATACTTCTGTGGAGAAGATTAGGGATTTTAGCCATCTAAATTCATATGATGACCAATTTTGGTATGGCCAGTATCCTGCCCAACAGACAGGTCCTCCGTACGCATATGAGCGACCATGGGATGCATCCACACGTCTTTATCCTGAACCACACAGGATGCCATCCTATAATGCGTCACCTCCCATGGCATCTGTGGATCTGACAGAGAAATAATACAAAGGTCCATGCCCCACCATTCCTTATTTCCGCAACAAAGATCCAAGTGAGTTTGCTCGATTAAAAATAGCCTTGGACAATCTCCTGCCACCTGACAGTACTGAGATGTTCAAATATCAAGTCCTGGTTGACCACCTGAAATTAGAGGATGCTTGTCTAATAGCAGACTCTTTCTTGCACTCCCCTACACCTTATCGAGACACCATGTTTGCCCTCAATGAGCGATTCGGTCAGCCCCACCAGGTAGCATTAAGACGGATTGCCACTATTCTTGATTCACCTGATATAAGCCGCAATGACCCCTCAGCCTTTGAGAAATTCTCCCTTCAAGTGCAGTCTCTAGTCGGTCTGCTTAAGACTTTGGGCCAGGCAGGGAGCATTGAGTTGCATTGTGGGTCACATGTTGCACGCCTCCTCAGTAAGCTGCCACCTGAAAGAAGGGCCGATTTCCGCCGCCACATGTTACATCGGCCTGGTGTGACATACTCATTGGTACATCTAGCAGAATGGTTGAAATATGAGTCTTGGTGCCAAAGTTATGATGATCAAACAGCCAAGGGAGAAAGCCGAGCTACACGAGATCCCAGAGCAGCTCTACAATCACGCCGAACCACGGCCACGGTACTGACTGGGTCGGGGAATAGTGCTGAGGTGAGAACCACTACATATTCTCCTGCCAAGGTTGATGAGAAAGCTAAGAGTAGGCCCATGGTATATTGCTCTTACTGTCAGAACTCTGAACATGCTTTTAGTCAGTGCCCCAAAATTCCAACCCTCACCAAAGATCAGCTCTCAGAGTGGATACGAACCAATAGGAGATGCTGGCGCTGTGGTCTCGCGCATCAGGCTGCCCATTGTGGTCTAAAGAAACCATGTCCACTTTGTCAGAGGAAACATCTACGAATCCTCCATGAGGTAAATGAGAGGCCTATCACAGAGGCACCCAAAACAGAGGCTTGCCTAGTCAGCTCAGCGACACAGACACTGTACCTGAACAAACCAGTCAGCAGTAATAAGGTTTTGCTCAAGGTTGTCAGGGTACTCCTACATCATGGCAATTGCACATTAGACACATTTGCAATCCTGGATGACGGTTCTGAGCGGACAATGCTTCTGCCAGAAGCGGCACAGAAACTTGGCTTGAGAGGTACTGAAGAAAGCTTAGCTCTGAGAACAATCCGTCATGATGTGCAAACCCTTGAGGGGGCTTCAGTCTCATTCCACATTTCTCCATATTACAATCCGAAGAAGCGATATCTCATAACTAGAGCCTTTACTGCACCACAGCTTGATCTCATTGACCACTCGTATCCAATTCCCAAGCTGCAGAAGCAGTATAAGCACTTGGCTGGACTACCATTACAGTGCTTTGAAAAGGCCAAACCTCTCATCCTTGTTGGGGCAGATCAAACTCACATGATCTCACCAATTGAGCCGGTAAGACTTGGTCCACCTGGTGGTCCTGCTGCAATAAGAACCAAATTAGGCTGGACATTGCAGGGCCCTACCAGCCTGTTGGAGCAGCGACTCCAACCGAAACAGTGTCTCCACATATCCCTTACCCCCAGCACCACGGAACTGTTCAAGAATGTTAGTAGGCTGTGGCAAGTGGATGTCTTGCCCTTTCAGAATGAAAAGGAGTGCACAAGGTCAAAGCAGGACCAAAGGGCCGTTGAACTACTGGAAGACAAAACAGTTCGTGTAGAGGTGGATGGAATACGCCGGTATGCGACACCCTTGTTACGAAAGGGTGACATGCCCCATCTTCACGCCACCATGGAAGCAGTCATGCCACGCCTACGGAGTACTGAGAAAAAACTTGCCAGAGACCTACAGCAAGCTGATGCTTATTCCTCCGAAATCCAGAAATTGGTTCAGTCTGGAGCAATCAGAAAGCTCAATCCCGAAGAAAGAGAAGGAGATGGTGAGTGCTGGTTTATTCCACATCACATGGTGTGTCATAATAACAAGCATCGTGTAGTGTTCGATTGCTCCTTTCAGTCTAATGGTCTCAGCCTAAATGATTCACTCCTCGCTGGCCCCACCTTGGGTTCATCACTCCTGGGGGTCTTACTCAGATTTCGTGAACATGCAGTAGCGATCAGCGCGGATATCCGGGGCATGTTTCACCAGGTCCGACTTCTTCCTGAAGATAGACCCCTTCTTCGGTTTATCTGGCGTGACTCCAAGGAAAAGGGGACCCCTGACGTCTTTGAATGGCAAGTTCTGCCATTCGGGACAACGTGCAGCCCCTGCTGTGCGACCTTTGCATTACAGCGACACGTAAGAGACCATAGCCAACAGGACGATGATGTGAGGTTCTCCATAGAACGATGCTTTTACGTTGACAATTGCTTGCAGAGCTTACCATCACCAGAGGAGGCTAAGCAATTGGTTGACAAGTTGAGGGGGCTATTAGCTGAAGGAGGCTTTGAATTAAGGCAATGGGCCAGCAATATGCCAGCTGTCATTAAACATCTTCCACCGGAAGCCAGATCGGATGGGTTCGAACTCTGGCTAGCCCACGAAAGGACTGATGCGCAGGAGTCCACATTGGGCCTTAGCTGGAATTGCCCAGCAGATGTCCTGACTTACCGTCATCGGCCTATCAATCATGGCGCTCCCACCATGAGGATTATTTACAAAGTTTTAGCAAGCCAGTACGACCCCTTAGGATATATCCTCCCATACACTACCAGGGCTAAGGTACTGGTCCAACAACTTTGGAACAAACAGCGCAGCTGGGATGATACCCAACTTCCCCAAGCCTTAGTCCAGAGCTGGAACGAATGGGAAGGAGAACTGCAATTTCTCCACAAGATCAGTTTTTCACGGTCATATGTACCAGCATCAGTAAATCGAACAAGATCTATTACCGACCTTCATGTGTTCAGCGACGCTTCAGAGAGTGCATATGGAGCAGTGGCCTACCTGCGCACTGAAGATCAGTTGGGTAAGATCCATCTGTCATTTGTACTGGCACGCTCTAGAGTAGCACCAAAAAGAGTCCTGTCAATACCCCGTTTGGAGCTCTGTGCTGCTGTAATTGGTGCACAGTTAAAAACCCAGTTGCAGAAAGAGTTAACACTGCCACTTCGCCACACAGCACTCTGGACAGACTCCACTACGGTGCTGTCTTGGATTCAGTCAGAGTCTTGCCATTTCAAAGTTTTCGTCGGCACCAGAGTGGCTGAAATTCACGAGCTTACCAACGTCACCACTTGGCGATATGTGGATTCAATTCAAAATCCAGCGGACGACCTTACACGAGGAAAGACTCTAAAGGACCTTGCTAAGCCCAACCGATGGAGTCAAGGACCCCCATTCCTGTTTCTCTCCCCAGAGAACTGGCCAGCAAACCCTACCAAATGCCCTGAGATTGACAAGTCTGAGCTCAAGAAATCTGCATTCTGTGGAGTTGGAGTTGTAGCTGTAGACGGACAATTTGGCGGTGAGTATAAGACCTGGAAAGAACTGGTGAAGGCCATTGCCCAGGAGCTACATGGGGCGGCTGGAGAGTCAGGAGAACCTACCGCGAACACTTACCAAGAAGCAGAGACATACATACTCCAGAAAGTGCAGGGTGAGAGTTTCCTTGAGGAATTACAACGGTTGAAATCAGGCAAGGCTCTTCAACATAATAGCCGCTTACTCACCTTAGCTCCAGAATTTGACACATCCACCAATCTAATCCGGGTTGGTGGTAGGTTAAGACATGCAGAGACCTTAAATCCCACCCTTAAACATCCAATAGTACTAGATTCCAGACATCCAGCCGTGAAGTTACTTCTTCAAGATTTTGATGAAAGACTCTGCCATCCAGGCCCTGATCGGGTGTTTGCAGAAATAAGGAGACAGTTCTGGGTGCTAAGGGGAAGAGTAGCCATCCGCATCTTACAACATGCCTGTACGGAATGTCAAAGGCTGAGAGCCAAACCCACCTTTCCCAAAATGGCAGACCTTCCTTTGGCACGTTTGCGTCTCTACAAACCAGCCTTTCATTCAACTGGTATGGATTGCTTTGGCCCCTTCCTTGTAAAAATTGGTCGACGAGTAGAAAAGAGGTGGGGAATCCTCTACAAGTGTCTGACCACACGAGCTGTACACATAGACCTGCTGAATAGTTTGGACACAGACTCCTTTCTAATGTCACTTCGGAGGTTTATAGCACGTAGAGGTTCCCCTGTAGAGTTACTGTCGGACCAAGGAACCAATTTTCGAGGGGGGGAACGGGAACTGTATGAAGCGTTCCAGGCCATGTCACCTGATCTTCAACGGAAACTCGCACCACAGAAGATAGCATTCCATTTTAATCCTCCTGCAGCACCACATTTCGGGGGAGTGTGGGAGAGGGAGATAAGATCCATTAAGATGGCACTATCAGCGACCGTTGGAGCCCAAACGGTACCGGAAGAGGTACTCCGGACTGTTCTAGTCGAAGTGGAGAACATCCTTAATTCCAAACCCCTAGGGTATGTGTCTTGTAACGTGGCTGATCCCGATCCGGTAACACCAAACCTTCTTCTCACGGGGCGGCTAGACAACTCCCTACCTACAGTCATATACCCTAAAGAAGAGGGTTTGAGTCGTCGCCGGTGGAGACACTCTCAGGTGTTAGCTGACCACTTCTGGTCCTCCTTTATCCGCCATTACCTTCCGAACTTGCAAGTCAGACAGAAATGGCACCATACATTCCCTAATATAACCACAGGCACAATAGTCATGATAATGGATCCCCAACTGCCCAGAGCACATTGGCCGCTTGGGAAAGTAGTCCAGGTGCACCCTAGTCAAGACTCGCAAGTGAGATCAGTGGATGTCCAAGTTCAAGGGAAGGTATATACTAGACCCGTAGCTCGACTTGTGGCCTTGCCTTCCATCCCAGAAGATGATAGAGAGGATCTCAATACAGCATTAGTAACACACACGCAACCTTCTTAAGAGTCAAATTGAACACAATTTAGGGGCGGCTGTACAAACGGCTTGCGTGTGTGGCCCCTTTAAGACTTGTTGCCCTTTTAAGACCTGTCGCCATTTTAAGATTGCGCAGCAAAGTTTGAGAGAAGAGATGCGAGCCGCTCCAAATCCAAGTGTAATATGTGTGCGTGCATCCTGTAAAGTGAGTTGTTCTTGTTGAATTATGCTTAATATTGAGATTAAGTTGTAATCTTGCCAGCAATCGCGGTTATGGTAATTATTTTCCTTTGATTGAGTGCGCATAACCAGCGCCTGTTTAAATGAACGTTATGTATATCTGCCGTGAGATTCTATAATCACTCTATTTCTACTGTTCTTATGTTCTACATTGAGAGAGATTATTGTTTTAGTTCATATGTCTATTGGGAATCGCAAGTATAAGTGTGTTAATGAAGATTATGCGGTTAAATGGCCTATTCAGATGCTAATATGCCAATTCGTTGAGTTGTAGTATTTCATTTAATTCCAGTAATATTGACAGTAATGTCATTTGTTATTGAATTGGCAAATTATTGGATTTAAAGTCTGTATTATTTACTTTGTGTTTGTTATCTCTGTACAGACCACACCTATTACATGCTCCAGTGCACAGTAAAGTCATAAAGGAAATTAACTGTTGTTGACTGAGTTCCTGGGTTCTGACCAGCCCACCAGGGCGAGTGATCCCTTCCACAGTCCTTTAAAGATAGACTCAACATTCTAATTCCTACAATAATATTTTTTCTAAGAGTGATTATGTGAGCATATTTGCAGAATATGTTTTAAAATAGGAAGCCATTTTGAATGGCTGTTACTGTTTTCATCGTTCGTTAGCTGGAAAATGTTATTTGAAAGTGATTCCAATGATATTGTTCCTCTGTGTCGTTATTGTTGTTACTTCAGTTGTGGAAAAATTCCAAATCTGTTATTAAATGTCAGAACGAGAGTGAAAAACCAGTCATAGGATTTGTCTTTGGCCCTTTAATTTTTGCAAGAATGCTGTCCAAGCATCTTTGACCTTTGACCTTCAACAGTATCTTTTAGATTATTTCTAACTGGTCATAGCCATTCCCCTGTTAGAGGAATGCTGACAGAAGTTTTAGTCACATACACAGAGAAAATACTAAAGGGCAACACCTGTGCGAACAGAACATATGGAAAATAGGAAATATACATTATAGAAAATAAAGAAAAATATAGAAATTTCCATCACATTCTTTCCCCTTTCGATTTTTTTGATCACATCAGTATGTACATTCCCTATATTTCACTTCAAGTATGTTAATTCGCTAGGATTCAAAACATACCGTCATTCTAATAGGGCAAGAAAGCATTCAGCTGTTTTTGTGAGGGATAGACATGCATCAAGCTTGGGGTCATCTATAATGAAAGTCACCACAGTCTTACTTGTGGCAGTTGTCTTCATGCTAAACTAAATGAACATAAGTGCCTACCTTTTTGTTGGCTTCTTCTAATTTGGAAATACAATGATTCAAGCAAGCAAGCAGGTTTTCATTGCTGTTGTTAGCAGATGGGTTAGTAAGCGAACTCTCATTTGCATGTCTCTCATTCCTCACTCCTGCAGGGCTGCTGATGGTTACCCCCTCTCCTCCAACCCATCCAGTCTGTCTTGGTTTTAGTCACCTCAGTCACCATTCAGTTGTTAGGGCATTCATTCTTCCAATGTCCTTTCTCTCCACAGCAGAAACAGATATCCGGATCAGTTTTCCACATTCCACGTCCTCAGGCTCTCCCACGTCTGTGTCCTCGCCCTCTGTTGTTGGTTCCTCTGCCTCTCGGTTGGCCTGCACTCATCTGCACAGCTTCAAACAAGGCCTTGTGCAATTCTTTGTCAGCCTTTTCCTTTTTCTTCTTCTGTTTCTCCTTGTGTTGTTCCTCTGCATGGACTGCATGCTTTCTGATGATCTCCACCCTGGCCTCGTTCCATCCAATGCAGCTCTTCAGGTCTCAGTCCATTCAGAAAACTGCTATTCATGTATGATTCCCAAATGTCAGGTTGGTCACCTCTGTTCGCCGGTTCTGCTATTCCGCTGTACTTCTTGAAGGTCTCATACAGTCGCACATAATAGTCCATCTTGTGCTCATCCTTACCCTGTATGCAAGAGTTAATCTTTGCGATGTCCACTCTCACTGGAAATGCAGTTTTAACATGCTGACACAAAAGTTCCACTGCATTTCGATATGGTCTGTCGTCATTGTGAGCCCATTCCACATGTATTCTGGCGGCATTGTTTACTGGAAAGTGTGGTCTAACTTTTTGCCAGTCCTTTGCGCCCAATTTGAGCATGAGAAGACGTTTGAGGGCCTGCATGGTAGGGCTAAATTCCTGAAAGAAGACCAGTAATTCGGCAGAGAATTTGTCTCGAGAGTCTTTGGGGTGGGGCAGATGAGTCATGGCTTCTTTTAAGTCTTTCACTGACCATGGACAGAACACCATGATTGGTCCTTTGAGTTTTGCAGTTTGGACCTCCCCGTCCCTTGGGCCTTCCTCATCCAAATCATCCGGTTCAATCTTTTGTTCTTCCTTGGTCATGGACCCGGTTGCCATGTCTTGTCTCTTATGAGTTGTTTCAGTTCCTCTTTCCACCATTGGTATCTTCTGAGAGTGCATGGTGATTTTGAGGGGAGTGGACAATGATGTGGACGCTGCAGAGGGGGTTGCTGTTTCCAGACTTGGATGTCCAAGTTCTTGGGTTTGATCTTGGTCTAGCGGCAGCATTGCTGGTGGACTATACAATGGAGGTGGTTGGTGGGGCCAGGAGTCGAAGTTGTGATATACCTTAGCACACTGCAGTTTTCTAAAAGGATATAAAGAAGAATTCTGAGAAGTATCATCTGTTCTTTTCTCTTCCTTAAATGGCATTTCCTTGAACACTTGTTTTCTTTCTCTTCGTTCTGCTTCTTCCAGCCAGACTCATAACTCTCTTATGCATTTGAAACTTATCTTTGTGTTTGTTCTTCAGCTTTCCTTTACTTCTCACCCTACGTTCCTGTTTCTCCAAACTGTCTTTCACTCTATTTAAGTTCGATACACTGAATGTGCCTCTTTTAGGGAACCCATGATTCTCTATCCATTCTGGTACCACATCTACAATTGTTTCCCCATATTTCTTTTTCATTTCTTCATAAATTGGACTGTCCATATCCTGAACCCTAGGTTTCCCTAGGTAAATGAACCCTAAGTTTCCTATTTCCAGATCCCATACTTTTAATCCAAGACTTTACCCCAGATGTGCCCTTCAAACCCTTCACACTGTGGTTGTCACCACCATGTGCCTTCAATACCTTGTCCTGCTGACTTACAAGACTGTCTCACTAACTTTTGGAATCAGTGGGAGGAATATATCTACTTTCTAAAGTCTGGAAACTGTTTTCACTCAATCCTTTAAATAAATAAAAAAATATGAATTGGAATTTCAAAATCAGTCTCACCGCTTTGCATGCTTCTTTAATCCATTGAGACCCCGGTGGTGAAGGTCCGGGCCCTCTGACGTTGGTCCCTTCGTCCCTGAAGGCTTTGTGGGGTAGGAGCTATAATCCTCTTTTTTATATTAGGATGATAAGTCACCAACGTTTCAGGTCCAGACGAATCACACACAGGATCCCATTCTCTTCGGGAGTTTGTCATGGAAAAATTCGAAATCTTTTATTAAATGTGAGACTGAGAGTGAAAAAACAGTCATAGGATTTGTCTTTGGCTGTTTAGTTCTTGCAAGAATGGTCAATCCAACACATAGAAGCTCTGTAGTTAGAAAGACAATGTAATTCCGTAGAGTCTCTTTTATACTGATAAAAACTGTCCAAGGATCGACGGTGACCTTCAACAGTATCTTCTCAGATTAGTTCTAACTGGTCATAGCCATTCCCCTTTTAGAGGAAAGCTGACAGAGGTTTTAATCACGTACACAGAGAAAATACTGAAGGTCAACACCTCTGCAAATATGGAAAATAGAGAATATACAATATGGAAAATAGAAAATAAAGAAAAATGTATACATTTCCATCACATTCCTATTCTAGAGGAACTTGATGTTCATAGTTACTGTTCTTGGTGTCAATAGGCCTTTACAATGATTTGGTCTGTCACTTAAAACACTGAGTATACTTTACATGTGTAATGTTTTTGTGTGTGCAGAGCTGATTCTTGGAAAGAGAGGAACAGAAATTTGCCTTTCCAATGGGAGCAGCTTTCGAAGCGTGATATTAAATGAAGCTTCACGTACTACAAAGAGATCCAGACATGCCATGCTGACAGACTTTTTTTTATATATATTAGTCTTTTTTCAATTGATAACAAGCATTGTTCAATACTGAAACCACATTTTCAAAACTGTTCATACAGTCTGCATTACCAACATGAATCTTGGCCAAACAGTTGATTGCACCTTCAAAACTCAGACCAACAAAACACTTCATATAGGTCTCAAAATAAGCTTGTTTCATCATAACACTGGGAACAATTCTCATTCAAAAAACATACATTTCATTCATAACACACTGATTTAAAAAACACTAAAAACAGGGAGCATTACGTAATCGATTAACTTTTATCTTTGAAATTTTAATGATTTGTCACATAAGTATTTCTTTATTGGATAAGAATAACATCTTTTTTTTACTAACTGTATTACAGCACAAAGAATTAATGAGAAAAGCAGCATTTCCACCCTATTTCTTTATATACCAAAAACAAAAGCCCATCAACATTTACTAAATTTACATGTGAAAAATAAAAAACATACAAATAAATATAAAAAGTTGAGAAAAATTTTAAATTCTGAAGCAAAAATTACAAACAAACAAACAAAAACATCATCAGTCTAGTAAAATGAGGTACTGTATGTGCAGTATTGAAGTCCCAGCTGCTCCAGGGGGTCTTTCTGTGTGGAGTTTGTATGTTCTCTCCATGTTGACGTTGGTTTCCTCTGGGTTTCTCCCACAACCCAGAGACATACAGGACAGGTGAACTGGAGACTGTAAGTGAGTGTGAATATGAATGTGTTTGATGGACTGGCCATCTGTCTAGGGGGGTTTTCTGCCTATGACCCAGGCAAGGCTCCAGCCTCCTCAAGACCCTACATAGGACAAGTGCTTTGGAAAATGTATGGAACAAATGGATGGATGGATGTTCAGTACTGTGAGGGTTCTAGTCCTTTTCTTTTAGTTGAAATTGCATTTAGTTGTGTTTAATAAACATAATAAATATTCTGCTAAGATTTTATATTTCAATATAATTCCTGCAGAAATGGACAGTTTGCCATCATTCTGATTTGAATGTGCTTTTATCAGTTTTGAAAGCAGTTTGTTAGCATTTGAAAAATGTGCTGAAAATGTATAGTGTTTTGCAGGTTGTGGAGTATGAATGAAAAAAGTGTTTGTGGATTTTGGAAAATGTGGTCATTGCATGCATTTTATCTGAAAGCAATGAAAAATGATCGACAGTTTGGTCCACATAGACTGTATTGAACAGCTTCAGTATTGAACAGTGTTTGTTAGCAATTGAAGAAAACTGTAATGTGGATCAAATGCATGCATTCATTCATAAATCAGCCAGAGAAAATTGTACGATTTAATTAAAATTCAAATGAAAGTTCATTTCAGTTTGGGTTTATGAGGAGGCTACATGTCATTTTTCACAAGAAGCTATTCTTCATGAAGCCAGGCCAATGCAAATGTGTTTATATATGCACATGTCCTAATATATGTTTATATATACATGAGTAATCCATGCATTCGATTAAGCTTATTTTGATTTGATTCTAGCATTTTTACAAAATGCACAGCTCATTTGCAGTAAGTAGTTGTAATCTTCTTAACAAAAGGTAAAGTAAACAAAATTCAGTATATTTGTTAGTATATCATGGTCTGTTCTGAAATCAGAAAATATCCATATAATATCACAGCTAATCATGTCTCCCACACATTATACCGAATGTCAACACAATTTTTCTGGTTTTATTGTTCTTATGTATTTCATAAGACAGGCCATAGGCACTGGTTTTCAGATTTGCTCCACTTAAGTCTTTTCCAGCAAGCGGATCTTTTCACGATTAGTACATTAATACCGTTTGTGCTGAACATCAATTTAATTGAATTTAAGCTGCAATATTAATCAATGTAACTAGTTTTTCTTTCCTCAGGGTTATTAAAAACCTCTACCATTCCAAGTTATTCATGTCATTTTATTTATACAGTATTTAATTTTTTATTTGTTCTTCTTTAATTGGACTGCCCATGGACTGCCCATGGTTAGTTGAGAGGCTGTATCATGATTTTTGTGAGGTTATGGCCTGTATGAGCTGTATGAATTTAATGATCTGTGCCAAAGCCTTCAGTTTCCAATAATTTTTTATTGTAATTTCAACTTTTAAATTACAAGACAAAACAGGGTTACCATAAGCATAAAACAATACTCAATATCAACCCTTATCGATCATTTTAAATCACTGTACACATAAAAGATCCCTGCTCATTTTGCTGCTGCCAGAATAAATGCATTTAATGTGTTAAAATATCTGTCAAACCCAAGTTCGCAATGTACATGAACAGCATTTCAAAGGGCAGTGTGAAAAGATGCGGTGTATCTCCAAAAATGCAAAAAAAAAAAAAAAAAAAAAAAGGGGATGATACACTATTATGGGTGTATCTCAACAAGGTTGCATTTATTTGATCAAAACTACAATAAAAACAGTAATTGTGAAATAGCATTATAATTAAAATAGCTGTTTTCTATTTTTATATGTAAATTGCAATAAATTCCTGTGGCAAAGCTCAATTTTCGCAGTCAATATTCAGTCTTCAGTGTCACATGATCCTTTAGAAATCATTCCAATATGCTGATTTGCTGCACAGGAAACATTTCTGTGGAAACCGTGATACATCTTTTTCAGGATTCTTTGATGAATAGAAAGTTCAGAACAACCTTTATTTGAAATCAACTTTTTTTGTAACAATGAAAAAGTCTTTACTGCATTTATATTAATTAATATGTCCTTGCTAAATAAAAATAGCAACTTCTTTAAAAAAAATCTGTTAGTCTGTATAATAAAACTTCCCAAACATTGCTGGACCCCATTGACTTTCATTGTCTGGTCATCTCAAGGCTCAGTGTGCAAAAGATTTACCTCATTAGCCAATATGAATGAACTAATTACAATAAATAAAATCTTTTTGAAACATTACATGTGAAACCTTTATACATATCAGAGAAGATTAAAGTGCCCTTAATGGCTTTCATGGAAATTAAATGGAAAGCTATCATACATATAGACAACTCATGTGTTTTGGCTTTTAGTCCGTACAGGTGGAATGACTTGCAAAGGCAACACCATTCTTTGCCCCATCATCTCCAATCCTGTGCATATACTCTCCGTCCCATTCTAGCTTTTCCCTTGAAGTCTGCTGAACTGTCAGTCTCTTTATTTTTTTTTTTTTTTTTTTTTTTTTTTTTTTTTTTTTTTTTTTGGCCTGTCAGTAACACAGATAACACATGACAGTACGTATGTGTAGTTATGCTATCATCATTCACAGCCTTTTTTTTTTTTTTTTTTTTTTATATTATTTATTTTTTATTAATTAATTAAATTTTATATACCCTTTTATTTAACCATACTATGACCGACAAGACCAGGGGACAGAGGAAACAAGAGAGAGAAAAAAAAAAAAAAAAAAAAAAAAAAAAAAAAAAAATTATAATAATAATAATAATAATAAAAAAAAAATAATAATTATAATTATAATGATAATAATAAAAATAATAATAATAATAAAAAAAAAAATAAAATAAAAAAAAAAAAAAATTGTGGATAAAGTCAACAGAGAAGGGGGAGAGAGAGAGAGGAAAAAACAAGACAAAAAAAAAACAAAAAAAAAACAGACAATTTGCTTCGATACCTGCTGACAAAAAGAGAAAACAACAGAAGACACAACAGAAGACACAACATCAGAGAAACTGCAGCAACAACCAACATCTGTATGAATCACAATAAATTCTAAATGTTAAATGTTATTGAGCAACACGCATAACTAATATTACAAAATAAGTTTTGAAGCAACAGCAGATCAGAACAATGTGTGTCAGTGAGCACCCGTTTTTACACCAATGTGAATGCTTGAGTGTACACCTGTGTGTGTGAGCGCGCTTGTGTTCATAAGGTTCCTCCATGTAAATGTTTAATAGTGTGTGTGTGGGGAACAACAGCCCCATCCCGCAAGGCATGAAGCAGGCATGGAAGAGACCCAGGCCCCAAACATCCGGAGGCCCCCCAGGGCACGGGACCCCCAGGGGAACCACCGCAGGGACAACTGCGGCCCCCACCCAGAAAAGGGCAGAGGAGAGCCCGAAGGTGGGACATCCGACAGCCACAGTGTAGACACCCCAGGGTGCCGTGGCGGCAAGCCCGCAGGCTCCGCCGGCAGCCGACCACACCAGGGCAGACCGAGCCCTGGGCCCGGAGATCCAAGGGCCCCCCACCCCCCAACCGGGGCCCAGCAAGGCCAGTAGGGCCAGGCCCCGCCAAGCGACCGCCGAGAGTGGGCCAGCGCTCACCCGAGCATCCTACCCCGGCGCGAGAAACCACCAATGCACCGGCGGCATCCTCCACCGGCAGGGCATGGTGGTGGGGTGGGGGTCGACTGAGATGATGAGTGAGGTGGAGTCTAAGGCCCGACCTGACACATAGACGTAGACGAACAAGCACACATATACACAAGCATACGTTCCCACCCTCAAGCACGCAACGAATATTCTCACCCTCGCCCCACATGTAGACACACAAAAATGGACATGGTACCCACACTCACACTCCCTATATGCACTCTATACTCCTAGATCCAGGCACCACCACCCCCAGAGGGGTAATCAGCGCCCGATCCCGGAGCTGAACCCCCTTCGCTCTGGCGTGGGGACAGGAAGACCACCCCGGTCCCCGCAGCAGCAGAGAAGACCACCAGCCCAGACCCCGACCGGGCGGCCAGCTCATCCTCGCAGCCCCCGGCCCCGGACAGAGAACAGAGAACAGGGGTGTGAGAAAAAAAAAAGAGACCCCATGCTTCACCTCACCCGCTCAAATGTAGTGTTGGTGTGTGTTGTTCTAAGGTGCTTTAAAACAGGGGTGCTTTAAAACAGGGGGGGGGCACCCTCCACAAGCTTGTGTCAGCTCGTCCCCTCCCTAGAGCCCTCAATGTCTATGTGCAACTTAAAATTGAGAAGTGGGCACTGGCACCAGAGGGAAGGCTGAATGAACAGACCGCCCTCCGGATGCCATTCAGTGTGCCCACCCCCAAGGCCCTATATGTATGTGTCATGTGACAGTAAGTAATGAGAATGTCTAAGCTGTAATGTGTGATTGAGATGCAGGTGGCCACGAGGAGACAGAGGAGTACCACCTCCCCCGCATCCCAGCGACACACCCGCACCTCAAAACCCTACCTATGTGTTGGTGTGATGGGGCGGGAGAAGTGAAGCCTTAGGGATGGGGAGGAAAGCATCAGAGGGGGCAAAATACCCCCCCCTTCGGAGCCAGCTCCCCCGCTGACCCCCATAGGCACCCCCGTTACCCCAAATCTGCCCAGGGCGGGGGGCCCAAGCCCATCCAGACCAGGGCCCATGGCAGCCCGGGGCGGCCCACCAGACCCCACAGCAGAGGAAAAACTACCCCACCCCATCACTCATTCAACTCCCAGACTACATAAGACAATAAGACACCCAGGTTAGGCCCGTTTTCCCTGCCTCTATTGGATCCCCCCCGCGGAGGCACCGATGCATCGAAGACCCCCACACCAGGGCCGGGCCCAAGCGCATGCACCAACCCATGCTCCCGGCGGCACACCAACCAGGACCCAAGCCCCCCAGGCCCAGCCGTAACCCCAACCGGGAGGCAGAGCGCCCCCAGAACCCCAAGCCTCCCCCGGACCAACCCCGGAATAGTGCAGCCGCCAGGCCGGCAACCTACGTCCGCCGGCACAGGCATCCCCAGTAGCGCCGCATGCAGCCGCCAGAAAAACAGCACCCAAGAGTCACCAATACCCCATCCAGGCCAAGATCGCAGCCCCAGCGCCGAACCACCCAAGAAACCCACCCCCAGGGAACTCCCAGATGCCCCAAGCCCATATGGCCACCCCAACCGCAAAAACCACAGCCGGACAGAATCAGGACCCCCCACTCACACTAGGTGTTGGAGCTGATCAAAGGAGTCCAGAGAGATTGATCTAATGTGGCAGCAGAAGCTGTGTCAAGACTAATATAATCCCACAAATGATTTCTATATTGGTTGATATTAAGATTATTTTTATTTTTCCAGTTCATGAGGACAGTCTTCTTAGCAATGCATAGGGCAGTGAAAGCCATGTGGATTGTGTTACCTTCTGTAGTGACACCATCTAGGTCGCCCAACAAGCAGACTGAAGGAGAGGCTGGAATAGAGCATTTAAGACACTTTGATAAATCTTCACAAATCCTGTACCAGTACCTCTGAACAGGTGGACAGAACCATAGAGCGTGGATGTAATTGTCAGGTGTATTGCCTTGACAGTGTGAGCAGTTGTTAGAAGCTGTAAGACCCATCCTGAACATCCGATGACCTGTGTAGTGCACTCTATGCAGGATTTTGTATTGTATTAATTGTAAACCAGGATTTCTAATCAGTTCAAAGGTTTTTAAACATATCTGAGACCAGAAATTATGGTCCCAGTTTACTGCTAGATCTGCCTCCCATTTTGCAATAGGAAGTGATACTGATTCATCTATTTTGGAAAGTGTCCTGTATATTTTAGACATTAATTTGGGGGTTTTGAGATTAAGAAAATCTGCCACACTTGGTGGTATTTGTAATTTGATATGATTAGATTTAAATTTCCCTTTTACAATAGATTTAATTTGTTGATATTCTAAAAATCTGTTTTTGTTAATCCCATATTGTTTAACTAATTTGTCAAAGGGAATAAAGTCTGTCCCTTCTAATATATGTTCCAGGTATTTAATACCTTTACAACTCCAATCTGTGAGGTTCATCATATTATTGTTTAGTAATATGTCAGGATTGTTCCAGATGGGGGTACGTTTGCATGGGATTAGTGAAGACTCAGTCATTTTTAGAAACTCCCACCATGCTGTCAGAGAAGAGCTGATACTGATGCTTTTGAAGCATACGTGTCGTTTGATGATCAAGCTAATGAATGGCAGATCCGAAATCTCTATATTATTGCATAATGCCTGTTCTACATCTAGCCAAGGCTCATCTAAGAGTGTGTGTTTTAACCACCCTGAAATGTGTTGAAGCCTGTTGGCTAAGAAATAGTGGTGAAAGTTAGGTAGATCTAGTCCTCCTTTATCCTTGGTCTTTTGTAGCGTTTTTAAGCTAATACGCGGGGGTTTACCTTTCCAAAGGAATTTAGAGATGGAGGAGTCCAGAGATCTAAACCAGTCAGGTGATGGTTTGCTCGGGATCATTGCAAATAAATAATTAATTCTTGGCAAAACCATCATTTTTATTGAGGCGACTCTTCCCATGAGTGATATGGGTAGAGACTTCCATCTGGTTAGATCATCTTCTACCGTCTTTAAAAGTGGGATGTGGTTTAATTTAATCAAATCTGTCAGCCTAGGAGAAACATTAATACCTAAATATTTAATATTTCCAGATTGCAGTGGAGTGGAGGAATTCTGGAAGGAGCAATTAATTGGAAGAACTGTTGATTTTAACCAGTTTATTGAATAATCTGAGACTCTTGAGAAAGAGTTTATTAATGTAATTACCTCAGAGAAAGTGGTTTGTGAATGCTGAAGAAAAAGTAACACATCATCTGCGTAAAGACTAACTTTATGTTCTACATTCTTGCATTTAATGCCTTTAATCACTGTAGCCTGTCTAATTGCTGCTGCTAGTGGTTCAATAAAAACTGCAAACAGTGAGGGGGAGAGGGGGCATCCCTGCCTGGTGCCCCTCTTAAGATAGAAGCTAGAGGATGTTTGGCCATTTGTCCTGACACATGCTGTTGGAGAGTTATATAATATTTTTAACCAGTTTATGAAAGAGTTTCCAAAACCAAATTTGTGTAAAGTTGCAAATAGAAAATTCCAGTTAACCCTATCAAAAGCTTTTTCTGCATCTAGAGACAATATTGTAATTTGAAGGTTTCTATTGCATGAATAGTCTATCAAGTTAAGTAACCTATGTGTATTTGTTGAGGAGTGCCTCCCTTTTATGAAACCAGTTTGGTCGGAATGAATTATGAGAGGGGTTATCTTCTCTATTCTTTTTGAGATAGCTTTGCAGATTATTTTAGTGTCCACATTAATAAGGGATATTGGACGATAGCTGGTAGGCAATACAGGGTCTTTGCCTGGTTTTAGCAAGAGACTAATGTTGGCAGAATTCATATTTGGTGGAAGTCTACCATTTTCCTTGGTTTCCTGCAACATTCTGTAGAATGTTGGTGACAGAATTACCCAGAATTCTTTATAGAATTCTGCTGGAAAGCCATCTGGACCTGGAGCCTTTTTATTGGGCATACTGTTCAAGGCTTCCTGAAGTTCATCTGATGTCAGTGGAGAATCCAATGTCATCGCTTGATTTTCTGATAATTTCGGAAGAGTTATATTGTCAAGAAATTGGTCAATTTCGTCTTTAGATGGGTTTATCTGTGGAGAATATAAAGATTTGTAAAAGTCCCTGAAAGTGTTGTTTATTCTTTCAGGGTCATATACTGTATCCCCAGTTAAATCTTTAACAGCACATATAGTTGTTTTTTCTTTATTTATTTTTAACTGGTTCGCTAGGAATTGACCTGATTTGTTACCATATTCAAATTCTTGCCAGCGAAGTCTTTGTGCTAAGAATTGGGTTTTTTTATTAATAATTTCATTTAATTCTAGTTTTGCTTTACGTATTTTTTTCAGCATTTCCTGTTCCTGGGAGGATACGTAGGCTTCTTCTAAAGTTTTTATAGTTTCTTCTAATTCCTGAATATATTTATTTTCTCTTTTCTTTTTATGCGATGAGAATGAGATTATTCTACCTCTCATCACAGCTTTGCCTGCTTCCCAGAGAACAGATGCTGATGTTCCAGGCAGGTCATTATAGTCTAAATATAAAGCCCACTCTTCTTTAAAATATTTAATAAAATCATCGTCTTTAAGCAATGATGTATTGAATCTCCAGTTATTACTTGGTGGAGTGGCCTTCTTATTTACTAGAGTTAAAGAAACAGCAGCATGATCGCTGACAGCTATAGGGTTTATCTCTGTGTCTGAAATGTCACTCAGCAGAGAGCTGCTGACTAGGAAATAATCCAGACGAGAGTAAGAGTGATGGACATGTGAGAAGAAAGTATATTCCCTACGGTTGGGGTGAAAAGAACGCCATGCATCGCAAAGTCCATAGTCGCTCATGTACTGTTTAACTATATTTGTGGATTCCCAATTGCGCTGAGTTCCAGCTGTACTCAGCCTGTCTATTTCTTTATTTAGTCCAAAGTTGAGGTCTCCCCCAAGAACAAATGCGCAATCTAGGTGTTCAGAGAGTGCGGTAAAAAAACCGTGAAAAAAAGAGGGGTCATCAACATTTGGACCATATATACTAACAATACATAACTTTTTGTCAAATATAGATAATTTAATGATTAGAAATCTACCTTCTGGATCTATAACTGTGTTGAGTACTGTGAAATTAACATTTTTATGTATTAAAATTGCTACCCCCCTTTGCCTAGAGTTATAGCAGGCTGAGAACACATTAGGAAACTCAGTTGTTTTAAGTTGATCTGTAGCTGTGGCAGATCTATGAGTCTCTTGTAATAAAACAACGTCTGCCTGTAGTTTTTTAAGCTGGTTAAATATTTTTAACCTCTTTTCTCTGGAGCCAGCTCCATTCACATTCCATGTGACAAACCTCAGTGCGCCCATAGATGTGTGTGTGTAGCTAATGCTGTTCGCTGCGTGTGATGCTCAAATGAATAAGATATGAGCGGGCGTACGCGCTTGTATGCGAGTATGTCCTTCATGTCTGTGTGCGCTGTAAGGTCGGAGTGGTTGCGTTGACGCTGAATGTATATGTACATGGTCGTGCCGTGCAGATGTGTGATATAGGGTGTTGTGTGTGTGTATGTGTAGTAAAGCAGGTGATCGGTGCAGTGAAAGGAGTTAGAAGTAAGAAAGATATACAAAGAAGCAAGCAGAGAGGGATGCAAGTAAAAACTTGAAAGAAACAAAAACATTGCAACAACATTTAAACGCTGCGGAGACTGACGGTATCGTGTTTGTTATGATATCATATTAAATTAGCGAATTGACATAAATAGTTAGAGGTAAATGGAAGAACAAGCGAGGAAAGAGGAAAGAAAAAAAAAGAAAAATATAACGGATTCTTATCTGGAGTGGTGTTAATATAACCACGGAGTGGTACTGAGGTTACGGTAAAGCTGCCCGTCCACGTAGAGCCGGTCCACGGCGATGACAGCTCGGGAGCCCTTTTGGATAAGACTGCGTCGGATTGGGAACAGAATTTTGCGTCGCTCCAGGATTTCTTTGGGGAACTGGTCGTTTACGCTGAAGTCGGTTCCTTTCAGCTCCCTGCCGCGACTCTTCACCTGCTCTTTCTGCTTGAAGTATCCAAATTTGGCCACAATAGGACGCGGCCTCGGGGCTCCAGGTTTCTTCGCTCCCATCCGATGGACTCTTTCGAAGCAGATGTTTTCCACGGTGTCTTCCGGAAGTTTCAGGTATGTCTTGATAAAGGTTTTAACCGTAGTTTCTACGTCCTCTTCGGCAGATTCCGAGATGCCCGAAAACACCAGGTTATCTCTCATGCTACGGGCCTGGAGATCGATAATAGTCTCTTTTATTTTTTTATTTTCTTCACTTATACGGGTCACATTCTCAGTTAGAGACTTGACCGAGTCCCGTAGTGATGCGTTTTCAGCAGCAAGTGTTTCCACCTGCTGCTGGCTGAATTCCAGTGATTCCCTCAGGGATTTGAATTCACGGTGCAGGATCTCGACCAGGGACAACCTCGCGTCGAAGCTGGATAACCGCTTGTCGATTGAATCCAGGATGTCGGTAAAGCTTTTACCTGTCGGCGATGTTGTTTCAGGCGAGTCTGTCGGGCGACTTCTTTTGGAAGACGGCGTCTCGCTTTTGGCTGGGGAACATGCATTTTGGTTTTTCTTCATGACTATAACGTCGAAGCACCAGTCGATGTATTCCTGAAGAGTTTCCAAATTTTCCTCGTTGTCCTCGCTGTTCATTCAGTTTTTCTGCCAAGTCTCCAGCGTCTGACGTCACCTACAGCATTTCCGGTTTCCTTACGCGTCAGTGTTTGGGTTTTCCTGTCAGTCTCTTTAAAGTGAGCGAGGAAGTAGAAGTTCTGATGGAAGTCATCAAAGAGTTATTAGTGTTCTCCAGCTCAAAGGCAACAATGTTATGTTCACGCTGTCTGTGCCTCATGCATAGTGGAATGGTGAAGAGACCGTAGATTACACATTGTCATCTGTATAAGTCTGTACGTATGTATGGTAATGTCTATATGTAAATTGTTTATATGTAAATTGTCTATATGTAAATTGTTTCTGCAGTGTCTGGAGCACGCTCTCAAGAATTTCACTCACGAAGGCACACGTGCTGTGGTGATGTGACAATAAAAGTGATTAGATTTTTGAGATGATGGGGTCCAAACAAGCATTTAACAGGCCGAACATAAAAAGGATGTGTGAGAGAGAATGGGACACCGATTCCTCCAGGCCAGTGGGACAGAACCAGTACCACAGGCCAAGCATGTAGTAGGGTGTCCAACACACCATGAATGACAGCACAATGACCACAGTCATGTTCAGTGTGCGCATGCGTGCCCTAGGGATGTTGTTTTTTGACCTGCTGCACTTTGTTGGACAGCACTAGATGTGACAAAGATCACAACAGAAGTAAGACGTCAGCGTGACAGATGACACGTAATAAAGTTAGGGCAAAGACACCCCAGGGTCATGTTACTTGCAAACTGATCAAGTTACAATTAGAACTATAGCTGCAAGCAGCAATGACGGGACCAAGCACATCAGCGGTAAAACGAGGAGCTAAGCATAGCATGGAGCATCCGACCAACTGCAGAAAGTAATTGAGTAATTGAAGCCATTTTAGGATTATTTTAGTCAAAACGTCTGAAAAATCATATATAAACTTCTAGTAATATGATTTATTGGCTTATAACGTTTGAGCAATAGGTGGCGCTGTTATGAAGTCAATGTGGTGTGTTCTCTGTGAGTTGACAATGGCACACAAAGTTTGGTGTCAATATGCCAAAGCATTGCAGAGTAACGGCATCAAGTGTCATTTTGGCATCATCCCTCAAATTCGTTGTTGTGGTATGTGAAAACCGCTTTGTCTTTCAACATGAAATCCATAACTTTTTGTCAGCATGGTCTGAAGATGATATGATTCGATTTTGGTGAAAATTGGACCAACGGTCTAGGAGGAGTTCGAAAAAAGTGGCAGAGAGAAAGTTTGGCTGACTACGGCAACATTTGTATCACTGTTCAAAGCATGACCCAAGGAATCTATTAATATCAGTCTCATTACAATAGGCAAAATTCACAGAAAGATATAAGCATTTATTTGACATTTCATTATAACTTCTGACCACAAGGTGGCACTGTCTGAAAACATTTCGAGTACTTTCAGGTCATGGTCTCCATGGTACATATAAAGTTTCGGAATGGTACACCAACGCATTCGTAAAATAAAGCATTTTATATCATAAACCTCCATTATACTCAATGGCAATTTCATGTTTTGTTCAATTATAGCGCCACCAAGAGGCACAATCCCACCAAATCCAGTCCTTAGAGTGTGCCCATACATACGTGTGTCAACTTTGGTGAAAATATCTCATTTTGTTTTGGAGTTATAGACATATTTGTGTGCAAGTAGATGAAAAATGACTGACTGTTGACTTTGTTTGCATTTTTGTTATTTTTTACTTATATATGTTATTTGTTATTTATATATACACAGTTATTTGCAAATTCAACATAGCTTTTTGCCAGCATGGTCTGTAGATGATTTTAGCCAATTTTGGTGAGAATCGGACGAATCGTCTAGGATGAGTTCCAAAAAGTAGGTTTTATGAACAATTGAAAATAGCGAAAAAACTAAACCTCTTTACTACTAAATTTTGGACTTTATTCAACTCGGCACAATCCCAGTAAAAGAGATTAATTCATCTGAAATGTAAAAAAAAAAATTGTATAAACACATTTAACTGCCCATATCTTTAATTAAAGATATATAGTGTATAGGCTATATGCCAGCATCACTGAATTCAAATTTGATGATTTCACTCACTTAGCACACAGCTTTTAATGCATTACGATTCATGTAATTCACGAAACTCATAGAATTATTCAATAATTAATACATGAAAAAATAATAGCAATGCCACCCAGGTCTTTTTTTAATACATCTTACACTACCTCAAAATGTCTCTTACCTGTGGTATGGATAACACGACACTCATGGTCCATGCTACACTCAGCAAAACTTTGTTCCACTTCCTCGCTCGGTTGATGGACAGAGGGTTGAGAATAGCAGCCTGTCAGTCCAGATTTATCACCACGGTCACGAAAGCGCACGAGTACATGGCCACGAGTTTGAGGAACATCAGCGTCCTGCATGCGAGGTCCCCCGCGAGCCACCGCAGTTATAGTCCTATGGCAAGCCGTTTTATGGCAAGCCGTTTTAGCATTTAAACCTTCGTTCAGACTATCCATAAATATATTTACAGATAGGAAAAATTGTATTTTGACGAGTGATAATTATAATTTGACTAGTCAGAATGACAATTAGAGATATCTGCAAATATAATTGCACTAGTAAGAAATCGGATTTGAGATATCTGTAAACATATTTTGACTAGTCAAAACTCAATTTAAGATATCTGTAATGATGTTATAGATATCTTTAAAAGACGCGTCATATATCCGCAAATGTAATTAGAGATATCTCTAATTCCGTTTCGACTAGTTGCAATTATATTTGAAGATATTTCGTCGGGTCCTGATCACACTGACGGGGCTTATTTCGCGATAACTACCGGCTGCCTGTACATTATCCCTTACTTGACATTGCAATTTATGAATTAAATCAACATTACGACAAAATGAAAAACATAAACGTAAATTATTAGGGGGCTAAATATAATATAAATTCCGGCGCTATCTCTGACAACTATATAGTAATAATATATATTACCTTACAAGCTGTTCATTTACAACGCAATGAACGCATTGTTGTAAATGATTTGCAAATAATGCAGTTACAATTACAGTGTTAACCTACAGGAATTATTTAATTACCTGAAAACCAGGTCAGGCCGTTCTGAGATTTTGGCGCGCTCGTCGAAGACCATGGTTAAGGCGGGGCTTAGCAAAGGGGTGGTTTGTGTACACAATTAAGATATCTATTAAATAATTATGACTAGTCAGAATGTTAATTCTAGATATCTACATTCAGATTCTTCCTAGTCACAAAGCTGAATGCGGATATCTCCAAAGAAAGATCCTCCTAGTCGAAAATCTGATTGAGATATCCATAATTAAATTGCAGATATCTTTAAATAAGTTTTGACTAGGAAGAATTCCAATTCAAGATATCTCTAATCAAGTTTTGCCTAGTCAAAAATCCAATTCAAGATATCTACAACTGTAATTCGACTAGTAGTAAATTATTTACAGATATCTACAAATGTATTTGTGGATATCTTTAAAAATGACGAATGAAAGATATCTCCAATTGGATTATGACTAGTAAAAACCCAGTTAGAGATATCTTGAATTATAATTTGCACTAGTGGCAACTCAGTTAGAGATATCTCTAATTTAATTGTCACTAGTAAAATTGTAATTAGAGATATCTCTAATTACAATTCTGCCTAGTGAAAATTCATTTATAGATATCTTTAATTACAATTTCTACTAGTCAAAACTCATTTGTAGATATCTGAAAATATTTTCCAATGGAAGTTAATGGAAGAATATGACTAGTCATAAAAGCAATATAGATATCTCTAATGTATATTACGACTAGTCAAATTAACATTGTAGATATCTTCAATGCATATTATGACTAGTCACAATCACATTGTAGATATCTTGATTGCAATTACGACGAGTCAAAATTGCAGAATAGATATCTGGAATTGGAATTATGACTAATCAAAACTGAATTATGACTAGTATGGCAAAGAGTATTTAATGCTAAAACGGCTTGCCATAATAGTCCACCCCGCGTCCAGCGGCATGACGACGAACGTCACCAGCAAATCCGCCACCGCCAGGTTGGTGATGAGGAGTGTGAGCTGAGCACCCCTGCCAGATTATGCACCCCTTCGTTGAAATCGCTGCCTGATTGCCTAATCGCAACCCCACCCCTAATCTTAAACGGTCAGGTCAGTTAAACCAATGTGAAGAGTTGGTAAACACGCGGACGCTCAAAATTAATACCAAGAGGGGATTTAAAAACTTTACTTAATTTAAATGACAGGTAATAAACTATTTATTTTCGATACCTTTTTGATTAGGCTACAGGAAACGTAAAAAGTATCCTTAAACGTACAAAAACACCTTAAAGCTCTCTTGTTTTAGCTGGCCATGGCTCCTTGGTGACCCCAGAGATGTGTGGTCCTTTGGATGAGCTGGACATCAGTCCTGAGTGTCTAAATCAGTGCTTCTCAAAGTCCGGACTCCGGTCCGGATCCGGACCCGGAGGGAATTCAATCCGGACCCGCTTCTATTTCATATTTCAAGAACACTAATTATATTTCCAACTTTGATAAACGCACGTTAAACTTGTAAATCATTTGTTTATTTATTCTTATTTTTTTTATGTCTTTTGGAGAAGGTCCGAAATTGCAGGCGAGATATTGAAACTTTTCCTTCATGACATTTGTTGTCATCATGACATCCAGTGAGCGTATGACGTTTGACGTAATCTGGCGACATTTCACCGCTAATATTTTAATTTTTTTGTTTTGTTTTGCTATCACTTATATTATGGCAATTTGTCTTATAGCAGTGCCCAGTGTATACATTTATTTGTGGCGGCTTGTCACAATATCAAAACTGACCGCTACAAATAGATTTTCCAAAAGGCTTATACTTCGTTGAATAAACTGAGCACTGCGCGTTTTTATATGAATGTATCTTTTAACCGTCCGTTTTCTTCAGAAAAGCTTTGATGTCAATTTTCATTTGGTCTTTCCTGTAATGGCTGATAAAGTAGCGCTTATTTGATTACAGTCGTTACCGGGGAAACAGCTATATATCACGCTCCAACAGCGCCTCCTGCTGGCAGAGAATCAACTTGCATTTGCTAGTCTGCGGGAAACACTGGTGTCTGTCAGCAAACATAAACAAAAAAGCATGCTTCAGAACTGTTTTGAGAAGGTGCTTAAGTTTTGAGCCATGTATTATTACTATGAATTAGGCTACTACTACTACTATTACTATCTTGTGCCCTGCAATAACCATTTACGCAAACTCTCTTTTGATATAAAGGGAAAAAAAGAGAAAATTGGCCCAAAAAATCAGCATCATATATCGGCCATAGGCTGCCCTGATTTCTAAATATCAGCATTGGCCAGAGAAAAAACATTATAGGTCGACTTCTACTGCTGACACTTCAATTAATTGTTTTGCCACTTTTGCACTTGTTATTAAAGTATTTTGAATGCAAAGGGAACCTTTTTTTTTTAAATGAGTGTTTATTTGTTATATGTTATGTATGTTTATTAAAAACTCGTTTTGTAATAACCAATTGTTCCGGACCTTTGACACTGATGAAAATTCAGATTTGGACCTTTGAATGTAGACTTTGAGAACCCCTGGTCTAAATGAATCGCAGCATCACTGGAGGCATGGTTAATTAAGATAATAGCCAAATGTGATCAAAGGACCTCTCCTTTCATGGCTAGTGGCGGCTTATGGTTAGTTTGCTAATGCGTTTTAAAGAAAGGATGTAAGATGTGTAAGATAAAGATAAGATAAAGGCATGTCATTGAAAAGTCTATAAACTGTGCAAGAAAAGCCTGGTAGAGATGTTTTGGTAGTTTGATGCTTCTCTGTAAAGTCAGTATGTGTCAAATGTCCTAATTTATATAGGCTAGTGAAACAATATGACAACCCAGTAGTGAGGACATTTTTACTGGTCCTGGCTAGTTAAAAAGACTTATGAATAGGGCAAAACATCTTTTTATTTAAATGTTTTGCACGTGGTTCTGTGAAGGATAGGTTTGGTTCGGGGACAGAAAATATCATTAACCTGATATGAAATCAATGGAAGTCTATATACAATGTCCTCACTAAGTGAAACAAGTGTGTGCGCGTGATTTTGTTTTGGTTTGTGATGTGCTTAGTAAGTATCATGCTCAGAGGCAATAGAGACACATGTGATGTGAAAGAGTGTTGTCAGGAAGGTCAGAGTGTCCCACAGCAGGACAAACGATGAGCTCAGACAAGCTACCGATTCCACTCTGAAAGCCTTGCAGCCTTTAAACGGTTTCAGTTTCAGGGACGAGAACATTACATTTACATTTATTCATTTAGCTGACGCTTTTATCCAAAGCGACTTACAATTGCTATATATGTCAGAGGTCGCACGCCTCTGGAGCAACTAGGGGTTAAGTGTCTTGCTCAGGGACACATTGGTGTCTCACAGTGGATTCGAACCCGGGTCTCTCACACCAAAGACATGTGTCTTATCCACTGCGCCATCACCACCACCATTAAGCATCTTAATGAAATCCAAGTCCTTTATTTTTATCCAAATGTTCCAGCACTGGTTTTATCATGTCTCCTTTTGTCATCTTTATTTATTAATTGTAAACATAAAATTAATTTATCCTGAAAGAGATGTGACAATACATCACTCATAAGCATAAATATTAACAGGCCTAAATTTGAATATACATAATTCCATATTGTATGTACGTGTAATGCACCTAATTCTATTTAGACAAATATTCCATAGGGGTTTATAGAATGTGTTGGTTCCTATGACTATATACTGTTACTGGCACCGTTTGTAAACAGGATGTCACTGTGTGCTATAAACATGGAAATTTTTCAGTGACTCTTTCTGTAGGTTACATCATCGCCAGTATCTGCCAACAAGTGACTGTCTTTATGACCGAGTCATTGAATGATTTATTTACCAGATTCATCTTAAAGGGATAGTCTACCCAACAATGAAAATTCTAATATTCTGTTGAAAGCCAAACCATTTCTGTTCCCATTGATTTACACAGTTATTTGTACATTCAGTGGAAGTCAATGGGAACTGAAGCTGTTTAGTTATCATTATTCTTCAAAATATATTCTTTTGTGTTCAGCAGCAGAAAAAAAATCATAGTTTTGGAACAACATGTGGGTCTGTAAATTGTGACAGAAATTATTTTTTGTGGACGGACTATTCCTAATCTTCATATCATTCACTGGACCGGTTCATTCAAGATACTGTTTCAGACTTATAAGTGCATCACTGCCACCTATCTCTCAAATGGACCATTGAGACTACTAATTGAGATTGTAGATAGTGTCAATGGTCCATTTGAGAGATAGGTAAAAAACTATATAAATACTGTTCAGTTTCTTGCACAGACTGATCGTTTCGTGTCTTTAGACCTCAGTGTATCGTCACGAGGCGCAGGGTTTAATTTGGTTTTGTCTGTGTATATGTTTTTCTCTCTCAAAGCTGTGAGTACCATTGCCTGACATAATATGACTGACAGACTGCAACGGTTTGAGTTAAAAAAATTTGTTTGTGTTCTACCGAAGAAACAAAGTCACCTACATCTTGGATGCCCTTGAGGTAAGCAGATAAACATCAAATTTTCCTTTTTGGGTGAACTATCCCTTTAATATTAAAGCTGCAGTCCATAAATTTTGGCGCTCTAGCGGTTAATAAACAGAACTGCTGTTAATGTCTATGACGAATCCTCCTGGGCTACTCTGCAGCGCTACCTACCCGAACCAGTCTAAAATAGTCAGAATATAAACACTTATTATAGATGTACCTTAGTGATTCAGGATAAGCCAAAAACACGGTTTGGAAAATGGATTCATGGTGTACACATTATTATATAAATTTGGTAAATTTTGAACACAATAAAGTTTCTGACTAGCTTTAAAGGGGACTTATTATGTTTACTTACTTACTTTACTTTTTTACTTTTGTCATTTAGCAGACGCTTTTGTCCAAAGCGACTTACAAATAAGAAAAAGTAACTAAAACTAAAAAGTTACAACTCTATAAATACTATCTACCCACATATTTAAGAAAATAAAGAAATTAAATAAAATTAACACATGCATATAACAACAACATTTCAATAATAAACATATCAATGAAAAAATTTAATAAAAAGCTACTACTATCCCTTGCCGGTGTCCCTGCCCGGTGGAGTCGCACGGTAGAGTCGATGGTCTTTACACTCTTTGGTCTTCACACTAGGAGGGCTTCACACGACGACTGCCGCGACCGCTGCCGCGGTATAATAACCTTTATTATACCAATCCAACAAATGATCATTTCAATTCAGCTGGACCCACTTTCCTGTTTATCAACTACAAATGGCCAAGCAAGTGCACACACTGACAAGATACACGATACAGTACGAGACCAAACGCGATTTCAGCAACTCTCATCCTAGTAAACAAAATAAGCGTTTCCTAGCAACGGCAAATGCGCTAAACACTGAGACAAGTAAATACACTTACAAGCTGATTTTAAACTTCCGCTGATAGACTGCTTCTCTTAAAGACCACTTCATTACACTGCCTTCTGCTGGCGCTTGAACCCACTTTCCTGTTTATCAACTACAAATGGCCAAGCAAGTGCACACACTGACAAGATACACGATACAGTACGAGACCAAACGCGATTTCAGCAACTCTCATCCTAGTAAACAAAATAAGCGTTTCCTAGCAACGGCAAATGCGCTAAACACTGAGACAAGTAAATACACTTACAAGCTGATTTTAAACTTCCGCTGATAGACTGCTTCTCTTAAAGACCACTTCATTACACTGCCTTCTGCTGGCGCTTGAACCCACTTTCCTGTTTATCAACTACAAATGGCCAAGCAAGTGCACACACTGACAAGATACACGATACAGTACGAGACCAAACGCGATTTCAGCAACTCTCATCCTAGTAAACAAAATAAGCGTTTCCTAGCAACGGCAAATGCGCTAAACACTGAGACAAGTAAATACACTTACAAGCTGATTTTAAACTTCCGCTGATAGACTGCTTCTCTTAAAGACCACTTCATTACACTGCCTTCTGCTGGCGCTTGAACCCACTTTCCTGTTTATCAACTACAAATGGCCAAGCAAGTGCACACACTGACAAGATACACGATACAGTACGAGACCAAACGCGATTTCAGCAACTCTCATCCTAGTAAACAAAATAAGCGTTTCCTAGCAACGGCAAATGCGCTAAACACTGAGACAAGTAAATACACTTACAAGCTGATTTTAAACTTCCGCTGATAGACTGCTTCTCTTAAAGACCACTTCATTACACTGCCTTCTGCTGGCGCTTGAACCCACTTTCCTGTTTATCAACTACAAATGGCCAAGCAAGTGCACACACTGACAAGATACACGATACAGTACGAGACCAAACGCGATTTCAGCAACTCTCATCCTAGTAAACAAAATAAGCGTTTCCTAGCAACGGCAAATGCGCTAAACACTGAGACAAGTAAATACACTTACAAGCTGATTTTAAACTTCCGCTGATAGACTGCTTCTCTTAAAGACCACTTCATTACACTGCCTTCTGCTGGCGCTTGAACCCACTTTCCTGTTTATCAACTACAAATGGCCAAGCAAGTGCACACACTGACAAGATACACGATACAGTACGAGACCAAACGCGATTTCAGCAACTCTCATCCTAGTAAACAAAATAAGCGTTTCCTAGCAACGGCAAATGCGCTAAACACTGAGACAAGTAAATACACTTACAAGCTGATTTTAAACTTCCGCTGATAGACTGCTTCTCTTAAAGACCACTTCATTACACTGCCTTCTGCTGGCGCTTGAACCCACTTTCCTGTTTATCAACTACAAATGGCCAAGCAAGTGCACACACTGACAAGATACACGATACAGTACGAGACCAAACGCGATTTCAGCAACTCTCATCCTAGTAAACAAAATAAGCGTTTCCTAGCAACGGCAAATGCGCTAAACACTGAGACAAGTAAATACACTTACAAGCTGATTTTAAACTTCCGCTGATAGACTGCTTCTCTTAAAGACCACTTCATTACACTGCCTTCTGCTGGCGCTTGAACCCACTTTCCTGTTTATCAACTACAAATGGCCAAGCAAGTGCACACACTGACAAGATACACGATACAGTACGAGACCAAACGCGATTTCAGCAACTCTCATCCTAGTAAACAAAATAAGCGTTTCCTAGCAACGGCAAATGCGCTAAACACTGAGACAAGTAAATACACTTACGAGCTGATTTTAAACTTCCGCTGATAGACTGCTTCTCTTAAAGACCACTTCATTACACTGCCTTCTGCTGGCGCTTGAACCCACTTTCCTGTTTATCAACTACAAATGGCCAAGCAAGTGCACACACTGACAAGATACACGATACAGTACGAGACCAAACGCGATTTCAGCAACTCTCATCCTAGAGTTATGTTCCTTTTCACAAGATGTCAAATAAGTCTCACAGAGTGTTCATCTGAAGTTTTAGCTCAAAATACCCCACATATCATTTTTTATAGCTTGTTAAAATTGCCACTTTTAGGGTGTGACCCAAAACGCTCTGTATTTGAGTATGTTGCTTTAATGCAAATGAGCTGGTGATCCCAGAGAAGAGGGCGGAGCTTCAAGAGCTCCAGTTCTGCATTAGTAGTGTTAGCCTTTGCAAATAAACATTCCACGATTAGTACAAACTTGTTATCTTTTCAGAAAACATACTCGGTTTCAAAGTCAGTCATCTGATTATACTGTGCATAATAAATTCGTGATTATGAATTACACAGACAGGGAACACGGCGGGATAAAAATAACAACATAGCTGGTCTCATGGTGCATGGCATGCTATCACAAACTTTATAAGACCCACTCGTGATTATGAGCTCAATAAACTCAAGCGATCGACTCTTTCATATGCAACTTTTAACTACCACATTCCTATTCACGATCATTCATGAAGACAGTACCAGTGAAAACAGACAGAGACGATGGTAGCTTTAGCATCATTAGCCTTACAGAGTTCCAAGAAGCACATTCAGAAGGGCAATTTGGAAAACAAACGCGTGGTACTTACTTTGTCTTACAGCTCGTTCTGAGAGACTGTTTATGATTTTTTTAAATTATAAAAAGATTAGTGTGTGGATTTTTATCATTATAGGCTGTTTAAACACCTTATAAAAGTGATTTTTGCATAATAGTTCCCCTTTAACTACTTGTTTCTTAAATTGTTATTATGCAGTATCACATGTTGACCAAATATCAACACATCTGTGAAAACCTGCTGCCTCGTGCCTTCAGCCCACAATCGTGCTAATATTTGGAACAGCAGAAACAGCAACTCTGTTAAATGGAGTGTCTGAGACATGTTCAACCTTGGCTGAGCTATAGAGAGAGTTTCTCTGCCCAGTAATGACTGCATTCTTGGAGGTGGCATATATTCCAGTTACATCTCTCTTCCTCTTTCCCTCCTGTAGGCATGAGCAGTGAGAAGCTTAAAAATAGTTCATCTCACATTAGCAATATAAACAACTCATATACGATTTCTTTTCTTTTTTTTTTTACATTGAACATTTGATCATTTTACTTTAAAATTCTGTCAAAGCTTACAGCATTAAAATCTAAGTCAATGTAAGTGGTTGTAAACTATGAAGGAACTAGATTATTTTATGACACATTTATAGAAACTGAATAAAGATAAATAATTGGATTCTTCTGTTGTGGTTTCACTCAGTGCAGTGTACTACATCATTAGACCACTAGATGCCCCCTTGCACCATATTCTCCATCCTGAGAGCATTTATCCATACTTCTCTAAACTCAGTACTATGTGCACCAAGCTGTCTGTTATTTCTTTTTAATTTACCTGTCGTTCATTCAGTATACTGTGTATATTCATATTCATTGAATATTTTGAATGTAAATGCAAATTTGCACAAAATAGCAGTACTTCAGTGTCAATTTCTTTTTTTTCCTCATGTAGCTTACAAAAAGATTATTGGAAGTATCTATTTGACACCTCAGGTTTTAAGGGTTAAAGGTTACTAAACATTGTAGTCAAGACCACAGTGGTTTAATGTGGAAGACAAGACCAAAACCAATGTATGGCCATTACATTAATACATTACAGTGATCAATACTCATGTATAAAACATGCTTTCTTACCAAATAAACAGTATAGCATAACCAGCATGCTGCCTTTATTTATTTTTTGTTTTGTTTTGTTGGATAGATCATTTTATAAAATATTCCATGCATGAATTTTGTGCATAGAAAATTAGGTGTTGTGTAAAAAGTGATGTTTGGAGTTCCCTTGGGTCTCTTTAAGTACAATAGTACAAACTGTCTGTTTTATTGACATTCAGAGGCAGGCTGTTCCTGCAGCAACAATTTCATATCTGCTGCCTGAAGTCAGTGGATCAGCCCACTACAGCAAATTAATTATGAATTAGCTCATATCAACCGATGCATATATGGTATTATGGTATTATTTAAAACTAAAACATCAAGCAAGAAAATAAAACATATGCTTTAATTCAGTATATTGCCTTGGTTGAACTTACAAGACTGAGTTATAACTATATAATTTAATTTTAAAAGACAAGAGGATGGTGGAATGATGCAAGTGGTGGAAAAAGAGAGGGGTCTATGATGCTATAATTGAGTACAGCACCGTTTGGCTCAATATGAATCACTGTAAAGGCCCAGCATAGCCATAGACAGATAGGAAAACACAAGGAGTGGTGAGTCTTGCTCTGTAGGGTGGATAAAAAAAAGGAAAAAACAACCAGTCAATACTCTGTGTGTGTGTGTGTGTGTGTGTGTGTGTGTGTGTAAATCAACCCTGCCTCCAAAGACAGTCTGAGATATACTGTTATGCTATTGCTGAGTCCATTCTCCAGGCAGCAATAAATTGTCTTTGCCTCAGAGTATTGAAGCACAGAGACCTTCAGCGCAAAACCAGTGATTACCAACAATCACACTTGCTGTGAATATAGCCACACTAAATGACTGCTGTGTGATGCAGTCTACACTATTGTCTTTTATCTAAATGACTAAAATGATTACTTCTGTTTGGATTTGGAGCATTTTAGTCATTCCAAATGTTTACAGACAGTAAGAACAATTAAGAACATTAATTACAGAACCACACTTTAAAATGTGCTGTCCTGTAATTAAGTTAAAGAGCTATTTCTGCCTGATCTTACTCTAAAATTTAGTTTTGTTGGTGTCACCTAAGATATTCAGGTTGATTCAGTAAGGTTAAATTACATTTTTATTTAAATTCAATTAATTTAGATGTTATTTTTAGGTTACCATTTTTTCTGTCTGCTGTGTCGTGTGTGGGTATGAGCCAAAACGCGCTGAATTTGAGTATGTTGCTTTAAATGCGAATGAGCTGGTGTTCCCGGAGAAGAGGGCAGAGCTTCAAGAGTTCAAGATCCGGCATTAGCAGTGCTAGCCTTTGCAAATCAACATTCCACTATTAGTACAAGCCTGTTATCTTTTCAGAAAAACGTACTCGGTTTCAAAGTCAGTCATCCGATTATACAGTGCATATTATATATAGTGCGATTCGCGGCTTGTCGCAAAGATTTTTTGTCCAAAAATCCTCTATTGTGTGGTGTCATTACAATTATTTATCTGCTCACAATCGAGACGGAGCGTCGCCGAACTCAAATCGGCAGACTCTTGATCGGGCTGCCTCTGACGTGATACCCACGATAGCCAATGAGAGCGAGCAAGCGTCACTCACCGGATGTTGCGTGCTTCTATAGCTGAAACCTGGCAGCCACAAACATGCCGTAAAAGCAGAGAACATCACCCATTTTCTTTTGTATACTTTGGTTTTCACTGTGAAACAAACGCGCCCCAGGAGAGCCAGCTGACCAAGAGTATTAAGCTGTTGACGATAACGAAAGACTGCAGCACATTCCAATAACAAACAGAAGTTTTTCAACAGCATATTTGCTAAAACACAGCTAGCCTTAACAACAAGAATGTTCCCAATGATAAACAAGAAATCCTGGCAAACAGAAGGTTCCAATTAGTGAATAAATAGCTTTTAAGCAACAGCCGATTCCAAACAAGCTATGGACAACAAGATCAGAAGACTATAGCGACAGCGTGTACTGAGCAATTAAGCTTAGCAACAGCGTGTTGCCAGTACCTGATAACTTTAAGCATCAGTATGAAAAGAAACTTGGCTTAGCTTCATGAAGACACGTTCGGATGAATGGAGAGTGAAGTATATCCACATCTGTTGAGGATGCTTATCTTCTTAATGATGTACAATTCCTTATGCAGGGAGGTCCGATCTCGACTGAATTGTTCTTGAGTTCCGAATCAAGCCGCTTTACGTTATACTGGTTGATGTGGTGAATCGTGTGTTCAAAACACGACCGGATCTGAAGCGATAACTGTATGGTCAACATCCTTTAAATTAGTTTGAAGCTGTCCTGAGTGAGTGTTTGTGACAAACTAGAAGACTGTTAAGCGAGAATCTGTGCAAAGGATTAGCGTTTTGAAGCTGTCTTGAACGTAAAAGCGAGTGTCTGTGCGACAGAACTGAACTGACTCGTTTGTCTGTGCAACAGACTAAAACTGTTTTAGAATCAGAATCAGAATTAGCTTTATTGCCAGGTATGTTTGCACATACAAGGAATTTGTTTTAGTGACAGTAGCTCCACAGTACGGCAGAATGACAGCAACAGGACAGGACACAGATAATAAAAAAATAAAATAAATAAATAAATAAAAATAAATATATGTACAAATATACAAAATGGGCAATATGCAAAATTGCACAAACACAATATACAAAATAGACAATTCAGTATGTACAGGTATGTTAGGTGCAAATTTGAAATGTAATAAGTATGTGTGTTAAATAAAAATAAAAAGTATGATAGTGTTGTGTGTTTCATGTTTATTGTTAAGAGTTCAAATGTTCATTAGATGGATTGCCTGAGGGAAGAAACTGTTCCTGTGTCTGGTCGTTCTGGTGCTCAGAGCTCTGTAGCGTCGACCAGACGGTAACAGTCCAAAGAGGGAGTGTGCTGGAAGTGAGGGGGCCAGATTGATTTTGCCAGACCTTTTGCTCACTCTGGATAAGTATAGTTCTTGGAGACTTGGGAGGGTTGTACCAATGATTCGCTCAGCAGTCCAGACTACCCTCCGTAGTCTTCTGAGGTCAGATTTGGTAGCTGGCGAAGGAAGTACAACCTCTGCTGGGCCTTTTTGACAATAGAGTCAATGTGAATGTCCCACTTCAGGTCCTGAGAGATGGTGCTGCCCAGGAATCTGAATGACTCCACTGCAGTCACAGTGCTGTTCATGATGGTGAGTGGGGGGAGTGCAGGGGGTTTCTCCTGAAGTCCACGATCATCTCCACAGTTCTGAGTGTGTTGAGCTCCAAGTTGTTAAGACTGCACCAGACAGCCAGCTCCTTAACCTCCTGTCTGTAAGCAGACTCGTCACCGTCCTGGATGAGGCCGATCAGTGTGGTGTCGTCTGCAAACTTCAGGAGCTTGACAGAGGGGTCTTTAGATGTGCAGTCGTTGGTGTAGAGCAGTGGCCGGCAACAGGTGGCCCGCCAGCAATAATATCTGGCCCGCGCCCATAGCCAGATTATTTTGATAGCAGCTGGTTCTGAAATAGATCTGTCATGACAGCAACAGTTACTCAGAATACGTAAGCGGAGCTGAGTGCGAGTGGAACGGTGTGATTTTGAATGGAGCGAGGAGCGGATTTTTTAAAAGTCTCAGAAAAAAACGTTTTCTCAGAATTGCGTGAGATAAACTCGCAATTGTGAGTTAAAAAGTCATAATTCTGAGATATAAACTCGCAATTCTGTGAACAAGTTGTTGATTCTCCACAGTGCTGGGGGATGGTGTCTTGTAATTGGTGATGTCTTTCAGACCTTTCCACACTGAAGCCGTGTCACTGGAAGAGAATTGGATCCTTAGCTTATCGGAATAATTCCTCTTTGCCACTCTGATCTCCCATTCCTGTAAGCATCTTCTTTGGCCTGATGGAGCTGTCTGAGTTTAGCAGTGAACCATGGTTTGTCGTTGTTATAATTTAGATGAGTCCTGGTAGGAATGCACATATCCTCACAGAAACTGATATAAGATGTTACAGTCTCTGTGAGCTCGTCCAGATCGTTTCCAGCAGCTTCAAAAACACTCCAATCAGTAAGGTCGAGACAGGCTTGTAAAACCCGCTCTGTCTCATTAGTCCATCTCTTTACAGTCCGTAATACAGGTTTTGCTTATTTCAGTTTCTGCCTGTAGGTCGGAATAAGATGAACCAAACAGTGATCAGAGAGTCCTAAAGCTGCCCGTGGGACAGATTGATATGCGTCCTTTATTGTTGTGTAACAGTGATCAAGTATATTACTGTCTCTGATGGGACATGTAACATGCTGTCTGTATTTTGGCAGTTCACGGGAGAGATTTGCTTTATTAAAGTCCCCTAGAATGATTAAAACGGAGTCCGGGTGTTGTTGTTCTGTGGCTGTGATCTGATCAGTGAGTTTCTGTAAAGCTGAGCTCACTTGCTCTTGCGGAGGAATGTAGACACTCATGAGAATGAACGAGCAGAACTCCCGCGTCGAGTAGAAAGGTTTACAGATGATGAAAAGCGTTTCTAGATCTGAACAGCACATCTTCTTTAACACTGTTACATCTGTACACCATCTTTCATTAATGTAGAAGCATGTCCCGCCACCGTGTGATGTCCCTGTTGATTCTGCGTCTCGATCTGTTCTGATCAGCTGAAAGCTCGGCAGATGAAGTGCGCTGTCCGGGATGGCGTCATTCAGCCAGGGTTCCGTGAAACACAGAGCAGCAGAGTTCGAAAAGTCCTTGTTTAACCGGGAAAGCAGAAGGAGTTTGTCCGTTTTGTTGGGTAGAGAGCGGAGATTAGCCAGATGGATGCTAGGCAACGGCATTCGAAATCCATGCTGTCTGAGCTTCACGAGCGCGCCGGCTCGCTTCCCCCGTCTGCGCGTCCTGAAACGTCTAAAGAGCGCTGCAGCTCTGCCGACTACTATGTTCAGCAAAACATGCAAATAATCGAAAACCGGTTGGAGATTTTGTGGTGTGTTCTACCGAATGTTCAGCAGTTCTTCCCTAGTGAAATTGATCGTGTTTGACAAACAAAAAACAGGAAAAACTAACAAAAACACTAAAACAACTGGAGAGCCAAGCACAATGGCTGCCATGTGCAGCACCATCTTTAGAAAATGAGAAAATTTTAGCATGCGTCTGTGCGACAGAACTCAAGGCTGACTAAGCGCATGTCTGTTCGGCAGACAATGGCAGGTGTGAGTACGGATGATCTTATATATCTTATTAATTGTAGTGGGAAGAGTTACAATCAGCTGAGCATCAGCTGATGCTGCAGTCACGCCGTGGTCTGCCTGAATTACGCTTGAGCTCCAGTCGTCACTCAAACTAGATTAATGGCGGACCGCAGCTTCTCACTCAGGGCTGTGTTTATGCTAAGAGGGCAGTGAGCATCACAAATGAACAAATGATCACAAATGTTTTTCCCCTCGGTGACGTGAACGGAGGGAGAATCTGAAACAGCTCTTTTGAAGAGACTGTTCATGACTTATTGGTTTTATAAAAAAACTGAGTGGGTGGATTTTTAATATTGTAGGCTGGTTGTTTTCACACACTGCAGCCACACAACTGTGTTCAAACACCTTATAAAAGTGATTTTTGCATAATAGGTCCCCTTTAAATTGCTGACTAAGAACTTACAAATCTATATATATCAAACATATACACTACGTATAAGATGTTTTCTTTTCATCTTGTTTTCAAGTATAAATAGGCTACCTCAATATTGTTAAATCAAAATACATTTACTTGTAATGCAACATGACTGAATATATGTCTTGTTTTCTGAAAAAAAATTATCAAACTAGTGATGAAAAACTAGTGATATGATAATTGCCAGAAAAATAATTCAAAGGGGGAAAAAATATTTTTCTGACCCTATTGGCAGATATTTTTTCTGTTTTAAGCAAAATAAAATAAAAAAAAATCTTAATTTTGATGCATTTATCAGAAAACAAGACTATCTTATGTCATTTTGAAAGACAAAAATATTGAGGAAGAACTTCATTTTGCAGTTAAAACACAACACATGCTAAAATTAAAGGGGCAGTTCACTCAAAAATAAAATCCCTGTTATCATTTATCTCACGTTTTGCACCTTTTTGCTTCCTTACACTGAAAGTGAATGAGTGAAGTTGTCATTCTGCTTGACATTTTCTGTCACATGGAATAAAGTCATATGGTTTTGGAACAACATCAGGCAAGTAAATGCTAACAGAAGTTGTATTTCAGGGTGAACTGTACCTTTAATATAGGCCTGTGTGATCATTTGGTCAGCAGCTCATACATCCCTAGTTTGGCACATTGCTCTCAGGGGACACATACTGAGGGTTATTTTTAGTCTGGTAATAATAATCACTTTGACAATGTAGAAACTGCACTCATTTTAAATACTTAAGCTATTTTTTTTTACTCTTGATGGAGCCCTTTTATTATTGATACAATTATTAATAATATCTATCTATCTAATAGATGTGTTTGTGGGAGGAGGAGGAAATAAAGCGAGCCAGTAGAAAGGGAAAGGAGAGCGAGGTCATCATTTGGTGCAGGCTTTGGTGTAGATGAGGACACGCATGAGCTGAGTCCTCCACACACACCGGCAAACTCTCCTCACGGAAGACTCACGGTAACCGTCTCACGTAACACCGAATCGCAGTTTCCGTGTGTCGGTGATGTTCATGGTTATTAATAGGCTGCCGTGATCTTCCGTCGGTTCCTTTGGACCATTCATAGCACCGGATCAGACGCGAGTGCGCAGTTTTTGAGGTGACAGCACTAAAGACGCTCAAGATTCATTTCATAAGATTCAATTCTAACGCGGACCGGAACTGGAGGCGATGTTAATGGAGCCGTGCACGTCTTGTTGAGGATCCATCTGCACTCGTCCTCAATGGTCACCTTCTGTCCGAGCCTATCTTTCTGCTTGCTGCAGTCCGCATCAGAGGATGTACGCGGAGGGAAGCACGCCAGACACTGAGCCAGACGAGTGCCAGAAGAAGACATCATGCTTCTCCAACATCAAAATATTCCTTATATCAGAATGTGCCTTAATGTTGGCACAGGGCACTGTAGGAGCCTATCTGGTGAGTCGAGCCATTAACAGACGCAGCTACTGCGTACGCACTGTATGTGGATGACATTGAATGGTGTCCGGTGCGGCATCGCTTATCTTTTCCCTAAAGCGATAGAAATAAACAGCATCGTGAGGTTATAGGGCTTCTCTCGTGTGTATCGCGACTGCTTTATTTCCTTATGATTTAGAGGCGCAATAATAAAAAATGATCATCGGTCCAGTGAGTGGCCCAGTGGTCAAACACCTGTCTCTCCTTTCCAACATTATGTGCATCAGTGGCTCCAAGGTAATCTCGCCGAACGATTACCTTATTTTGTCTTTTGAGACACTTATGCACATAAAAATATGTCAGAATGATCAGATATGTGAGAGCGATCAGATATGGCAAGCCGTTTTGGCATTTATTCCTTGAAATATGTTACTGTAATCTACTAATTTTCTAATTACTTGACGTAATCTGATATTGACCAGTACTTTTTTCAATTTTACTATTTATTTTTTCCATTAATATTCAGTGTCTAGTAGGCCCTATCTGTGACTTGTCACTATATAGGGACAATAGTAGGCTACTGAGGAACAGTATATGGACAATTATTTAAATATAAATTATTTAACTTTTTTGAATGTTTATAACAATTTTAATAATTTTGTAATTTAAATTTTATATTATAACTTTTTTTGTTGAAATTTGGTAGGGCTGATGGAAAATATGGTGCTAACTAGTGCATTTAAAGTCATGTTTATTAATGTGCATCATCTATTATATAAACAAACAGAAAATGTTTGCTATTAAATTTTATTGGGGGTCTTTGATTCCAGCTATTTACTATGTATTTCAGTTGTTGTTGGTACTTATTTTGGTTTGTTCTTTAGTTTAAATATATATATATATATATATATATATATATATATATATATTCAAACAGCTAACATTAGGCTATGTATTCTAGTCTTCTTAGTAAATAGGTTATTACTAACATTTTTACATTTTTAACATTGAACTAAAGTATAAACTGAACTAAAGAAATAAAGTAGTGATTCTGACTAGTCATTACATACTGTACAACAAGGAAAAAGAAAATGTAACTTGGTAAGAAATGTCACTAATAACAATTAGGATAAGTACTCTGAAAAAGCGGTGCCAAACAACTGAATTCATTAACAAAAATTTGCAATTTGTTGCCAGTAACAATATTGATTTGTTGCTAACATTAACATATATACTAGTTAGTTTAATGGAATAAACGTTAAAATGGTCTGCCATAGACTTCCTCTTAGCTTTCAGTACAAGAGAAAGATGCACAGAGTTACATCACTACATGAATACATCTGCTCTGTAGGGTTTGGAGTAAAGTGATATGATTGATTTGTCATTTTCCCTAGCGATGACTTATGAAATTGCCCGATGAACAATTCTGCCCTACCTTGTACTTTATCTGAGGCATTTAATATGTTATGTATGAAAGGTGACTTGAATGGCACATTATTAAATTGCTTAAATTATTGTATAAAATTGTGGAAAAAGTCCAATTCCATAATAATTACAATTTGTGAACACTCATATGGATGTTTACATTTGATTTATACCTTCAATACAGCATCTATGTTCTCAATAAAATCTCAATCTATTATGTTGTTTAAGATCCCTAAACCATGAATGAAATATTGTGAGTTTCGAATATAGATTTTTAAATGTAAAGACAATTAGTGATTTGGCGTCAGTTCAAATGTGCATACAGCTTTGTAACAGTGTATGTTTCTTTATATTTTAGGTCAGTGTCCTCACCACGCTAGAGCGACGTTTCAACTTGCAGAGCGCTGACGTGGGTGTGATCGCCAGCAGCTTTGAGATTGGCAACCTTGCCCTCATCCTATTCGTCAGCTACTTTGGGGCCAGGGCCCATCGGCCGCGGCTGATTGGTTGTGGGGGCATCGTGATGGCTCTGGGAGCGTTACTGTCAGCGCTGCCTGAGTTCTTGACCCACCAGTATGAATATCAGTCTGGAGAGTCACGACCTGTGGGACAGGGAAAGGCTGTGTGCTCCAATACTAGTCGAGCAGGGCTCTCGGATCCTGGTTACATCTGTGGGAATAGAACCAATACCAACATGATGTACCTTCTGCTGATCGGAGCTCAAATGCTTCTGGGGATTGGAGCGACACCCCTGCAGCCTCTGGGAGTGTCTTACATCGATGATCACGTCAGACGAGAAGACTCTTCCCTTTATATTGGTGAGAGTGATCTGCACAACCTTTTTGTGTTATGTACACCCCCTCAGCCCGCTCATATATTTTACTGCTAGGTTCTCCCTAGTGAAAAAAGTAATATTTTTTTTTCATACTAAGTATAGTTAAAATCTATTACCATATTTACTGACATATCGCTTGAGACTTACTAATATAAAAATGATAATTAAACTTATGTACTACGTACTAATCATGTACGATGCACATTTCTTAAACTAAAATGTGTTTTAATGTCACTATTGATGTAGATTGTATGAACTTTGAACAATATCGGTCTTTAAATGCAAGTGTACCTAAACAGTATACTTGCTGTAGTTCTACTTTAGCATAATCAAATATACTTCAGTAGATCTTTAGTTGGACTTAAGCACTACTTCTGCACAATTAAAGTGCATTAAGTACAAATTTAGTTGTTCCAATTTAGTAGACTTAAAGTGTCCCAGTTAAATTATACTAAAAGTATAATTGCAGGGTATTTTTATTAAGTACATAAATATGTAAATGTATTTGAAATAAATTTATTTCAAATATATTTTAGTATATACATTTTTCACTAGGGCTACTACAAATATATGAAAAATGCACACATTATACTCATAATTTTGTTCTTTTACCTTAAAAAGGAACAGAAATAATATACTTTATTAAACCTATTATTAAAAACCTTTATGAAAAAGGTTTATTATTTATGATCATTATTGCAGTGATAATGATAATAATAATAATAAAAATAAATGATCATTATTATTATTAATTTTGATTGTTGTAAATTGTTCAGTTTTATATGTCTGTTATCAATGAGTAGAGATGCACCGATCGACCGGCCAGGGACCGGAATTAGCCGGTTTTCCGTATGACCGGCCCGGACTGGTGACCAGCCGGTCAGTCTGCCGATTCCGAGCCGGTCTGTTGTGACGTCACACTTAGGCGACTGATAATGCATTTATATTGTGCCAGATGAGGCTCGTGCAGCCTGAGTGAGTGTGAGAGACTCGTGCAGAAATCAAAACAAATGAGCACAACAGAACACACAGGAAGTTATAGATGCATACTGCGGTAGTAAAAAAAATTAAAAATAAATTTATAATATATGATTTAGATACACAACATTGCACAACCAAAATGTTTCAACACGATTGCAATGTGATCTTATACAATAGTAGTTCAATAAACTAGTTAAAATTAAGTGACTTACATTTTAGACACAATATTGACTGTTTCTGCTCAATTTCGCTGATGAAAATAGTTCAATCAAAGCCACAACAGGACTGTTTTGTGTCTCCGAGCAACACAGCAGTGTTTCGTTACTGAACGAATCCACGATTTTGAATGAATCAAGTGAGTCTATGATTCAGCAAACCGTTCAAAAAGGCAGTGGCTGTTTCTCAAGATGCGTTCTTCAGCGATCTTGCGACCTTGTGTTCTCGTTCTACGTCATCATCAACCGTCGAAGTTCAGTTCCAATGTTCAAGAACACAAGTACAGAGGATGCATGAAAGTGCCCGGATGTGTTCTTGATATCGAGGATGCATCAAGTGCAGACTTGACAGAATCGAGCCATTAGAAATCCCAGAAGACGCTGCGGGCGGCGAGATGGTCCTCACTGCAGAACACAAGATCCAGGGCTTGTGGTTGGATCTAGATCCAACTCCTCCCACCTTACATAGACCTAAACCTACACGTCTCCACCCCCTGATCCCTAAACCCACCCATCTCCACCCCTATACCTACCAATCTCCACCCCCTAGATGTGAATCCAACCCCGCCCCCTGGATCTTTGTTCTGCAGTGAGGGGCTACTGCGGGCGGCCGGTGTACGGAAGCCTGTAAGTTTTAAACTCGTTCTCGCAAATACTTGACGGCTCTTGAAGTTGAAAGTAAACATTTATCATTTTGTTTTGCTTAATATTTGAAGCCTAAAGTGGGCGGAGCCAACCGCAGCCTAAAGTGGGCGGAGCCAACCGCCGCCATCTTGGCAGCATGTGCGTCACTCCCAGATAATCGAAAATGGGCAAAAAGGTGGGACGTGGGTGAAGCTGAGCTGAAACCAAGCCCGTCGTGCAAAGACAAAACACTATAACTTCGTTTTTGGTTGAAAATGAGTTAATAGCTCCTTTATCATGTGTATAAATATCATGGAGAAAAGCCCCAGAGAAACCAAGGCAGAACACAGTATAACATTAGTTACCGCTCTTTGACTTTGTTTTTGAAAGCTCAAAGTAAGTTACGGTGCTCTGGATTTGTTTGCATTCGTTCGTCAATACTGTGCCATGTATTCTGCCTTTGTTTAAGTCTTTGTTTTAAACTACGGTGTGACTTGTGTACTTTTATTCATCTGTCGGCACTTCGTTAGACAAACAAATTAGATAGCGATCTAACAAACTGCTCCGTTTTTTCTTTTTATAACGCAGATTATTCACTCAGTGCCAGCTGTCAGTCTGGGGCTGCACACTTCTGTCCATGAGGACTCAAATGCAGTGACCAGCGTATCACACATAAAATCAATAACTGTTCGCAATTAAATTCGTTTCCTTCCTTTTCTTGTAAGTCGATAAAATCCATTGCAATGAACGCCATCGGAGATGTTTAATTCACAATCATTCAGAGCATTATCCCTGCTGGCGATCCACAAGTCGTTCTAAAGGCTATTTTAATTCAGTTCTATGTAAAAACAATAGGCTAAGTAGGTCTTGCATCCTTTAATGTTAGCGAACATTGCAAATAAATTGGTTGCAAAACGGTATCCACTCATTAAAACATCTAATTGCCAGATTTCCAGTGTCCTAATTATTTTTTTCTGTACAAATAAAAATCTTTAAAGCCATTTTTCTATACTATAGTGAGTTTCACCCTTTCAAGGAAAGTCCGTTCACTTGTATTTTGTGTTCACATATTTGCAACGCCTCCGAGCAGCTCAGACAAAACCAAGTCCTATCTAAATGAATGGGGGAATCCTGAAATCTGAAAAATGCCTCGCTGAACTCGCCATTAAATGACATATTTCAAATCAGCAATAAAATCTGAAATGAACTGCCCCATGAATGTTGTTTCTTATGCTCAAATAGCATTTAAAAAGCTTATTTTTCAAGCTAGACCAGTCAGTGCGCATGCGTAGCTCATTTGCGCATTTGAACCAGGTTCCATGGCAATCACCAGCATCTACACCAAACGATAGGAAACAGTCAACTAGAGCTGTAATAGGTTGGACCTAGAGAGTTTGTGTTTGTTACCACAGTAGCCTGAGAAAGACTCTTTGGATATCTCACTCAATATGTTTTAGAAGCTGTATTTTAAAGGCCCTCAAATGGCACTACTTGAACCCCTGCAAAAGCGTCTGTAAATGTGCTGGTCAGGCACTAAAAGAAACACTACAAAGTACTGTTGTTGTTTTAGGGCATATATTGTAGCAGTACCGTCAATATCCTGCCGTTGCAGCAATTACAGCACTTACTATTATTAATGATTTATAAGCCACAAAAGGTTGTATCCTTAGTGCATCCTGAATCTTGGAAGGACTCTCTGGCAGAAAGCTGTTGTATGAAGATACACAAAGAGCATAGATATTGTATATGGCTGGAATAGCTATAGTATTTTAGGTTTGCAGCGAACTCGCTTGGGAAATTTCCAAGTATCAAGCTTAAACCCATTGGTTTAGTGTAGTGCGCCACTGTCTTAATCTCCTGTTGCCATGTTGTTAAGGAGTAAACAAGAAGCAATAATGGCCTTCGGTGCCTGTTACTTCTGCTATGAAGCTAATGTGTGCTGGCTGCTCTGTCATCCCTCAGGCAGCTCACTCTCCCTCTCTCTCTATTCTTCTCACTCTCTTTCTCTCGCATGACTACAATGATTCTCCATACAATTGATACAAATAAGGAACATATCAACCCCAGACTTTAATGTCTTAAAAATCTCCTGAAATAAAACCCTAGCATGGAAATTGATCAATGTATGACTAACATGGTTGAGTAGCGTTCAGAGGCCCAGAAGATAGTTCTGGGTTTCCATGTGTGCTTTTTACAGCATTTCTGCTTTTTCTCCTTTCCTGCAGTGCTTCTGATGTCTTTGCATTGAGCTGACTTGTCTGTCTATGAGCATTTATGTCTGTGCAACACATGCAAGCTTCTTTCTCTCTTCCTTTTGTGTCTTTTAATCCTTTTTAGCCTTTAAACCGGACCTCTCTCTATTTAAGCAAAATACAAACTAGCACAAACATGAACATCCTCTTTGGAGACAGTCATTGCCGGTGGGCATGGTGGAAGTTATTTAGCTGTTTGATCATAGAGGTTCTGGGTCTCTCGCAAAGGCACAAGCAGAAAGGCCTATCGGTTTTAAGTGAATTATCCAGCATCTGTATGTATTCAAACTGAATACCAGAGTAAGAGAACTGGTCTAGGATTACATTCTCTTGTGAGGGGTAACATTAGGACTGATATACATGATCTAAGGTGCTTAATCAATTTAATCCAGGCTAATGGATAAAACTAAAACACTTTTTAAAGATCAGAGTAAATATACCATTAAAGGTCATGTTACAGACCTTTCTGTACTCTTAACTTTACAGCAAGGAGGTGAGGTTCATTCTTTCCATAGTAAAGGCCGGTTCACACCAAGGATGATTACTATAATGGTAACTGTAAATTCTTCCAGGTAACTGAAACCGGTGGTATGTTCATGTCTCTTGTATCACATCACAGACTCTCTTATTCTTGTTCATACAAACACAACTAGCAACATCTTGCATCTGTTATTGAATAGAGTGAAAATGGCCATTGAGAATCTCAGTATTAGCATTACAGTAATATTATTGTAGTGTTTGTCTAAACCGATGGGTGTATGCAGTATGCAGAATTTTTTTAATTATAAAATAACTTCAGCTCAGTCCAAACATTTTTTTAATGATATTTTTTTTGTTGAAAGAAATGAATACTTTTATTCAGCAAATATGCATTAAATTGATCAAAAGTGACAAAGATTTTTCTATTTTCTATTGTAAATAATTATTGTTCTTTTAAACTTTAAAAGAATCCTGAAAAAAATATGTATCACAGTTTCCACTGAAATATTAATACCACGTTTTTAACATTGATATTGTAAGAAATGTTTTTTGAGCACCAATTCAGAATCTCAGGAATAAATTACTTATAAATTTATATTAAAACAGAAAATAGTTATTTTAAAATTAATATTTTACAATATTACTGATTTGATTGTATGGTGCAAATTTGGTGCAAATGCAAATGGTGAGCACAAGTGACTTTTGTCAAAAACATTACCAAGCCTAAATTTATGAATGGTACTGTATTTATTTGGTAAGTAGGCATGTAATGCATAAGAGAATGAACAGTCAGTTGGTCATTATCGCAAAATAATCCCCTTCAGGAGGAAACAAGATTATCCCATCGGCTGTGTCTCATTATCTCTCACGTTAATTTATAGTAGTATGGCTGTTTGTGTACTTCAGTGTTCTCTGTTAATGATTATGCTGTGCTGCTTCTGTGTCTGGACAGATAATTACAAGCCGAAGCGTAGAACAGCTGATGGTACAACCTGTACCAACACATGCACAATCTATATGTTGGCCTCTACTCTTTTAGTGCTCCCACAAGATATGATAGTCAACAGAGAAATGTGTGTATTTATCACCTTTTACATAAACGCATCAGGTGCCGGTTATTGCAATGATGATGTAGTAGATTATGTAAATTAACTGTTTCACCCAGAGAATATTTAAAATGTACAAAATAACTAAATGAAATAGCTATTTTACTTTGGGCTACTTAAGGTTCTCTCCAAATAGAATATTATATAATTCTCCTTCTGTAATAATTCTAATATTAATAATAATAAATTCTAAAATGTTACCCTAAAAAGAGGCTGTTTACATAAGCAGCTAGATGGTTAGATGGCTTAACTGTTAACTGAAGGGTTTGGACAAATTTCATTTAAGTGAAATGACAACAGTTTAGCCAAGACTTTGCATGAATGAATTTACTTTTCTTGAATAACTTCTTTGACTCTAGTCTTTGGTATTGCATTACAGGGATCTTATTCTCTACACTGGTGTTTGGACCAGCCTGTGGTTTTATTCTTGGCTCTCTGTGCACCAAAGTTTATGTTGATGCAGCCTTCATTGACACAAGTGAGTTCCAGCATCAAAAATGGTCACACTGAAATATGATTGACTTTTGTTATTTTTTGTAAGTGGTTTTAGATAAAGGCACACTGTTAAATCAATACATGTAATGAAACATGGTGTCTCAGTAAATATCTCATCAGATCTCTGTTCGCTCCTAACAGCCACGCTGGACATCACTCCTGACGATCCGCGCTGGATCGGTGCCTGGTGGGGCGGCTTTATCATCTGTGGCCTTTTCCTCTTCCTCTCCTCGTTTTTCATGTTTGGGTTCCCGCAGTCGCTGAACGAGCCTGGGGAGGACCCGGGGGGTGAGAGTGAACAGGCCATGCTGCCTGCTGAGCTGGTGCAGGGGTATGAAGGAGTCAAAGCCTCAGATGACCCAGAGATCAACACTGGTCTCACCTGCTGCCAGCACCTGCAGGGTGAGAGAGAGGACAAGACAAAGAGAGTCTAAACACACAAAGGTCATGCATTAGAGGTTTTATAGGCAATCGTACATAAAATAATCATTTTGTTTGATTTATCATTGTTGTCAGTTCATTATTTATAGTAGTTTTAGAACAAGACTCATCTCTCCAAATGCTGTAAATAGATTGCAAAAGGGATTTTTAAACAGGGGTCTGGGGACCCCCCAGAGAAAATAAAATTAAATCCATCTATCGATCCATCTATACATCCATTCTCCAAACTGCTTGCCCTATGTATATTTGTGGGGATGCTGTAGAAAAAGTAAAATGTTTGTCAAACAGAGCATGTTAAAGACTTTAATATGTTTAATGCAATATTTTTAACACATTCATTTTATATTCCAATTGTTTTATCACAATTAATTGTAGACCAATTTTAAAGACACTTATTTTGCTCTATATAAATAAATTTCAATTAAATTAAAATTGAATTAAAGTAGTTTTATGTTAAAATAGTGTTGTCTTTATTGTATCATGCTTAATGTTTTCTTACACAGTTTAAATGGATCTTTAAATATAAAAATCAATAGCTGTCAATATATTTTAATAAAAGGACCCCTCAAAAAGGGGCATCAAATTTGCAGATCCTCGGCATGAAAATTTTTAAACCCCTGGATTACATAATTCTCTATGGGAATTTAAAAATGTCATATTTTCCTGATCATCCACTAATATGAGTCTAATTTCTTCTCAGTTATCCCTAAGGTTACTAAGCATCTGCTGTCCAACCCGGTTTTCACCTGTGTCATTCTCGCTGCCTGCATGGAAATCGCTGTGGTGGCTGGATTTGCTGCCTTTCTAGGGAAATATCTCGAACAGCAGTTCAACCTCTCAACATCCTCCGCTAATCAGCTCCTAGGTAGACAAAAAACGGAATATTTTCAAAACTGCACAAAAACATCCAACTCATAAAATGCTGTTTCATATGAAATCCCTGCAAGTAACTGAAAGCTGCCTATCAAATCTGTGTGTTTTCAGGTATGACAGCAATCCCCTGTGCTTGTCTGGGAATTTTCCTGGGTGGGCTCCTGGTGAAGAAGTTGAATCTGTCTGCGTTAGGGGCTATTCGTCTGGCTATGCTAGTCAATATAATCTCTACGGCATGCTACGTCTCCTTCCTCTTCCTTGGCTGTGATACGGGCCCGGTCGCTGGGGTTACTGTTGCCTATGGCAACGAGTGAGTAGAGTGATTCACCATAAAAGCCTCACACAAATTTTTAATGATCCACAACAATTGGCAATAAATAAAGACACTCAAGAGTATAAATACTTTAGTGTTCACATCACAAAAGCTGAATTGCAGCATTCATTTTTACAGAGGATCAGACTCACTAAACTATGAATTTGAAGGGGAACATATGGTCCTTCTTTCATCCCATATTCATTCTCTCCATTTAGGAGTCTAGGTTCATGGGAGCGGACGGAGGCTGCGTGTCTGTCAGGCTGTAATTGTTACACGTCTTCTCTAAGCCCCGTCTGTGGCTCCAACGGTATTACCTACCTCTCTGCCTGCCTGGCTGGCTGCACTAAAACCGTGAGTCTCCTCCCACATCTATTCATATTCATACATGAATATCATCAATAAACTCAGACATACATCTGCCTCCAGGGGTCATTGAAACAAGAGCTTTTGAGCATGCTCATTTTTTCCTCTTTTAGATGCATAAGTTCCCTATAAATCCTGTTTCCACCACTGAATAAAAATAAAAAAGGTAATTGTGACATTTTATCTCACAATTCAGGCTTTTTTCTCAGAATTGAGAAAATTCTGACTTTATAACATGTTTGAGACTTTTGCATCATGCAATTCTGACTTTATAACTTGCAATTGCAAGTTTCTATCACACAATTCTGAGAAAAAAAGTCAGAATTGCAAGTTTATATTATTGAGATAAACTCTCAATTGTAAGAAAATAATATTTATAATAATATTATCAGAATTGGACTTTATAACTAGCAAAAGTGAATTTATAGTGTTCTATGTTCAGTTATGAGACCAGTTATGAGATATAAAGTTGCAAATGTGAGAAAAAAGTCAGAATTGCAGGAAAGTATGGTGGCCCAGTAGTGCACAACACAATGAAATCTTCACAACACAACAGAAACAAGTCTCAACATAATGTAATTTGCACAACACTAAGGAAACAAGTCTCAATACAATGAAATTAGCACAACACAATGGAACTAAGCTGCAACACAACGGAAACAAGCCACATCACAACGGAAACAAGTTGCAACACAAAAGAAGCAAGTCGCAACATAACGAAATTGACACAACACAATGGAAACAAGTCGCAACACAACAGAAACAAGTGGCAACATAACGAAATTGGTACAACACAATGGAAACAAGTCACAACACAACGGAAACAAGTTGCAGCATAATGAAATTGGCACAACACAATGGAAACAAGTCACAACATAAAAAACTGACGCAACACAGCGGAAACAAGTCGCAACAACGAAATTGGCACAACACAATGGAAACAAGTTGCAACACAATGGAAACAAGTTGCAACAATGAAATTGCCACAACACAATGGAAACAAGTTGCAACACAATAGAAACAAGTCGCAAAACACAAAGGAAACAAGTGGCAATATAATGAAACTGGCACAACACAATGGAAGCAAGTCACAATACAATGGAAACAAGCCGCAACACAAAAAAATTGGCACAACACAATGGAAACAAGCCACAATACAACAGAAACAAGTTGCAATATAATGAAATTGGCACAACACAATGGAAACAAGTCACAACATAACAAAATTGGCACAACACAACAGAAACAAGACGCAACACAACGGAAACAAGTTGCAACAACGAAATTGGCATAACACAATGGAAACAAGTTGCAACACAATAGAAACAAGTTGCAACAATGAAATTGGCACAACACAACAGAAACAAGTTGCAATATAATGAAATTGGCACAACACAATGGAAACAAGTCACAAAATAACAAAATTGGCACAACACAACAGAAACAAGACGCAACACAACGGAAACAAGTTGCAACAACGAAATTGGCACAACACAATGGAAACAAGTTGCAACACAATGGAAACAAGTTGCAACACAATGGAAACAAGTTGCAACATAACGAATAGAATAAGAATAAGAATTGAGTTTTTATCCATCAGTTCTGTCTTTCTATCTTTCTGTGTTTCTATCTTACAATTGTGCGTTTATAAAATACAATTCTACGAAAAAAGTCAGAATTACAAGATAAAAAGTCACAATTAACCTTTTTTTTATTTTTTTTATTCAGTAGTCCCCTTTGTCTCAAATCTTAGGTTGTTTTTTCTCTTGATGGTCACCTGGAAATCCCCAGAGCAGCGCTCAAGATCCAACATGAAATATGCACTCAGATCTGCTCTTCCTCCTCTCTTTCTCAGAATCTGACAGGCTGTAAGTGCATCGCCCATGGCGACGGGCCCGGTACAGCCATGCCGGGAAAGTGCTCCAGCCCAGGCTGTCAGCAGGCCTTCCTCACGTTCTTAGCAGTCGTGTGCGCATGCAGCATGATCGGAGCCATAGCCCAGACTCCATCCGTCATCATCCTGATCAGGTAATGCTGCTGACATCCTTTGAATTAAAAAAAATAAATAAATGTTAACGAGTCTTAATCAAACAAATTGTCATCTGCACATCATAATGAACTACAATGTACTAAACCATCAGTTGTTGTCTGTAGAACTGTGAGCCCAGAGCTGAAGTCATACGCCCTTGGAGTTCTCTTCCTGTTGCTCCGGCTGCTGGGTAAGATATTTGCATAACAAGAAACACCTACAGTGTCTCTGCAGGATAATTTTACAATTTGTTTACAATTAATTTAAGCATGCATCTTTATAATATTATAGTTTGGTTACACTACACATACACAGTACACACTACCATTTAAAATAATTTTTGAGTCTGTAAGATTCTTTAATGATTTTGAAAGAAGTCTCTTAGGCTGTGTTTAGACTGCCAGGGAAAAATAGATTTTTTCCATATCCATATTTTATCCTAGTGTGGACAGCAATAAAAACAAACAAACAAAAACACATGAAATGTGCTTTTTTTTAATCAGACTCAAACCACATTTGGAGGTGGTTTAAAATGCGATTCCAGTCAGGTTTTTACAGATGCATGTCAGTCTAGATGCTCTGGCTGCTCAAATCAGATTTCAAATGGTCTTTTGCGTCACTTTTAACGCAACACACAATGATAATGTCAAAACCAGTGACGGAAATGCCAAGGAGGATTCATACAGTGACTACAGCATGGAACATCACAATATATATACCAGTCTTCTTGAAAACAGGTTGCTTATTTGGAGAGTAAGATGAAGCACCTCCATTTTCTTTTCTTTTTGCATCCCTTTTGAAAGCCTTATCACATACGTGGGTACACCTATATTACCAAAGCAACCCATGCAGATAGATTGGTTATGTCTGGATACACAAATCTGATTTGATCACTTGCAATTAGTAGTTAACTTTTATTTTTTTATGTTTTGAATTAATATGTTGAATATTCAGCAGCCATTACTCTAGTCTTCAGTGTCACATATTGCTTCAGAAACCATTCTAATACGATTTGGTGCTCAAGAAACATTTTTATTTTCAGAGTTGAAAAACATTGGAGCTTAATATTTATGTGGAAACTGTGATACATTTCATAAGGATTCTTCGAATAGAAAGTTCAAAAGAACAGAAATCTTATGCGACTAAAAATGTCTTTACTGTTACTTTTGATGAATTGAATGCGTTCTTGCCAATTAAAATTATTTCTTTCAAAATGAAAAACTCTCGAATGGTAACAAATTTGTCAAGCTCATATAAGAACATTTTTAGATTAAAGCAAAAATCTTATCAGGACACTGGAAATAAGTATTAAAAACAAGTACAGTACAGTCACACTGAGCCATGTTTTCCATGTTCCAGGTTTCATTCCTCCACCTCTGATTTTTGGCATTGGGATTGACTCCACCTGCCTACTATGGAGCTCCGTATGCGGCATTAAAGGGGCCTGCATGCTTTACGACAACATAACCTACCGTTACCTTTACGTCAGCATCGCTATCGTTCTCAAATCCAGCGCCTTCATTCTCTATGCCATCACCTGGCAGTGTCTGCGTCAGAACTACTCCAGGTACATTAAGAACTGTGAGGACTACCTGACCCCAAGCCAGCTGTTCGCCTCCAACCTCACCCTGGACAATCTGGGCAAGGACATTGCGCAGAACCCTTCCAACCGCACCAAGTTCATTTACAACCTGGATGACCACGCCTGTAGCGAGAACATGGAGTCAGCCATATAGTCCCAGCCCAAAGAGGGCCAGCCGGCCTATATGCACATGCTAATTCAGTCTCATATTGCTTTTATTTAAAAGAAAGTCCATATATAAGCCCATTTCTGCACATTCCCGCTGCCTGGGAGAAATAGGCACTCTTTTAGCATATCCAGGGTGTTTTGACTAAACAGAGCCAAATGAATTTGACTGTTAATGTAGTCAAGACTTGTATATGCTGGATGTATGATATGGAGATGAAACGCATCACATTAGGGGATGTGCTAGGTTCCAGTTCCAAAACTGAACAATTAATCTTCCATAAGTCAAAACTAGCCCCAGCTTACATATACGAGCACCTTTTTAGGTTTCATTTTGAATGGTCTTTTTAGTATTTTTTTAAGAAATGTAAAGAACATTAGCATATAAGTTCTATGAGATATTAGCTAATACGTTTACTTGAATATTGTGAGGCTATGGAAATTTCTGTCTATTTTTATGGAGGGTCTTAGAAAGCTTGATGTTATTACTCGATATCTCCTCTGTACAGACATTAGACTATTAAAAACGTAGATACAAGTGCAGAGTTCACACACGTCATGTAACCTATTAATCAACTTAAAAACATAATAGTGAACATTTTAGGCCCATGTCTGTGAAAACGTATAGCTTGAATAGACAAAAGGTTCATTAGTTTTGTGATGCCGCGTTATTTGTCACCTGCAGTGATTTAAACTAAAGCAACATGCAACATTAATCAATAGTTGTTATCAAGCAGAGGACATTGAAGGATGGAAGGATGGATTTATTTCAATGCATGCAGGTATTGCATGTTGATGCATCAGAGCAGGCGCATGGGAATTAAAGAGAGAAATTGTTTTGGTGAAGGTAGACATTTCCCTTCTATTACTCCAGCATCTTCTTAAGTGGTGTTTTATAATGGTATTACGGCACCTTATGTACTTTTTTCTTCCAATCTGTCATTAATATGTTCAAGGAAATTCGCTTGGAAGACCAAATGCTAGGATTAACAAGGTTTTACAGCAGTATGTAGTAAAACGTTTTTTGTTCTTTAATGTTGCAATATATGAAGCAAGCAAATAAACAAAGAAATGATTTATGAACTACTAAAATATTAATCTGAGTTACACAAAATAATAAAGAACAAAAATGAAAAATTTTTGTATGACATTGGACCTATGAATTTGTTTAATATACTTATGAATTATTTTCTATGTTTTTTATAAAAAAAAAAAAAAGAAATATGTAAAAAAAAAAAAAAAAAAAAAAAAAAGGACAGGGAGGTGGTGGATCTATGGTAATGTAATAAAGTGACATGCTCTTTATAGAGGAAAATGATTTGTTTTTCTGCTGCTTTTCAAAGACGGTTTACTGGATGCAAGTACACTGAAGAGACCCACATAGGGCAAAACCTAAACCCATTATCACCCTTCATGTAAATGGCTCCCCAAGCACATTATTTTAATGCACTGCAATATACGCCGAAACGCTTGATTGCTTGAATGTTGAGGCCAGTATCAATAAAAATAGGATGATATAAGAATGATGTCATTGTTTATATAAGCATTCCTCTCTATAGATAATTCATTGCCGTAAAAGTGCCAAAGTGATGCCATTTAAGTGTTCTGAGTTCTCTCCGAGGCAGTTTTTCATAATGCTGGAATTGTATATTACCGCGAGATGCTTTATTGTATTGTATGTAGACATATGTGATATCATAAGCAACCATTACACCTTGTACATAGTGACATTTAAGTCTATTCTCTCCAGAATGTAGAACATAGGGATGCTTTAGGCTTTTACAGGTGATGTTACAAGTCTTAACTTTGGACAAAATATATATTATTGTTAATTGGAGATGGAGATTATGTTATGCTTACAGAGGAATGTTGTGGTATATTTTTCTACCCATGTCTGTATTATGAAGCTTATGTGTAATGACCATAAAAGACGAGATTAAAAAAAAATTACATGAACAACTATCTGCACTAAAACATTGACTCTGCATTTTTATTATGAACCTCAAAAATTATTTTCTCTGTTGATAAAGCAAAGGTCTCTGCACAAATTGTTCTCATTTACACAGAGAAAATGTTAGCCTCTTTATAATAAATAAATAAATAACCTTAAAAATTAAGTTTCAAAACCATACTGTAAACCTCCAATTATGACAGTGAAATTCCCTTTAAGTGTAGGGGGCTCTAAAAATACACAACTATATACACACACACATCTGCTTTAAATCGTGACCTTAAATGTCTGCAGCATCTAAAAAGGCTTTACTTAGTTTTCACAGTAGCATGCAAGGAACTTACAATTGCTTTAAAAAGGCATCTATACATTTGAGTCTCTAACACATTGCAGTTATTCATGATTTCTTCATTGTGTTCTTATAATACATTATGTGCTTACGTGTGGAAATGTGTTGCAGTGTTCATGCAAATACCTTAAATATTTCAATAGTGCAATAATACATGAAGCACCACTTACACAGAAGTCAGTTTCAGTCCAAGCAATTTTCAGTTGGTCAGTGTGGCAAATTTGAAAAGGAGCAAGATCCGCTTAGAGAACCTTTGTCCTCACAACTCTTGATCACATGGATTCTATTGGATCTGGATTTCACCCATGAAATTTGACCACACATTTATGCCATTGTTTTTGCAGTTATATGTGATCGACTTGCATAGTAAATCTTTGAATAAAAAAAATAAATAAAAAAAGGTCACTAGACTACCAAATATTTTTGAGAATTTCTTTCAAATGAAAGTTCTCCTTTATTGTTGACAAGTGTTTACAAAAACGAGTAGTGCATTTCAAAGAAACGAAAAATAAATTCAAATTTAGCCACTAGGAAAATAACCACCTGAAGCCTACATAAATACTTCACTCCAAAGTGTGCTTGTGCGAGCACACATACTCAAGTGCCAAGTGAAAAGTCCATTCAAGTTCAGTCATGAAACTCAGTACTTTGCCTCATTATGGACTCTTTGACTGAGCTTCGTGTTTGGAGAGAGAGAGAGTGTGTGTGTGTGCGTGCGTGCGTGCGTGTGTGTATGTACACGTGCGTGTCAGTAGTCCAATGGGGCCATAAGAAGTTGTAGCTCTTTGAAAGTGCTGCCATGACGACCAACCTGCTCTGCCCGGTTCTTCACTACATTACTGAGGTTCTTCAGCTGCTTATAGCACGCTTTACATTTCTGACGCCTGAAAAACAGTACAACAGTCCCATAAAAACCTATTCAAGTCTCATGAAAAAAAACCTGCTAATTCTGCATCTATTGGCTCATTAAAAGGCAAATTTTAACATTAACATTTTAATTAAACATACCATGCCTATGGCCAACAATGTAACAAATTTGACTAAACAGAGGGTCATCAGTAGATCAGCCAGCACACATTAAATGCTGAATAAAACTTTGATACATGGTTTAAATTCTCATTTAAATAAACAGCCACTGTTGTGAAAAAAAATAAAAACCTGGGTGTTTGTTTGGTACCAACCTCTCCTCTCGAGTAATATCCACTCCTACTGATGGAGGAGCAGTCAACGTGTCCGAGATTAATGGCCAAAACCGCTTCAGAATCAGTTTTAAAGACATACAACCAGTCTGTACATAACTGTAGGACAGGGAGAATGTGTTACTTGATCACTGCATTTGTACATTACTCCAATAAATGGCCATCTCAAAACCTTGCAGTGTTTACTTCCATAAATGTACGGTCAATGTATATAAATACAAATACAAATAAAAAGCTATGGTCCTAAAGGTGTTAAAATATCACACTCCATCAAAATACCCTTCAGAGTAGGGCTGGGCAATATGGCAAAAAAAAAAAAAAAAAAAAAAAAAAAAAACTCTTAAAATCTAGATTTTTCATATCAGTCAATAATGATAATTGGGTCAATATCACTGTAGGGTGCCTTTTGGTGTCCTGTACATAAAATAACTCATTTGCTATGATAACTTAGCCTAATATAACACACCCTTTCATAGTAATTTTTGTGTTACGTTTTTATATTCATAAAAGCATTACTTGGGGATCTTTAGATACACTTTCTAGATTGTTTTTTAGTCTTGTGTAAGAGGATGCGTGTTAGTTTGCTTTGTCCCATGCACTGCTCATTAAATTTGAATGAGAACAGAATAAAGTCAAATCATAAAATAAAACAAATTGTTTTCTATTAATATTTTGTTAATTTTTTTGTTAAACTCAATTTGAGTGTGTTGATCATTTGGTAATAAAAACGATATTTTTATAAAAAAAAAAAAAAAGTTTGTCCATGTCCCTTGAATGGTTGTCCACCCTGTCGTGTTGGGAAATCCGCCCATTTAAGAAAAGGCCATCCCCTTTAGTGACATCAGGACAGATTTTTTGTCTCTTCAGCGGAGGGAATTTCAACTGCTTAGGTGAATAAATTGGTGACTTTTCAATTGACAAATTCTCTTTGTATGAGTTTGCTTACTTGCTTTTCCAAAGCTTAACATGTCTACCCTGTCGGCATAAAATATGCCAGAAGTGATTAGAATACAGTATTTTCAAAATATGCAAGTTTAAATACCAAATTCTCATCAACAACTAGACAAAATATTTAGCTAGTCACAGTTTAAGCTAATACTCAAAATGTCCACCCTGTCGGCCATTTAGACTCGATAGATTGGACCGATGCGTGACAGGGTGGACTGAATGAAAATGAATGGGGAAGGGTTGGTATATCAATTTATTAGATTTTTTTTTTTTAGAAGTTGAATAAATGTTTCATTTTCATATTTTGTCATGATGTGCGTGTTCTGCATTATGCGTGCACCCGGTCATCTGGATATTTTACAATAATATTTTAAATAATAATTCAATCATATCTATATAATCCAGTGTGCAATAGCTAGGTGTGGGGGCAATAACATGCAAACAAAAAAAAAAACTGCATCCAAATATCACAGTCCCCCCCCCCAAAAAAGTGACTTGCATGAGTTTCTTTAAAAACACATGGTTTACATCAAATGTAAAATGGACAACATCAGAAAATATCATTTGCATCCTAATTTCGCAATGAAAATGTATTTAATAGTCCATGACAGGGTGGACATATCTTATGGTTTATGCTCCGAACAATGTCCCAATTATCTAAAAAAAATTAGAGCTCAGCTAAAATGTTTCTATAGTACTTGGGGTCTACTCTATGACAAAGTGAATGGGAAATTAAAAACCAAAATGTTTGAGTATTGTGAGGGTTGAAAGGCACTCTGGTGATATTGACCCAATTATCACAATACATTTCAAATCTTTTTTTCTTTCAAGTTTAAAGGCAGATTTTTGCTCCAAACTGAAAGCTATAGAAATCAGACTGTTAATCGTAGTTTTACTCTTTATGGTCAGAACACGACTTTTTTATTAGGGCCCAAGCCAGTAAGGCGCAGGGCCCTATTGTTCTTCTAAGGATTATTATTTTTTTATTTTTTTTTTTTATTTTTTATTTCAATCATCCGGGCACTTTTGGGGGCCTTAACGTGCCCGAAAACTCTCGAAAATTGGCACGCACATTGGAACCTGCGGCCATTAGGACGCCGCTGAGGCTGGGACCCGGGCGTGGCACAGGGGCTCTACGGCGCCCCCTGGAAAATTGTCAGAAAACTTGATGTATAGCTCACACATACTTGCACGTATTCATATGAAACTCGGTACACATATAGAACTCATTGAGCTGAACAACTTTCACGCTGCATGTCTTAGGCTCCGCCCAACAGGAAGTCGGCTATTCAGGGCTGTTTAAAAAGCGCATGCTCTGGAATTTGATATACTCCTCTGAGGATTTCCATACGATTGCCACCAAACTAGGTGAACATGATCTCAAGACATTGGGGACGCTAAATTGCGAAGATATTTTTGATATGTCGAACGGTTTGCCCGTGGCGAGGCGATGAAGTTATGGCGAAAAATGAGACCCAGGAAATGCCTAATAACGTCCACATACATTGTATGATGTAGATCAAACTCCAGTGGTTTGTTCGTTGTATGATGCCGATCGGATAGATGTGACTATTATGACTGAAAGTTATAGCGCCACCAACTGGCTGCAGGAAGTGTGTCGTTTTCAAAATGCTTTGAATTCAGCATCTTCTTTTTACTCGATTTGCTTCAAACTTCACCAGAATAATGTCAAAACACGGCCGATGTAAAACTGTGAAGGGAAGATTGATATCTAAAAGTATGTTGCCATGGCAACGTGTCAAAGTTGAAAATTCGTTTCTGGTGATTTTGAGGCAGATAACATGTTTAGAATGTCATGAAACTCAACACACATATCAGTATTAATGATAGTTAGACACTGGAAAAAGCTCATAAACGGGCGTGGAAGAGGCACTCTATAGCGCCACCTTTTGTCAAAAATGGGGGGGTTAGTTTTAGCTACAGACACCAAACTCGGTACATAAATTGTTCTTATTAATCCGGACAACTTTCTAATTTACAGTCATTAGCTACGACCAACAGGAAGTCGGCTATATTTATTTTAATGTGGGTTTTTTTTTAAAACGGGCTGTAAACAAATTAATACTCCTCCAAGCAGAAACACGGAAATCACACCAAACATTTTTTCTCGTGATGCCAAAATACTGAAGATGCTAAATTGCGGACGGATTTAGGATATCTTGAACGATGATTTAATGGAAATTTATTAAAGTTACAGTAAAAAAGAGAATTTTTTATTTTTTTTTATCTTTTAAGAGCAGCTTCCAAACACTTCATAAAAAATTACATACACAGAACAATACAGTCTGAGGATATGTGATTAATTTCATGAATTTACAATACACTATGCAGAGGAGAAAATTAAAAAACTATCAGCCTGCTTCTGAGTGAGAGCTCCTGCCACTGCTTCTGAGTGAGGGGTGGGGGTGGGGTGTTGTGGGGTGTGAGTGACTGTGTGGATTGAGCCAGTGGGTGAGAGAGAGAAAGAGAGAGAGAGAGGGTCTGTTTTTTAAAATCTTTTAAAAATGCTTATAAATCATTAAAGATTTTGATAACACTTTATAATAAGGTCTCAATTCTTAACATTAGGAAATGCATTAATTAACGTGAACTAACAATGAAAAATATATTTTTACAGCATGTTAATTCTTCCATGATAGTATGAACTAACAAAGAACAATTTTTTTTAAAGCATTTATTAATCTTTTTAATGTTAGAAAAATAATCATGTTCAAAAGATAAACTTTAAAATTTAATAATATATTAACACATTTTGGAATTAATATTGATCAACATTAAATGGTATATAATTATTAATGATTATATATATATATATATAATGATAGCTACAGACACCAAACTCGGTACATAAATTGTTCTTATTAATCCGGACAACTTTCTAATTTACAGTCATTAGCTACGACCAACAGGAAGTCGGCTATATTTATTTTAATGTGTTTTTTTTTTTTTTTAAACGGGCTGTAAACAAATTCATACTCCTCCAAGCAGAAACCAAAAATTCACACCAAACATTTTTTCACATGCCTCCAAGATACTGAAGATGCTACATTGCGGACCGATTTAGGATATCTTGAATGGTGATTTAATGGCAATTTATTAAAGTTACAGTAAAAAAGAACACTTTTTTTTTTTTTTTTTATCTTTTAAGAGCAGCTTCCAAACACTTCATAAAAAATTACATACACAGAACAATACAGTCTGAGGATATGTGATTAATTCATGAATTTACAAGACACTATGCAGAGGAGAACATTTTTAAACTTATCAGAGTTCTCCTGTCTCTGTGCTTCTAATGTGTGCGGTGGGTGACTGGGTGGGTGACTGACTGTGTGAGTTCAGTGAGTGTGGAGGGAGAGAGAGAGAGAGAGAGAGAGAGAGAGAGAGAGGGTCTGTTTAAACTTCTCAATAAAATCCTTAAAAAATGCTTATAAAGCATTAAAGGTTTTGATAACACTTTATAATGAAGTCTCATTTGTTAACAGTAGGGAATGCATTAATTAACATGAACTAACAATGAAAGATATATTTTTTACAGCATGTTAATTCTTCATTGATAGTATGAACTTACAACGAACTAACAATGAACAAAATATTTTTAATATTAGAAAAATAGTCATGCTCAAAAGATAAAACTTTCAAATTTAATAATATATTAACACATTTTGGAATTAATATTGATCAACATTAAATGGTATATAATTATTGTTGATGTTAACTAACAACAGTTAAATAATGTTGTTTTTTAACATTGGTTAATTCACAAATAACATTAAATATTAACAATATATTTTTTACTTTATTCATTTGTGTTAGTAAATTATTCATGTTAGTTAATGGAAAAATAAATAATTAAAAAATGCTTATAAATCATTAAAAGCTTTGGTAACTATAATAATTTCTCATTTGTTAACATTAGTAAATGCATTAACTAACATCAACTACCAATGAAAAATATATTTTCACAGAATTCCAAGTTTTATATGTTGTTCTGTGTGTGTGTGTTTCACAGAGTTGATGGTTTGGATTAACCCTTTAATTGCCGTATCCCTTAAAACCAAACTGCCAGAGGGTTACTGTGATGCGCGTGCTCGCTGGGCACCGTTTTATCGATGCCACCGGGGTGGCGTATGCTGACGGCTTGGGCCCGTCATCGCTGCTTGCAGCTATATTTTTTATTTATTTTTTTAAACACCTTCAGTCATTTTTCCTTAAAACAAAAACAACAAAAAAACACTTTCTTAGCTTCTGAATGTTCTAATGAGTGATTGTTTCAAATCATGAAACAGGTTTGTGTTGCCCAACTTTGATGACGTGCATCTTCAGCACAGTTTGCAGTGCAGGCTGCAATATTAATCAAATTTTATCTCCTAGAAATGCACATTTGACAGTAGCTTGAGTTGACAGCAGTAGTAGCTTCAGTCTAAATACAATTGTCTAAAGACACTTAGTGTAAATGCACAAACCCTATAACTTCATCAGAAAATACTGATTATATTCTATTACTCCTTTAATACATCTATTAATAATGTGATAAAATCTGATAAGAATATCCCACATTTCTGCCACAAATGCATGGTGCAGTTAGTAAATCCATGCTAAATGGCGATTTGTAGATTGAAAAGCTTTCTGACTGTATCATCTTTGCACAGCGTTTCTCCTGTTTTACAGCACTGTTTCATCTGGATTTAGTTTTAATCAGCAAATCATTGGTGTTCTTCACTGAATTCAAGAGCTTTACACTGGATCTCACAGCGCTGTTTAGTGGTCACCTGACCGACACTTTAAAATGAAACGGATATGCTTTAGTAAACTCGCGCTGCCGTTTTAACTTTGAGCCGAGTGGATAAACTGTCCGTGTAATGTGGTTCTAATGAGCAGCGCTGTTTCATTCTGCTTTCGGCACATAAACATTATACCTGTATTATATAATATTATATACAACTGTTGATATTGTTTTATGGAGGAAAATTATTGCGCGATAATTAACATTATTGGTTTTATCACCCAGCCCAACTTTAGAGACTATTACTACTACAGGTCCTTTTCAAAAAATTTGCATATTGTGATAAAGTTCATTATTTTCTGTAATGTACTGATAAACATTAGACTTTCATATATTTTAGATTCATAACAACACAACTGAAGTAGTTCAAGCCTTTTATTGTTTTAATATTGATGATTTTGGCATACAGCTCATGAAAACCCAAAATTCCTATCTCAAAAAATTAGCATATTTCATCCGACCAATAAAAGAAAAGTGTTTTTAATACAAAAAAAAGTCAACCTTCAAATAATTATGTTCAGTTATGCACTCAATACTTGGTCAGGAATCCTTTTGCAGAAATGACTGCTTCAATGCGGCGTGGCATGGAGGCAATCAGCCTGTGGCACTGCTGAGGTGTTATGGAGGCCCAGGATGCTTCGATAGCGGCCTTAAGCTCATCCAGAGTGTTGGGTCTTACGTCTCTCAACTTTCTCTTCACAATATCCCACAGATTCTCTATGGGGTTCAGGTCAGGAGAGTTGGCAGGCCAATTGAGCACAGTAATACCATGGTCAGTAAACCATTTACCAGTGGTTTTGGCACTGTGAGCAGGTGCCAGGTCGTGCTGAAAAATGAAATCTTCATCTCCATAAAGCTTTTCAGCAGATGGAAGCATGAAGTGCTCCAAAATCTCCTGATAGCTAGCTGCATTGACCCTGCCCTTGATAAAACACAGTGGACCAACACCAGCAGCTGACATGGCACCCCAGACCATCACTGACTGTGGGTACTTGACACTGGACTTCAGGCATTTTGGCATTTCCCTCTCCCCAGTCTTCCTCCAGACTCTGGCACCTTGATTTCCGAATGACATGCAAAATTTGCTTTCATCCGAAAAACGTACTTTGGACCACTGAGCAACAGTCCAGTGCTGCTTCTCTGTAGCCCAGGTCAGGCGCTTCTGCCGCTGTTTCTGGTTCAAAAGTGGCTTGACCTGGGGAATGCGGCACCTGTAGCCCATTTCCTGCACACGCCTGTACACGGTGGCTCTGGATGTTTCTACTCCAGACTCAGTCCACTGCTTCCGCAGGTCCCCCAAGGTCTGGAATCGGTCCTTCTCCACAATCCTCCTCAGGATCCGGTCACCTCTTCTCGTTGTGCTGCGTTTTCTGCCACACTTTTTCCTTCCCACAGACTTCCCATTGAGGTGCCTTGATACAGCACTCTGGGAACAGCCTATTCGTTCAGAAATTTCTTTCTGTGTCTTACCCTCTTGCTTGAGGGTGTCAATGATGGCCTTCTGGACAGCAGTCAGGTCGGCAGTCTTACCCATGATTGCGGTTTTGAGTAATGAACCAGGCTGGAAGTTTTTAAAAGCCTCAGGAATCTTTTGCAGGTGTTTAGAGTTAATTAGTTGATTCAGATGATTAGGTTAATAGCTCGTTTAGAGAACCTTTTCATGATATGCTAATTTTTTGAGATCGGAATTTTGGGTTTTCATGAGCTGTATGCCAAAATCATCAATATTAAAACAATAAAAGGCTTGAACTACTTCAGTTGTGTTGTAATGAATCTAAAATATATGAAAGTCTAATGTTTATCAGTACATTACAGAAAATAATGAACTTTATCACAATATGCTAATTTTTTGAAAAGGACCTGTATAGACATAGACCGGTCATAACCATTAATAAGTCACCTTTCATATTTGCTCTGCAGCAATTCCTCAATCTGTGGCAAGATAGACGTGCAGAGGTCCAATTTCCACAGTGATCTGAAAAATAACTTCTTTTATTATAACTTCTGCTAAAATGATGGTGGGACAGGAGAAGGGAGTGATAAAGTGTGTGGATGCTTACGGTTTGAGGTTGATTATGTTAAGGATGTCCACCACAATAGAAAGATCATTCATAGATACCGCTGAATCCAGGGAAGTCTGGGCAACATGAAGGGAAATGCAAACACTGCTTTTAGTGTACTGCTGCTTTCAATAATAGCCCATTACAGCATTTACTAGATTACAATCAAGAAATACATTTTCGATGTGCAGCAGTAAATGTATCCATCAGCCAGTAACAGAGCTCTCATTACGTTCTGTCTGTCCCACAATTTATCAAAGCTCATCAGCTTGAGTGCTGTTGTACTTACCTTGACATCACCACTGGCCCAGACGGAGCGTACTGTGTCCAGGTTTTTATATCGACTGGTCAGCATAACGCACATGGTGTCATGGCCTTTTCGGATCTGTGCTAATGCCTCATCATCTCCCATCACGCTGGCTTTGGCATTTCGTGCATGCTGTTAAAACAGACATTACTCAGAATCATTCAGCATTTTACATACTGGTACAAAAGCAGTCAGTACAGTGCCCTTTTAAAAGGTACCAATGTGTGCATTTCAAGTATTATGATCCATATAGTTCTAGGAACTAGCCAGCATAGTGGTACCTAGAGAACCAATTTCTTCCTCAGGCCGTTTTCCTAATTACATTCACACCTGTAGCAGGAACTCTGAAGTGGCCGAAAATGACATCTTTATTTCATGCCATTTACAAACATCAACAAAAGCGAATGGAGAACGCAGTGACCAGAGTTGTTTGTTGCATGTTGTGGGTTTCGTGACAAGAGAATTTACGTGATTGAAAGAGCATGAAAATCTGAGAAATTGCAGAACATATCGATGCCGAGAAAACATGCAGTTATCGCCGTTTTCCATGTTTGTGGAGTAAATATTTTTATACTGCTTTTTAAAAGTGCCGGGTAGGTCGGCGCCAATAGTTAATGCACCGACATACAGCACAACTGTGCTCACGGCAACCAGAGTTTGAATCCCGGCTCGTGGTCCTTTGCTGAGTCCGCTCCCCTCTCTCTTCATCCAATGCTTTCCTGTCTACTCTACACGGTCCTTTCCAAATAAAAAGGCATAACGGGTGTTTCATATGCATTTGTCCAGTCAGCATACACTTACGTCACTAGTAGTTAATACAGAACTGTTTAGACCCTACTCTGAAGTAGGAGTTAATTTAGTTCCTCCAAATAGAGTTGCTAATACTACATTCCTAGTTCCTGTGGTGCGAACATGCCAAAAAGCGGGAACTACTGCCAATAGTTCTAGGAACTATGAAAAGGTTCCTCCGTTGACCTTAACACACAAATGAATAGCACCCTGGACTGGTGACAGCTGACTCTGGCAATATTAACGAACACACATAGTATATCCTAGCGCACTGTTCTTTAGTATTTTTTTAGAGACAAATTGGGAGTGATGAAGTATTTTGCTATCTTTATCAACAAAGCCACACATGGATCCATTCAGGGTTATGAGCATTACCATAGAAACAGAAAATTATCAAAAGGACGTGAACAGCTCCAGCAGCTCCAAGAATCTCTAATAATTACAGCAATTCAGACACTACATGAATGCAGCATAATACAAAAGTGAATCATCTTAAGGGAACAATAGTGCTAGACAGTAACATTAAACATCCATTGAACTCACAGAAAGGAACTCCCCTGCATTGAGGCCAATTGGTTCATTACGTGTCGAGAAGATGATTCCTGTAGAAGGTTTAGGTTTGGTGGTCGTAACCACAGGACGAGAGGGAGAGGTCACTGATGTGGTCACCACAGCTACTGGACGGGGAGCAGCAGCGATCACAGTTGGTTCAACTCTTTGTACTGGAGTAGAGGAGATAACGGGACCTTTCAACTGTCCTGCCTGAAAATACAGTCATCATAAATAACCTACACTTATGACTTCATCAAGAGACATTTAAGAAATGGAAAACCTACCCTGTCTATTACTGGAGTTACAATCTTAACTGCCGGGCCAGGTTTCTCTAGTACACTCTCTGAGAAAGAGTGGTCTAGGGGAGCTGGGAAGGGTTCAGTTCTTTTAGGTGGTGTACGTGCTGCATGGAAAAGCGGAGCAGGAATGACCAAGAAACAAGAGAATTAGATTATATACCATGGCACATGTAAAGCAGCATGTGTGAAAATTGCCTAACCTATTGTATTTTGTGCATCTAAAACTCACAGATGACACTGCGTGGCTGAAAGATCTCTTTATAATCTTCTGGGTTGGTGATTTCTGCACTGCTCTCTTTGTCTTCTTTCTCATCCTCACTGCTAGGACTTCTCCTCTCTCCTTCTGGACTCCGGCGATCAGCCTCTGAACTCTGTTTCATCCTACACAAGATCAGCATTCTTACATGCATTTGAAAATAATATCAGACAACCCTACTCCTAAGCTTTTTTTTTTCATTGAGATATATATATATATATATATATATATATATATATATATATATATATATATATATATATATATATATGAAGATATAGATTCAATTCATGTTTCAGTTCGATAATATTTTTAACTTTAAAACCCTCATCTGTCCCTCGGGTCAAAATGACCCGAAACTGATTTTCAAAGATTTTTTAAAAATCGACCGTTGATCGTTATGATACGAGACTTCTTGACTTTTGTCACACTTGCACCGGGAACACACAAAAAAAATGGAGTGGATTCGAAGTTTATGTGGGTGTTACCAAAAAAAAAAACAAAAAAAAAAAAAAAAAAAAAAAAAGTGTCAATTTGACCCAGAGCCAAAAAAAAAAAAGCATAGAATTTATGAAAAATTTTTAATTGAGTTGTCACTTGATCACGGAGTACACACACAAAAATTTGAGTCGTTTCCATTTTATGTGGGTGTAATAAAACGTAAAAAAATAAAAATTACCATACAAAATGTGACGATCCAGAAAAGATGCATACCCAAACGAAGGGCTGAGACTAGAATGTCCCCAATGCAGAGGAAAAAAAAACATCCATACACACACACAAACATGGAACACACACACTCCCATAGACATAACAAATAATGTTTCTGCTGGGAAATTAATATGATTGCCTTTTTGACCAAACACAGTTACATTTTAGTTATGAGGTGAAGACCAATCATTTGATATATTTATATTTTTAAATCTCTTTTATATTACATATGAAAAATTATGGATATGCATGTTTAGATTAAAATACAGTAATTTTTTTTTTCTTTTTTACAAAATAGTGTGAGAGTATATATATATATATATATATATATATATCTGAAAGCTAAATGAAGCCTCAAGTTGGTGTAGTTTTAAAGATTTCACATCTTGAGCTCAGTTCAGAATCTCCATAGGGTTCAAAAGGCCCATCTAGTCGCTGAAAATATAAATGCAATTTTTTGTCATTTTTTCCAGCCAGATGGCCGCAGACACTCAGTGACCCAGTTCCTGATGGATCATGATGTTTAAAGTAGAAATTGTGTATTTTTTTTTTATGAACAAAATGCAAATGCTTATTTTCATTTTTTTTTAATTCCAAAATTTAAGAAACAAATCACCAAAAAAACAAAACCTACATAAATAGAAAAAACTTCAGGACCGAGGAAAAAAAAAAAAAAAAACTTTGGATGGCCTTCGGGCCATTTTGACCCACGAGGGACACTTTTGTTATAGGTTCAGGACAGGTGAGGGCTAAAAGTAGTCTCTTATGCACACAAAAGACATGTACTGGTAATGTTTTTTTTGTTAGTTTGTTTCCAAAATCCTTTGAATAGAGTTCAAAAGAACAGCATTTGTGAAATAGAATTCTTTTGTAACAATGTAAAAGCCTTTCTGGTTAATTTAATGAATCTTTAAATAATAATTTATAAAAAGCACAATTTAGATTTAAGCTTTTAATTTATATGTTAAAGCAAATGCCTTCAAGGTAAACATTTTCTAGGTTCATGCACTCTCTGGGAACCCTTTGAACACTTAAGGCTCCAATATACTTCAAACGAAGTTCGTTTTCGTCCTTCGTTTCAGGGCAAAAAAAGTATATAGTTTTCGAACATTCCTGCTGGAGGCGGGGTGTAGATTAATGTAAACGTGTCGCGACGCTTGGTGTATCTAGCTCTTTTATTAAACTGGATAAATTACACGTTTTTAGATTTTATGTGTTGTCATAATTTGATAAAAACAAAGGTTTATTGTATGTTCTTTTGGCATTTTTTTTAAACCTTTTAAATTTGCTTATTGAAACAACAACAGCAGCATGGTGTAACATTTATTTGAAACACATCATGTATTTGGTATTGCTACCTTATATCTTTACGCTTTCATTTCGTTCTTTTCATGGCTTTGGAAAACTTGAAATCTGGTGTTTCTCTACGCTGCTTTTTGCATAACTCCGGGTCATCGACACCAAGCTTCGTTGCAATTTCTTTCTAAGAATTAAATACTTTCTCAGAATCTTTAAAATCTCTCCACGAGAGATCGTACAGGTGCAGATATATCTGTGGCAGCTCATGCTGACTTTCTTTTCCAGAAGTGACATTCCAAGGTCTACATGAGTGGATGTAACAAATCAGACAAAGACAAAAAGAAAATCTCACTCCTGTCCAGTGCAGGATGTAGTGGGTCGCTCGTAATTCCGCCTTAGTGTTGTTCCCATTGCAGATGTGGGAGCTGGGATCGGCTTGTCCTCAATCAGCCCTTGGATCACAGATCCTGACTTCTTCACTCGATTGAGATCAACAATGTACCAGCTCACATTATTTTGACTGTAGGATACAGCAATCTATTCAAGAGACAGATAGAAACCGTTAAAATGCATTTTTAAAGCTTTCCACCAAAAGAGTTTCTCAGAAAGCGTTTCTGGTCAGATGGCCCCTGTACACGTCTTCAGAGATCAGAGTGGAAATGGTCACCACGGACCTCTCCCACCAAACAGGTTCATTTAATCATCCCAGAAAGCAAGAGAAACGCAAGTTCACAAAATAGTACAGCTCCCACTCACGTCTGTATGTAAAGTGAAAAAGAAAGATTATGTATAAAAGTGCAAACCATTTGGTTGTTGCTGATGGCCAGGTCAGATACTTTGCCCCAGCCTACATGCACTACATCAAAGCAGCGGTCAGGCTCCCAACCATACACTCGTAGTGTGTTCTCAGAGCCGCTGTACAAGCAGCTACCATCAGGATTAAACAATATACTCCTGCAAAAAGGCAGAGAATTCAGCTAGGGGTCAAACAGAGAAAAACAAACATATCCAGACTGGAAAACAGATAACCACCTCACAACTCCCGTCTCGCCCTCTGACGAGCCAATTATGTTGAATTTCTCCAGGTCCCACAGCTTAACAGTCCTGCAGCAAATATACAAAACACATAAAGAGGGTGCCAGAGATAAACATGGGCAAAAGCAGCACTGAACACATTTAATTTAAGCCTCATCTATAAGCATTATTTACAGATGGACAAACACAACCTCACACACAGAAAAACACTTAGTACCGATCTGCACTCCCAGAGGCGAGCAGGTACTCATTGGGGTGGAATTGCACAACATTGACTGCTGATGTGTGTAATGTGAATTCAGTGATCATCTTGCCTGCTATCAGATCCCACAGCTAGACGGGGAACAGAATATGTATACACATTAAAAAAACAAAACTCCTTTTCATTCAGCCAAGCAAGATCACTTCCAAAAGTGAGATGGACAGCACAGTTCTCACCTTTACTGTGCTGTCATCACTGGCTGAAGCAAGCCATTTCCCATCAGGACTGAAGGCTAGACAGCGCACAGCCTGAGTGTGACCCTGCCAAGAGACAGTCATATTAACAACAAGCAAGGCCAATCACATTCATTAAGAGCTTGAGCATATGTAACAGATAAGAGACACTTTCCAAACTAAAGTGCTTTAAAAAAGAAAAAAAACCTCTTCATAAGTGCCATTAATGCCTTTAAAAGTCTTTGTTTAAAAGCTAAAGTGCATAAACCAAAGGCTGAATCTAGCAACAAGACACAAAACAGACATTGTGCAAAACAGTAGAGTAAGAGATAGAGAGCGCCTCACTAATCCACAGATTAATCATGTGTTCAGACACAACTGAGTGTTAAGGGTGATTAGCCTGGCTTCTGATTGCACACACACACACGCCAGCCTTGTACTTACCTTATATCTGAATACACATCCTTTCCTTCTCACATCCCACAACTAGACAAGAAATAAAATAAAGACATGAAAATTAATCTTTCAAAAAATACACGGCGATATATCAGCTTATCAGTAAATGAGAGAGAATCAATTTTTCTCTTTACAGCATTCAAGGCAAATGCATTTAACACACCTTAATATTGCTATCCACAGAGCCAGACGCCAGGTATTCTCCCATGGGGTGGAAGTCCAGACTGCAGATACTGGCTTTGTGCCCCATCAAAGTGCGCAGAACTTATATATAAAACAAAATTAATTTAGCAATAGGTAAACATACTCTGAAAAAGTTGCTCAAAAAGTGTTTCTGGTCAGATGGCCCCTGTTTGTCTTCAAGGATCAGAGTGGAAGGATCACTACGGGACCTCTTCCACCAAACAGGTTCATTTAATCATCCCAGAAAGTGAGAGGAACACCATTACTACATCTTTGTGAAATAGCATTGTTTTTCATCTTGTTTTTCAACAGCTCTACAGCAAATGTTGGCCTGGCACCCATCAGTGTACAGAACATCAATTCAGTTATAAGAATTAACAATTTTTAACACATTTTTAACAATGACTTATCAATTAAGGTTTATTGGGTCAATCTCAAAGCCTGTCAAGAAATTTCTGCCTCATTTCATCCCATAACCCTAAAGAATTCTTTTTTTCCATAAATGAAATGAAGTCTATATTTAGGACCATTACAATATTTTTACAGAACCACTTTGAATTTAAGTTTGTTTCTTAATTTCTGACATAAATACACAGCGGACTCCCAATATAAAGTGGGACCCTAATTTCCTCATTTTGGAGATCAACATAAGCTCCACATTTTCTTTACTGGTTTCAAGAGAATGCCCCAGTTTCTTATTATAGATTTTGTGTTAACCAAAGTGCAAAAGCTGCAGCACAAACCACTTACTTTTAGCAGCCTCCAAATCCCAAAGCCGGAGAGAGCCAGACTGAGAACCGGCCACCACACGCTCTTCAGAACTGTTGAACTGGATACACTCCACTGGGCTGGTGTGGCCCGTGAGACTCTACAGAACACAGACAAACACTGCATCAAATAGCTGCGAGACACTTAATTCTCTCCAATAAACACATAACAGAGGGTTTTACCATAATGCAGTTTGGTTTGCTGACAGCCCAGATATTGACTCTGCAGTCCTCGCCGCCAGTGGCCAGCAAACGACCAGACGATTTCCCCAACACCAGTGAAGACACACTGCTGGAGTGAGCCACAATCTCCTCTGAACAACACGTATGAAAAAGCCAGTCACAATTACCACAACTTCAAATGGAGATCCTGACTATTTAAGTATTAATACATTCTGTTGTGTACTCACGAAGTTTCCATGATGTTATAGTTGTGCTGGTGAGAGCCATCGTGATGATCATGTGATTGGGTCAACTCACTATGCTCATTTCACCAACACCTATGTCAGGGATGCGACGATGTTATTTCTTCTCTGTCCATCTGTCTATAAGAAAAAACTAAATTGATGCAAGCTTTTTTTATTTTACTGAATTTTAAAACATTTTTAACCATTTCATGAACTTGCTTAAGTTTTTACAGAAAATTTTCAATTTTCACTTTTTTTTCTCTTGAAAACATTTCAAAACATTTAATGAATGGCTCGGTTATTCTTAATTTCTTCAGAATATCAACATATGTATCTTAGTCCAAAAGTCTTTGAGGTTAACTGATATAACTGTATCTGGAAAATAGTGATCTGAGACATTGTATTATGTTGAACATCAACGTTTTTGTGCCTATGTTAATGAATAATTTGTAGAGACTTTAATTTGCTGAGTAAATCGTTTTTATTTTAGGAGTGAAGTAATATAATTAGACCTTTGGGGTAAGACTTGCGTATCATGTCGTTACTAATGCTTTTTTAAATTTAATTTAAATTTAATACTCATTGCAATTCATTAGGTTACTCAATTTCATGAATCAGATGTACATTTCCGACATCGATATGTGTTAAACCCTACAGCCTAATTAAGTAAACATTTAATTTTAAATCATAGTGTTGCCATTATGACTTTATTATATTATTGAAATTATAACACCGGCAACTAAACAATAGTTTATTATTATGCCTGTGTGCAAGTCATATACACTCCCCTCCAAAAGTATTGGAACAGTGAGGCCAATTCCTTTATTTTTGCTGTAGACTTCAAACATTTGGGTTTGACATCAAAAGATGAATATCAGAAATAGATTTACATGCCAGCTTTTATTTCCAGGTATTTACATCTGGATCTGACACACAACTTAGAAGATATCACCTTTTGTTTGAACCCACCCATTTTTCATGCGAGCAAAAGTATTGGAACAGATAGAATTGACATAGATTAAAGTGAAAAAGACTTAATATTTAGTTGCAAACAAAAACTGCATCAAGCCTGTGACCCATTGACGTCGCCAAACGTTTCCATTCTTTTGTGATGCTTTTCCAGGCAGCCCAGCCTCTTTCAGTTGTTGTTTGTTTAGAGGGGATACCCCCTTCAGTCTCCTCTTTAGCAGGTAAAAGGCATGCTCTATAGGGTTTAAGTCTGGAGATTGACTTGGCCAGTCTAAAACCTTCCACTTCTTGCCCCTGATGAGCTCCTTTGTTGTTTTTGCAGTGTGTTTTGGGTCATTATCTTGCTGCAAGATGAAGGATCTCCCAATAAGTTTGGTTGCATCTTTCTTTAAATTGGCAGAGAAAATGTTTCTGTAGACTTCCAAGTTCATTTTGCTGCTGCCATCATGTTACATCAATGAAGATTAATGAGCCCGTCCCTGAAGAAGCCATGCAAGCCCAAGCCATGACATTATCTCCACTGTGTTTCACAGATGAGCTTGTATGTTGTATTGGGATCATGAGCAGATCCTTTCCTTCTCCAAACTTTAGCCTTTCCATCACTTTGGTAAAGGTTAATCTTTGTCTCATCAGTCCATAAAACTTTGTCCCAGAATTTTTGAGGCTCATCTCTGTACTTTTTGGCAAATTCCAGCCTGGCCTTCCTATTCTTCTTGCTAATGAGTGGTTTGCATCTTCTGGTGTAGCCTCTGTACTTTTGTTCATGAAGTCTTCTGCGAACAGTAGATTGTGATACCTTCACTCCTGCCCTCTGGAGGTTGTTGCTGATCTCACTTACAGTTGTTTTAGGGTCTTTCCTGACAGCTCTCACAATGTTTCTGTCATCAACTGCAGTTGTTTTCCTTGGTCAACCTGTTCGATGTCTGTTACTTCGTACACCAGTGGCTTCTTTCTTCAGGACATTCCAAATGGTTGAAATGGCTATGGCCAATGTGTGTGCAATGGTTTGACTGATTTTCCTTCTCTCAGCTTCGCAATTGCTTGTTTTTCACCCATAGACAGCTCTCTGGTTTTCATGTTGGTTACACCTCTTAACTATAGATGAAGTTTGAACAGGAAAACCCCAAATCTGAAACTGAGCGTAGACATTCAGTGCCAATTATTGTTTGAATATTCACGGTGATGGGACACACCTGGGCAACAAACTACACCTGTCAGTCACATGTTCCAATACTTTTGCTCACATGAAAAATGGGTGGGTTCAAACAAAAAGTGATAAAAGTTGTGTCAGATCCAGATGTAAATACCTGGAAATAAAAGCCGGCATCTAAATCTCTTTCTGATATTCATCTTTTGATGTCAAACCCAAATGTTTTCAGTCTACAGCAAAAATAAAGGAATTGGCCTCACTTGGTTATTGAGTTAGTTACTAAATTGTAAAGTACAAACAAGATCAGCGAGGGTTGGCTTCTTGTCCCGGGTAGGGGGTCAGGTTACTTACCTCAATAGTAAATGCACCTTGTTCTTTAGACCTAATAACACCAATTAAAGCAGTGATTCGGTGTAAAATCATGTTTATCACGACAGCGGTCAAATGCAAGGCGTTTATGGACAAAGAGCAGCCAGGTATCGCCGTTTCAAACTATGATCTTTCACGCTGAAACCTAACCTTATTAGTCTAACAATTATGCACACAAACATATTCTACAACGTACATAAAGTCCGAAACTGGAGCAAGATAAATATCCAGTTAACGTTAGTCACTTTGCCACGCGAGTCTGTATCACAGCTAAATTAGCAGTTGTAACTTGTGTGAAAATTAGCAATTGATCGCTTTCAAATGTACTTTCGATCATTATCTCTTTCTAACTCTGTTAAAAGCTTGACTAACAAGTCATTCTAATAAACATAGTAACAGGTTAGAGACTTAAACCTGTTTTTGTTGGAGAACTTTCCGCTTAGTTAGCTTTGCTACGTGGCTAACGAACTCATCTGAACTGTCACGTAAACAAATACCCTGCATTTAACGTTACCTGGTTGCCTTTATCTGTTCTGTGATGCTGTTAAAGTCCAGAGACCGTTGATGTATATTTATGAGATGAAAGTTGACGACAAAACACTCGACCGATAAACATCGACCCACTTAAATTTTGCTATTGTCATGTTTCTGATTAGTTGCTAACGTTAGCGGTAGCTTAGCAACAGTTCTCCTTACCTTCCTTGTGCTGATGACGGTCAGTCTGGGTTAAATAGGGACTCTCGTGGCTGAAGTCTGCCGATAGACAGATCAGATCAGCTCTAATGAGAAAAAAAGATTAGTTTAGGTTTAGGACGAGAAAAGATCCGAGTGCGCGCATTTCAGCGTGCGCATGCGCAGTGGAACTATGGCAACTAGCCACATTAATACAGTCGTTCTCGATCTTGGTTCTGCAGCAGCTTCATTTAACACATATGATTTATTAAGTCATTTAATAGAGAATCCAATCTTTAGGTCAGCCAAGGAAAACATTAAAATTGTGCAGCACCAGGGGCTATCACAACGTAAAACAACTTCTTGCCAAATTCTGGGGGCCCCACAATAGGAATCATCTAATATATTTCAGGTCTTTAAATAACGTTACACTACTAAAAAGCTCATGAATTGAATCAGGTGTGTTTGACATCCAAAGTATGTGCTGTTGGGATGGCCCCCAGGAACACTGCCCAAAAAAACATCCTGCTGTCCTTCACTCAGCCAGGACTGGGTCCGAATGAACCAGGAACTGAGAAATTATATCAATTTAGAAGAAAATTTGCATCAACTCATCATTTTATAATAGTTTATTTATAATCAGTGAGTCTCCATAAATTTCTGCTGAAACAACGTATTTTAATCAGGTTGTCAAGATGGATTTTATATCTTCCTTTGCTCATTTCTTTAGTCCATCGAAATGTTAAATTGATTTTGGGCCAGTCAATACTGTGAGGTCATGCTTATTAAAAGTTATTCTTGATACGAACCCATCCAACTTTCATAAAGCAGTATAGTTTCATTTGAACGGTTAAAAATATGTAACCAGACAGTCCTTTATTGCCACTCAAGGTCAATTATTTCTACTTTGGCGTTCCATCAAGGCAGCACCAGGCTGCACCTATAGCTTCAACAGAATACCACATCACAAAGATGACTAACTTTGATACAGAAACAGCACATGAATTCCCCCGTACTGAACAATCACAGCAATATTTTCTGAAAGGCCAAAGAGGGATATGTAGCTGCACCTGTTTAAAAGTACTCATTAGCAACTGAAACTAATGATATGAAAGCTCACTATAGTAAGCCAAGGCATTCTGTGTGAGTTTGACTCACTTTATGATTAAAAAAATATGTGGAGCCCCACTCAGAGGCACACCTGAGCTAGAGATTTTAAGATGGACAAAGTGAGAGAAAGGAACCAAAGGGCCGAAAAGGACAGAGCAGCTGATGACAAGTGAGAAAAAGTCAAAGAGACTTTACAATGCCCATCTATTGTCTGGACTAACCGGTCATATCAAATATCTCAGAATAATTTAGATTGCATGTTCTTTGTAACTGTATAATACATGTAAAAAATTCAACAGACAAGTCTAGAATCTCTTCATCTGTCGTCTTTCCTGTCGCCTCTGTTTCTTGTCATTCTTCTCGTTCTCTTCAGGGGCTGCCTGTGATTCAGCAGAAAACCAGGGGCCCAGGAAGTTTACCCACAATAAATGCAAAGCCCTTGCAGGTGCCTGATGTGAAGAGAAAGCAAACAATACGAATTCAGTAAAAATGGAATTGTGAAACCTCAAAGATATCACACTCAGTACAATTATGCAGTCTCACCAAGAGCCAGAAGTACCAGAAGTAAGATGACAGAGTGCTGAGGACCTGAACAATAGCAGTAAGAAGAATCACATCCTTCAGGTGTCTGCATGTCAATATAAAAAAAAGTCAAGTCATGGTCATGAGGAGAATTAATCATTGTCTGGAAATATAGAACATATAAAATTGTTCAGATTAAACATCTGACTCACTCTGCCATGCCCTGTTCCATGTTAAGGTCGATCCCTCCATCCAGCAAGCTACCATCTTCAGCAAATGCAGGTTTGGCCATTGCTGACATAGATTTGTAACTGCCAATGTAGACCGCCACTGCGAACAGTAGAAAGAACTGGTACAAAGGAGACAAAGAGAGAAGTGAATAACATTTACCAAAATATTGGAAACCACCAAAAGTTTATCATCTCCCGTTGACCAAAACAACCCATATACAGTGGTCTACATAAAACATCTAGCAAAGTTCTAGAGGTGGAGAGATGGACATTATTGTCTTTTACGAGTTTTTCAAACTGGGGTCTGCAAAGAAGTGCTAGAGGGGCCATAGAGAAGTTAAGAGAAAAGCAGTAATACACCTTACATTACTGTATTATAGCGAGTAGAAAAAATGTATAACACAACATAATATAAATTAAATTTAAAAAATTCACAATATAAATTGGGTCTTAATACATACAAAATACAGCTGCCTTATACATTTTATAATGGGGGCCCCTCACATACGGATAATTATGGGGTCCATGGCATCTAAAAGATTGAAAACCCCTGGTCTATTTCCCACGAGCAGATATGCATGCAACATCTGCAAGACTTGCTCACACACATCACTGAATGCAAAAGCACTAAATATACATATTCTGAATGATGCTCTTATTCACATCACACTCTGACTCACCCATGTCCAAAATGTAGAGGAGTTATAAAAGAGCAAGAGATTGACTGCTACATAAATAGCCTGCAACACAACAAATAAATCAATTAAAAACATGAAACACATTTATAAAGGCAGACTGAAGCTCAGATGCATGCCTTACGTTTGCTCCCAGGATGATTCTGCAGTAGAACTTGAGAGTATCCTGGTTTTCGTCATGAATTTGTTTTTTGCCTTTGGTTCCAACTTTTCCTTTCGGCTAAAGAGACACATATTACTTAACAGGACAGCACAGCCACGCAGAAAATCTCGCTAGTTAGGATAAACAGTTATCACATGAATACATTTAAAGACACACAGTTATTAATCATGTTTCTGTTTTAATAGCTAGTCAAGATTGTCTCATACCGCCATCTCCCCTGAGTTCTCCTTCTCGTGCGACTATTTCACCCGATAACGCCTTTCTCTTTAGGCATCTAAAAACTGACGGATCTGATTATCTTATAAAGAATTATCTTCAAAACCAAACAAATGCCAAATAACACCTAAGCAAAATAACACATCAGCATTCGAGAGCACGTTTCCGGCGCTTGGGAAATGCGTCACAGTCAGATGCTGCTAAAAAGCGCCACCTCGTGCTAACGTAATGTAAGTACGGGACTTCTGCAATGACAGATTTAAAGATTTTCATTTTGAATAAATGTGTCTGTACAGTATTCAACGTTTAGATTAGAGAACAATGTTCTTAAATGTATTTTTAGTTTTCCTCCAAAACTGCCTTACAGATACCAAAGGTATTTTAGGGTACAACAGGAAGTATCCCCAGACTGCACCCTGGACGATGGGGTGGGGCGACAGTGTCAATTTCATTGGTTCATTGGTCTGATACAGCAGAGCTGGACTTTTGTGCACGAGCATTCTTTTATTTATTTTATTTTTTGCACTAATAACAGAACCTTCATGTCATTTTTCAAAACACAAAACTCAAAACAGCTATTATTTGTAACACAGGCTGTCCAATGTTCAAAACTTTGCATATTGCGTCCATACCTTTAAAGAAGCCTTGCATTTGCAGAAGCATTGTTTCAAAATACTAATTTATTATGAAATATCATAGGAACATTACTTTAGCGCACCCACACACAAGACACCCATAGTTCCACTGTGTAGCTGTTAGTACAATATAGTTGTTGAAATCACATGATGCAGCTTTCATTATGGTTCTCCACATTCATGCATCATTGTAATAGACTAGAGAGAAAAGTACAGACACTGGAATCATTACAGTAAACTAAAATTTGAAAATTATTGATGAAATAATCAACCCGACAGGTTTTTCAAAAAACTTAGAAGAGAAGATTAGATAAGAAAAAAAAGGATAAGAAAAAACTACATTAGGCCTATAGTAAAATGTCACCTGGAGTGTTCCTCACTGCACTTCTATGTTTTTATCAACCATGTCTTGTGGATTTAGCCACAGGTTCTCATCCACATCATAATGGATGTTTTCATTACTTCTTCTGGCATGGCAAATACAGGCCTGACATTGGTCTCCTGTGACATCATTGCAGGCATCATCTATGGTCTGGAGCAGCTTGATTTGTTTGTGAGGGGGTCTATTGTGAACCCTCCACCTCCATGCGGAGGAAAACTCTTCAGTCGGGTTACAGTAAGGAAAGGGGAGTATGGGTGTAAATACAAGGTGATAAACTGTGGATGGGCCTGAAACCACACTCAAAAAAATGCTGGGTTTTTACGATTGCTTACACTCTAAAATGAAAAATAACACACAGTTAGTGAAACCTTACACTCAAAGAGCAAAACCTCAGTCCAGATCTGCAGAACTATAAGCACATTCTCAGCCTCACACTTTTTGCAAAACACTACACACAGTTTTTGTAACAGTGTTTTGAATTGATCTCACTAGTGTTCTCTCTCTGTGTATTTGTCAGGTTTGTGTGTCATCTGAGGCCAAAATGTGAGACTGATAAAAGAGAATGTGTTTTTGACTAAATTGTTTGACTTTGACCTGGAAGTCTGAAGTTTGCACAAATTGGTCTGTAGTTTTGAGATTGTGTTTATAGTTGTGAGAAAATGGTGAATTGTTTCATGAATTGTGTGTTAGCAATGGAGAAAAACTGTAAATGAAGTCAGATATTATTACAGTTTTCACAGTACACGGAGCAGACATACTTTAACATTGAGCAGTTTTAGCGGGGCGATGTTGATAAAAATGATCCACTGTTTTGAGACTGAGCTGTTTTGTATAATGTATAATGTAATTTATGTATGTAGCCTATATTCTTTATTTTAGGATCGGTGGATAAGCAAAAACCTAGGATATGATGATAATTCACTGTAGTTCAGTAAGACATAGGACAAACCCGCAAATGGTTTTATTTAAAAAAAAAAAAAACTGTGGTGACAAATAAGACAATAATACCAAATAGCCCATCTGCGTGAACTGGGGTTTTTATGTGTGGATAATGGGAAAAAAAAAACTTGCTGAAACAATATTTTATTTATTTTTTTGCATTTAGGCCTATTTTAAATGTTTTTGTTTACTAAAACAGCTGTTATTAAATCTGACTGTCATGAATCAGACCTCTGTGGCTCTCTCCGATGGCCACCGGAGGGCACCCTCACCTGAGTATTGATTTTCCCGGACTCCATTTCCCATGCACCCGTTCAGAGACTAATCACCTGCACAGGTGTTCCCCATTATCCACCACAGCACTCACACTCACACTCTTTGTGATGTCTTGTTTTGCCCTGGCTGACATTTCTGAGCGGTTACCCTGTGATTCTGTGACCCTTTTGTGTATGATCTTGGACTGTTTGACTACTGTTGAGTCTCTGCTGCCTGCCCTTGTGATCTTGCTCTTTGGAGCTCCGACTGTTTTGCTGCCTGCCTTGACTCCTGCCCGGTATCGTTTCTGCCTCTGATATTCCTGCCATTGTTGATTGAACACTGCCTGTTTGACCCTGCTTTTGATTATTAAAGTTATATGCAAATGGATCCACATGCTTCTGACCCATCATTACACTGACCTACAGCAAATATTAATGTGCTTTAGTGCGTCTTTAAGCAATGGGTCTAAATGTTAAAATATTTTCTCTGCAACATTTTTATTTATACTCTTATATAGCCTATATGCACAAATTAAATTACTGGTTTTGTGGCTCAATCCTTTAAAAAGAACCAGGAATCACTACTATTTTTAGTATTTATTAGTTTTTAATAAAAATAAAATGATAATTACATGCAGAAAAGCACTTTCATTAATAGTGCTCACATACCTATTGCACAGATTTACAGCTCTGAGTGATTTATTATTCAATGCAGGTCTATATGGCTGCAATGATCGAGTGTTAATGAATCTAAATTCATCCCGTTTACAGATTAGAACATGCACACACTATGAGGATCCATAAATAATTGGATTTTTAATATCTGATGTCACGAACACTTATTTACATTTAGTCATTTGGCAGACACCAATTTACTATAAGATGGGAACCTTTAAAAACTGTAAGAATCACTATAGGCTCAAATATTTTATTAAGATATAAACAAGGAAACCCTGAACTTGCTATGAAAACATTTTATAAGCACTTTATAACCTACAAGTTTGTGACGCATTGAGCAATGGCTAACTCATCTCTTTAAATGCTGTCTTCATTTTGGGTTGTGCATTTATGGTCTTTGGGGTCTCTAGAAATGTATTTTTGTAATTTTACTCTGTTAATGTTTTTGCTCCACGTGTGTAGTTTTTGGAGGATTTATTACATTTTTACAATTTATATAATTTTTTTTATATTGGTTTTTATACAAAAAACAGCTTTTTAGGTAAAATTCACTTTATAAAAGACCCACATTTCTGTCTTGCATTCAACATGGATAATTTGACATGGTTTAGTGTAAAAAAATTTGCCCATCTTTTGGAAATTGCAGTTTTAATAGTAAAAATTTAATTTTTACCAGTAGATGGCTGCGGAGCTCTACTATTTGCTATTTGAAAAAACTGAAAGATATCTTTTCACAAATTTGTTTCAGTTGGATTCATATCTACATATGAAATCACAATTATAACAAAAATGACTGTCAAAGTTTTGCATTTTTAGAACTGAAAAAAAAAAATCAGTTTTTCAATAATGTTACATTATGATTAGAATCAAACCTGAAGGAGAAAAGCTGGAGTCATTAGAGTATCATTTATTTCAATCATCTGTTTGTCATATAATTTTAAGTGTGTGTGCGCGTGTGCATTGTCGATGTGTCAGTGTCACCAATTAATTTTTGTGATGGTTTTGCATTTTTGATTATTTTATTTGACAAATTATAAGAGAGCAGTTGTTATGGTCTCACAAATTTGTTTGTGTGTGTGTACCTGTTTTTCTATTCAGGTGGGGACTTAAACCTGAATACACACAGACTCATGGGGACTCGTGTCACGGTGGGGACCTAATCTGAGGTCCCCATGAGTAAACAAGTGAAGTGAGTGTGAAGTGACATTCAGCCAAGTATGGTGACCCATACTCTGAATTCGTGCTCTGCATTTAACCCATCCAACGTGCACACACACAGCAGTGAACACACACACACACACACACACACCGTGAACACACACCCGGAGCAGTGGGCAGCCATTTATGCTGCGGCGCCCGGGGAGCAGTTGGGGGTTCGGTGCCTTGCTCAAGGGCACCTCAGTCGTGGTATTGAGGGTGGAGAGAGCGCTGGACATTCACTCCCCCCACCTACAATTCCTGCCGGCCGGAGACTCGAACCCGCAACCTTTGGATCACGAGTCCAACTCTCTAACCATTAGGCCACGACGCTAATAAATCACACAGAATGACGTTTTTTGAAAATCTTAAAATGCAGGAAGTTTCCTGTGAGGGCTAAGTTTAGGTGTAGGGCAATAGAAAATATGGTCTGTACAGTAGAAAAAGCATTACGCCTATGGAGAGTCCCCACAAGGATAGATCATAGCATGTTTTATCAATTTAGCCTTCTCAAATCATCACGACTTGCCTAAAATAAAATCTATAGATATACTAAAACAGCTCAAGCATATAACAATGTTTAAACGTTAAACCTAGATAAATGTGCGCTGTAGGTGGGGGGAGTGAATATACAGCGCGCTCTCCACCCTCAGCACCACAACTGAGCAAGGCACCGAACCCCCAACTGCTCCCTGGGTGCCGCAGCATAAATGGCTGCCCACAGCTCCGGGTGTGTGTTCACTGTGTGTGTGTGTGCACTTTGGATGGGTTAAAGGCAGAGCATGAATTCTGAGTATGGGTCAGCATACTTGACCCGGCCCTTGGGTCCGGGGCGAAATGCAGGGCTCTACTTTGCAGCTGTTTATCATCTCCACATTGAGAAGGACATTTCTTTGCCTTATCTGGTATTACCTTAGAATATGTTAGAAGAACTAAACACGAACATAGCACTTATGTCATGTGGTAATTGTTTATAATTCTCATCTTTTTTATCAATAGTCACAGTTCCACACAGTGCAAAGGATATATACTTGCCGAAGCCATGCTGGGGAAATCACACCCCTATTTTCCGTGATGCTGGTATGCAGCTGAAAGCATACTGTTACCATGATCCTGCTACCTGTGGCTTTGACTTTACTGAAGCACTCGATGACATCTCAGTGAGCCAGCATCACACAGTACACTTTCCTATACAGTCTTATGAGCCAGTAAAAATGTGTATAATGTTACAAATTCTATTTTAAATGAATGCTGTTCTTTTGAATTTGAGTTCATTAAAGAATCTTGAAAAAATATATCACAGTTTCCACAAAAATATTAAGCAGCACCTTAGATTTCAGCATTGATGATAATAATAAATGTTTCTTGAATACCGAATTAGTTTATTATAATGATTTTGTGATACTGAATTAGAAATGTTTGCCTGTCTGAGATGCATTGAATGTTTAGCATCTTTTCTTGACCTAGAAAATTCCAGAGCATAGTGTAATCATGCTCCATGCTTGTGCTCATAACCCCACTGGTGTCGACCCCTGACTAGAGCAGTGGAAGGAGCTCTCGGCTGTCATCAAAGTGCATGTCTGTTGTTGTGATTTTGTTTTTATCCTTCATGCCTCCTTCATTTCACATAAGCATTATTTGTAAAGCATAGCATAAATAACGATGTTTCTTTTGAATTCCTTGAATAAGATGTAACCCCTAGGGGGCCTTTTGTAACCGATCACAAGTTGATAACCAACAATCTAAATATTAGATGTCTACAAGCAGGCTATCCCAATAAAGGGAAATAAAAGGATAAAGCGGGACTGGAGTATTAGAAAAAAAACAATTTATTTTATTTCTCAAATTAGACATACACATGAAAAACAGACGTTAGGCCTCTGGACAAATTCAACAACGGGGGCAACAAAGTGCAAAATCAAGGTGTTTGAATAAATAGCACTCAATAAAAATTCAGCAAAACTTAAACTCAGAATAAATAAGGCACATCACAAGTCACATGCACAAAAAGAACAAAAAAGTTACACTCAGTAAATCAGTGGCCACACAACAAAGTTGTTACCCCCCAAGATATTGTACCAACCCAATGGCCTAAAATACAAACATTACATACACAAACAAAGCATACAACAACACGCACAAGGGAGAGACTGAGGGGCAACACAGTGGGCCTCCCTCCCACACCCACACTCACACTGAATACTAAAAACAAGGCACAGGAAAAACAGTGGCCAAGATGGCATATGACGACCCTCCTGTATGAACGCAGACCACAGCGTCCAGCCAAGAGCTTGTTTGGCAATACTGTAGCGATCACTTTATTATGTCTGGTTTTTACTCGTACATTCCCAGGCCAAAATTCTCCATACAACAATCAGCACTCGGCAAACTTGTAGTGGTCACACTCTGAACCAGTAACTAATTTTCGTTGAACCACGCAGACACCATTCCTAGCCAATGAGGGCTCGTGAAGACAAGGAGCTGGATGTAACCACGGCACCGAATAACCGCACAAACACCAAGTCGAGATCAACTCGTACAACAAATCAAGAGTCCAAGAAACCAAGAGTCTGTAGCACAACACTAATCAGAGGAACCGCCGGCTTGCTGGATTTAAAGGTGCAGCGCCAAACAGCCACCACCTGATTCAATCAAGGCGCAATTCCCGCTGCCTACGTCCTACCCGCTACAAAGATACTCCAAACTGTTGACCTGATGTTGCTTCACCAACTTGTTGTCCACTCTCTCTCTGTAGAAGAGGAAACTTCTAGTGTTCTTCATCATAGCCTACCAGGGCTTTGCTAGTGGAGATATTGATTGCGATGCCTGGGCTGTGAGATACTTCATTGAGGAGGGGCACGATGTCCTCAATGTCTCAGTCCTTTGCCAAGAACATGGGTCTCTATGGTGAGTATATTGTGTGTAGGACACTGCCTTTACACTGTGAAAAATTTCCTTTTTTTTTTCTATCAATATCCAGGCCAGATTGGATCTTGATGTATGTGTGTAAATTGCACAAAAAAAAAGAAGAATCCTTATATATATATATATATATATATATATATAATTTTTTTTTTTTTTTTTTTTTGGTCACCATTTGGTTAGGCCAGTTTTTTTAATAAAAAAAAATAATTAAATTAGAAGTGTAAGAAATAAATAAAAAATCTGTTAAAATTATTTAGATAAAAGATTATCCACATACTGCTCACTGGATTATTAATATGACATCAATGTAATTAACATCATAGATACAGAGAGTAACACTTTGTAACATTTAACAGGTCAATAAAGTTTAGCACAGCGTGTCCCTTAAATGCATCTGTTCTGTATCCTGGACAGACACAGCCTGTCTAATAGCAAAAAAAAAAATTATGACTATTTAGGGCAGGAAATATCACAAAATGTCCAAAGAAAATGAAGTCAGTGAACAAAAAGCAACATACCTTACAAACACTACCACTCAAAAGTTTGGGGTTAGTAAGATGTTTTAATGTTTTGAAAGAAATCTGCAACATTGTGAAATAATTTTGCTAATTAAAATAACTGTTTTATTTTGTATTGTATTTTAAAATATATTTAATATATATTTTAAAAAGTTTGCTTTGATAAAATATGATTTACAATGTTACAAAATATCTATTTCTATTCATCAATGTAATCCTTGCTGACTAAAAGTAAAAAAAAAAGCAAAAAAAAGCAAAAAGCATGTTGACCACAAACTCTTTAACTCTCTAACACAGGGGTCATCAAACTTGATCCTGGAGGTCTGGTGTCCTGCAGAGTTTAGCTTATTTATACACCACCATCAGGGGCGTAGCCATCATTTCAAAAGTGGGGGGGACGGAATGTCTAGTGTTATACCTGTTTTTTTGTTGTTGTTTTTTTTCAGTTAACCCTTGTCTAATTGACAGGTTTTATTTTTAATCATACCTTTTTGCTTAATATGCTTTATGATTATATTATTATATATGATTATAAAATAGAAGGAAAGAAAGATAGAAAAAAGAAAAAGAAAGAAAGAAATACAACAGCTTGTCACTGGGACAGTACCCTTAAAAGCACATCTTTGTACCTTATTTACCCCAAAAAGTTTCATAGTTGTACATTACAGTACATATACTCTAATGTACTAATATGCACCTTTTTGAGTATAAGTTACAAAGATGTCCTTATAAGGGTACTATTTTTTACATATTTCAGATAGTATTTTGTGAGTGTTGTATGTAGAGTACATGGCACACAGTAATGGATACTTGTACATACTCCATACTCCTTTATTCTGTTCTGTTCTATTATACATTAATCTGATTAATCTATGTTAAAAGGTATAAGAAATATCTTATCATAGACAATGCTGTAAATAATCTTTACCTCTGAAGCCTCACTGAAACTTCACTCATTCACTCTCAACTGTATTCACTTCTGCCTCTGTCTACAGCAAATAAAGCAGAGTTTGAAACATGTACATACAGGGAATAGTGACATACAGAAGAAAATAACACATTAAGTACACTGCTGGACAATAACCAATAATTAGTATCCTAAATTATTTTTTAACACTTTAGAATGATAAACATATATTCACTATTAACTATTACTTTTGCCTCAAACTCTTCATTTACTGCTTATTAATAGCTTGTAAGGTAGTCGTTGTAGTTGTTAAGTTTAAGAATACAGAATTAATATATGCTTAAGTACTAATAAACAAGCAATATGCAAGCTAATAATTGCATACTGTGGTTAAAAATTATAGCTGAGTTGTTCATCATACTAATGTTATTTTTTATTTTTCTATATTTGACTAATGTGTTTTTTATGATTGGTCCATATATAATCCTACAAACGCTTGTGTATTAATAGATTTTATACAATATAAAAACAGCCAGGTGTTAAACGCCACTCTATCAGTTCTTCTCATCTGTGAAGTGTGTTTTTCTTGTTTGTCGTCCTGATTCTGCTCTAACAAACCTAGGCTGACCGTTTCTTGTTCATTCTTGACAACACATAAAAACGTCAAATTAGTGCAATAATGACAGAGCAGCCCTAAATGAAGATCGGTCCTGTATCAGATCAGTGCTTGCATACTTGATTGAAATACCTCATGTAGAATTGAACATTAGAGTTAAACATGTCACAATGCTGCAAACGATGTAAAATCTCAGTTCAACATTATCTTTATTCTTATTTGAAGGGTTCTGATAACATACATACGTGTTAAAATAAAAGACGTTACAAAAGAGTTACGGACAATTACACTGAAAATAAATAAGTGCATGTTTGTCCATTCAGCTTTTTTTTTCTCCATATAATGAACATCAAAACGTGCTAATTATTCAACAAGAGCAATAGGCAGAGTCACTCAACATTGTGCAACACTATTCGGATCCCACATGACAACTTACGCTGCTTGACTGTTTCGTAAAAAAGGAGTGAAGAGTTTCTTGCCGCTTTGAACTCATCTCGACCTCTAATGAATGATGGATACAGCGCGGGACCGCGGGCGCGAGCCTGCATGTCGTGACGTCACAAACTGAGTGACTGATTGCCATGGAAACGTAAACGTCATGTATAAATTATCTTGTCTCTTTGAATTTTAAATTAGTCTGCATTTATATACATTGCTCCATTAAAACCTCAACATATCGAGAATACAACTGTCCAATGAAAAAGTGCGGGGGACGAATTTATTTTTTTATAAAAAGTGGGGGGGACACGTCCCTCACGTAATCTACGCCCCTGCAAATTTGGTGAATACGGTAGAATGAACTACGTTACCCATAAGCTGGAAGTCATAAATGAAGCGGCGCACCGCAGATCGATCGGTGTATGACATCAAAGTACCGCGAGAGCGAAGACTACTCCGTTTGCGTTCGCATCGCTCTCGCGATACTTTGATGTCGAACACACCCACAGCTCCGCTGCTGCTGTGTAAGCAAAACATACCTCGGATCTCAGCGGAGGCAGCAGATGCATCTTTATTGTTGTTCTTCACTGGAAAATATCACACCGATGCTCTTCAGCACAGTACAAGATCAGCAAAGAACATACACATTGAGGTTAGACACTTTTGCTTTATCACATCTTATTCGTACCGGGAGAGTTTATTAGCTAAACAAATGCAGTGTTGCTATATGAGTCATGTGACTGTTCGGGGGTTGTCATTGCGTGTTTTGTTTACCCTCCTAGAGCATATGATAGTTATGAATGAAATCAGTGTTGCCTAGTAGTGTTTGATCATGACTGTCAGTTGCCTATTAGGCTAATGGCTTGATTGAATCTTGAGTTAATTCATTGTTAGTGAGCATGATAGTTAGGATAATCCCATTAAGTTACATTGTGGTAATGTGACTGCTGTAATACTGACAAACTTCTACCACTATCTTCTGTGCGTCCTAGGTCATTTAAGATAGAGATTAAAAGAAATATTCAATACTCAATACACTATTGACCAGGTTTTATTCGAGCTGTCCTAAGGATAAGGTTCAGACAATGCTGCATTTTTTCTCCTGTGACAGCATATTTCATTTCCTCATCACTTGTCTGAAATTTCTGCTTACTGATCATCTGAGAAATACAACGTGTCCCGTGACTCCCAGACATGTCCTAAAGTGCAAACCACACTGGTTGTCATTTTATGATGCTGATCAACCGTTTTAGTAAGTTTGTGAAAACATCTTTCAGACAAGTCAGTAGCAAATACATTACTCTTCAAAAATAGTTTTGAAAAAAAATAATACTTTTAACCAACAAGGATGCATTAAATCGAAAGTTACATTAAAGACATTCTAATTTTTTAAAAAAGCTGTCCTTTACACATTTATGATCATCAGAAGATCCTAAAAACATGTATCATGGTTTCCATAAAAATATACAGCACAACTCTTTTCAACAGTCATAATATTTTGAATTTGAACACTGAATTTATTATTTGAGCACCAAATCGGCATATTAGAATGATTTCTGAAGGACGATGTGACACTGAAGACTTTTGAAATATGTGACCCTGGACCAAAAAAACAGTCTTAAGTTGCTGGGGTATATTTGTAACAATTGCCAAAAATACACTGCATGGGTCAAAATGATCGATTTTTCTTTTATGCCAAAAATCATTAGGACATTAAGTAAATATCATGTTCCATTAAGATATTTAGTAAATTTCTTACCGTAAATATATCAAAACTTCATTTTTTATAAGTAATATGCATTGCTAAGAACTTAATTTGGACAACTTTTAAGTCAATTTTCTCAATATTTAGATTTTTTTACACCCTCAGATTCCAGATATTCAAATAGTTGTATCTCTATCCAAATAGTGTCCTATCCCAACAAACCATACACCAATGGAAAGCTTATTTATTCAGCTTTCAGATGATGTATAAATCTCAATTTTGAAAAATTTACACGTAAGACTGGTTTTGTGGTCCAGGGTTATATTATATATTAAAAAAGAAAGCGCAGTTATTTTAAATTGTAATAATAATTCTGTTTGATCAGCTGAGTAATACAGTCATGTCCTGTGAATTCAAATTTGTCATATTTCATTTTGTGATGCTGATAAACCCTGTCAATTTGTTAAAAACTGACATGTGATATTTTTCCCCCTCTTTTTTCACAGGTGACACTGCAACAGCCTCTCTGTAACTGTGGACCGTGTGGATGTGTGTTAGCCCAGGTGTGTGCTTGCACCTTTGCCCTCTCAATGGCGGCAGGCAGCTCTGACTGACAGCACAAGCGTGTTTGCCTCTACTTTTACCCTGTGGTGTCCTTGTAAGTTTATCTGAGAGTGTGTGAGAAAAGCAAGCGTCATGTCGAGGGCAGACAAGGCAATTAACAGTGAAGCGGGTGACTGGGGCTACAGTGAGGATGCTGGAGAAAGAGCATGGCTCCTGCAGAGCCCCAGTGTGGACTCCATCCAACCACCTAATCAATCAGACGACAGAAGGGGAGGGATGTCATTACTTGGGGCTGTGTTTATTGTGGTGAATGCTGCTCTGGGAGCCGGACTTCTCAATTTTCCTGCTGCTTTCAACATGGCTGGAGGCGTCACAGCTGGAGTGACCGTTCAAATGGTGAGATGCACTTACAAACTATTGTAAACAAAACCATACAGTGCTCACTTGAAGTAGAGGTCTCTGTTCTTTGAAGTTAAATTCCAAATGAGCCTTATTCAACTTTAACCTTTCACAGTGTATGATGGCCTTTATAATCACTGGGCTGGTGATCTTGGCTTATTGTTCTCAGGTAAGCAAATATTCCTTCTTAATACCTCTTTCAAAGGTTAAAACTTTTTTTTTAATTCAGCAAAGCATGGAAGCATTTAATTGTTAAATTGTCGTAGTAAAGACTTTTAATGTTGCTACAAAGGATTTCAATTTTAAATAAATGGTGTTCCGTTGTATTTTCTATTCATCAAAGAATCCTGAAAAACTAAATCTCAGTTTCAAACAAAAATATTAACCAGCACAAATATTTTAAGATGTATGATAACAATGAAAAATATATATGTAATAATATATAATAAATTACAGTTTAAAATGTTATGATAGAAAACCGATATTTTGAATAATAATAATATTTCACAAAATTAAAGGTTTTATTGTATTTTTGATTAAATATATGCAGCCTTAGTAAGCATGAGACTTTTTTAAAAACGTAAAACAAATTATACTGACCCCAAACTTTTGAACAGTAGTGTATTTCTTTAAAGAGGCACAATGTATTAAATCACTATTTACAAAAATCTTGAGATTAATCATCATATAAGTAACTTTTTTATGTACAGCTCTGGCTTCTTTAAAAAAAATCACTGAATATTGACTTTTGACAATAGTTGACCTCAGAATTACAAAGGCTGAAATCCACTGCTTTAAACTCCACATTTTTGTAGGTGAGCAATGAAACAACATATCAGGAGGTGATTCGTGCCGTGTGTGGGAAGGTTCTTGGTGTCGTATGTGAGCTGGCCATTGCTGTTTACACATTTGGCACCTGCATAGCCTTCCTTATTATTATTGGCGATCAGTTAGACAAGCGTAAGTATACACTCACTTATATATAGACTTGTCAAAATAGTCTAGAGAGTAGTCTAATATCCTGTCATTCTTCCTACAGTAATTGGGGCAATAAATCCTGAGTCAGAGAAAATGATTAGTTCGCACTGGTACACAGATCGCAAGTTCACCATCACTTTGACCTCAGTGCTGATCATACTTCCTCTGTCCATACCCAAAGAGATTGGCTTCCAGAAGTATGCCAGGTAGAAACCAGGACTTGTTTTTTTATTGATTAAGTTATTGATTTATGCAGTGCAGTGTTATGTCACAGCTGTGATTAGTGCAAATGCTTTTGCTTAAATTGCACTTTTGATTATCCAAGATGTTTCTGAGTATTTGCTGGTTAAATAATTCGTGCACATTTGTACTGATTAATCTGTAGCACCCTGAGTGTTATCGGCACCTGGTATGTGACAATCATAATCATCGTCAAATACATCTGGCCCGACAAAGACGTTTCTCCAGGAATCATCCCAGTCAGGTCAGCAGTACACTTTAAATAGTTATTTGAGTTACATGTTACAGAAGAGATTGTGATCACTACTGTAATGTGATGTTTGTTGTCTTTCAGCCCTGCATCCTGGACCGATGTGTTCAATGCCATGCCCACAATCTGCTTTGGTTTCCAGGTGTGTGAACTTTACAATTCAAAATTTGGGGGTTGGTGAGATTTTGTTTTTAAATGTCTTATTAAAAAATGTCTTTTTTAAGTCTCTTATGCTCACCAAGGCTTCATTTATTTGTTCAAAAATACAGTAAGAACAAATATAATTAAATATTTTTGCAATATGAAAACAATCATTTTGTACTCTCATATATTTTAAAATATAATTTATTCCTTTAATGGCAAAGCTGAATTTTCAGCAGCCATTACTCTGGTCTTCAGTGTCACATGATCCTCCAGAAATCATTCTATTAAGAAATAACAATTTTTATTCTTATAAATGTTGAATTAGCTTTTTTTTTGTCAGGATTCTTTCATGATTGTAAAGTTCAAAAGAACAGCATTCATGTGAAATAGAAATCTTTTGTAACCTTATGTCTGTAACGTCTCATTTGATCAATTTGATGCATCATTGCTGTATGAAAGTATTCATAAAAGTAGCATATCTTTCTCAGCCAATGACATGTCTGAATTCACTACGTGCGATTTTATCATTTTCCTCACTTTCATTTTCCCAGTGTCATGTCAGCAGCGTTCCTGTTTTCAACAGCATGAAGAAGCCAGAAATCCGGCCTTGGTGGGCAGTTGTTACAATCAGCATGATCATCTGCCTCTTTGTGTATACAGGCACAGGTGTGTGTTTCAATTTGCTGAAATATTCTAATGATAAAGCAGGCAGGCCAAAGATCATGCTAATATGAACGGGTTGTGTAACGTTTGGGCTTGTTTTTTTTCTCCGCAGGTGTCTGTGGCTTCCTGTCATTTGGCTCAAGCGTAAGCCAGGATGTTTTGATGTCGTATCCATCTGATGACATTGCGGTGGCCATTGCCCGAGCCTTCATCATCATCTGTGTTGTTACCTCATATCCAATCCTGCACTTCTGTGGAAGGTAACAGGCTTTTGTGGTCAATAGGTGTGTGTCTATGAAAGATACATATTTATAGTCAAATCTAACGAAAACGTGTATTTGTTTGTGCTTTAGGGCAGTGCTGGAAGGTTTGTGGTTGCGTTTTAAAGGAGAGGAGGTGGAGACAGATGTGGCCAGGGAACGGAGACGGAGAATACTGCAGACACTCGTCTGGTTTTGTCTCACATTAATTCTTGCTCTCTTCATTCCTGATATCGGACGAGTCATTTCACTAATTGGTGGTTTGGCTGCATGCTTCATTTTTGTTTTTCCAGGTATTACAGTTAAATTGTTCTTAGACTTTACTTTTTGCTTATCACATCAGCGTTTTTACGAACAGTGAATACATTTATTCTCCTGTTTGTCTATAGGGTTGTGCTTGATTCAGGCAAAGCTTTCTGAGCATGATGTCAGATCAGCCAGGTAAACTCATGTATTACTTATTAAATGGAAAGTTCACCCAAAAATAATCATTAATGAATCACGCTCATGTCATCTGTTCATGTCCAAAATGCAAAGGAAAAAATTAATGAAACTTGAGAGATTTCTGTCTTTAAGACCATTTCACCAAATGATGCTTCAAAAAGACGTTAAAAAAAAGGAATTCACTTTAATAAAGCAACTCTTCTGAAGAGACACCATCTTTTTTTATAATAAACAGAATTAATTTAGGCTTATAAACATCTATACATATAAACATTGAACAATGCATCAAAAATATTGGTCGAAAGATTGACGTTTGAGCTTCTGCTGTATGTTTTTTGATCAATAGTAATAAGTGAACAAATTGTTTTTTTTTATTCTGTTTATTATATATAGCAGTCACGTCTCTTCAGTAGCCTTGGATTAAACTGATTGATTCACATGGATTTCATTTACATTACCTTTTTGAAATGTCAGTTTCGGTGGAATGGCCTTTCAGTGGAGGGACAGAAATCTCTCAGGTTTCATTAAAAATACCTTCATTTGTGTTTCGAGGATGAAAGAAAGTCTTGTGGGTTTGGAATGATGTGAAGGTGAGTAAATGATGGCAAAATTGTCATTTTTGGGTGAACTATCTCTGCAGCAATGCCTAAAGTCTTGTGTATTCAAAGATAAAACTGATAACCTATTTATTTCTCTATAGTTGGAAGGGAATGGTGGCCTATGGGGTTGTTATGGTTACGATTGGTGCTTTCATCTTTGGCCAGACGACCACAAATGCCATCTACCAAGATATCATCAATCATCCCAGCAGCCCATAGGCAGGTTGTTGTGACCTCATGAATATTAGGCTATGAACCAATAAAGACCAATTAAAAACAAGGGAATGAAGCCTGTCCAAATCATGTCTACCACTGACCTCTATCACGTCTTCAGGAGACTGTTAGAATTTCTCATATTGTAAAGCACAGCAGTGCCACAGAAGTCTGTACCTCTTGATGTAGTGGATCATCCACCTGCATGCAGCATCAAACTCTCTGCTCTGGCTGTTTGTGAATGGAGGTCCCCTGTGAAGGCCACTAAACTTCACTATTTTCTGAATGGATGTGGACATTGTTTAAGTCCTCCAATGTTAGATCTTCCAATATAGGCTAATGTAATTTTGTATTTTGTCCATTCTCTTTTTTTTTTTTTTTTTTTTGATATTTTTTTAAGAAACTGATTTTACGAAGGCCTTATATACTTGACATTGCAAATGTGGCCAGTGTTCGTAATGTTTACCTTTAGAATCTTTTTTCTTGATGACTTGCACTGCCATGCAACATGTAATTCTACAGTTCCATAAGATCTGAGAAGACTAATTTTGTGTGTCTGTATGTATATACCACTTTAGACCAGAAGTGACAATTATTTAAACTGTATTTCTGAAAATACTTGATGAATGGTTTTTATTTTCATTTAATGCATTGTTGTTTTAGCCACATCTTCTGAATGTGTTTTTCAAAAAATGATTTTGTGTTTTAGTTTTCGGGGAGAAATTATGGTACTGAAGTGTGAGAAGGAGAATGTATAGCTTCCATTAAACCATTCTCCTAACAGTTTCATTGTGCAAGTCACAATCGTGTGCTGGTGACCCTTTTGTACCACATGCTCCAATTCTCAATAATGCCTTCATATGAAAATTCCTCATGGATTTAATCAGTAACACTAGATGCATGTTTGCTTTTCCACAATCATGTATTATTGTATGTTTTACTGTTTCAGTGCAATCACTAAAGGGATGCTCCACGATAAATCAGCAAACTGCTTTTGTGCTTCATTTTTTTTTTTTGTTCTACTGCAAGATGCATTAAACTCTCATGCATGCAGCTTGAAAGTACAAAAAAATATTTAAATACACAGAAAAAGGAAATGGTTAAAGTAGTAACATTAAGTACACCTAAAGACACATGCATGCCATTTGGGTCAGGGGCATGATGGGGTTTTCCAAATATCTTCTGCAGCACTTCTTGAGGATGAATTAGGTTTATTGTGTTTTACGGATGACTTTATTATGAACAGAATTCATCCAACTACCAATCTGTAAAAATGTCCATGTCTGAAAGACTTTTTTGGTTGAAGTATCCTATCCATTCATGCTTGATCATTTTGGATGTCTGAATTATAAATATTGTTCATCTTGTTCAACTATGCAATATTATATTGAAAAAGCAATTTAACATTGCTGTTGACAAAAATTGTACTTCACTTTATTAACAGATGATTTCTTTGGGGATGCATTTGGAATTTGAAAGGAGGGTCTATGAAAAAAAACATGTCTTAGGTTAGTAACATATTTCAGGTTTTTGCAATAACATCTGGAATTAAAGTACTGTTTTAAGCTACATCAATATTATTCTATAACAATTCTTTAAAATGTAGCAAAAATGTTCTGAAAATGTGTTTACACCTGTAAGACATGTTTATTTTTCAGCATAAACCTTTTTAAAATCTCTGTTTTTGTTAATGAGGGTTAGATATTGCAGTCTGTCTGCTCTTTCGAGCATTTGTTAAATAAAAAATTGTTATTTTAAAAAACAATTATTTTTCATACATAGGCCTACATTGCATAAAATTGCTCTTCTGTATTTTTTCTACCTATCTGATCCAGCAAAGTCATTTGAATGAATCTGCTATGTTATTTGCTATGATGATCCTTTATCTTATAATAATAATCTGATCTGAAGGAAAAGCAGAACAAGAAGGTGACAGTTTACACACATTTACACCATAGACCAGGGATGGGTATCTTTGGTCCTGGAGGGCCGGTGTCCTGCAGAGTTTAGCTCCAACCCTAATCAAACGAAGTAGACTGTACAGGTCTGGTTATTTGGGCGGAGTCTAGTTTGTCAGCATCACCTGACGACTGTTAAAGTCATATGACAGTCAGAGGAAGGGAAACGCAAACCGCAGGGTCTTCAAATCTCGGGTACAGGTCCGTGTCCAGCAGGCTGTGTGAAATGTTTTCTCTGCGTGTTTTCTTCTGTCTTCTGTCCGTGTCTGTGCATGTCGCGAGCGGCATGTATGATCCAGATGAGGTGCTGGATCTGCCGGGCATGTCTTTCAAACCCAATTACCGCCAGTGGTCAGGATATCTAAAGGCCAGCTCTGGCAAGTTTTTGCATTATTGGTGAGTTTTATTAGCATGAGAATATGCAGCATGTTTTGTTTGTGAGGATAACGTCACTATTTTTAGGCCAATGGCGTTTCCGCATTCACGCCGAATGAAAAACTAAGTCTTTTTAAATGCATTTTAATCTTTGTTTTTAATATTTAGGTTTTTTTTCATATTTTGTTTTAGATGTTTTTAGAATTTTGGCGATGTCATAGTGCTTTGAGGTACTACTGTGATGACACTGTAGTGTATATTACAATATTCATATACCATGGTGTGGTTCCTGTCTAGAAAAGCATTGTATTACATTTCACGTGTTTTATTTATATATATATATATATAATGTATATGTACTGAATTGTTATTGAGTATTAGCAGTATTGTGTAAATCTACCTTCCTCCCCTTTGAATGTACTATAGTTTGAGTCTCTTCAGTAACACATTATTATCATTGTTTTGTGTATTCATTATTGCATTAAAGAGAGTGTGTGTGTGTTATAGGTTTGTGACGTCTCAGAGGGACCCGCTCAAGGATCCAGTCGTGCTGTGGCTGAACGGAGGGCCAGGCTGCAGCTCTTTGGATGGGTTTCTATCAGAGAATGGCCCCTTTCATGTATGTTGATACGTGTCTTTTTTTTAAAGGAATAACTATTTACAATGCATTGCTCATAAAATGGTTTAATCTTAAAGAGCCAAGAACAAAAGAGATTAGAGAGTGAAAAACATTCATGTCATTTCAGTCATTGAAATTCTCTTTTCTGTAGCACAAAACCATAAATATCTCAATAAACATTGTGTTTGTTCTGTGTGTTCTTAGGTTAATGATAATGGAGCCACACTTTATGAGAACGAATTCAGCTGGAATAAAATTGCCAATGTTCTTTATCTTGAGTCGCCTGCTGGAGTGGGTTATTCCTACTCGGATGACCAAAAATATCAAACAGATGATGATGAGGTAAGTGTCTAAACATCCATAGCCTATAAAGACAGACTTTTTAAAGCCTTAATGTTTATTTTTCTTTAGGTGGCAAATAACAACTACTTGGCTTTGCAAAGTTTTTTCATCAAGTTCCCAAATTTCACCCAGAATGAGTTTTTCATTTTTGGTGAGAGTTATGGAGGCATCTACGCACCAACACTGAGTCTGAGAGTTGCCACTGGAGGTCAGCTTAAAGTGAACTTTAAAGTAGGTTTATTATGCTTATTTCATTTTTAAAATGACATTTATTAAAATGTAGTGTATAAATGTAACTTATGTTGTGCACTTGTTTACTAATATTTGGAGATCTATTTTTATCATTTGGTTTCTTTTGCAGGGCTTTGCTGTGGGAAATGGCCTTAGTAGCTTTGCACTAAATGACCAATCACTAATCTACTTTGGCAACTATCATGGCCTGTTTGGAGAACAGTAAGCTCATGTTTAATGCAATACTGAATGCATATTTTGATAAAGGTTTTTTTGTTTTTAAACACTATTTTGCTTGTAGGCTGTGGAAGGATCTGAATGACAACTGCTGTCAAAATGGAGTCTGTAATTTCTACAACAATTCTAAAGAGTCCTGCTCGGATGTGGTAACGTGAATGCATCCACACATGCTCACAACTCTTGTACAGCCTTGCCATTATTTAAGGTGATAAGTCTTCTGTCTATTGCAGGTGTCACATGCATTTAATATAGTCTATAGCTCTGGGTTGAATACATACGCGCTTTATCTTGACTGTGCTGGTGGCGTCACATCTCAGAGAGCCATGATGCATCTTTTCAGAAACTTCAGGAAGCATTGGGAAGCTCATATGGTGAATCTTGTTCGATCTAACCATGCAGCCTTCCAATCCACTTTAACTTGATAGAACAAAAGGGAAATGTACTTTCTTTTGATTGTTCAGTTAGTAGAAAGTACTCCAAATGTTCAAGGAGTGCCTCCGTGCATCAACAGTACTGCTCAGATGAACTGGCTTAACCGAGGAGATGTGAGGAAGGCGCTGCACATTCCTGATGTACTTCCACCATGGGACATCTGCAGGTAAACGGACACCTGTCCTCCCTTACGGTTGCAGTGTGTGTGCGCATGCATGAACGCATGTGTGCAGCTCTTCCTGAATTCTTCCGTTTTATGCAGCGACACTGTGGGAAGCCAGTATCACACCATTTATGAAACTGTGAAGGACGTCTATGAGAAGCTGCTGGCTTTGGGTCTGAGAGCTTTGGTCTATAATGGAGACACTGATATGGCTTGTAACTTCCTTGGGGACCAGTGGTTTGTTGAGCAGCTTGGACAGAAGGTAAAATCTACTGTATGTTCTGTGAGATGTGATGTTCTGTACAATCTGTAGCACCTTCTAAGTTTAATGTTGGGTTTTTCTTCAAGGCAAGCACACAATACCATCCCTGGATTTATGATAAACAGATTGCTGGATTCTACCAACAATTTGGTAACATCACTTTCCTCACAGTCAAGGCAAGTTTTAGGCATCCATGTAGCCTCCCTCCTCCTAGGTGTAGTTATACTTTTCTTAATTGCAGCTTCCATAAGATCCATTGTGCAGCTGCTGTTTGTGAACACTTACATGTACTAAATAATGAGATACATCTCTGCTCTTCCAGGGTGCAGGTCACATGGTTCCTCAGTGGGCTCCTGGTCCATCTCTCCAGATGCTACAGAGTTTCCTGTCCAATAAGCCGTACTGAACTTGACTATGCCCTGTCTTAAATCAACAAATCAAATTTTTTTTTTAGAAGTGGTCTGGAATGGATTTTAAGAGTCATTTTAAGGAAACTGATGAAATGTGAACATGAAGTTGCACATTAATTTTCTCAGGGACTTTTGGTGTTTGAATCGCTTTAAATCAGTTTTTACTTGAACACTAGGGGTAGTTTTCATAGTTATGTTGATTATAACAAAATCACATAATCCCAACTATAGATACACTTAACCGTATTAGAGGATATCACATGGTTTTTAAATACTTATGTCCTTAAAGCATGGTTTGCTGTTATGGGATCTGTTAATTGAATAAGAGGTGAGATGCTCTTTTTTTAAGTAGGCTACTGAAGACAAATATATTTATACTCTTCATTTTGTTCCTACCCTTAATACACTCAATAACACTGCTACAAAGTTATACTTTTCTTAATTATCTTGGTCTATGGTTATAAATGTTTTCCAATCCTATCTGATTGTCAAATTCTCCAAGAAGGATTATATGGATGAGCTTGTAACACTCCATTTGATCAAAGATACTCCTTCAGGTGTGGAAATTTAAACCAAGAAAACTATCATTTTAAATTATTAACATGGAATCAATATAAACAAAGAAATAAAAGGCTGTTTTGAGAGTACTTAGACTGTGTATATATCTTCATTCATTAAGCTTATGATTTGATATAACCACAATAGCATCTACAAGTATTGACATGAGAAATGAAAACGAACTGATTTGAGTCTGTTGTGTGTAAAACCTAAATGAGGATAAGGACATGCAGTAAAATGTGTGGTAGAGTATAAATAAGAGAGGAAATAGAAATGATAGAGATCAAAGGTGATGGACAGTTCAATGGCAGTAACGTGTTATCAGTTTAAGATGTACAGTAGGTGGCGGTATATGACATTTTCGCTTGGTCGTATCTACCAGAGGAAGAAGAAAAGGCATAAAGTCAGCATTCGCTCGAGCGCCTGGCTACACACGTGCAGAAATAGCGAAGGACGAGGGCAATTATTAGGTAACGCAAACTTTTGGACTGCATGTTTTTACTGATCTCTATAGATAGTGTATCGAGTGTTTTAAAAAAAGTTAGTTCTTGTGTTGAACTGCACCGTGTTTAAATTTCCGTGTCTTTGTGACTCTGGGAGCTACGCCGCGGTGCAACAGTATCTCTCTTTCTCTATCGTTTGGGCTTTATCTTACTGCTGGTTCTGCCCTCGTGAAAGGAGAAACAAGATCTCGTCTGTTCTTAATATGAGCTTGATATGGAAGCTTCTATGTTGCTCAGATTTCAAAACTTTCACTGTTTCTTTGTTTAACAGCAGCTGGAGGAACACACGAACGTAAAAGAAGAGGAATCGTGCCTTTGGATGTTAATTCAGAGCCAGTACAATCAGTTCTTTTTTAGTCGAACCATACATATTCCGTATGCTGAGCTTTCTAGTAACTTGCAATATTAAGTGGTGTTAACTTTTTTGTGTTTTTTTTTATTTTTTATATGAAAATGATTGTTTAAAACACTACCGGTGGAAGTCTCATGATTGCATAATAGTTCTGCTGAACAGTTGTAAATAATTGTTAAAATATGCTAAATGCAATAAAGCTTTCAATTGCTGTGACCAAAGTTTCACCATTAACATGAATATAAAGAGACGGGCTAGTTGGCACAAGAGCTACAATCTCAGTAACTAAATTTCCTGCCAGTGATTTTGTATTTTGGTTGCAACTACAGTTCAGTTAAAATTTGTTTATTTTGCTGTAGATGTTGAGTAAATAAGCAAACCCAATAAAACCCCACGGAGTTTAACATATCAGGACAGCGGTTTGGCTGTGTATGTTTTCACATGTAGGTTGTAATTTCATACAACTTAAATTACTTGCATATTTAATGTCTTGTGCGTCATAAATTGTTTCACTTTTGCAGAAAAGCTAACAATAGAATCTGTTTAATAGCAGATGCCATTGTCATAGTTTACCCTGTGTGAGATATAGTGTGACAAAACCCACTATTGGGTTATATTGTCACTGAAGGGCAATATTTGTTCAGTAAACAGATTTACTAGCCTGCCCTGGTGTACGCAGTTGTACAGTCAGACGGTAAGGTTTCACTGACTGTGTCCCACCAAATATAAATTTGAAGTCTGGTTCTCCTGCATCCTCTGGCCTGACCAGGCGAAATCGCCGCAGCACCGTGACCAGGATGAGGAAGAGCTCCATGTGAGCTAGATTTTCTCCTAAACGCACGAGCTCCTAGAAAATAAAGTGAATGGACATTATACAAACACACCATTTGTTCTCATTCTTCCACACAGATCCGCTTACTATTGATTTTTTTATGTATTGTTATAGTGATACTGTCTCTGTGTGTGAAATTAAACAGCTCAGGGACTGCCACTAGGCTAAATGAATAGCTATTGATAAATATCCACTGTGTTTGATCATTTAAAGGCCTCAACACACTGTTTAATAAAACATATGTAGAACATACCTGCAGAGAAAGGCATGACTGCATCTGGCTTCACAAATTCCCCCTTATCATTCAAGAAGTTTTGAGGGTTGAATTCATGGGGAAACTTCCACTGACTTTCCTCTCTGAGAGCGGATGACAGATAGAGGATGATAATTGTCTCCTGGAAGAACAAATAAAAAATGATACAATGCTTCTCAACTTTGTTTGGAAGAATAAAACTCATTTTATTAGAAAATCTGTATTTATGAACACCATTGAGAAAGGGGGTTTAAACGTTCTTGATTTCACCACTTTAAACAACACCTTTAAAATAAATTGGATAAAAAACTGTATCAATAAGCCCTAATCTATATGGAATCTGATCCCTAATGTTGTTTTTTCCAAACCAGGTGGTTTAAGTTTCTTATTAATCTGTAACTATAACATCATGAAAATCCCTGTCAAATTATCTCATTTTCATAGGCAGATGTTATTAGCTTGGTCCTTCATTTTTAAACACAATTTTACACCTCACTCGTATCTAATCTGGAATAACAAGAATCTACTGTATAAAAACAAATCTCTCTTTTTTTTTTTAATTAGTTTAAAAATTTTATTATTTTTGTGTCAACATTTCAATCAAAATGGTTCAATCTGTAATTACTCTGAATTGTTAGCTAAGCATGGAATTGCTGTTCGTCTGAAAGAGTTTGTAATTGTTGCTGATGCAGTGCCACATGAGTTCTCATGCTTTTTAGAGCTCTTTCTTTTCCAATCTCATGTCACTCAGTGGATCTTTGTAAAACATTTGTTGGAAAACAGTGCCTTTCATCATCCAAGTCAAAAAACAATAAGAAAATTAGTTTTGCTTCAGATGGAGTCTGTTTCTGTGCCTTATGTAATCTCTTATTGGAACGGTTTAGTAAGTGATATTCCCTGGAAGAAAGTTTGGTCATTACCTCACAAATATTTAATTACTAACAAAATGAGAGAAATTGCATTTAAGTTGATTCATAGAATTTACCCGGATAAGTGCTCTCTTAAAAGACTTAAGAATGATATTCATACCACCTGTTCTTTCTGTTTAGAAAACAATGAAACTTCTTTACATTTATTCTGGAATTGCTCTTGCTATCATTTTGGTGTGATAATTTTGAGTTTACTTATAGCAATGTCATTTTTGGCTTTCATGAATGTGAAAAAAGGTGATAGCCTACTTATTTCATAAACCTTATTTTCTTGTTAGCTAAATATCATATTCATAAATGTAAATTTTCTAAATGCACACCTCTTTTTGTAAGATTCAGTCTTGAATTGAAATTGTATTTTAAATCCATTGAATTCTCTACGAACTTGAAAGCAATAAGAGCAGTGGCTTTGTTGAAGGACTTCACACTTCCTCTGGACTGAAAAACTGAATGTCCCTGGACTGTTGTTGTGATTTGACGATGAGTATTGTTATTGTTTTTTTTCATGAATTCAATAAATAAATAATAAATAGAAACAGTCAGCGCTCTGAGACGTGCACTCAGGACTGCGCATGCGCACTGATCTAGCCTGAGAAATAAGCTTTTTATAACGCTATTTGAGCAAAAGAAACAACACTCATGACACAGTTGTTGTCCGATTTCATTGGTGATTACAAATATGAAATTGAATCTTAAGCTTAGTGAACAGTTTTGGAGAATTTGATTTTTCCCCATTCAAAGAGATAGGAGCTGCACTTGGATGCCCGAGAGGCGTTTCAAAGATGGCCGCTGAGTGACAGGACTTGTCATAAAGAGGCTTTGCTAGTAACATAGGCCTATCTTAATTATTATCTGTTTAGTAACCATGGTAATTTTAGTCAGAAGTCATTGTTTACAAATAAACTCTTGACAGAACCTCCAGGTTCTTCAGGCTGAATAACGCTTCATAATTTCCTTGTGGATTGGCAGGCCGCGGATCAGCACTAAATTGGGATTTTATACGCAAATGATGATAACTTACTGTATTTTAGAAATACAAACACGAACATAAGTGGCTGATTTTACATTTTAAGGCCAATTCACACCACACAGACAAACGCCAGCAAACGCCAACAAACAAGTTGGCCGTTGGATTTAGAATATGATGAAAAATAACGGTCATGTTCACACTGCACCAAAAGACACCGACCAACTCTCATTGACTGGGGAGAAAATGGATGATCGTATATCTATAAGCATGTTCAGCCGGGTGAAAACAAACTCCAACCAACGCCAACACGGGTAACACACTGATCCAACAAACTCCAACAGACTAGTTTGTTGGCGTTTGTCTGTGCGGTGTGAATTAAACCACAACCGTTTTTTGTTGTTGTTTAACCCTTATGAGTTCTTCTGAGTCTTTTTGACCCGCAAATGATGTTTGCTGAATTTAAAAAAAACATATTCTCTTTGTCCAAATGGCATGAGACTTTGTATAGTGGTCAACACTGTCTAGATCTACAAATTAAAAAAATAATAATTGGAATGATATCTTGATTTTATGTTAGTGTGAAAAGAAAAAAAAGTCACACTTATGGTCTGAGACCCCGCACAGAAAATGGACAAAATTCATCCTCAAAATCAGAAACAACTCTTGGCACACTTCCAACAATGCAAAAAACATCCACAATGCAAAATGATCATGCACACACACAGGGGAATAAATTTGTGAGACTAAAAAAAATGCTCTCTTATAATTTGTCAAATAAAATAATCCAAAATGCAGAACCACTACAAAAATAAATTGGTGACACTGACACATCGACAGTTCGCGCGCGCGCACACGCACACACACACACACACACACACACACACACACACACACACCTGGTTCTTACACCGGTGCTACAATTATACTTTGCCACCGTGCCACCCAGTGGCCAAGTAAAACTTTACAATGAATGGCTCCAACAACAAAAAGAAAGAAAAAGGGTATACAGAGAAAGAAAAGAAAAAAAATTCAAGTAAAAAAAATAAGATGTTTGCCAGGGAAAAAATAAAAACATTGAATTAACCAAATTAAACTGACATAGTGCTTCATAGGTATTTTTAGCTTTTCTGTTTCTAATATTGTGCAAAGTATTGTTATCATATTGTTTAATTTCTTTAATAAAATGTTCACAATTTGGCTTAGCTTTAGCCCATTTTATTTACATGAATATGATGTTGTCCAAGTAAAATAATTAGTTGAGAAAGAAAAGAAATTGTACTTTTCGAATCAATGGTATCTAGTACAAAAACAAATATGATATCATATATTACTATTTGTATTAATGTTCCAAACATCCTAGAAATGAAGTTAGAGCCATCTACCCAAAATAATCTTGAGTACACATTGAAAGAAAAGATGAGTTACAGATTCTTTAACGACACAATCCAGTTTAAACCGTTTAAATAATTCTTTAACAGGGTAAATTCTGTGAAAAGATACCTCTTTTACTTGATTACTTATGAAAAACCTATTTGTTATTGACCATACTTTCTTCCACTCAGTGTTTTCATATTTAGATTGAAAGCATGGCACAAAATTCCTCTTTAACACATTTCTATCTATTACTGCATTTATCTTTAACAATATTAATATCACCAATAAATATCATATCACAAGTCAATGGCTGTTGGTCAGCATTAATGTAATGTGCAGAATTACGTGAAACAACTTTACTTGGAATTGCATCAAAAATAACAGCATTGTCTTTTAGTTTCACAGGAATTTTTTAAGAAATTCTGAATATGACAAAAGCAAGCCATGTTCATTAAGCAACTGTCTAACGGTAAATATTCCATTGTCATACCATGACTGATAAAAGATAGATGTTTTTTAATACAATTTATCTCTATTATTCCACATAAAAATACCGATGTGGTGTGAAATTGTGTTTATAGACTAATTGCCAAGCCAGCAGTGCCTGCTTATGAAAACTCGCCAATTTAATTGGGATTTTATCAACTGAAAAATTACATTTTAAAAGAAAATTAATACCACCCAAAGAATTGAATATAAATGGATGAATATTTGCCACGCAGTATCTTTATTTTGAATGTACTCAATTATCCATTTTATTTTAAATACCTCATGGATGTCTGTCAAATCGAACACTTCAAGACCTCCAATTGCTTAACTATTATTTAAAATATCTTTTCGTAAGTATGAGCTTAAAGACTGACGTCGGATTGGTAATTGGGCATGATGTCACACGATTGGCGGTGCCGCAGAAGGTTGTCAAGCTCAGGTGATGTTTAGGTTGAATTCTGCCCGCTGATTGTCTTAGACGATGGTAGCCTTTCAGGTGGCACTCGTCCGTACGAGGGGCAGAACATGAAGGCTACCAGCAGTCTCACCTGTCTGAGACTCTGCGCACTGTCCTGGTTGTTTGCGCTGCACTTATCTGCGCGCGTGGCCGGAAACATGGCCTCTCCGTCACATTTTGGCGTCGCCAGTACAGAAGTTCGCCGAAATCGATACCCCAAACAGAGGAACTCTTATTTTAGACCTTTCCTAGAAAGCCAAACTGAAGATGAAGCTATGCGACTCATGTTAAGTCTATACAGGATAGCGGCGGATGCAGATGGACGACCAAAACAGCACAAGTTATTTGGCTCCAACACTGTAAGGCTGCTTCAAGCGTCCACCACTGAAAAGCACTTCATCCCAACCTCAAGTGGTAAGTCACTCTGTCTTCTCTCATACACAAGTACACCTAGAGCACATGATGCCTTATGTTATGTGTTACAAAGAGATGCTTAATCATTTTCTTCACGTTTAAAAGAAAAGTTCTAATGTTCCACGAAGAGCTTTTAACATGTATGGGTCTTTCTATTGTACAAATACAGTGGAAAAATCGGTTTCAGATGATTAAAATATTCTTCACACGCAGAAAAAAGGTTATTTTAAAAAGTGTTTACTTAAAGGTTCTTTTGGAAGCCCAAAATGGTTCTTTTATGGCATTGCTGTAATTAAAACTCCTATTGTAACCTTTATTTTAAGAGGTGTTGTGCAGTGCAGCCCTTACATTATTGAAATAACTACTGGAGGTGTATTTTTAAATATTTAGGCCTTTTGTCTGATTATTTCTGTTCTTTGTCTCTCTCCTATCTGTAACCGCTACTGGACTAGACCTTCAGTATACCTACACAGTGAAATATGAACTGAAAAACCTCTTGTTGGACAAATTGGTGAGGGCGTCTTTTATGCACCTAAGGTCGCCTGTGTCATCTCATCTTCCTTTTATCTGTGAGGCAAGAGTCACGTCTCTTGAAGATCTTCCTGCAGGTGACCGTGTCATTATGGGTCCTCGAAGCCTGTGGACCGAATCCAATGTCACAAGCCACGTGTCCGAGTCAAAAGATGGCCATGTATCCCTCTTTGCCCATTATCGATGCACACAACAAGAACATGCCAAGTCCACTACACATCGAAAACACTTCCCACCTCAACACCATCTTCGAGCTCCTGTTTTGCTGCTCTTCTTGGAGGAGAACAAACAGCCTGTGGAATGGGGGAAGTACTTCACGGCCCTTTCCCGCCCCAGGACCCGTCGGTCTAAGGAACCTGGGAGCATCATTTCTGATATCCCCAACTACAAGCAAGGGCCGAACAGCGTGGCCAAAAACCAGTGCAAGCTGCACTCCTACCGTGTGGCCTTCAAAGATTTGGGATGGGACCACTGGATCATTGCACCCCACAAGTACAATCCTCATTACTGTATGGGAGACTGCCCTCGTATCCTGCATTATGGCTACAATTCACCCAACCACGCGATCATGCAGACGTTCATCAGCGAGCTTGGTGTGGCAGATATCCCGTTGCCCTCTTGTGTTCCTTATAAATACAAACCTGTCAGTGTGCTGATGATGGAGAAAAACGGAAACATAGTTTATAAAGAATATGAAGATATGATTGCAGACTCCTGCACCTGCAGATGACTTTGGGCTCAGGGTCAGATAAGGACAAGAACTGAATGGTCCTAAAGGACGATGTGAATTTGTACCGGCACAGTTGGAGAAGGAATGGCTATATTGGGTTTGATTTGCCTTTTGCCATTTCTTGTGCAGTATTACCATCACTCACACCGAGAGGTTTCTGTAAGACTGGAATTGTGGAGAGTGATCAAATCAGTCTCATCTCTCGCAGTACCTGACTTTTTGGGGATGTAGGTATTAATAAGTGGATTCTGATTGTTAAATGAATGACCTTATATCATGTAATTTTTCTCTTCTATCTACTCTTTTGTCTATGTATGATCTTTATTTTCTGTGTAGTGTGTATTAATGTGACATCTTTCATAATGTATTTATGGAGGGGAATGGAAATGGAAAATTTTGGCACTTTATTTAAGACACTGTACTGAAAAGTCTGTCTAAAGAAAATAGGAAAATGGAGAAGAAAAAAAATAATGAAGCATGAAAGAGCCCTGTCTGTTGACTTATACGCTTTAATGTTGTTGTGTCTGTTGCATTTGTATTCTCTTTCTGAAAGCACAGATTTTGTCCATCTTTGACAAAGGGCACAACATTTGAATTCAAGCGGAGAAAAGGAGCAAATGCCAAATTTACCTCAAAGAAGACATCCATTAAGTATATGAAAGAGAGACTTTCATAGATGTATTTCTTAGAGGATAAATTAAAATCAATGCACTTGAATGAATATTTTAATCCCATGATGAAAGATGATGAAATAAAATAGTTATTTTGTATAAAAAAAGAAAGCAAACTTATGTATGCTTGTTGTGTGGTCATTCGTCTCTCTTTTGTTTGGTTATGTTTAGATTTGGTCAGTGGAGGGCGCTGTTCCCCATTTGTGCTTCAACTCTAGTAAATCTCAGCAGTCTGCTGAAGTGCTGGGCTGAACTGACTTCTTTTGATGTTATAGAGCTGGTGTAAATGTGGGTAAAAGTGCATTCAGAACCTTATACAAATGCTCAGTCTCTTTGCAATATCAGGACAAGATGTTGACATACTGGAAGCATGTTTTGAACATCCTTGTGTCAGTCTTAATGTTATAATGCCTATAAAATTGTGTAGTCTACCAAAAAACACATTTAAACGAATGAGGAATACTAGCAAACATTTGCTCTATGGCATTTTCGACATGGAAAATGTTTTAATTGCTGTGGATAATGTATATACACTACCTTTAAAAAGTGCTCTTTATTTTGCAGTTTGATTGGAAATTAATGTGAGATGTCAGATATCTATAGCTCCTTAAAATGGTTCAGATTTTTTTGGTTCATATATATACACACACACACACACAGAGATAGAGTGAAAGTTTGCCAATTCTTTAAAAATGAGGAAGCCACCATTCATGATGGCTCTAAATACCCCACAATGCAATGTAAAGATTCTCTAAAAGTGTATTTAAAAATGTACCTGTCGAGTGTTGTCAGGAGGAGCACATACTGTTATCGAAAAGAGGAACAAGGTGACAATTCACAGAACAGGCATAGCTTTCCCAACACAATAAAAGAACAATAAACTAAAGAAAGTTCTACAATGCTTTACTCTAGCAAACACTGATTCAGAAAAGCTAACCTGGAAGAAGGGGGTGACAACAGTGCACCACAGAACAATGAATATTGAAGAACCTGTGAGCTCAGGTAAACTGAGAAGGACATAAGAAATAAGTTCACGCAGCGTCTCAATGGCAGAACTGATCACAAACACAAAACAATAGCAGTCAGTGGCCAATTAGAATATCTCTGTCCGAACGTGCTCAAACAGATAAAGACACAGCCAAACTTCTCAAAGGCATGAAGACGTGACAGAAACATAAAAGGTTGTGGACTGTCCTCAACAATTTGAGCAGGTAAAAGTCATCAGCCAAAACCTGTTTATATGGAGCAGCTCTTACTGTAGTGTCTTACAAAACATCACTTAAATTTCCTATAAGAACAGAGAAGTCAAAAGTCTCTATGCCATTCCGTTTGTCCCCCCCAAAAAGCTGACTTCTTTGTACAGTACTGTTTTATCTCTGGTCTGTTTGTGTTTGTCTTCTTGTGTCGTCCTACCTGTTGTGCATTTAAATTAGTTTTATGCTTTATATATTACTGCTCTCAGTGAACATTCTTCAACACATTTTAACTTATATCCATGTAAACAAATAAAAAAAAATTAGTTTATAAAACTTTAGAAGCATTTTTTCTTTCTGCTCTATAAACTTGAATCTACAGACCTTAGGTTTAATCTTCGTACTTTGTCATAATATTTTTTTAGAAACAAACAGATTGTGTTTTGGCGCAAACATAAGGCATAACTTTTGGAAATAGTCTTCCATAAATGACAGAACAAGATGGCATAAACAAAGAGCATACACATTATCATTTATCTTTACAAGTGCAAAATGATTGTGGACATGGACATATGCATAGTACAAAGCAGTGTACAAATGAATCCTCTTAAGTCTAAGTCTGCGTATTATTTAACATTCTGCTTTATGTTGAGGCCAATTTAAGATTTATCTACTCCAAAAAAAAAAAAACTGTATTGGTCATTTTATGTTAATCAGAAGGTCATAGGTCAGGCTTACCTTTATATAAACTTGATGGTATGTCGAATAGAGAAGCCTATCAACAAAAGTAATCTGGCTATGATGTGATTGACCTCCAGTTATATCACTTTTTCCCTCGTTTGTCTGTCACAGAGAAGTTAGAACTGAACTACATGAGTCACAATTAAAGCTCCTTTCCTATAGATGTAAGTGCAGGTAGACTATATTCTACAAACTGGATGAATCTGCCGAGGCCCTTTTCTCCTCCTTGACAACTGATAATTGTTTCACTTCCCGGCGGGATGGTGTACTTTGTCTGCAATCTTTTGACTAAGTGCCAAAACTGACAAACATGCCAAACGGGGACAGCGATTGCTGTCCTTGAATCTGGAGCACTGAAGGAACACCCTGATGAATTGTTATCATTTAATTCATATAGAGAGATCATTAGGATAATGAATATAGGCCTACAGTAGTTCTTCCCCTGCAGCTGAACCCCTATAAAGATTTCTTATACTGATGGAAGGAATTTAGTTTCTTATCTTTTTCAAATGATAGAATGTTCCAGTATTGCTCCATCATCTGTTGTTCAGTCCAAAGAATTATCTCCAAAACACCCTCAGGGTTTGTTCATCAAATCTATGTAAAGTGAATTAATTTGCATTTTAAACTGCTAGTTCGTGTAAATCCCAAAAAAATCATTTTTTTTTTTTTCCCCCAGTGATACTAACAGTGACCTGAGAGGAGTCACGTCTGTGCAGATAGAGCTAGATACAGATTTCCTGGTAGAATTGCACAGAAAAGTTTCCTGATCATTATAAACACGTGATTGGTGGTTTTCTGTTCACCTCATTTAATGCTGATTACTCAATCCTGCTAAATGACTCAAAGGTTATTTTTTGTCAAGCTAGATTTACATTTCAAATGCTGCAACGTATATGTTTTCAGTGACCTGAATCGCACACCTTATATCACAAGTTTGACTATTCTAGTAATGTCTTAACCAGCATTTATGACTTTGTGAATTAAAAAAAAAGAGTTCAGAGATATTAATTATACACTACTGTTCAAAGTTTGGGGTCGGTAAGACTTTTTAATATTTTTGAAAATATAGGAAAAATCGTAATATTGTAAAATATGATTACAGTTTAAAATAATTGTTATCTATTTGAATATATTTAAAAATGTCATTTATTCCTGTGATGACTGAAATTTCAGCATCATTACTCCAGTCTTCAGTGTCACATGATCCTTCAGAAATCATTCCAAAATGCTTATTTGGTTCTCAAAAAACATTTCTCATTTCAGTGTTTTACTTTTATGTATTAATATGAGTATATATTTATTTATTTTATTATGCAGCATCACTACCCTTTTGTCTGTTTGTTGTTTTTCTCACCCTGTATCATAAACATAAATGTAAATAAATAATTTAAAATAAATGACAAGACAAAATAAATCATGAAATAATTTGTATTATTTGCAATGAAGAAAACAATTGTACTTCTTAATATTTTTTGTAGGATTCTTTTTCTTTTTTTTTCTAGGATTCTTTCATGAACAGAAAGCTAAAAAATGGCATTTACTTGAAATATAAAAACTTTTGTAACATTATAAATGTTTTTACTGTCACCTTTGATCAATCAACCTTTGTCATTTCTGAATAAAAGTATTAATTACATTAAAAACTTTTGAACAGAAGTGTAAACACCACAAGCATAAAGAAGAAAGGCCCGTCCTCAAAGTGTAGTAGTCAGGTCGTACACTGAGCTTGACCTCAATAAACACTTATATAGATTTAGATGCAGCATTGATCTGAAAAAATCATGTTTGCCTCTCGTTCATGAAGAAACCTGCAGAACCCTGATAATTCCAACCTTGAGTGCTATCACAATACTATGACCAATACAGCGAGCATGCTAGAAATGTGTAAAACAAGGCCACCAGCTTATGAAACAGTGCTGGGTATTATTTATGTGAACTGACAATCCCAAGATGATAAGCAGCATCATTTCCAATAAACACCATGAGTCAGTGTGGAACCTTTGTGATGAGCTGGATCAGTGGTTCGACTCTTGTCTGACCTGCTGCCATTTTTGCAGCAACTTTTTTTCCATTGTGTTTTTGTCCATTTGTTATTCTTCATTAAAAGACTGCAGATCCTCTAATCAGCCGTTGTTCTTTTTCAAGGCCCCTGCGCATGTGGATATGATAAAAGGGAGACAGAAGAACTATGTCAAAGGAACTGTGAAGAAACAGGATGGTAAATGTTGATTCAGAAGCCTTAGAATCTATCTGACATGTATCATTTCATCTACATATTTAAACCTGTTTTTATATTAGTAAATACCACTGCATAACTGTCTAAAATGTACAGTTTAATAAACTCTGGTGATATCACTGAACTCTGAAATGCTGACAAGCACATGTCAAAAATATGACTGATTTTGTTCTTTCTTATCCCTTGCTTCTCTCAACTCTGGCTGCATTCTCACCCAGAGCCCCAGAGGACAGCTTATCCAAATCACAAACATTAAGCAAACATGTGCCACATCTGGTAATGAGAATGGAGAGAGATAGAGGCAGAGAGAGAGAGAGAGAGAGAGAGAGAAAGGGATGAGGGAGAGTCTCTCTTCTGCTGACTGGAGGGTATATAAGATCGTCTGGGTCGTCAGTGTTACAGCAACTGAAACATTTCTCATTCAGCATGCAGGATCCCAATCACAGAGGAGCTCTTCTCGCCTGGTGCCTTGTGTTTTTGGTACTTGTCCAGCAGGTAATTATGATGATTGTATTTTTTTTTATTTTTTAACGTTTGAAAAATATCATTTGTTGTGATATTTACAGTATATTACTGTGTTCACTTGGGAATCTTTTTATTTGAATCTTTTTAAATACTATCTTTATTTTAATTATTAACCTGTACTCTTAAAATAATAAATTATATTAAGTATTATATTTTTATATTATTATATATTTATATGATTTATTTGAGTTTTACTTGTGTTCATTAATTTAGACTTTGTTGAGAAATTAAAATGACATATTAACCTTAGTAGTCTAACTCATAAAACATAAAACAGTTGTAGAATTTGATCTCTTTTATGAAACAGATATTGCTTTTTATTATAGTAGAGCTCATGACGAATTGTGTTTCAGGTGACCTGCAATTCTGTGTCAAAGTCGGACACACCTTCAACTTCTGTGCAGGAAGTTCAAAGCTCACTGAAGAGGACAGCTCGAATGACCCCGTTATGGAGGATCATGGGTACTAAACCTCACGGCGCCTACTGCCAGAACAACTATGAGTGCTCGACAGGAATATGCAGGTGAATGCATTTTTTCACATTTTTTTGTCCTGCTACCAATACGTTCAAACATATTTAAACGAGAAATGTAAAAAACGATTCTCAAGTTCTATTTTGTTCCACAGAAAAGGCCACTGTTCCTACAGCCAACCGATTAATTCATAAAATGAAGACTCCTTCCTTCTCTGATCTGACGTTTTCACACCATCATGCATGACGAGAGCTTTATTCAGTGAGCAACAGGAGGCAACCAAATGTGCAATGCAGTTAATCATCAGTTATACATATAGTAAGCCACAAATGAGGCAATAGGTAATGTTCTGCAAGATTGTGCTTATCATAAGGCACATAACATGTGGACGCTTTTGAGAGAGCAAAGAAAATCACCATAACCTCATAATTCACCTGCACAGTGGTATTGCTATATACAAGAAGCATTATGAGTGGGATTTTTGATAGACATATTTCAGGTGGTGCTGGGAAGGTGATACAGTACGTGTTTTGGGTCAGTTTCCCTGAACCAGATTTCCCTGGATGTCCATAGAGCAGAGTATAGCCTTTGGCACAAATAGCTCATCTCAGGACTAAGCTTAGTCCAAACATGGAAACTGGTCTGTTGTATTAGATCATGATACTTGTAAGCTATATATGCAAGTGTAGGCAAATGTGTCTGCTAGTGCCTTAGCTCAACCCAAATGTCATTGAACCAAAGCTAGTCTGGAGAAAAAGGGACAGAGAAAGTGCAAAGGTTGCAATTATTGATTGTGGCTAGATATTATTAACCATTTGCCTCCATCCTTTGCCTTTATCTGTGTGCTCACGTTTGTTTTATTTAATTTTAGACTCCTTTACCTGTCACTGTTTATGTTGTTATATTGAAGTATCTCCACCTCATCTCATTTACAAGCATCGTTTCAGTATGGGACTACTTATTTACTGTATTTGTCTTTTCATTTTGTATGACTCAACAGTTCATTTAAAGCTCCTTTTTTATGTATCTGACTATATAAGACTATAAGATTTATACATTATATTTACTGTACTGTAACTTTATATGTGCATGTCTCATATGGGTTCTGAAATAAAAATGTTCTGAGAAAATGGCTTTTATGTCATGAACTCCATTTATTGCATTTACAGTTGCACACATTTCAGTGCACTTTGCTGCAGTTCCAGGAAAGAAATTCTATGGTGCATTTAAAATGTAAACATTTGTGAATCTGGCCTGAATAGCTGGACGTCAATCACTGTTATAGATTTGTCATGCATGCCAGCCTCTGTGGTGTGATCAGGGTTTCTGAGCTGAGACCAGAGACACATGCAGCACACAGCAGCCATTTGGCTGATATGGTAGAGCTCAAAGAGGTTAGCCAAGCATGTGCAGTGCAGACTGGGGACTAATGTTCAGAGACATATAAATCAGATTCTGAGATGATAGCAAACACAACAAAAGTAAAATGACACTTTTCAAATGGCAATTTTTTTCCTGGCATTTAGTCATTGACGATTTTGTTGCCAGACAGATAGATCAATAAATATTAAGATCACGACATATGAAGTCATATGGTGACGTATGTAAGATTTTGAGCAGCAGCTTAGCACTCAGCCTCGGTGTGCTGTTCACGCACATTCTGAGTGACAAAGTCTGGAATTCACAGAACCCTAGTTAGTGATCGGTGTCATTTCTCCTGATGGGTGTAAATGCTAAACACTAGTAGATGACCCATACCATACTCATGAAGAGCACTAAGAAATATTCCGCTTTCTAAACTGTAAAGATTTTTTGTCATTTTAAAGACTGTAAAATTGTTTCAGCAAAAACTGTTAATTGGCTAATGGTTCCCTTTCTATTTTCATGTAGAGTTTATGTTACAATTTATGTAGTATGTTTATTGCACAATTTTAGTGTCATGTGTTACCATAATGGCGTTTTGTAGTTGTGCGTATGACATTGTGCACCTTTTGTCTGTATTTAAGTTTGTGGAAATTTAAGTTTGATTAACTTTAATTTGTCATGTGGCTTTCTTTTTACCACCTTATGAAGATGTCAGTATTATGTTAAAGGTGGTGTGGCTTTTTTGCTTGTATGTTTTGCAAATTACAGTTTAAAACGGAATAATTTACAGGTTGTTCTGTAAATATACTGTACAGTTTGCTCTCTCTTTTTAAAACCACATTTTTCAAATCTTTTCAGAAATAAGTATAGGTACACTGTATAAAAAATTAAGTGGTTTTTATAGTGGTTTTTAAATAAAAGTGGTTCTTGGCTCGTAATCATAGAGGAACCACTTTTGGTGATATATAGCACCATATCTTTAAAGGTGCTATACAGCACATTTGTCAATTGGCGCTATGTAGAACCACAAGAGGTGCCATATCGCATTGTATTTCTTGAACAAAAATGGTGCTAAACAGCACCAACAGTGGTTCTTTGGCTCGTAAAGGACCTTTAAAGGGGCTTAACAGGTTCTTTGTACGGCAGTGGTGCTATATAGCACCTTAATCACCAAAGAACCACCGAAGAACAGCTGAAGAACCATACAGGAGCTTAACAGGTTCTGTATATGGTAGCGGTGCTATATAGCCCCTGAGCCATGCCAAAGAACCGGTGAAGAGCCGCTGAAGAACCACTGAAGCACCACTTAAGCACCACTGAAGTGGTTCTTAGTGGTTCCCCTATGATTGCGAGCCAAAGAACCCCTTTTAGTGCTATATAGCATCATTTTTTAGAGTGATATACACATCAAAATAACAAGCCAAGATTAGCTGTGATAGAGCAAAGATAAGACAAAATGTCCAAAATGATTTTGATACAAATCACCATTCAGAGCTAGAGCTGAGAGGGAGGAGGTGTGAAATTCTGAGATGATGAATGGAGCAGACAGAACAAAATCAGATTATAATCCTTGAAACTAAGAAGATACAAGATGAGATGTAAGCAAACAAAGAAATGAACAAATAAACAGTGTTGGGCAAGTTACTCAAAGAATGTATTATATTACTCATTACTAGTTACCCTTTCAAAAGTAATATTGTTACGTTACTTTCTGGCAACACTACTAGTTACATTACTTTTTCTTCAAGCCCCACAAAAGTTGTAACTGTGTATCTTCCACATAAAATTCTTCTAGAATGTTACTAACAACATATTTCTGCCTCATCATTTGACCAAAACCCACATTGGATCGCAGTCAGAAGTTATTACAAACACTCGATAGTGATTGATAGTGACATTCAAGTAGAAGTGTTGTATTAATCTCATTAATTGTCATCTGTAGCTTGAAGCTAATTGTAATTTCTCTTTTACCCATATACAATTACATCTCATTATGTATTTTATCAAATCACATAAGTTTGTAAGAAACTGTTTAATTTTCCAAAAAGCTTTTTAATTGTAGTAATATAATGTACAACATGCTGATCAGAGGGATGTGGGTGGGATGTAATGCCAGAGTAAAGCCACAACTTACACAACAGTGTTCAGATCATATTTTTTCCTGACAAAATCAATATAATGCAATATTTATATCTGCTGAATGTAAGCTTCTCCATATTCCAAGCTTGCCTGCTGCACTGAGGACATCACATGCATGTGCGAGTCGTGAAAATTAAGAAAATTAATCTAGGAATTATTTGATTGTTGGATTTTAAATCAGCGGGGTTGAGGCATCAAAAGTAACTAAGCTGTTTTATGGATGGCAACTGTAATATTATTACTGAAATCTTATTAGTAATTAGTTACACTACTAGTTACTGCAAAAAGTAATATTATTACAGTAACTAAGTTACTAGTAACTAGCTACTGCCCAACACTGCAAATAAAATATTCCTTCAAGTAAATGTAATGATTGGAAATCTGTCTCAGACACGTTAAGATGTGATATGCTGCCACTAAGTGGACATATGCGAAACACATTCTTATGATATTACTGATGTAAAAAAAAGTAAATACACAGCGCTTTTGGTGACTTTTGTCGAAATAATTGAGCATTGGTCAAATGTTTATGCATGTAACAAAAACGATTCATAATGTTTTTTTTTCAAAACTTTAAAACTATGACAAGGAATACATAGGCCTATTGATGATTTGCAAACTGTACTTACTGTAACAATTACAATAGCAAGAAAATAGCCAATTACCCCACATTAATTTATTAAGTGATGTAAATTAAAACAAGCTGTCAGGGGGACGATTCATTAAAATGAATTAACAAGGGATTTTAAGCCAGTTTTTTTTTTTTTCTAGCATCAGTTAAATTTTAAACTGAATTTTTAAACTTTAAATCTGTTTGTGAATTTTTAACTCTCGTTCTTATACGGTATAATAATAATATTAAAATCTTTATTTTTGTTTGTCCAAATATCATACTCATGTCAATGCAAAAGAAATATGGATTCAGATGTGCATATGATCTATATCTCTATTATAGATCAGTGATCTGAACGCAGGAATGTGAAGTCATCTCTATTTTAACAAGATGTGGTTTAATCTTTGAGGTGAAAGTTTTTACGACCTTGCTCCATCACCCTAAGCTTTTTCAGACTAGTTCATAAACGGTTTTCCTTTAAAAATGTTTGTCATTATGCTACATTATTATACAAGTTGAGCTCACTGGCGTTATTTTGAAAAGTAGGAAGACCCTCTCAGCAGAGGGTAACTGACTTCAGTATAATTGCGAGTGTGCACAAGTAATTTACTTTCCTTCCGGATTTTGCCTTTGCGTGATCAGGCTTGTTTATATTCCCCGAATCTGCGCGAGCTTTGTCGGAAAAAGCACGTATTGTAAACACTGCTCGAGCAGGTCACGGTGTTTGATGGAGCGCGAGCGTTTCTAAACAACATGCTGCCGTGTGACAACTTGGTTTCAAGTTCGTCCAGCTCACCTGCTCTTCTTAATATTCATATTGGTTTATTGCAGGAGGATGTTGGCGGTTTTTGAAGCATAAAGGTTTTTCGCAAACGTGCTAGGAACTAAAATGAGGAGTCGCAGCAATTCCGGAGTTAAACTTGACAACTACGCGCGGATAGTTAATCAGACTATTCTGCGTCACCAAGTGAGTGTCTGCATTTCTACACGGACTCCTTCAACTGTTGATGCCTCACTAAATAGTTTGTGTTTTTACTAAACGTTTTCAAATTTTCAATCTGCCATAGTTAGATTTTTATTCATGCAGAGAGAAGAGTTGTGCAGTGAAGTATTGTGTTAAAAACGAAATATATATATATAAAATAAAGTCTACACGTGTATGCTATATCAGGGCCAGGGTTTTTTCTATCCTAAAAAATAAAAATTTTAATTTGTTAATTAAATTAATTTGATTTATCTTAATTTATAGGTCTGATTTCACAGACAGGTCTTAGATTAAGACAGGATTAGGCCATAGTTCAATCAGGACATTTAAGTTTTTTTTTTTATATATAAACGTGGTTTAGTGTGCATCTTGAGACAAAACAAAGACGCTGATTTAATTTAAGATCATTAACTTATTTTAGTTGAAACAGCTCAGACTTGCAGTTTGGGACTAGGCATAAGCCTGGTCTGTGAATCCAGGGGATAGTGTATTTAGTTATTAACTATTTAATTCTAAATTCATTTCAAGTATTTGATTTAAGTAAAAGACATGTTGCATGTTTTTGTGTGGATAAAATAATGTACCTTCACAAGGGAAAACTGCCCATGAAAATAAATTCAAACGTAATTTCTTACACAGGTGTATATACAGTACTATTTAAAAAGTCTCTTATGCTCACCAATGCAGCATTTATTTGATTAAAACTACAATAAAACAAGGAATATTGTGAAATATTATTATAATTTAAATAGATGTTTTCTATTTTATATATATTTTAAAATGTAACTTAATCCTGTGATGATAAAGCTTAATTCAAACTAAGCCTCAAACTTTTGAATGGTAGATTTTATATATATTGGATTGGATTGGATTTATTGTCATTGCACATGTAGGTACAAGGCAACGAAATGCAATAGAGAAGAAGAATACAGCACAACATGAGGAAAGAAAGGAGAAAAAAATAATCCTCACACTATGCTCCTAAACGGGAGTACAGTGTGAGAACAGACAAAAACCTCAGCATAGAGCACAATCAATACAGGAACACACAACTTGCAGTAGGGTGAGAGTAATCCAGTTCAGACAAACAGCCATCCGGTCTGCAGCCATTACAGCGCCAACACACACCCGTTTATCAGACTGACGGGAAGAAGCGGCAAAGGCGTTGGATGGGGGTAATGGGAGGTGAATGAATATCTGTATGTATGAGCGTATGAGTGTGTGTATGTGTAAGTTCGTGTGCCTAGAGATCCGTCGCGCTGGCACTCCAAACAAGTTGTCTCAGTCCGCAGATTTGTGGTGCGACATATCAATTGCCATGGAAACGACCTTGGCCGGAACCCAAACGCTCGACAATCACAAGGTGTCTGTTGAGGGGTGAGGTAAGAAAGAGCGTCTCCCTGCAGCATTCATCCGGGGAGTTAAATTCCAGAGCAACCTTGCCAAGCTGTCTGTTGTTTTGGGAAGCCGAAAAGAGATAAGATAGTTTGGTCTTTGGGCAAACAGCTGCCTTCTAATTTCACAGCTATTCTCATTGTCCATTCTGATCTCCTTGTCCATCAATTTTCCTTTCCAAAGCCGAGAGCTTAGCCGTGATCGAATCCATATTGCGGTTAATAGTCTCTGTCTCAGAGCCGACCGCTCTGCCCACTGCTTCAATCATGACGGGCAGCCTTGTGAGGTTTTGGACAGCTGTTCCCGTCTCCTGAATTCTCCGATAACAGGGCAAAGCCTAATCCAATCAGCAGAAACCCAGTTATCATGGTTCCGAATAGGTAGATGTCTTCAGTGTCCTCCACGGAAAGAGCCGCCAGACACACGACCCGCCACCTCTCCCATGCGTCCATCGTGTAGCCAGCTGCGAAAGTCCCAGCAGGACACTTGGGTTCTCCCGATCCCAAACTTCTAGTCGAGAAGATGGTGTCAATTGCGTTAAGAGACCAGTTGATCAGATCCATAATTTTGGTTTTGTAGAATAGTGCAGAGAGAGTCTCTTAAGTGTTAGACAAGGACAAGACGAGAGAGCAAGCAGGGGAGATAAGGGTAGGGAGAGGAAGAAAATGCGACCGCCTTCGCTGAGAGCCAAACGAGAGAGAATATATATTATATATGTGTTATAATTTATATAGTTTATATAATATATATAATATACTGTTATAATATATTTAGTATGTATGTTTGTGTCTTATGTGGTAAAATTAATGCTTGCATATTTATTATACATATAGTACATGGAGCACTAGATATTTTTATCTAGCTTTATTGATAACTTGTAGGACCCAGTGACAGGTCTGTTACCAGCCAGCAAAGAGCAGCCTGATGCCTGGGTGAGGGACAATGTCTACAGCATCCTGTCTGTCTGGACTCTCAGTTTGCCTTACAGGAAAAACGCAGACCGCGATGAAGACAAGGCGAAAGCCTATGAGCTAGAGCAGGTACAAATTGGGATTGATGGTAGGATCAACTGATTGAGTATTCTTATTAATCCAGTACAGCTTTTAATATATTTATTTCATGAGAACATATTACAGAACCCAGAAAGAACCCACAGATTCATTATGGTCTGCCGGATGAATATTTGTGATCACATGAGCATGTGTGGTAACTTATCTCATTTGAATGATTTTACATTAAAAGCATACCAAAATATTCACCACTGGAGTGTATTATTGACTTCCATGCACGGTTTTTTATTTTATTTTGAAGAAAGGTCAGTTGTCTTTTCATGACCGTGTGTGTGTGTCAGTGTATCTAAGCTGTCCCTTTACAGTGGCTCTGACGTGTCATGTTACTCTTGCCTGTGCTATTAAATGAAGAGCTGAAAGGTCACAGTTGAGCCTGTGTCCAGGTGTTGTTTTTGGAGTCAGGCTGTGTCTTGATCTTTCAGAGTGTGGTGAAGTTAATGAGGGGAATTCTTCAGTGCATCCTGCGACAGGTACTGCCTGCCATTAACCCTCAGCCTCCACACTACATGCTTAACAAATAAAAAAGATACAGTAGTAAGATATATAACAGCCAGACCTGTCTGTACATTCCAAAACATGCATTTCACCTTCCTTTTTTTATGTTTTATTTACCATTCTTACCATTTTATTTACCATCTGCCTGTAATTTAGGCCATAAGCCAATAAACATGCATGCATACACTATACACTACCCTTCTGAAGTTTGGGGTCAGTAAGATTTTTATTTTTTTTAAAGAAATTAATCATTTTATTCTGTATTTTTGTCTATTTCAAATAAATGCTGTTCTTTTAAAATTTATTAAAGAATCCTGAAAATATGTTTTACTTTCCACAAAAATATTAAACAGTTAACTATTTTTAACATTGATAATAATAAATGTTTCTTGAGCACCAAATCAGCATCATTTGAAGAATCATGTGACACTGAAGAGTGGATTAATGGTGCGGCAAAATCAGCTTTGCCATCAAATAAATAAATTAAATTTGAAAATATATTAAATTATAAAATGGTGATTTTAAATTATAATAATATTTTACCGTTTTACTGTTTGTACTGTATTTTTTTGATCAAATAAATGCAGCCTTGGTGAGCATAAGTTTTTCATAAACATAAAAAAAACAAAACGAACTTTTGAACTGTAGTGTACATGAAGATGTGCACACAAATATACAAATGCACGTACATGGTTATGCAATCTGTCTCATACCACTTCAATTGTGCACAACACAGATTAACACTTTGTCTATTATATATTGTCTGAAGTGTTCTTTTGTGCTCTAAGTGTTCTCTCTTGTCCTCTTACATTTTATCAATGTAGCTGGACAAAGTGGAGAAGTTCAAATACAGTAAGAGCACTTTGGACAGCCTCCATGCCAAGTACAACACTAAGACCTGTGCCACTGTGGTGGGTGACAGGGAATGGGGGCATCTCCAGCTCGACGCTACATCGGTCTATCTTCTCTTCCTGGCTCAGATGACTGCCTCAGGTACTCCAGGTCTCGCTTTAGAGCTCTCTAAAAGTGTGCAAGTTTTTGTCCACATGATATAGTCCTTAGCAGGCTTGCACAAGTAATCGAATAAATAATATATGTTATATAGACTTTGATCAACACACATGCATGGAGCCCATCAAATATGGTAAACTGAGGCTCAAGCTTGATGCATGAGAACAAGTAAGCACAATGCAATCTAATTAATCCACTCGATTCACATGGATGACTTTTTAGATTTTTGTTGTGATTGTACAGCCCTAAACTAACAATGTCTAATTAGTCATAAAAACCCTGCTAGGGGAGAAATTCTGGAATTTGATTGAACACTGTTAGTTTACTGAGCCTAGCATTAATGGATCTTCTCCTACATATCCTTTGCCATGTCTTGTGTCTTTTTAGGGCTGCACATTGTGTACACTCAGGATGAGGTGGATGTGGTCCAAAATCTGCTGTTTTACGTTGAATCTGCATACAAAGTGGCTGTAAGTCACTCGGTATCGATCACGTGTTTGTGTATTTTAGTCATTTTAGTGTGTAATTGACACTATGTGTCTCTAACCGGCATTTTCTCCCATGATTGTTCAGGACTATGGGATGTGGGAGAGAGGAGACAAAACCAATCAGGGGATCCCCGAGCTCAATGCCAGCTCAATTGGGATGGCTAAAGTGAGTTGGATGAAACAAAATAGACAAAAGAAATGTCCTTCTTTTTGTCACTCTCTTTCTCTCACACACTTTCACCTAATGTTGTCAGTCCTCTTCTGAGCAGCTGAGAATTCTCAGACTGGCATGATGTGGAGGGGGTGTTCATGTCGTGCGCTTATGAACACTGCATATTACCGTGACTCAATGTAACCTCAACATGGCCTCTCTGGTATTAATGTTCCTTCCCAGCTTTCCCTGCCAGCTTGTGTCATTTCTGTTTGTTCCTATTGTGACACTTTGCTCAGAGCAGAAAGGTTCTAGTTGTTCTTTCTCTGTCCTAGAAGACGGAGCACCATTCTAAGGTCAGGGAACTAGCCCTTAAACTTTTAATACATTGTACTGGTTTGGATTTAGAAAATCTGTCAAGAATCAATTGTGGCAGCCTCCATGATCTCAACACTAAACACAAGAGTAAAGGTCATGTCTGGCAGAGAAGGTTATGCCTAATTTGTTGTCTGTGGCCCTGGATTTCAGTGCACACTGAATGAATATTGGCTTTGTTGTGACCATTGAATTGAGATTCTTGCCAGGACAGAATACTGTAACAGTCCCTCAATGGACCTTTTGTAACTGCAGGCAGCACTCAAAGCCCTAGATGACTTGAATCTATTTGGGGCCAAAGGGGGACCGGACTCTGTGGTTCATATCTTAGCAGATGATATCCAGCACTGTCAGGTGAGGCTACAGAGGTTGTAGTGCTCTGAATTGTCCTATGCATGTGTGTTCATCATCAGCTGACTTGATAAACAAAAAAAGATTATAATGATTACCATTTCCTACCACATTTTCCTCTCAAGTCCATTCTGAGCTCCATGTAGCCCAGAGCTTCAACATCTAAAGAGGTGGATGCTGGCCTCCTGTCCATCATTTCATATCCAGCTTTTGCTGTGGAAGACATGGAGTTAGTCAATATCACTAAGGAGGAAATCACCTCCAAGCTCCAGGTCAGAACTTGATCTCAGACATGAGGAACTTGTTTAACAGTTGTCTCTCTCTCACTCTCACTCACACTCTTTTTGTCTGTAGGGAAGATATGGCTGTTGTCGTTTCCTTAGAGATGGCCACAAAACTCCTTAAGAGGTCAGTATATCACATAGTATTTAGACAAATTGTCTCTAATAACCTAAATAACCTTTTTTTTATTTTTTTATATACTTGTCCTTTTTTTATACAATAGGACCCCAACAGGCTGTACTATGAATCTGCTGAGCTGAAGCTTTTTGAAAACATTGAATGTGAGTGACCACTTTTCTGGACCTACCTGATCTTGGATGGCATCTTTATCAACAGTCCAGAGCAGGTAATTTCATTCAGAATTTTTAGTCAGTCTTGTTCTATAAATGTGATAAGATGTTTTCTTATCAAACCTATTACAATATAATTTGCATATGTTATTTAAATTTAATTTGCTTCAACATGTGGCTAAAGATACTAATGTCACAAAATATACAGATTTTGAGCAGATTTCACAGAAAATGGTCTTGTGTATGATAGGCATTAAACTATAATTCCATCCAGTCGCATGTTTAATACTTTGAACTGATTTTCGAACACAGATTGTTTTCATTTGGTTCTGCATGAGCTTACTGTATGATTCACAGTTTTGTAATAACTTGGAGTCTGTTCAGATTGTAAAACTCATGTAGTTTAGAATACTGGTGCCTTCTGGGAGCTAGTCTAGAGATTTTAACAAAGATTGAGATAGACTTTCAAGAGGTTAAAAATATGTTTGTGCTGCAGATGCAGACAGGTTGTATTTCCACATTTGTCCTCTCAGGTTCAGGAGTATCAGGAAGCCCTGGAGGGTACCATGATCAAACAGAAAGATGGAATACGGCTGCTGCCTGAACTCTATAGTGTTCCTGCAGATAAGGTGAGAGATTCCTAAATAAGCAATTAAACTGATGATTTTTTTTTTTTTAAATCTGAATAGCAAAGGAATATCACTGGATTAATGTGAATTCAATCTTTAAAAAATGTTTAGGTGGATGAAGAGTATGTTAATCCACACACGGTGGAGAGAATCCCAATGGGAAAGTGCCCTCTGAAGTGGGGCCAGTCCCTTGATATCCTGGGCAATCTTTTAGCAGAGGTGTGAAGTTATAGGTCATGTACAGCAGGTAAAATAAGTATTGAACACGTCACCATTTTTCTCAGTAAATATATTTCTAAAAGTGCTGTTGACTTGAAAATTTCACCTGATGTCGGTAACAACCCAAGTAATCTATACATACAAAGAAAACAGAACAAATAAATTCAGAAATTAAGTTACGTGTAATAAGACACAGGGAAAAAGTATTGCGTACATGAAGAAAGGGAGGTGCAAAAAGGCATGGAAAGCCAAGACACCAGCTGAAATCTATCAGTAATTAGAAAGCAATCCTGCCCCTAGTCAGTGGAAATGAATATTAGCTGGTTCAGTACCAACACCTACTACAGTACCAGGGTGATGAAGATGAAACAAGGATGGACATCTCAGCAAGACAATTGGTTTCAGAAAAAGAAAATAAAGCTGCTAGAATGGCCCAGCCAATCACCTGACTTGAATCCAATAGAAAATAAGAACTAAAGATCAGAGTTCATAGAAGAGGCCCACAGAACCTTCAAGATTTGAAGACTCTGTGAAAGAATGGGCCAAAATCGCACCTGAGCAATGCCAATGCATACCACTAGTTTCTACATACAGGAGGCGTCTTGAAGCTGTCATTACCAACAAAGGCTTTTGTACCAAGTATTAAATAAATTTCAGTAGTTCAATACTTTTTCCTTCTGTCAATCCATTTTATTACACATAACTTAATTTCTGAAATATGTTTTATTTGTATGTACTGTATGGATTACTTGGGTTGTTATCGAAATCTGGTGAAAATTGTCAACAGCACCTTTAGAAATATATTTACTGGGAATAATGGTGACGTGTTCAATACTTATTTTACCCGCTGTATTTGCTATACCTCTTCTTTGAAATCTTTGTACCAGGTTCTATTTGTGAAATTGACAAACACCTCAAAATTCTCTTTTCCTTTCCATTCAGGGTTTTTGGCTCCTGGAGAGATAGACCCTTTAAACCGTAGGTTCTCTACCATCCCTAAACCAGATGTTGTTGTACAAGGTATGTTTCAACTTTTTTTTTAATCACTTACACTTTATTCCACATGTTATGTATTGCATGTTTGAAATTTGCCCTGATGTTTTCATTTTGTTCTGACAAGTGTCCATCCTTGCTGAGAATGGATATTAAGACATTTCTGCAGAAGAATGGGATTGATGTGGAGACCGTGGCAGACATCCACCCCATCAGAGTGCAACCATCTCGAGTTCTTAGCCATATTTATGCTAGACTAGGTAGGAAGTGGTACACAATAGGGGCTCACTTGACACTAGTATGAAGTAATACAAAACGCGCAATTAATTTTTAAACTCATTGCTGTTAATTTTTATTTTGCAGAAGAGAATGTAATTAGGACACGTGTGTGTTTATCTTTCTCTAAGGGCGTAATGAGACTGGGGTTGACCGGCAGACCTTACCGTAGGATTGGCGTGTTAGGAACCTCCAAGCTTTACATAGTCCGCAACACCATCTTTAGCTTCACACCTCAGGTTCTTCATAATGTGCTGAAACAGGCATGTTTGAGCCTTATGCTGACTTGGGCAGCAATTGATTGTCATCCAGCAAAAGTTAAATAAAATAAGTTGGTGAGGCAGAAAGCCAGAGAAAGATGGTCGCAGCTTTTAGTATATATGCTAAATGCCAAATGTTTTTCATATTTTCTGTCTTTTCACATTATTTGTCTTTATTTCTCTGCTACTTCACTATAGTTCATAGATCATCAGCAGTTCTATCTGGCTCTGGACAACAAGATGATCGTGGAAATGTTGCGGACAGACCTGTCCTACCTCTCCTCTCGCTGGAGCATGACTGGCCGTCCTACCGTCATCTTTCCCATTTCCCAGACCATGCTTAGTGAGTGAAAACTGGCACTTCTGATAATGTGGAATCATCACACCTCACATTTAACATTTTTGAGAAGTTCTCTTCCTCAATTTTTTTTGTGTTACTTCTTAGACCATGAACACACAGACTTGGACCCTGCTGTGCTGGCTACCCTTAAGAAACTACAGGATGGCTACTTTGGAGGGGCAAGGTCAGAAAAGGAGGCTATAAATAAATGTAATGTCATCAACAATACATATTCAAGGGCAGTCCCCGCTTACTCGCTGCTCTCAATTTTGCTAGGATCCAGACTGGCAAGTTATCTGAGTTCCTGACCACATCTTGTCGCGCTAATCTGAGCTTCCTTGATAGTGGTAAGACACGCTCCAGTAGGGGCTGGGATGAAGATGATGATGTTGAGGATGGCTACTTTAGAGGTGCTGTGCATGACCTGAGCTTCAATGATGGTAAAGGGAAATAATATCCTGATGAAGAGATTTTGTTTGACGATAACTTCTGAAATGGTCATATATTCATGTTGGTAATTTTGGAGATGAAGTCCTTGATGTAGGGTTGTGATTTGAATAGCTCACATTGATAAACTCTTAGTTCTTTGTGTTTTCTATTATAGTTATTAGGAATCATTTGCATTTTCTTCTTTCACACATTTTACTTTACCTTTAGGTATAGACTACATGTTTAGAGGAAAAGTTCCCACATTTTATTTATTTTGATCTCTATGAATCCAGTCTTTAGGGAGACCTTGTAACTAAATGATCTAAACAGTTTGCACAATGAAGAATATTCTTCAGGAAACATGTACTCATCTCTGACCTTTGACTCTTCTGGTTTACTTTGGCATCTCAGCCTTTTTTCTCTGCCATCATTGCAAGTTGTGTTATCATTGTGATTATGTTGATTATTTTCATTGAGCACTTGCAGTGTGAAAACAGCATTATGTTGCTCAAGATTTATGCATTTTTTTATAGTAATTTCTTTTGCATTTTATTCTAGGATCTGTGGCATTTCTGGTGAGGAATGGAATGGAGGATTGATTAGAAATGAACAGTCTGGGTTATCAAGATTGAATTATTCTCTAAGGAATGCATTTACACTTAGGATGTAGGCTTTAATGTGACAAAAGCACTTTTAGTTTGGTGCATTGCAAAATGTTTTTCTTGAATGTCTTGCTGCGTATTGTCGCCTACAATCTAGCAACCTCTCTTTTTCTCATGTGTTTCTTTCAAATCTCGACTCCTAATCCTTTTTTCTCAGATACAGATGATCTAGCACAATACCTAGACCAGCTGTTGACTGCAGCAGTGCCTCAGCGGGGGCTTAGAGTCGAGGCACAGGCAAAAGGACTGAGTCGCTTCAAGGCTGCAGCCACTAAGACACGTGAGATGGTGTCTCTCATGAACAAAGCCAAGGATCTCCAAATCCACAGTGAGCTGACACAATATCAACAACTACTGTGCTCAAACTGAAATCTTACTTGTTGAAGGGTAATATTTAGTATATTGTCATTTTGGGTGAACTCTCCCTTTATCTCAAATTCTATAAAACTTTCTATGAAATTCGGTGCGTACTGATTCCATTCTGGCCTTGCTAATAAAATGTTTGGTCACAATGTATTTTAAGTCTCAAGTCTCTTTTTCCTTAATAAACTCCTAATTTGCTGCCTATTAATAGTTATTACGGTAGTTGTTAGTTTAGGTATTAGGTAGGATTAGGGATGTATAATGTGATCATGCAGAATATGTGCTTTATAAGTACTAATAAACAGCCAATATGTTAATAATTGGCATGCTAAGCAACAAGTTATTAGTGAGAACTGGTCCCTATACTAAAGTGTTACCAAATGTTTTTTGATCTTTTAATTTGTGTGAGATCATTTTTGTTTTCAATGTAAGTGTTTGTTTTTGTGTACATTAGGAGATCATAGTGTACCTAGCAATGATCATCAGAACACAGCCCAGTTTGTTCAGTGAGAGTCCCTCTGAGTTGAAGAATCTTCTCCACCACATTTTGAGTGGCAAAGAATTTGGTGTTCAGAGAAGTGGTGAGTAACTTCATGAGAATTACTGTGTTGTAGGGATGCACGATATTGGAATTCTGCCGATATTCGATATGCCGATATTTTTCAACTCATTTTGGCCGATATCGATGCCGATACCGATATATTTCTTTTTGTTTGGAAACAACACCAAGTCTCTCCTGTGCAGAAATTATAAGCAAAATATTATTCATTTTGGTTAGTTTTTAACAAGAACTTATTTATTAGAATTAAATAAAAAATAATAAAGGTTTTTTAACAGTACATTGAAGCTTTGAAAATAAATATAAATCAACTATATCAATCGCTGCATTTTTTCCCCCAGAAAGATGCAGTGTTAACCCTAATATTTTATTTTAAGATTTAACATTTGTAGATGGTCTAAAACAAAAGTTGTAAAAATTCTGAAAATCTTTTAGAGCTCATGATTTGTTTAAAAAATAAAACGTTACACATTAATGAATAAATCAGTATATATAGAATTATTTAATTTACAAGTGTCATGTTTGTGATTTTTTTTTTCATGTAAGCTATAGCTTCTGACCATTAAATCAAAACATACTTATTTTATTACATCAATTACTGCTTTATTTAATCAGAAACACAGTCTAAATGTTATTTGTGTATGCTATTTTACTTTTAATTTAATTAGAAGTAGGCCAACAGCGCCCCTACTATTAAAACTACTTACCGAACGGGCATTAGGACCTGGGGGAGGCTGTCACTGCTGCCCCTGCTTGTGCTATAACTGTTTACTCTATCCCACACCGAACGCATCATTCTGTACATGCCTTCACACATTAAATGCAGCGATCCAAAACAGTCAATCTATTCATCATTCAGACAAAACTTTGCTTCAAGAATGAGCCACATTGCTGACGTGATCTAATCGCTAGCACACCCTGAGCACATGCGAGTTAACCCCTTCCTCTTATCGGCAAGACATATCGGCATAATTTTGCATGTCAGGCCGATGCCGATATTTACATTTAAAGTCATTATCGGCCGATTTCGATATCAGTCCGATAATATCGTGCATCCCTACTGTGTTGTGTAGTTTGTGTAAAGATATAAGTTTAGCATTGATAGCTAATGTTCTATGAATGGTTTGGTTGTCTGGATATGTGCATGCCGGCTGTTCAGTTCGTTCAGTTGAGCCCAGCACCAGTCCTGTTATCTCCATCCACGAGGTCGGCAATGTTGGTGCTACCAAGAGTGAACGTGCAGGCATCAGCAAACTGAAGAGTGACATGAAGATGGTAGGTGACCGCTCATCCAGTCTAAAGAAACAAAAAAGTACAAAGGCCAGATATTACAAAGGCACAATTAAATTAAGTTGTGTGAACATTATAGCAACCATATATGTCATGGCTCTATGTGTTTAATAGTTTTTAAATATTTTCAGCTGGAAGAACTTCGACTGTCATGGTTGATCCAAAGTAAGGTGATGTGTCTAATGAGCTGTGACTACTGGTCTAATCTCAAATTAACTTCAGAAACTCAGTCAAGATACAAACTGACATTAGTTGCTTAATTTGGTGGGTTAATTATCTTAATGCTGTGGGAGGAAATCCATGGTACATCTGAAGTTTGAATCTGTGTGTCACATGAAGGAGAATATACAGGTTTCATGGGGTCTGAAGGTGCATGGCAAAGTGTTTAATTCACAGGTAATGTGTACATAATTGTTGAATGAGGCTCAAAATTGTTTTGTCATGTAGGAAGTTCATAAAACTTCCTACATGACATAACTTCCTAAAACTTAAGACCACCCCACTGCTGTCTGTCTTTTCCCTTTGAAGACATTTTCAGGTCAGTCTTTCGACACTGAGCACATGGAGTCAGGGGTAAGTTCTCAGTTCTTAAGTCAGTGAACAGGTAAACCAGTGTGGTAAACTAATAAAAGGCAGACTAGTAAGTATATACTTATACCTATTCAGCAGTGAAAAGGAAAACTTATCAACAAAAGGTCTTTGCACACTGAGTTCGGAATTTTCATATGCATTTTCTCGTATTCATCATCCTTTCCTATCAAAATGCTTGCTATGGATGCAAAAATGCAGAAAATCAAACCTGATCCGAATTTTTTATGATGGACGAAAACGTGATTGATGCAATGTGAGGTCGTATTTATTTTTTAACGTGCGAAAATTTCTGACTCTGTGTGCGATGAACTTTACTACTAGTCAGCCTTCTATTAGTCCACACATCCTCTGTGTTTATAGTTGCACCCATGCAAACTATTCTTACTCAAACATTCAAACTTGTAGATTTTAAATTAAGATTACATGATTTCCGGTCATGTGACACTGATATAGTTCATTTTTAGTCTGTTTAGGTTTCTACTTCTGACAATAAAAGTTGTGATCTAGTTGTGAACTTTTGGGTTAGCCTTCAAAAATACATCTCTGCACAAATTCTTTGGCCAAGAAATGTTATGATAAACTAGATGCTCCACATCCCACCGCCTTTCTTTAATGATCTTCCCATATACCATGATTTTATTTCCCGTAACCATGTTATTAAATCAATTCAAACTTGGTGTCAGTAAACAACAGAATGAACAGATATACATTTTCTTCATGTCTCGATATACAAATACACTGTTCAATACTAAATGACATTTACACAAGAATTACTGCTGTTCTGAAGGCAAAGGGGTGTCCTACTTGTAATTTAGTTCTTAAGTCAACAGCCGTTTTTATTAGTTCCCTAATAGGCATAATGTTGTTGTTTAAAGGTGCATCAGTATGTCATATTACCAAGCAGTTTTGCAGATTGTTGACCTGTACTAATAATGTGATTTACAGAGGTACCGGATGCCTTCAATTGATGCACTTGACAGCTCAATCAGTGTTGGTGCATCCCAGGACAGTCGGCAGGGCCAGTGGCTGCGCAGAAGGCGGCTTGATGGTGCGCTCAACAGTTCCTGTTGGCTTCTATTAAAAAGTCTGGAAGTTTCTGCAGAAGGTTGGAAGAATTTGAGGGGAAACGTTATGCTAATAACATTAAATAGACTGTAAAACACATAGCAAAAGTCTTTTATGCAGAACAGCGGACTATATTAATTTATTGTTTGTTTGTTTTTGCGCACAGTGTCATGGCCTTTCAAAAGAAGGCTTTGTGCTCCCATCTTCTACTACAAGAGAGGTTTAGGACCATTAAAAGTCTCTTAAAAATCATTTCACCAGTTCCTCTCATCACTTTCTTTAATATTGGCTGTATCTCTCCCTCTCTCCAGATGACCCCGGGTGAGATTAAGTTTGCGGTGCATGTGGAAAGAGGGCTGAACCGTGTCCCTCAGCCTGAATATAGGCAGCTGCTGGTCGAAGGGATCCTGGTACTTACCATGCTGGCAGATGTGGACATTCAAAGCATTGGCAGCATCATCCACATAGAGAAGATTGTTCACATTGCCAATGACAGGTTCTACAAGGACCAGGTATGGGTATTTATTTGAAAAGTTTTCTGTAACATGATTTCACTTGGCATTTATTATCATCGAATGTTATTTAATTTCCTTTCTCTCGTCACTGCAGAAGGATCTTGGTGCAGAGGACAGTATTTTAGAAAAGGATCACTCTACAGGCATCTGCCGGCTCCTGTATGACACTGCACCCAGCGGTCGCTTTGGCACCATGACATACAGTACCTCACTAAAGCTGTGGCTACCTACGTCCAGGACTTCCTGCCTAGTGGCGCCTGTACTGTGCAGTGATATCATGAAGTTTTTAAATAGTATAGTTTTTATTGTACAAAGAAAGAGACCACTATTTTAGAGCAGTTATTTAGGTGTTTGTGTGAGTTTGAGTGTGAAAGCAAAATCTGCTACTGTTTTAAACAAGAATGAATGAACTTGTTGAACAAATGCTTTGGTAGTTCACAGTTTGATGGTATTGTCATTCAGTAGTCCTTATATAGGTTTTTAATAGGCCTTAGTCAGTATAGCTCCATATTTAATTTTTGACAGGAATGGAAATACAGTGTGTTCAATGTTGTTTAACAACATGATGAAAATGTGATCTTTAAAACGGTTATCAAGACTGTAAATATGTCCTTTTACAGGCTTGTTTTCATTTGCGTAAAATTCAGTATATTCAGTGTCTTCTGCTGAAAAAAACAATAGAACGCTGCCCAAAACACAATAGAAAATGTAATGGATTTAATGGTTCTAATGGGAATTGTATTGGTTTTAATGGAAACTATAATGGTGTCAACTGGTATATGATGGATTCTATTGGTGGAATGTTAAAACCTATTGAAAAAATGCCCAAAACACATTACAAAAAGGAATTTTGTAATAGTTTTACTGGGAAAAAGCTAATGGCTTATAATGGTATTTTAATGGAAACCATTAGAATTTCTGTGATGGTTTCTATTGGGCTTCTATTGTTTTTTTTAGCAGGCTGACTGGGCTATTAAGCATGAAACTCAGTTTTGGTTTTTGTTTGCCACATAAATGAAGAGCAATACTGCATAAACTAAGAAAGTAGTTTGTTTACAATCTACAACTAATGGAGATGTGACTACTTTTGTATAGTATTTAACATTAGTTGTGTTTTAGGCTTGCATTTGTGGTCTTTACAGCTTTGTTACAAGCTAGTAATAGATGTTTGCATACTTCAAGAAGCCATTATGGCATAGTAACTTTTATTTTGCTTACAATGTAATAAATAACAACTTAATGAAAATGACATTTAAATAAAATTATTTTACTGATTGAATAACCCAGACATTTGTGAATTTTTTATTTATTTATTTTTTCAGATAATCAGATTATCAGATAAGCCCAAATATAATTTCAGTATCTTGATGAGAGCAGAGGTTCTTGTTTAAAATACGGACTTTTATTTTGAAATAACGGACGTTTGGTTGTCGCGGCGTTCATTGTCGAAACAGCCAGAGCTTACTGAGAGGCTCTGTATCGATTTATGAGGTGCTTTGATTTTAATAGTTTGTTTTAAATGAGTGATAAAAGCGAGAGTAATTATGATAAAAGTAGAAATCGCAGCGTGGTGTATGTTTACAGTCCGGAGTACATCCAGACATGCGACTCGCTGTCTAAAGTGCCAAACCGGGTGAGATGAACTTCACACACTCCCAAACACAACACACCTCTGGCTTCATGCAGATGCTTCACACTGAATATTATAGAGACATGAACATGTTTGCTCTAGACCAGGGATCCTCAAATCTGGACCATTCCTGCAGAGTTTAGCTCTAACCCTAATCAAACACACATGAGCTGCTAATCAGAGTCTTCAAGATCATTAGAAAATCACAGCTGGGTGAGTTTGATCAGGGTTGGAGCTAAACTCTGCAGCAGATTGGTCCTCCAGGGTAAGATTTGAGGAACCCTGCTCTAGACTATAGAATACAAGAATTTGTTAATCAACTAATACCATGGAATATATGAAAACACATTCTTGAATGTATTATCTGAAACCATCACGGTACAATTGTAATTGTTTGAACGCATAAACAATAGATGAGTAAGGTTATATGGTTGGTTTTCTTCTCTCTTTCTCTCACAGGCGAGTATGGTGCATTCATTAATTGAGGCGTATGGCTTATTAAAATACATGAGGTGTGTGAAGATTATGCGTAATTGACAATTTCTCAGTATTTAAATGTGTTTTCTTGTATGTAAATAATGTTAACTGATGTTTGTGTTGTTGAAACTGTGTGTGTTTTAGGGTGGTGAAGCCACAAGTGGCTTCAATAGAGGATATGGCCGTATTTCACACAGACTCTTACCTACAGCACCTGCACAAGGTCAGCCAGGATGGGGACAATGATGATCCTCAGTCTGTTGACTTTGGACTGGGTGAGGCCTGAATTCAGACGATTAGGCCCATGATTACTCTGCTAAGTTACATGGCCTAGAGTATGTGGACAACTATTGTTTCTGGCTGCAGGAATTTTGACACGAGCATCAATGAGGTGCTGCTGATGTTGGCTTGAAAGGCAATTGCATGACTTTTGCTCAAATTTTCATAAAGCAGGTGTTTTAAATATCTTTATTGCAAGGCCCCTAAAATATAACAAACCCCTGGCCTAAAATATAAAAGCAGCTTTAAAGCTATATATTTTTATGTAAAAAGAAACTTTTTTTTTGTTCAAAATTAAATTTAAAAATATATATATTAACAGTTTAATTAATGATGATAACCCTGAAGTGATATTTCAAGTTAAAAATAAAAAATTACAGCAGAAGGACCAAAATATGTAGGAGTCACCTACTCTATTTTCTTGAAAAGTGAGGGGCCTCTGAGAACTACTGCCATAAACATTCAGTGAGCAAACTAATTTGGCTTTGGTATTTTGGTATACTTACTGTTAAAAATTATGGTTAATAGACACAATCACATTTAATTTCATGATTTCAGAAGTCATTTAATTGATCTAATTGATTTAAAATGATACAGTTGTTACCGTATATAAACGGAAATTTTCAAGGAACCACCTTTCACTCCCTTTCGTCCCACTGGTGATCCCTAGACCCCAGTTTGAAACCCTCTGAGTTAGAAATGGGTGTCTATACACTTTTGGGCAGCCAAGCTAGTAGAGTCCCTTGTGTTAGTGTATGCAGTTCCCTCTTGCTTACAGCAGTGGGCAGTATTACATTTGAATCTTTCTCAGATTTCCAGTTATTACAATCGGTGTATAATTTTTGTACTGGATCACAGCCATGTGTAATTTAAATGACTGACAAACTGACACTTCATACTAATCTCCAGAGATCGAGAATAGTGTTATTGTTTTTGAGGGCGAAATAAAGCTCTTGCCAAAGGATCTATTTTAATGTAGCTTAGTGTTTATTGTTCTTTCTCACTCTCCCTCTCTGTCACTATCTTTCCTCTCACTTTCCTCTCTACACACCATCCCATTGTCCCTCTGTGTTATCAATCGCCCCTCTTGTCGCTCTCTTTTGTTCAGGTTATGACTGTCCGGTGGTGGAGGGTATTTTTGATTACGCCGCTGCCGTTGGAGGAGCCACTCTGACTGCTGCCCAGAATCTGCTGGATGGAAAGTGTGATGTGGCCATCAACTGGGCCGGAGGGTGGCATCACGCCAAGAAGTAATTCGGCACAACAGGCCTTGTGCCCACCCTCTTGTGTTTCACGTCCACATCAATCATTGAGATGCCAGTGGCATCTTTAACATAAGTACTAAGATGATCTGCATGCTTTGCAGTTTAAACCAAGTTCAAATTTTGATGTTACAGTTTGATTGCGGAAGGTTGTTATACAAGCTTGTTTATTGTAGATGAATGCTTATGTTTGTGTCGGACGTTGTTCAGTGGGTCACTGGAGCAGCTGATTGAATATGTGTTGTTATATAAGGGACGAGGCATCTGGGTTTTGTTATGTGAATGACGCTGTTCTTGGAATCCTCAAACTGCGCGAGAAGTATGAGAGAGTTCTCTATGTGGATGTGGACCTTCACCATGGAGATGGTAATAACACTTCCATGACAATAACCATAACAGCCTGTTGTGGTTAATAGCTTTTAACATGCTGCTTTTCCACACATAGTCCACAAATTGGCTTTAGATTTATATCTGACTTCCAAATTCACATTAACACCGAGAGCAAATGTTAGATGGGTTATTGACATGACACTTAATTTTATTAGAAATTTTAAATAAATTTATTTAAAAAATGCAGTCCATACACACAATGGTTTCAATGCATCTTTTCTATAAGCGTTTTTTTACATTTCCAAATTAAACATCAAACGTAAAAAAGTAAAATGTTAGGTTGATACAACTGTCCTGATATTGTAATGAAAAAACCTTATCACATAGTATTGCATAATATTTTTTATATCTTAAAAAACAAACAAAAATTGTAACAAAATGCTTAAATATTTTAAAACGTCTTTGTCCACTAAATTAAAATCATGTGGAAAAAACAACATACAACAAGACATTTTATCATAGAAAGGACCACTTTATACCCTTATGACTGTGTGTTAAGATCTTTAAAAATATTATATAATTTTTGTTCATAGAAAGTTTTTCAAACATTTTATACCAGGTAATTTTGTAGAATCCTTTATTTGTTATTGACCCAGACATTTCTTGTTTGTGTTTATCTGTTATCAGCTCAGGTTATTTCTCAAATCCATCGATGAAAAAGGGCACTTCCTCTAAGCTTTTACTCAAACCTAATTTAATATCGTTCCCTTTAAGTGGACTTCTGCATTGCTTCCTCTCCAGGTGTGGAGGACGCTTTCAGCTTCACCTCTAAAGTCTTGACAGTGTCTCTGCACAAGTTCTCTCCTGGCTTCTTCCCAGGTTAGTTCGGCATGCCTCTACGCCTCAGTGAAGACCAGCAGGTCTTTTAATTCCTTTAATTGACAGTCATGTTTCAAGCCATGCCAGAGTTTGAGCTGCAGGCTCCACTCCAGCGCCCAGAGTCTGATTACCCAGCTGATAATGGAGACTGGAGCTCTGTGGCTTCTTGGAGACTCTGAGAGCCCCTTCAGTAGTTTAACAATAGCGCTTGGAAAGGTAACTGGGCAAATGCTCTATGAAGACAAGATTAAGAAGGCGGCATTTAATTATTATTTACGTAATGATTTATTAATGGATTGTTTTTGCCAAACACAGTTGCCAAGTGATCTTCACAAATGACTCATTCAGAATTCATATTAATTCATATGTGGGCATTCTTGAAATTGATGTTCTTAACATGAAAATAAAATCACGAACTCCATTCTATTCGGATGCGTGTAGCTGAAACCTGACTGAATTGAGTACAATGCAAACAGTATGGTTTTGGCAGAAAAAACTGCACAGTAATTGCCCTTTGAGTAAAGCATAGTCTTTATTTTAGCTTGTCCACTGGCTGAGCACATGCTCTGTTCTTCACCGCAGTGGTAATACCCGAAAGTCCAACATAACAGAACATTTAAACACTAGCAAGTTCCCCCAATTTTTCTTCTTCAAAAACATGTAAAATAGCACTTCATTTCAACATTTCTTTCCCAGTCCATTTCCATGCATAGCATGCTGGGAACTGGAAATCCCCTGCACAGTTTCAGCAGTGGTGCAGTGACGACAATTAAAAGTTTTTCATGTTGTACAATTGGTTTAAGTAAACATTGCTTAAATTTTAACGGCTGCACATCATGAAAATAGGTTTAAAAATCGTTCAATAATTATGATTAGGCAAATAAGCAGGCAGCAAGAATATATATTTTGAGTATGTAATATCACAGCTTCATCTGAACAGTACACTACCATTCAAAAGTTAGGGTTCGGTAAGCTGTTTTTGAAAGAAGTCCCTTATATTCACCAAGGCTGCATTTATTTGATAAAGATACATTAAAACAGTAATATTGTGAAATATTGGTACAATTTAAAATAATTTTTCTATTTTAAAATGTAATTTATTTCTGTGAGGGTAAAGCTGAATTTTCTGCAGCCATTACTCCAGTCTTCAGTGTCACATGATACTTCAGAAATCATTCTAATGTGCTGATTTATTGTCTTATTTCATATTATCAGTGTTTTTTCTATTCGCATTTTTTGGTGGAAACTGAAACATTTTTCAGGATTTTTTGATGAATAGAAAGATCTAAAGAACAGCTATTATTTGAAATATATAATTTCTATAGGCTAATGTCTTTCATGTCACTTTTGATCAAATTAATGCATTTTTGCTAAATGAAATTATTTTTTTTAAAGATGTTACTGACCCAAACAACACTGTAAATGACAACATCAATGCTCAAAGACTTCCATGTAGATAATTAATACTGGCCCATCAGTTCTATCCGTCATATAAATGACCTTCAAAGAGATCAAATTTAGGTTATAAATTATAATTATTATTATAATTTCTTTCACAGGCACAGGTGATGTGACTGACACTGGGCTGGGTAAAGGACGCTGGTACGCTGTTAATGTCCCCATCGAGGATGGCATTCGTGATGATCGGTACTGCCAGACCTTCAATAGGTCTGTAAAGAGCCAGTGACCAGCCATCTAATCAAGTTCCTTGCAATGTTTTGTTTGTCCCCATGGTTCAGTGTCATTAAAACATGGACATTTCTTTTTGGGGTTTTCTCTCAGTGTGATGCAGGAAGTCAAAGCTCTGTTTAACCCTGAAGCAGTTGTGATGCAACTTGGAGCGGACACCATGGCGGGTGACCCCATGTGCTCCTTCAATATGACTCCCATTGGAGTTGGAAAATGTCTGAACTATATACTGGACTGGGAGTTACCCACTCTGCTTCTAGGAGGAGGTTTGTGTCATTGTTTTTATTGAATTGTATTACACTCCCAAAAATGAAAATTATATCATCGTTTAGTCACCCACATGTCATTCCAAAGACTTTCGTTCATCTTTTGGACACAAAGGAGGATTTTATTTTCTTTTAATATTCCCTCATCATTTCTATCCATCCATTTAAAGTCCACACAAATGAAATTAAGGTTCACACAGTTTATAAAGAGATCAGAAAAGTAGTTTAGCGGCTTAATCCATGTTCTGCTTTTATTCATGGATTGTTCAATGTTAAATTTGAATTTAAAAGCTGAAATAAAATAGTGGTGTTAAACAATTATTCGCATCCAAAATAAGTTTGTTTACTATGTGCGAGTACTGTGTATATTTATTATGTATATATAAATACACACACATACAGTATATATTTTGAAAATATTTACATGTTTTTACATGCATACATTTAAATTCATATAATTAATATTATATATAAATACATTTAATATATAAACATTATATTTTTCTTAAATATATACATGCATATCTGTGTATTTATATATACATAATAAATATACACAGTACACACAGGGTTTGAAATTAACACCCGCCAAATGCGGGTAAAAATCAGCTGTGGGTAAGGCTGTCAAATCACTTGCCAATTTGGCGGGTTACTTTTTGTAATTTGTTCACTCATTAATTTCTTGGGGAAGTTCAGGTTTAGCGCAAATACTGAACTTGTGAGACATCATGACATTGAGTATATTGCAAAAACAAAACACACCTACAGAGTGCACGCATATGTTTGGTGATGAAGTCTGGTTAGACTAACTTAGTGTACCCTCTCCTCTTTCTCTTTCCCGTGTATGCATTTAGAGTGCGTTCTTTCACTGCATGATTCAGTATTAATATGCATTAAGAATGATCAAATAATTCAAGACAAGGGGGTTAGAAATTTATCAATTCATATAGTTAAAATCACACGAAGAGTGCTGTTTTTTTCTTAAAATCAGCATGGTTACAAATGTGATTATTGATTTTATACAACAGTTCAATAAACAATAAGTTAATATCAAGAGACTTATGTTTTAGACACCGTATTGGCTGTTTTTGCACTAGTTTGCCAACAAAAAAACATTCCAAACACAGCGCGTCTCTGACAGTTCACTGAGCAACATGACAATGTTTTGTTCCTGAATGAATCAACCGTTTAAATGATTCGGTTCAATCACAATGACTCTCTTAACAGTGACTTGCTGCCACCTACTGGTGGTTTTAATTTCACATTTAAAGTATCTTAATTTTTAAAATTTCAAATATAATTTTTTCATTTTTATCATTTCAGGTTTAAAATATCAAAACATTATTTATGCATTTCAGGGCTTGACATTAACGCTTGTCCGGGACAAGTAAATGTTTTGGTCGGGCAAGTGAAGGAGAAATTGACTTGCCCAATCGGACAAGAAACTTGAAAAAGTCAATACCAAAAACAATAATAACTGCCTTTATTTATGATATAGCCTTTGTTATAGGGGTGTGCAAGATATCGTTTGCGATAATTTCGTAATTGTTGTTTTAACGAGTATATTGCAAGAATAAAAACACACCTACAGAGTGCATGCATACATTACGTAAGGTCGTCTAGATTAGACTAGCTCACCTGTGAGTGTGTTCTTTCACTGCATGATTCAGTATTACAATGCATGAAGAATGATCAGAAAATTCAAGATATGGGGCATAATTTCATATAGTTAAACAATATCACACGAAGATCGAGCGCCATATTTTTTTTATCTAAAAACCATCAAGATTACAAATTTTATTACAGTTCAATAAACAAGAAGTTAACATTAAGAGACTTATGTTTTAGACACCATATTTCCTCTTTTTGCTCTGTTTCACCAACAAAAATAACTCCAAACACAGCCACAGCACTGTTTTGCGTCTCTGAGCAACATCGTTCCTGAATGAATCAACTGTTTAAATGGTTCGGTTCAATCGCAATGACCCACTTATTAACAGTGACTTGATGTCACCTATTGGTGACTTTAATTTCACATTTACAGTATTTTTTTTTATTTTTAAAATTTCAAATATCCGTATTCAACGTTTTATGAATCAAAACATTATTTATTCATTTGTAACTGCAGATTTAAGCATTCCATGTCCCTCAGAGCTGCATTAACAGTGGGTAAATATATATATTCCACTTCAGATGCAGCGTCTGTGTTTCCTCTACATTGCAAAGATGAATTTTGTTGATACTGATTTCATTTGTTTGGTAACAGCCCAAATGTCTCTTATACTAATTAAATGATTAAATTGAACTCTAAATTCATATATAAAAAAAGAAGTAAATATTAGCATTATATTTTAAGTTCAATATAAAATAATTGTATTTCTATTGAATAATCTATAATAGTAAATATAATAGTATTATCACACTTTTTTTTTTTTTCAATTTATTTAAAAAGAAAAATCTAACTAAATTAAATGTGTTTTGTATAACTACAATAAATATTTATAACTCAATTTATAAAAAAAAAAATCTCTCTCCGGGCAAGTAATATTTATACTCGGACAAGTAAATGACAAATGTACTTGTGCGAAGGACAACCACATGAGAGTGCTTAATTTCAAGCCCTGCGTTTGTAACTGCCCCTCTAAGCAGCATTAGCATGTGTACATACTACATCTAAATGCCACTTCATATGCAACTTCTGCAAAGATGAATTTTGATACTGATTTAGTTTTAGTAACAGCCTAAATGTAGTGTTATTATAATTGTGATTAAATGTAAATATTTGACTCAAAAGATGATGCACACTTTTAGAAAAAAATGGATTTATAAAGGTAAAAATGCCCATAAAAGGTAAAAATCAATCTAAACTTTTTGGAAAAGATTAATTTCTATCACTGCTGTGAACTGACCACACAGAATATGAAGAATATCAAAAACTTTAGGAGTCAGCTGTCCACAGTAGCCCTTAAGATACCAGCACAATAACACGCTCAGCAAAATATCGTCTAATTATCTTTATCGATAAAATCCCAGAAAATATTGAGTTTTTTTTTTTTTTTTTTTTTTTTTTGTCAATATCGCACACCCCTAGTCCTAACACAAAATGATTTGCAACGGCCGCTTTGTCACATCTAGTTTAGACAGCCTCAAGCTGTTGGTTTATTTCTGGGGTTTATTTGGCTAGTAGAAGTTATGAATGGCTGGTAACTTTAAAAACTTAGTAGCCAAATTGGCTGGTGAGTGAAAAAGTTAATTTCAATCCCTGAGTACACACACAGCCTATATATATTATGTAAACAAACTTTTGTTTTGGATGTGATTAATCTCAATGAATAATTTGACAGCACTAAAATAAAATCTGTTCCTTCTGTTTAACCACTTGATTCATATGGATTACGTTTACATTATCCTTTTGTACTTATTCATGCAAGTTTTGGTTGCATGCACTTTCACTGGATGGGCAAAAATGACTATTATTAAATGCATCTTCATTTGCATTTTGAATGACTTGAGTGTGTGTAAATGATGACTGCGTTTTCATTTTGGTGAACTAAAAACCTACGTCGACAGACGTATTCAGCAGTGTTGCCTAGGTTTGTTTTCCCTCCATGCCTTAACACTGACAACTACATCTTCTGTCCTTGTTGCCAGCTCTCTGACTCGGCCAAAAAGTTTATTAGTGTGTTGTTACGGCCAGGGGGTAGGGCTGAGAGAAGAAAGTGAACTTTTGTGATTTTAGCCCATTTTGAAATGAGCTCTAAGCTGCTGACCTGCCTAGCCAAGCTCTAGATGAAAGGTAGTAATTACACTAGTACAATGAAGCCCTTTTGCTGACTTCAATCGCCCTTCTCTCTCTCTTTCGCTCTCTGCATATACAAATCTGCCTCTCTCTGTCCTTCTCAGGCGGCTATAACCTTGCCAATACTGCCCGCTGCTGGACCTATCTGACGGGGACCGTCCTAGGACAGACTCTGTCTTCTGAGATCCCGGACCACGAGGTGAGACCCCGCTCTCTCTCTTCTTTCAACAGTTGTATAAAACTCCACTCTCTCCTCTTCCTCTTCCATTCCTGCTGAGTCACCCGGTCTAATCAAAGATGTCCAAGCACCTCTCAATAACCAGGTTTGTTTTCATGTGATTCAGGAGCAGGGAGGGGTGTGTGCGTGTGCACACCAGTGAAGGGGTCTTAACAATACTACTCTGTCACTACTGGTTGACTGAGAGGGACTTGTGCTTTTCTTTCCTCAACTGTTTATGCCCCTCTCTCCTCTTTCTCTTTCCTTAAAGAAAGAGAATGTGTGTACCCAATTCTGAGTGAGCTTTTTCATGTTTTTTTTGAGAAGCTTCTGAGGAGACATGAAGGGCTGGAAAGGCCTTCTGGTTGGTCTGGGAGAGTTTGATATCGCTCTTTTCTTCCAACTCACAAAGGTCTTTTAATGTTTATAGAGAGCGCTTTCATGGTCACCGCAATAAAAGATGCCATTGTTTCAGCTGACATGACCTTCTGTGTCATGTTGACCTTTGACCTCTCCAAGGCAAGCAACCAAAATAAAGCAGTGTAGCTAACCGCCAGGGTGTTCGTTGGTGATGGTTGTGAAAATTAATACAATTGAGCTTTCTAGAATACGTCAAGATGTTAATCAGGGATTTTCTTTTTCTGTTGGATGACTTACAAAATATTGCACTGTCTTGTTTAAAAGAAAAATACACAGCACTACAAGTTACAATATTATTATGTAATGATGTCAAACTGTAATTGGCTCTAGAAGTCAATAACCCCTGTTGGGAGTAACTGGGAGCCGCCTCCTCCATTGAGAGCCATTCAAAATAAAATGTATTTTGCTACATATATTTAGTACATTTTACAGTTTCTTTTATTGGATGTTTTACTAGGGCCAGTTTTTTTCAAGGGCTCTTAAATGTATGAAATGGATTTCACTTATACACTACCATTCAAAATGTTTTTGAAAGAAGTCACGTGTTCACCAAGACTGCATTTATTAAAAAAAACAGTAAATCTTAAATACAGTAAAACGGCAATATTGTGAAATATTATTGAAATTTAATATAACTGTTTTCAATTTTATCATTTAATTATATTATGTAATTACTTCAGTTTTCAATGTCACATCAGAATCAGAATGAGCTTTATTGGCCAAGTATGTTTACACATACAAGGAATTTGTTGTAGTGACAGAAGCTCCACAGTGCAACAGAAAGACAGCAACAGGACAGGACACAGATAATAAAAGAATAATATACAAATAGGCAATGTACAAAGCAGCCAAACACAATATATAATATAAACAACTATGTATGTACAGGTCAAGTATGTGCAAATTAGAAATGAGAAAATAAAGATAAAATTAGTGAGTGTGGTGAATGGATAGTGTATTATAGTTGTGTGTTCCACGTTTATTGTTAATGACGTGGATGATCCTTCAGAAGTCATCCTAATATGCTAATTTGGTGCTTATGAAATATTGGCCACTTTAGTTAAAGGTCCAATTCTCACCATTAACAAAGCATTAACTATGATTTTTGCCTCAAACTCCTAATTTGCTGCTTATTAATAGTTGGTAAGTTAGTTGTTAAGTTTAGGTTTTGGGTAGGATTAGGGCTGTTGAATATGACAGTCATGCAGAATGTGCTTTATTAGTACTAATAAACAGCCAACATGTTAATAATAGGCATGCTAATAATCAACTAGTTAATGGTGAGAATTGTTCCCTATACTAAAGCGTTACTGAAATATTTCTTAATTTATCACACATATGGTTTATAAACGGTTGTGCTGCTTAATATTTTTTGGAAACTATAATAGAATGTTCAAAAGAACTGCATTTATTTAAATTAGGAACTTATGTAAGATTTTGAAAGGCTTTCCTCTCACTTTTGATCAACTTAATTTGAAAAACAATTGCTGAATAAAAGGATTAGTTTCTTTCTTTATCTCAGTGACCCCAAACTTTTAAACCGTATATATATTTTTTGTTTGCCTTATTGATTCAATGAATGCTGTGAAATATGTGGGAAAATATACAGTAATTACCTAGTGGTTAAAAAATAGTTTTATGTGCTTTGTAACTTTGGAAATCCTTGTTATAAATTCTTGGTTCTTCTCTCTTCATATTCTTTGGGTGATGCAGAGTTCATTCGGGTCTGGTTGTCAGTGTTGGCCAAACTGCTTATTGTCCATTGTGACTTTAATTGAAAACTGTTCACTATTCCTTCCAAGAGTGTTTGTCCAGACTTCACCCAGTTCAAGTCAAATAATCTTCAGTCAATACCGTACAAAAAGTACCTCAAAACCATTGACAAATGGGCAGTAAAGCTGTATATTTCACTCCTTCAACACCTTTTTGGCGCAATTTTTGCCAGAATCTTTTGTAAAATATTTTGTACTTTAAAACCTTTTATAATTTAAACCTTATAACTTTTGGTATTCATAGTTCATTACAATGCAGTCAGTGTACTTGGTGTGGTCTGCTTATGGTCTTTGCCCTGATAACTATTCTATTCTTTATAATGGTGAAAGCATTTTTTGGTCCCAAACATTGTTCTCCATATGACGGCCATATGAACCAGCCCTCCCTAAGAACTCTACCGGTCCACAGCATATTTCGAGTTTTAGGGCCACCACTCCTTCTCCTCATCTCCTTCTCATTCCTCCTCTTTCTCTCTATAGCTTCTTTTCCTTTATTGTTCCCTCCATCGGCTTTTCAAAGCATGAAACATTCTCTCCTCCCCTCTTTGAGAGAGGAACCCCCATCTCCTTACCAGCACTGCTATTGTGTGTCCATCCCAGCCAAACAAAACACTATTTAACTGTAGTGTGAGTCCATAAAGACAAAGATGGGAGAGAGAGAGAGGCAGAGAGAGAGATAAGGCTGTTAAAAGACAGAGAGGCATCCACCAATGGGGGTATACAAAAAGATGGAAGCGTATTGCAGTATAGAAGAAGCTGGGAAAAGAGAGGTGGAACAAGAAGCACTTTGTACCTGTGTAATATCGCTTGCTCTCTCTCTCTCTCCCCTCGAGCCGGTCCAGCTGCTGAGACTCTGAGGCGGCTCAGTCTGGGTTCTGCCCTGCCAGGACTGCAAACAATGAAGACAGACTGGAGTGGAGGCATACAACGACCTCATTCAGGCCCTGTCACAGACACAGAGAGATGAAAAAGTGAGGCTAATATAGACCGTCCTCTCACAAGGGAGAGTCCCAGAAAAAAACGCAGAGCCTTTTATTTAGACCTGAATTGTTTCTCTTTAAGAAGCTGATGAATTGGAAAAGCTTGTGTGGTGCTTGGGCCAAAACAACCCTGATATTGGTCTAAATAAACACCATTGTTGGCATTATAGGCACCATCGTCTCCTTTTAATGCAAGACAACGGTGTGTCAATCCAGATACTTTTTGACGACCCTTTTGCACCAACAATGCATCTCTCTTCGGTCTCTCAACAGATTTTGATTAAATCATTGAACAAACCTAGACAAGATTTTGCTGATTGCGATGTTGTGATAGCATCTATGGACACACAGTTACCAACAGAAGCAGTGAGTTATTTACCTTTTAGGGTGACTAACATCATGAGACATGCAAGTCTCTGAGATGCTGTGGCATTAAAGTTGTTGTGTCACTGGGATGTATGTAATTAAAGTTGTTGCGTAAAGGTGAAGTGTGTAATTTTTGTGCCACTAATAACACCAAATGGAATTCCAGAGAGGTTTCCCAGGCACGTTTTCTGTTGTGCACGACTGTAATTATTCAATAAATCACTCCTGCCCTAAACTCACACTATTGATTGATCTAGAACTATATGCATATGACGGTATAAAAGTTCTCTGAGCTGAAGCGATCGCAGTTATGGTACTGAATTACATTACAAATACAGGTTGAGAAGGTAAGCAGACTTCATTGTTGTGCTCATTATTAAAAGTTTTTTCAAATAAAAAGAACCTTGAACATTAAAAAAATAATAACGCTGCACAATAAAATGCTTAAAGTAAACAAATGTTTTAAGCAGATTAAAGTGCAAAAGAATGAAGAATCTGAACCCTTTCAACCAGTATCTTTTCTGGGTTGACATATTTTGTTCCAGATGAAAATGTAAACGTGTATTGGTGTAAAAAACATTTGAAATGAAAATACATAAGTCTTTGAGTTCTGTTGTTTGATAAACAAATCTAGTTTCGTAGAAACTTCTTGTTTACTGTTGCTGTGATACTTCTGTTTAAGCAACACCTACTGTAAGAGAGTGAATTTTACCTGAGGGTGAACCAGTGTTGCAGACTTTCTCAGTGTGACTAAAGCTTTATTCTTGTCTAAGAGAGGTGAAACTCTAAAACAAGAATGGAGATTGTACAGTTGACAACTTGGCGTTGTTTACTGGCAAAAATCTAAATGGCTGTTATAGAAAAAGTTAAAGGGATAGTTTTCCCAAAAATGAAATTCATGTTGATCCAAACCTGTATGCCTTGCTTTCTTTAGTGGAACAAAAAAAATAAAATTCTCAAAATATATTTTTATTTTAAGGTCCAATTGTCACTATTAACACACCATTAACTATGATTTTTGCCTCAAACTCCTAATTTGCTGCTTATTAACAGTTAAGGTAGTTAAGTTTGTAGGTATTGGGTAAGATTAGGGATGTAGATTATGGTCATACACAATATGTGCTTTAAAGTACTAATAAACAGCCAATATGTTAATAGGCATGCTAGTAAGGAATTAGTTAGTGAGAATTGGACCCTATACTAAAGTGTTACCATCTTCTTTTAAGATGTTTTTCACCAAAACAGCTTAGTTACAAATATTCTTCAAAATATCTTTTAATACAAATTTGCAATGTCAAGAGGTTGAGTAATTGATAACAGTCGCAGTTTTGGGTGAACTATACTGTACATTTAACTTCATCTGTATTGGTTAAGAGGACAGGAAAATGCTAGATCTACAAAAAGTTCCTGTTGATGGCCAGTTTGGCTAGACTGGGAACGTGTGGCTTTGTTCTGGTCAAATCTTATCAGCGAGTGGTAGGAAATTTGCTGTGTTTTTGTTCGAGTGCTATCAGGGACTCAGCTCAGCCCGCGGGTGGAAACGGCCCTCACTGCTCTGTGGCCAGTCAACATCTGTATATCCTCTCCATTTTTTTTTTCAAAAACTTTTTTTTCACTTGTTTCTGCCAAGTTATTTTCAGCACAGCCCAATGAAATAACAAACACCCAGAGCTCTGTTTCCCCCCTGCAGTCAGTCAGCCAGATAGACGTTGATTTTTTTCTCCCCCCCCCCCCCCTTAGAGTTTACAGGTGTATCGTTCATTAATGAGCTCAGACAGCTAACATGAACACAATCTCATGATGACAGCTGTGGTTACGCTAGTCATATAGTGCTAAAGGGATTGCAAGGTCTTCTGTGCTGTCTGAATAACTTGAGGAGGGGGTGAAGACCCCACCAGGCATAAAAGGAACAGACAGCACAGACCTTTTAGAGAACCTGGGTGTTTATTGAGAAAAGTAAAGATGTGTGAATGTGGAACCATTTTAGACGGGGAAGTTGCAAATTGATTTGTATTGACCCATAGTGTCACAGTTCAGCTGGTTTATATTCTTGTCTCAATGTTACTACATTTGTGAAGTCTTTTTTTAATGCACGTACACACGTTTTTCACAGCAAGTTCAGCAGGATGTTGTGAGTGCCAGCAATGTTATGTTTGCATTGTCTGTAGTTTTGCCCTTTCAACCAGGTCTGGTACTTCACTATAAAGTGTGAGACAGACAGACTGTCAGCACGGGTTTGACTCATTACCGCCCGCACGTACTGAACAATCTAGAATGGAAGCGTTTCAGACAGTAGATGCTGTTTGTCCGCCCATGTTATTGACTTAAGATGATGATAAAAACAGTGATGTGTTCAGGGATTTAGGGAATGCTTTGAGAGCTTATGATTTCATAAAGCTTTTGTCAACTATGAATTTTGAGCAAAGGAGACAACAGGTCTTGAAGTGTTCCTTAACCACTCCAATCTCATCCATCTTGAAGAAAACTTGTGACGCCACAATAGTAACAACTAGTATGGCCTCTGTATCATCTTCTGTGGGTGGGACTTTTTGTGCCGTTGCGTCTGGGAAATAGCTGGCTCCCAGAATTCTGGAGTGGAATAAATGCTGGAAATGAGCTTTGGGGAAGTCCATAATGGATGCTGGGTGGTGTTGATAGTTAAGGGGTCAAAGTTCAAAAGGTCAGATGAAGAAACCTGAACTCACCTTTATGATAGGACACTTAGAGACAGTGAAGTGTTGGGTCATATTTTGATCATTATTGTTTTTTTTGGGGTTTTTTCTCAGTCTGCCCTGTTGAGGAGGGAGCTACTGACCTTATTCTGCATTGTCTAATTTTATCTGATTTAATCAACTTTGTTTGTCATCTATTTTTGAAACGAGTTAATTTTTCTCTATGGCAAAAGTTAAAGGGATAGTTCACCCAAAATAAAACATTATGGCATCAATTCAAATGGATTGTTCTCTATATTTTTATGCACATCAGAGATATGGTGGAATGGACTTTTAATGGAGTGACAGAAATCTCTCAGGCTTCATTAAAAATATCTTAATTTGTGTTTTGAAGATAAATCCTATGGGTTTGAGTAATTGATGACAGAATTTTTAATTTTGGGTTAAATAACTCTTTAAATAAAGAGAGTTTCATCCTGATCTTAGTGTGGTCCAAACCAAAAATCAACAGAGCTGTGGACAGTGCTGTTTCAGATTAGCCTGCTTGGGAAAAATTGAGTTCATGGGAAAACAAGTGGCATGCTGTGGTGTCCCGTGTGTGAATGCTTATTAACAGCTTAATAAAACTAATTGTGTGCAAAATTCATGGTCCAATTGCATCCTATTTCCACATTACTTAGGTGTGTGCATAAAACATGTGAGATTGCACACATTCACAGACTCATATGTTGTATAATCCCTAACATGTTGGAGAACATTTGGACCGGAGGTAAGCCGGATAAACAAAAGACGAGTAATTGAAAGCAGAGTTGAGCTAATGCATGTCACACACATACAACCAAATCTGATCTCTATCCAATTTAAACACCAGATACCCTACCAACACAATGCAGAGTGTTTTTGAATGCCTGGCTGTCTTTTTGGCCAGTCCCTATAGTTTCCACTTCAAAATCATAATGCATCGCTAATTGTATTTCAGATGCAATTCATGATATGGGAAACTTTAAATTAGTTTGGCTTGCCTTCTCAATCCAAGTGTCAGAACACTGTGATAGACTGAGCACAGCCATCCAGCAAGCTGATGTATATTTGTGTTTGTTTGAAAGAAAGTGGAAATAAGACTAAACCTTCTCAGATTTGCTTAAGTATATGCTGCTTCATAGCTGAGAAAAACTCACAAAAGCAGGACTTGTTTTATTGAAGGAAACCTAGATCACATTAAAGGGTTATTCGTGAAACAGCTGCAGATCTGTTCTAGCTGGAGAAATATTGGTTTCCCGCCATACTGGTCATTTGCACTTCCTTTGAGTGCAAGTCATAAGACGTGAGTCACATACAGTATGCATAATTACACACATTTAATTAAATGGATAATTTGCCCAAAAATAAACATTCTGTCATCATACACTTGCCCTCATGTTATCTCAAACCCAAAATCAAAGCATGTAGTAAAAGAAGACTTTTGAAAAACATTTCAACTGTGACAGTGTGGTGAAAAATAACCCCTATGATTTTATTATGGACAAAAAAAACTAAAAAAATCTTCATTTGTGTTTCATGGATTTGGACAAAAGTAAGTGCACAAATAAATCATTTATAATAAACGCTTCAGTAAAGAATTGTCACTTTAAGTGATGGTGACTTTAATTATGTTTTGCTTATCTCTAATCCAGTACTTCACCGAATACGGCCCGGATTATTCACTGGAGATCAGCCCGAGCTGCCGACCCGACCGCAACGAGAGCCAGCATCTGGAGCGGGTCATCAGCACCATCAAAGGTAATCACCATGACAACAGCCAGAAACTCACCAAACTCAAACACCAACCCTGAATATCACCCTTTCTCCACACTTAGTCCAGTACCATTTCCACAGATGGAATTACTTTTGTCCATTTTCAAAGCTGGTTCAAATATTTTAAGTAATGGTCTGTTTATTTGGAAAACCGTTGATGATCGGTAGGATGGCGTGTTAGTCATTCGTTCATCCAGCTGTCCCTCCAGCCTCCTCAAGAACTTTGTGTCCCATCCTCCTCCAGTGACCAGGGAGACCTTTAAACCAACCACAGTTGTCTCCTGTGACAGACTCTCCTCAGCTGTAGAAAAGAGAAACATGTCTGTTTGATGTTCCCGGTCATCAGTAAACAAATAAGCAAAGAATTCTTAGAAACTTGAAGCTGAAATCTCAAGAGAGCGGCTGGGATGAGAATAAGAACTGGCTAAACTAGGAACATTTGCACACATGTACGTGCAGGGCCCCAGACACGCACTTATCCACACATTTATGAGAGGTTTCTTGACACAGTGTCTGGTTTGTTCCTTTGACACGAGGCTTTGTTTTTATGTTCTTATGTCAGACCTTTTGTGTATTTTTATGGCTGCAATTGTGCATGAACTCTCTCTGTGTGTGTTCATTTGTGTTTATTTGAGGTTTTAGCAAACTCTTGCCTTTTCACCTTCTCCAGGGACAATTGTCTTTAAGACTCAAAACATGTTTCAAAGCTATGCTGAGAATATTTCAGATGCCCCTTGGATGTAATAAAATCAAGATTTTTCCTTTTGAGCTCATTCTAACATCTGTGTGAATGGGCAAAAACCTGGCAGCGAAAAAGGAAAAGCAGTGTTCCGAATATTAACCCATTGGCATTGTTTGTGTGTAAGAACAAATGTGATTTAGAGAAGCCAACCAAAGTCTCACAAAGTCCTTTACTTTACTCATGGTATGGTGCAGTGTTATTTTCGTGTTATTTACATAGTGTTGTTTAAAATATCCAATTGTCATATTTAAGTAAAAGTAAAGATACATTTATGGATATTGACTAAGGTAAAGTAGCTCATTAGAAAAATACTTCAGTAAAAGTAACTGATCGTATCTTTGGCAGACTAGCTGAGTGCTGGGTTGCTGCAGTCTGTAAATATCCACATTAACAAACAAAGAGATTGCTCACACAAAAATGAAGTCTCATGTCATTGCAGACTTGTAGATCATTGTTGGATCATGCTTGTTCTGAATGATGCTACATTTACATTTTATTATTGAATTAATTTTTATATCTAAAAACAAGTTACAATACCAATGAATGAATTGATATCTGACAATGATTCATAATGTGTCTGTGTTCATACAGCCATAGACTCCTAATTCAGCAATAAATGATCTAAATTGTTGAAATGAAATTTCATGCTACTGTCTTTAAAAAAAAAAAAGTGCATATACACAATACAATATGTTGGAAAGTAAAAATATAATATAATTATTATTGCATTATTTAACACAAAAATGCTGTACTTCTCAAGATTTAGATTCAGAGTTGTGATTTGGATCATCCAGACCACTTTGTGAAACAAATTGATCAATTAATCTTTAGCATTGTTTGAAAAAAAATAAGTGAAAGTGACATGACACACGGCCAAGTATGGTGACCCATACTCAGAATTTGTGCTCTGCATTTAACCCATCCAAAGTGCACACACACAGCAGTGAACACACACACACCGTGAACATACACCCAGAGCTGTGGGCAGCCATTTATGCTGCGGTGCCCAGGGAGCAGTTGGGGGTTTGGTGCCTTGCTCAAGGGCAACTCAGTCGTGGTGTTGAGAGCGCTGTACATTCACTCCCCCGACCTACAATTCCTGCCGGGCCAAGACCCGAACTCGCAACCTTTGGATTATGAGTCCGACTCTCTAACCATTAGACCACGACTTCCCCATATTCCCCATTAGAAACTTAAAGCTGAATTCTCAAGAGAGTGGCTGGGATGAGAATGAGAACTGGCTAAACTAGGAACACACTAAAACAAATAAATATATACAAATATAAATATAAGCTGCAACTATATGAAGAAGGGAGAGTTTGTTAAATGCCCTTCAAAAAAAAAAAGTAAAGATTCAAAGGAACTTAATTTAATCAGAAGATTAATTTGCGAACTGGATATTGCAATGACTGATCCACAAAGCTTTTCATGCTGTTTTTATTTATTCATTATTATTTTTTTTTTAGCTTTGCCATTGTAAATGTGGAGAAATGTATTGGAGAAAAAGTATCAGTTTTACTCTTTAAAATGTAGTGAAGTAAATGTCAACAAAAGTATTTATAACTGAGGGGAAAAAAATACATTTTAAAACTAGTATCTGTTATTTTATATTTTTAGTTTTAGTAATGTTTTTGTCATTTTTAGTTTATTTTTTAATTTAGACTTATTTAATTTCAGTCATTGTAGTACTTATTTATAGTACTTATAACTTATTTATTTTAATTAGTTGCCAAGGCAACATTTCTAATTTAATTTTTATCTAATTTTATTTTATATCAGCTTTATTTCAAATAACGAAACACATATACAGTGTACTGTAATGTTGAAAGGGTCCAAAACAACTAAAATTAGCATAAAATGAAAACTAAGACTTTCAAATCACATGAGCCAATATTTTATTCACAATAGAACATTTCAAATTCAAGAACATTCATTTCAAATTTGATGTCTGCTACAGGTCTCAAAAAAAGTTGGCACGGGGGTAACATAGGGCTGAAAAAGCAAGACATTTTGAAAAGATTCAGCTGAGAGAGCATCTAGCAACTAATTGTTAATTGACATCAGGTCTGTAACATTAAAGGGATGTCTTAGAGAGGCAGAGTCTCTCAGAAGTAAAGATGGGCAGAGGCTCTCCAATCTGTGAAAGAATGCATAAAAAGATTGTGGAATACTTTAAAAACAACGTTCCTCAATGTCAAATTGAGGAACGTTGTGCATAACATCTACAGTGCATAACATCATCTACAGTGCATAACATCATCAAAAGTGCATAACATCATCAAAAGATTCAGAGAAACTGGAGAAATCTGTGCGTAAGGGGAAAGGCCGAAGACCTTTGTTGGATGCCCGTGGTCTTCGGGCCCTCAAATCACACTACATCTTTCATCGGCGTGATTCTTTCATTGACATTACTAAATGGGCCCAGGAATACTTCCAGAAACCACTGTCGGTAACCACGATCCGTCGTGCCATCTGCAGATGCCAACTAAAGCTCTATCATGCAAATAGGAAGCCATATGTGAACATGGTCCAGAAGCGCTGTCGTGTCCTGTGGGCCAAGGCTCATTTAAAATGGACTGTTTCAAAGTGGAAAATTGTTCTATGGCCAGACGAGTCCAAATTTGACTTTCTTGTTGGAAATCACGGACGCTAGTGATGCGCGGATAGCGGTTACAACCGCGGGCGCTGCGGATAATCCACGGGTCGGGTAATAAAGAAATGCATTCTGATTATTTGCGGGTGGGTCGCGGGTAGATATGATGAATCATTAATGATGCAAATATTAGCTACATTTTCTAAATAGGCTACAGAAATTAAATAGTGTAAATTAATATTAAAGTTATTCAACAAAACATTATTTAGTCAAGAGCAGTGAGGGATTTCCTGTCTTTTGTTGTTTGTTTCACAATGACAGAACGCACAGCTTTATATTTATTATTTATATATAATAAGGCTGCTGTCACAAGACTTATTTCATAAATCCAATACTTATACACATGCGTTTTCTTTCTCAACTCTTTGCATTAACTTAAGACAAAGCCGACTAGTGCTTATGAGGATACTCGCCTGGACGACCATTTTGTGTGTATTTGGCCACTTAAGCGCAACAAGATTTGCTTGCAAACTCAATTTGTTACTCACAGAGCATGTTTTGGATGTGACTGTGAGCGCACCGAAAAGCGCATCTGAAGAGCACGAGTACCGAATGGCTTAAAGATGTGAAAATAATAGATTTTCAAAGAGAGAGGACGCGGTACAGCTGAATCACTCACGCTGGTTTCAAATGACTGATTCGATCTGATCGTTTGTGTGGATTTATTTACTCATCTAACCTATAGCCTACGCTATATTGAATAAATGTTTTGCCGTAATTTCCCTCATTTTAAAGCTGAAAGCTGCGGGAATGAGTAATGCGATATAGCCTGCACAATCCTGCACCGAAATTCAGGACCTAATTAAACAATTCTATTATACAGAGGATTGTGAAATAGATTTTTATGACTTTTCCAAAACATTCTGGGTTTATTTATTTTTTCAAAACTTTCCAGGCCTGGAAATTGCTGTTTTAAAATTCCATGACTTTTCTGGGTTTTTCATGACCATACGAACCCTGAATGTGATGATCGGGTGCGGTTATCTAAATCATACAAAAATATAGGTGCAGGCGGTTGGATAATTTATTTGAAGCTGCGGATGCAGGTGACGTTTTAGCTCATCCGCGCATCACTAACGGACGTTGTGTCCTCTGGGCTAAAGAGGAGGGAGACCTTCCAACGTGTCATCAGCGTTCAGTTCAAAAGCCAGCATCTCTGATGGTATGGGGGTGCATAAGTGAATACGGTATGGGCAGCTTGCATGTTTTGGAAGGCACTATGAATATTGAAAGGTATATAAAGGTTTTAGAGCAACATATGCTCCCCTCCAGATGACGTCTATTTCAGGGAAGGCATTGTTTATTTCAGCAGGACAATGCAAAACCACATACTGCAGCTATTACAACAGCATGGCTTTGTAGTAGAAGAGTCCGGGAGCTTAATTGGTCTGCCTGCAGTCCAGATTTGGCCCATGATCATTAAAGGAAAAATACGTCAAAGACGACCACAAACTCTTCAGCAGCTGGAAACCTATATCAAGCAAGAATGGGGCCAAATTCCAACACCAAAACGCTACACCATGGTAAACATGCCCCCGTCCAAACTATTTTGAGACCTGTAGCAGGCATCAAATTTGAAATGAGCTCATTTTGTGCATAAAATTGTAAAGTTTCTCAGTTTAAACATTTATGTCATGCATGTTCTATTGTGAATAAAATATTGGCTCATGTGATTTGAAAGTCTTTTTAGTTTTCAGTTTATTCAAATTTAAAAAACGTCCCAACATTTCCAGAATTCGGGTTGTAAATAATGACTGAATGTTCATCTTTGGGTGAACTATCTCTTTAAAGAAATGAGTGTTCATACCTCTTAACCACTGGTGTTTATATGAGAGACAAGAGTGGCGGTTTGTGGTCTCCTGTTCTTATCACCTCACTCCTTATGGGATGCAGTTAACCTGTTTAACCACCCTTGACTTTTGTGCAGCCCATGAATTTAAATACTCATCAACAAGCTGAAGAAACAGACAGTCACATCTGCTCCACCTTAGCTTCAGTCTACTTAGTGGCATTTCAATTACGACTAAACATTTCTCTCCCCCATTTAGTCGTCAGTATTATTTGTATAGTGCTTTTAACAATGAAAATTGTGTCAAAGCAGCTTTACATCTGCTTGATATAAAGCTGGGTGGCTTTATATCAGCTTTACAGTATTTAGACGGGGAAATAGTTTGTCGAAAGTGTCATTCTCCTCTGGCCAGGCAAAATTGAGGCTAAAGCAAAATCAGATTGTGCAAAGGACTCATCTGGTTCCTGGATGTAGTCTGGATCTGGGTGGCTACGGTGACCTCGGAATAAGAAACAAACAGACTAATATTAGTGTAGATGCCATTCTTCTAACAATGTAACAAGTACATCAGGTGTTTTGGGAAGTGTTCCTGGTTCTGGTTGACCTAATTAATGCAGCCTAACAATCCTTTAACGGATTTGAATTATAGAAATGGGATAGTGTATTATTTACATTTACATTTAGCCATTTGGCAGACGCTTTTATCCAAAGCGACTTACAATTGGGGAACAACAGAGTTTGGGCGCTAAATAGGAAAGCGATCTCCCGCTCGCAGTTGATTTTGATATTCTAGGTATTATCAAATGGCCAGAGTTTTGAGATCACAGCAGACGTGAAGGACTATAATGCGATAAGAGCTCACTCAAATACTGAGGTGCCAAACCATTCAGGGCTTTATAGGTAATTAGCAAGATCTTAAGATGTATACGATGTTTAATAGGGAGCCAGTGCAGTGTTGACAGAACTGGGCTAATGTGGTCATACTTCCTGGTTCTAGTAAGAACTCTATAGCTGCTGTATTTTGAACCAGCTGGAGATTGTTTATTAAAGATGCAGAGCAACCACCCAATAAAGCATTACAATAATTTAGCGTCGAGGTCATGAATGCATGAATTAATGTTTCTGCATTTGACATTGAGGGCATAGGTCGTAATTTAGATATAGTTTTAAGATGGAAAAATGCAGTTTTACAAATGCTAGAAACATGTTTTTCGAAGGAAAGATTGCTATCAAAAAGTACGCCTAGGTTGCTAACTGATGACGAAGAATTTACGGAGCAACCATCAAGTATTAGATGGTGATCTAGGTTATTACATGCAAACGTTTTTGGTCCAATAATTAACACCTCTGTTTTTTCAGAATTTAGCAGTAAGAAATTGCTAGTCATCTAGTTTTTGATATCAACTATACATTGCGTTAGTTTTGCAAATTGGTACGTTTCATCAAGTCATGAAGAAATATAGTCATTTAAATGGGAATCTGTGTGATTGGGAGTTTGTGAGGGCCAAAAAGTTCCCCATGTTGATTTCACTTGTGTATGAGTTGGTCTCATGAATTCGCCCAACAGAAAGCTGCTTCGTTTTAAATTGACTTTGTCTATAGTGTCATGGTGCATTAAGCACCACTTACAGCAGTGGAGCTTTTTTCCTGTGAAATTTTTACTGAAATGTGGCTAATGTGACCACACATTAAGCTTGAAAGAGATTTAAGAGCTGTAGTTAGGGGAAGGTTTTCTTTGTATGAAAACACATTTTAGTCATAATACTAAATTTATATTTGTATAAATTTTCCAGATGATATATTCATAAACAAGCATTACTCTTACTGCTAGAGAGAGTTTTGCCTATTCCTTAAACAGTACATGACAAATATGCACAAACATGCTTATTTTGTGTGCCCATGCGGCATGTGAAGCATGTGCTACGTGTTTGCTCTGTCCCGCAGCTCTAGGGACTAATTAAAAAGGGCTTAAGGCACAGACTGTTCAACTTCAATTTTAGGGTTTCCACCCATCTCTTAAGACAGCTTTGCACATACAGCAGTCTTATATAGCAATCACACATGGGCACAGATTCCAGATCAGTTTGGCTTTTAGGACCTTCTGCTTATGGAGGGTCATTAGTGAGTGAAACAGTGTACAGAGGTCAGCTTTTGGAGCCACGTTAAGTGTCCTATGCTGCATGCAACACATCACATCTTTAGTTTTATGAGAACTGACAAACTCCTGTACTTAGATTCTGTATGGCTTCTTTAGGTTAACCAGTGTGTTTGTATAGTGCATGTATGACTTTTCAGTGGCATCTGTTCTGCCATGTTGAAACAGGATTTTTCGTGTGGTATGTTAAATGCGCTATGTAAAACCTCTAACTATGTCTCAGATATAATTGTTTTTGGGTATTTTTAGTTTAAAATGCGTTTTGATGGAGCAATTGTCTGTCTGTCATTTTACTTGTACGTGGCACATCTTATGTAATATATCCAGAGTAGATTCCTGAAATCGAATGAGTACAAAGACAAGTTTCTGAATTACAACAGTTCAAAAGTTTGGGGTGAGGAAGATTTTTTTTTTTTTTTTTGTTTTTTTTCTTTGAAGAAAGTAATCGCTTAATTCAGTAAGAATGCATTAATCAAAATTGACATACTTTTATGTTACAAAAGTGTATTTTCAATAATGTTATTCTGACATTTCTATTCAGCAAAGAATCATTTAAAAAATTAGCAGCATGGTTTCCACAACAGTTTTAAGCAGCACATCCATTTTCAATATTGATAATAATGAAAAATGTTTCTTGAGCACCAAATCAACACATTTGAATGGTTTTTGATAAATGTGACAGTAATGACTAAATAAATAATAATTTAATAAATTGTAAATAAATTACATGATTAATAAAAACATGACAATAAAAAAATATATTGTAATAAAGTAAAAAATTATAAATAAATTACAATTAATCAATTAGGAATCAATTACAATTTAAAATGTATTAAAATTGAAAACATTTATTTTATCTTCATTCTAAAAATAACACTGCAAAGTTTCAGTTATTGCTTCAAAAATGATTCATTAACGTGTGTGTGTGTATATATATATATATATATATATATATATATATATATATATATATATATATATATATATATATATATATATATATATATATATATATATATATATATATATATATATATATATATATATATATATATATATATATATATATATATATATGTATGAGTGGACTGAACAAGTTAAATTAAGTTAGGACAAAATTGTGTATCTTTGGTGCATTTTAGTCAAGTAAATTGAACAGGTATGAATGAATGAATTGAAAAAGAATTTAGTTTATTAAACATTGCATGAGACTTATCTGCCAGGTGAATTATATGTGGTGTTATATAACAGCTTTGGACAATATTTGTATGCCAGTTATTTTGTGGTAATTGTAATTGTTGTTTGGATAGTCAGGTCATTGGAGCACACTGGTCAAATGAGGTCAAATGTTTGGGTTTATATTAGGAGGAAGTAATTGTGTGTGATGAGGTTTTATTAGGCACTAAATTACACCACTGAAGTGCAGGGTTTTCTAAAGACTCCTGTATCGTTTTTCAACAAGCTCGCACAGCCCCATGTGGCTCAAGTGAACAGCTCACATCAATTAAACTCTTTAATTAGGATTTTTCTGTTGTGCTCAGTGCTTGGATGTATGTCACACAAGCGGCGTGTTTATGAGGGAAAGGAAATTGTGCGGATGAGCGAAGCAAATGCAAGACGAATGCCAACCTGTTTGATGAGTTACCTGAAGTCTGTTTGCCTGATCTTCCCAAACATTCTCTGTTCTGACACAAGCATTTCTCTGTGAAGAACTGCGATTGATTAATGCAGGTACTAAATAGAAAGGCTTGCAGTTGTTACAAATTACCGGAGTTTCCAAGCACATCTGGGTAACATTTACAACACTCAGCCTTGCGTTATAAAACGCTGAGAAAAAAAGGGGGCAAAAACGAGTAAACACCATAAATGGTTGTTTTCAGTGGTTCTGATCTGCGAATACGGCAGAGTTGATCGATCTCATCTTGAAGGCCATATAATTTTAAACGGTGAGTGTTAATAGAGACCGTATATTGTAGCTGACTACAAACAAACTGGACATTTTTGTTGATTCCATCCCTGAAAACAGTCCATATTTGCAAAGGGCATGCATATTTAGGCCCGGAAAGATGAAGACGGGAGATCATCAGACATCTGCTGAATTCTACATGTAAATAGATTCATAAACATTTACGGGTTTCCTTAATGTGAAACCACTTGAGTTTTAGGAAAGGAAAAGCTTGCTCATTTCAAATGAGAATTGAAGGTAATTAGCTCCAAGGGCTTCGGAACCGCAACCTTCAAAGTCAAAGGAACATGTTGTGTTTAAAAATAATGTTAAAATGTCACTGTAAATGTATGGCTTCCGATTAAATCTCTGAAAATGAGGGAACGATTTTTCTCCACAGTCATGACTTCATCTACATTTCTTGACCAACTGTGGATTAAAATGTCTATTAAAAGAGATTTTTTTTTTTTTATTGATTTATAAAGATGCCTTTGTCCTGTCGAATCCTTTTTTTTTAAACCAGGATTTCCTTTTAGTGCCTTAAATTCAAATTCATTAGCCAACCATAATGTTATCAAAACACCAGCTGCTGGTTGAGAACAAAGGGGACGTCCTTTTTCAGCTCAACTGTATAGGGTTAGTGTGAATGGCAGGCACAATTCCAATGCAAATTGCGGTTTGTAAATCCATGTAAATTGATTTAGATTTAGAAATATTTGAATAGCTTGTGCTTCCGTAAGAGACGTCATAGGAAATCCAGTTTTTTCCCCAGATTTGCATCTTTTGTTTCTTTGTTTTGTCATTGTGACTTTAAAGTATGGTTGGTTCTTTTTCATGTGGACATCTCAGCTTTTTGTAGGTCTTTTGTCAGCACTGATTTCATCTGTAAATCTTCCACAGTTACATTCATTACACCAAATGTCTCCACTGTATTAATATTTCTCAATGTTTTCTGTCATTTATTTTGATCCATTTTTAAAAATTGTCTTTACCCCTCTCTATCTCCTCCCCTGCTTGTTTACAGGGAATCTGAAGAATGTAGTTTAGCAGTGGGCTCCCAGCTCATATTTCCAAATCAGGCCCTGCTCCTCTAATGAAGACAGTATGTCGGAGTCATCGCCAGAAGGGAGCTTGGAAAACATTACTTGAATGTTTCCAGGGAACATTTTTTTTAAATGCAGAGATGGGCCAGTGTTACCACATTTGAACGGTTTTAGTCAATGTCGGATCTGGGGCAAACATTAAATGGGTGTACTTTTTTACAGAAATCCAAAGCCATTTTTGGATTAAATTCAAAGCGTGAATGCAATATGTCAGGGGTGCAGTATGTCACAAATAACATGTTTTTGTCACCATTTTGGTTTTTAACTATGGGATCAATTGAAAATGCGATAGTCAAATGGTTGAAAGAGCCTTGTCAAAGATGCATCCCAGAAATATGTCTTACCATGGTTTATATGGCAAGTCACTCTGATCTTTACGGTTTGGCTTCACCCCCTTAGTGAAACCATCTTTTATAACTTTTAACTGCAATGTCTTGTCCCGTTATGGACTGGATAAGTGAAATTTAATGGGAAGACTGACCAAATTCCAAGTAATGTTGTCTTCATGAACTTTTTTTATGTTGCCTATGGCATGCTTTTTACCACAATGTTTATTTTCTTGTGCTTGATGAGTGTCAAAAATTGTAAATGTTTTCAAGCTGTCTGTCAACTTTACATTTTTTTTTTTTGTATAAATGCTTTTCTGTTATATATTAAAATTCAAAAAAGAAATTGTGTGGATTTTTCTTCCAGTGAGTTTTGTCCTTGTGTTTCACTTGGGGCTGTCACATGTGGAAGTCCTGTTCTTTTCAGCATGATCTTTATGGATTTCTTGGTTGCAGAGGTTTCTCTGAATGGCACACCAAGTGTGATTCATTAAGTCATTTATTAGCTTTGAGAGATGGGGCTTATTGCATTTTAGCCCAATAAACTGATCCATGCTACCAAAAGAGCGCTGTAAAACTTGCAGAATTAAACCGAGACGGGACTGATTTTATGTAGAACTGAAGAGTCTACTCAATACTTCACGATCCTGCTTTTGATTTTTCCTCTGTGCTTTCTCGAGCAGGTTGCTTTTGAAAGAGTAAATAAATGAGAGATGGAATAAATTTCTTTTTGGGGGGTGAAATGTGACACACTAGTATACAGTTTCATTTCAAGTTTAATAGATTTTTAAAAAAAATGCATATTGAATACTTGCAGCTGTATTTTGTTCTGTATTATGAGTCAAAATAATGTGAAACCAATTTTATTTTACTTTTCTGTCTAGATCGATTAGGTTATTCAAATGCATTAAAAATGCAATAGACAAAATGACTGGAATACAGCTGTCCTACAGTGTTTTAATTTTTGAAGTAAAATTCATAACATATTTTGAAACAATGGGGAAAAAAAGTGTATTTCCTTTTATAATGTCTGAAAACTATATATTTATAACCTTGAATAAAATGTTAGGCGTTTTCTGAGGAATTGTTTAAGAGAAAGATTTAGACTCAAAAGTGTTCAGACTATTTTCCCCTTTACACCTTCTTTGTTGACTCATAAGCTGCCTGAAAAAGTTGTTGATCATCTCGTACCTGGACTAGTGTACCTTTTTACCGGCTCCAGCTCATCTAGTGATTGTCTTATGTTTGACATCCCAACGAATTTCATGCAAAGTGTTTGTCTCGCGACTTGTTCAACCTTTCACTCTGACTGATCTTCTACTCACTGCATTGATCACTAACAGATTTATGCAGTTTTTGTCAGCAGCACCGGACTGAAATTAAGTATTTGAGGAGTGTGACCTATTATTCGATACAAAAGTGTCCTTTATGACAGTAGTTCTTGAGTTGTGATAAACAAAGGGCATGTCGAAACCGTTTGTCTTCATTTGCATAACGTTTCCCACAGGAGCAAAGCAAATCTCTGCTCCTTTACCCGTCACTTCCCTCCTAATCTACATGTGAAGTGTCTTCATGAATAACGACAGATGCGGCCTTTAAACCCGTTAAAACGGAAAAGAAAGCCGTTTGGCTGCATCTCGTTTTTAATCAATACTGAGATGAACAGCTCAAGTTTTGTTAGACGTAGCTTGCACCGTTTTCGGTCGAAACAGGTTTTTTTTAATTGATGCGGTTCTGATTCAGTGAAGAATGACAAATGTCCGTTCGTTATAGATTTTGCAGCAGTACTTTGCTGCGGGAAATGATCAAAAATAACTTTTAAGCTTAAAAAAAAAAAAATTAAATATTAAAAAAAGTATTTTTACACCGTGCCCATATTCATTTATATCAGAAGCATACTCAGGACTTCGACGACATATAAAACACATTTCACAGTATCCGCGAAATTTATATTATGTTAATTAAAATTAAATAGTTAAAGTCGTAACATTATATTGCCTCAGAAGACAATAAGCACAGGAGTAATGTGTGCTAGGCTACTTTTAGTATGTACAGTTTTAACTTTTGTAACCCAAATAAGAAAAATAAGGCTTTGGCGAGTAAATGATGACAGAATGTTAATTCTGGAGTCAAGTAATCCTTGATATGCTATAATTATAAATTGTCCGTTTATCCAGTTTCGCAGATGATCCATGCCATGTTTTCGAGCGGACTCAGATCCCTCTTGAGAGAGTCGAGTGTATTTAGGCTAATGCCTTTGATTCAGTAACAGTTCATTGAGGGTGCTCTCCAGCAACAGGACGGGAAACATTTCTGTAACTTCACATCCAGAGTCGACTGGACGTGAGAGTTTGTCTTTGCCAAATACAACGGCACCCTATTTAAAAGGCTTTATTTTCATGCAGTGCAGTCTCAGCGCATATAGTAATTTCTATAAATGATAAAAAGTCTTGTTCTTTAGTCATACTGGATTCGCAACACGAACCCAAGTTGACCGTTTCTCCTATAAAGGTAAGTTAACCTATATCTTTAATTTCCTTAAAAAAAATAAAAACTTTCATATATCCATTCTGCAAATTCCAACTCTATATAACGTTTAAACTAGACTATATTATTAAAACGCTTTAATTGTTGTATAAATGACGCAAGAAAATAATTATACAGAAAGATGTCCTTAAAAACAGCTTTTAGAATTTTAGAATTTACTACAAATTCCACATCCTCTCTTGAATACTAAATATGGATATTTATTACGGAACACGTTGGGTCTAATCCAGTCAGTGGTTGTAATTAAGCTGTGCTTAAATCAGTTGAGTGTCACCAACTAATGTTTTAATCTTGTTTGTGTCATAATTGACTATTAAACTGACACCACTAACCCACAACGTCTCCCTGACTATTGATAGCCCAGGAAACGAGAAGTTATCTGTTCTGCACCACACAGATTGTGACTCAAATTGATAACCTTTTTTAGTGTCAATCTTGTATGGCAGCTTTTAAAATAATATTTAATGTCACTAGATCAACATTATGCTTTTTCACAGTCCAGTTTTAAAGCTGGGCTTTGCAGATAACCACAAAATTCGCTTTTTACATTTGTCTTGGTCTAATTAATTTGTAGAGCTCATCGTGTTATATGTGACTGCTTCCAAGCCATGAATAAAGACTACAATGAGCTAAACACAAAGATCTCGAGATGAATGCCCTACAGCTGTCAATGTCTGAGATGAGCCTGTGTGCTGCTCGTTGCTGGAGGTCCATTGCAGCTGCATGCCAGCTTTCAGCAATTATGCCTTTCCCCAAAAGAATGGCTTTAAGTGGGGATTGAGGAGAGTGGAGCAGCACATATGATTAAGTGCCTCATTACTTGTCCTCCGTGTGTGTGAGCACATGTGAGACGCAGGAGGATATGGAGTCACAGGACGCTGTCACGTACTCCATAATTAACCCCACATCTGAGGGATTATGAATGGTTCATCTCTACAAATAGTCTCGGAAAGTCATATGACTTGCTGCCCTTCTGAAATATCCATTGATAAACTCTTGCCTTGTGATCTCAGTTAAAGGCATAGTTCACCCAAAAGTCTTCATTTAAGGCTGGAATATAGTACAGATTTTTGCCTTCTGAAGTATTTGCCTTATTTGCGGTATGAAGGAGTCAATGCAAGTTGACAGATTTCAAAGTAAATTGTGCAGTGTATGATGGACACAGATGTTTTTAACTTCAGACTCTGTAGAGTCAAAGGATATCAAACATGTTTTATCGTTTGAGCTGATTTTAAAACACACTGTTTTCATTTGTCACCCAACTCCTTGCGATGAGGCACACATTTCTGCATGAGTTTGTTGTTCGAAATGACTTGAAAGTCTGGTAGTCTGTGACCCTCAGTCGTGTGTGGTGTCTAGTTCCTCTCTGGAAACATTTTATGAAATGTATGATGCATAATATTTTAAAATCTGTTCCCATTCCAAAAGTCATGTAATGTATTCCTGTTGTCATTCCAATTTTTCTGCTGTGGAACACAAATGATGTTTTGAAGAGACTTTGATGTTATCATCGTCTTTTCCTTCAGGTGTGTCCATCTAATGAGCCTCCTGCTTTCTAGTGCCACCATGAAGGATCGTGACTCGCTCTCTCTCCTGCACTACTCTGGATCAGGCAAGACGAGCCCTCAGTTCCCCTCCGCTGCCCTCCATCCCAGCTCTCCAGTGTTGGGAAAACCCCAGCCTTTCTGCCTGCAGTCCGGCCAGCATCTCATAGCCTCCATGCAGCTCCAGAAACTCAACAGCCACTATCAGAATCTGTCCTCTGCAGCCACAACTGGACCCGGTAGAGGGTACGGCGCCACCATGCTGGGCCCAGGACAGATCACCACCCCTGGTGCTTCACAGGCACCTGGGATCATTGATTCTGATCCGGTCGATGAGGAAGTTCTCATGTCGCTTGTGGTGGAGCTGGGTTTGGACCGTGCCAATGAGCTTCCAGAGCTATGGCTGGGTCAGAACGAGTTTGACTTCATTGCGGATGTGCCGGCCGGCTGCTGACCCTCTCAGGGGCTACCAAATCTCCCTCTGTCTTCAAAATCAAAGCGTCCAAATAATGGCCATTAAATATGCCTATGAAGAGAAAAATTAACTGTCAGATAGGAACTGTCAAGAGTTGTTATTTACAGTTTTGGAGGCAGACTAATGTAGTTTTGCTCTTATGTGAGCTGTTTGTGGAGGAAGAATTTCAAAAAGTCTTCAGAAGTCAGAGGACTAAGCACACATACCAAAATGGCCATGCTTAAGACATTTCCCCTTGCCTTTCCAAAGCTCATTCACACGGTCGGATGGTATTACAAGTGTGTAATGGAAGGTGATTGTGAAATTGGTGCGCTCAGCGGAGCCTCTCCATCATTCAAGAGATTCCCTCGAGAAGCCGTGTCATCGCAAGCTTCGCTGGTCACAGAGGAACTCGACCTGGCCGAATGTTTTCCATGGTTAAATATATTAATGAGATGTGTCTGTTTTCCCCACAATTCAGGCTGCATGGTCTGATAGCCTTAGTTTTATGGGTTTTTTTTTTTTCCAAGAGATAATTGGTTCATGCACTTAATGTTAATTAAAAAAAGAGTATTGCCTACTGTCCTCCCCCCTCTAAATTTAAATCTGCTAATTCAGTTCTGCTCTCTCTTTTTGTTTTTGGGTCATGTAGGCTGTATGAATAAAACAAGTTAATTGTAATGTAGATCTGTGCAGGTCTTCTCCAAAATCCACAAATATGTTAGACATTTTAGATGCTTAAAATGCATTCAATTTACCCATTGAAAGAGGACTTTGTCAGATATTTTCTGTCTTTTTCTTTTTTTAATTTACTGTTTTTGAAATTTGTGATTTACTGAAACTTAATCAGATTTTTCGTTTAGCACTTTTCTTCCATCCATTTATTTTTCTACATAAGAGAGTTATTACCTATTATATTTAAAAGTGTGTGTGTGTGTGTGTACTTTTCAGTTTTTTCCTGAATGTGAGAAAATAAAGTTACAAAGCACAAGTCTTTGGCTTTTTCTTTCAAATAAAAACACTTTAACTGAATAAAAAACACATTTAAAAAAACCCTTCATGATTTCAGGTTGACAAGCGCTGACCAAACAAATGCAAAATCTCAATATAAAAGCTAAGTGTTTACTATTAAAATATAATTTTAAATGAACAAATAGTAACAAATAAACTGATGTTATCTGGAGTATTATCTATAAAACTCTTGCTGACAACGCTAAAGTCGGAAAAAACCTTTTTTAAAATCATATTTGTAACCAGTGATCAATTACAGTCTACAGTCCAGCTCTAGACAGCGACAGATGACTAACTGGTTAGTACTGCTCTCTAGTGGCCAACTTTATTTACTACATCCCGTCTAGCTAATGTAGAAATATCTTCATAACAGTTCAATTTCGGTTTAATACTAAACCTATGCTTGGAATGCATTACTCAAGATATAAATGCACATTTAGTTAGACTCAAACATGCTACAGAATAGATAAGGCAGTTCAGGTTTGTGTGGTGACCAGTGGATGACTGGCCCTAGACCTGCTTCTTAACACAACCCTGTTTCACAACCTGGAATTTACAAGCATCAATGTAAGACAATTTGCTTTTAAATGTATTTGTCCCTCATCTTAACTACAGACACTGTTTTTCCCTTGGTGAACAAGTACATCAACTTAAAACAACAACAACAAACATGTTGGTTCTTGGTTTTGATGAAAATGAAGCCAAACCTAATAGCACAAAACATCATATAATTTATTAAATCCACTGCTAATCCTGTCATTCATACCATTCAAAACTATTTTTAGGGCACATGAAAAAAATGATAAAATATATTTAATTGCAAATAATATTGACAAACGTTTCATTTGAAACATTTTGATTACAGAAAGGGGACAAAATAAAGAAACAGCTGTAATATCCAAATAATGTTTAATTTTTCATGCATAGCACCTTAGCAAAATTAGTTAAAAAAAAAAACACCCTGATATTCACTCAATTGTGACATTGTCATAAAAGAATACAAACTATGATTTGAACTTTTTTCAATAGGCGAAAATAGCAATGAGCCAGTATGACAATGTGCGCAACAGAAATGAGCCAAAAGGCCCCGTACATGAAGAAACATACACTTATACATTAAAAGTAATCGAAGAAGGCTCAAGACATCGGGTAAACGTTGTTTTGAGGTGTGATTATAGACCTCCCCACTTGATGGCACACGCTCGCAGCGGCGATGTTCCTCGTCGGCGCCGGTAGTTGAGCTTATCTTCCGCTGACAGGAAGTGGCTGGTCCTTTTCCGCAGACTCCAACATGGTGAGTGCATTTCATTCGTGATAGCCTCCCAAAATAATCCACAAACATCAACGTTTTAAAGAGCGCAGGCTTCCATTAGTGTTCCAAATAATGCTCTTTTTACCCCATTAAAGGTGAACCACACACAAATTGTCACGAAAAGGTGCAGATGTAATGTTTAAAAGGTTAACGGAACATGCTTAGCTCCAAAGGGGGCTCGCTATTTCATGATGGTGTGATGTAAATTTTTTAACTGGTTCTGTGGGTTTAATACTTTTTAATGAATATGAAGTTGAATTTGTATTAAGCTTGCGTTGTCTAAATATCGTGTTCTGTGTGTTTAATATCCAGAATGAATCTGAAGGCCGAGCTTGTGTTGTTGGTGCAGAACACTATAGAGAGCATTTGCACGCGCGTTGGCTGCACTCAATGATTTTCTATTATCGAAGTGACTTGTTTCTATTCTTACTCAGGCCCGAGGACCGAAGAAGCATCTGAAGCGTGTCGCAGCTCCTAAACACTGGATGCTGGACAAACTCACTGGAGTATTTGTAAGGGAGCTCTTCTTTCTTAAAGATAACCCTCAGTAACTTTGTATTTGTTAGTGTTTTAGATTTGAAGAAATGAACCGAGTTTTTCAGAAAAATCTGTAGGATTATGTACACTTATACACTTGCCAAGGGTTTGTAAGAAACCATGTTGACCTGTTCAATGCAAAGTGTCATGTGCTTTAACTAGTTACTTCTGCTAACAACATAAAGTGATTTTGTATGGAAGTGAATTGATTTGATGTTTGGTTTCTATAGGCTCCTCGTCCCTCCACCGGTCCCCACAAACTGAGGGAGTGCCTGCCCCTCATCATCTTCCTGAGGAACCGTCTCAAGTACGCTCTGACCGGAGATGAGGTCAAGAAGATCTGCATGCAGAGGTTCATCAAGATCGATGGCAAGGTCCGCACTGATGTCACCTACCCCACTGGCTTCATGGGTGAGTTCTGCTGCTCTCGTCACTAGTGATATGTTTGGGTGCATTCACTGGACTGGTATCATCTACGAACCTTCAGATTAAAGCAAGATGGAAACATTAGTTTTATAATGCAACTAGATTGTACAAGACTTGTTCATTTTTATAGTAAATTAACAGTTGTCCGTCTTTAATTTAAAGTGTTAAACCTTTTTTGCTGGAAAACTGCAGGGAGACCTTTACATTTGAGTGCTTTTCATTACAAATCCAGTGAAATGCTGCAGTCATCTGTCCACACAATTTTGGTAGTTATACAAATGTAATGGTGTAACTTCTGCACACTATTTTCCTAAATGTATGTTAAACTGACAACACGTGCAGAGATGGTTTGCTGCATGAACTGTGATGCTGAGAACATTGGATCATGAGCTGGGTGCAAATAAATGATCGCAGTGCCTTGCTTCACTGTGAAACACGCAGCACAACAGACTGTATACTAAATTTTGAAATTGCAGCCTTTAGTGATTTGATAAGTGCACGAAGCCATATCACCGTTTCAGATTTAGCTCAAAATCTAGATAATTTGCTACAGCAATGCTTCCAAACTGTGTTAAAGGCATTATGAGAAGTGTAAAAGATATTTTGTGAAACTGATTAGACTGTGGTGGGAAGATATGTCCGTATAAGGAGCATGTGGGCATCTTTTAGAGCTTAAATATTCAAGAATAGCGTTTTGCATGATGAAACTGTATATCTGAACCTTTAATAAGTGATGTCTGAAATCCTTCAGTACTTTAATATTCCTAATCCTCAAGTGCCCCAGCTGCATAATACTGAGATGCTTCACAACTTTGTTGCACTTCAACTAGTTTAACGTTTTTTAACTTTCAACAATCTCAGCTAACTGCACAATTTCAGCTACACTCCTATGCACAAGTTTAGGCCATTGGCATATAACAGGGTCTCATTATTAAGGCATTGGGTTGATGTTTAGGTTAGTCAATGTTTAGGATGTGAACCCTATCCCCCGGTTTCATAGACCAGGCTTAACCCTAGTCCCAGACTAAAATGTAAGTATGAGCTGTTTCAACTGAAAGAAACTTTTAAGATCAGTATCTTAAAATATATCAGTTCCTTTGTATTGTCTCAAGATGGACACCAGTAATGTGTTTTTCTAAGGCACGTTTATAAAATTTACTTCAATATCCTAATTGAATTATGGCCTAATCCTGGTTTAGTCTAAACCCTGTCTGTGAAATCGGGCATATTGTTCAAAGCTCTAGTCTATGAATACCATTTTTGTTTTTTTTATATATATCTGAAATGTAAAAATTCTGCTTCATCACTCATGTCATTGTATTTATTAGAAATGTGTGGTTTTAGTCGCACTCTTAAATATCAGTCTTATGGTTGTCTGCCGAGTATATTGCATTCAATACAATAAGACGATCTAGACTTTCCAAGTCTCTGCACTGGCACTCACAATTGAGCCTGCGAGCTGAATATTACCAGATGGTTGAACCGCAATCATCACATTGAGTGACTAATCCCTCAGTGTTGTCATAACACTCTCCTTCTCATAACGTTTCCACTATGCACCCATACTTGCCTAGTAGGTGCCAACAGGATATTAATCTGCTGTGACTGATTTTCCACCTCAGGTGATGCGGCAGGCTGTTTATCAGGATGTTATAAAACACAAGCTGAGGTGGCGATCTGATGGTCATGTGTTAATGAAATGTGTTATGCTGTCGTTCTTTCAGATGTGGTCAGCATTGAGAAGACCAGCGAGAACTTCAGGCTGATCTATGATGTCAAGGGACGCTTTACAGTTCACCGCATCACAAACGAGGAGGCCAAGGTGAGCTTAATGTTCTTGCAAAATACATGACAAATAATGGATGGTATGACAGGATTACATCAATTTAATTTGAGACTGTAGATTTTTTGAGATAATCCTGTTGTCCTGTTTTAGTACAAATTGTGCAAGGTGAGGAAAATCCTCATCGGCACAAAGGGAATCCCACATCTGGTGACCCATGACGCCCGCACCATCCGTTACCCTGATCCTATGATCAAGGTCAACGACACGGTCCGCATTGACCTGGACACTGGCAAAATCACAGATTTCATCAAATTTGAGACAGGTTGGTGAGCATATTGTCTAAAACTTTGTCGTACTTTTGTTTTGAGTTGCACGTCACTTATTGACTTTTCTTTCTGTGTGTAAATAGGCAACATGTGCATGGTGACCGGAGGTGCTAATTTGGGGCGTATTGGTGTGATCACCAATAGAGAGAAGCATCCTGGCTCTTTTGATGTGGTGCATGTTAAAGACAGCACTGGCAACAGCTTTGCCACCAGGCTCTCCAACATCTTCGTCATCGGCAAGGTGAGTACAGGATTCAAACAGTTTGCTGTATGTTGTTTAATATGGGCTGTTAGCAAGCAGTATTTGCTCAAACAGTGCTCAGAATTAAGACTTGAGGCTTTGGGAACTTTCTACTCGTTGAGCTGCACACATTTCTACTTTTTTTTTTTTTTTTTTTTTTTTTTTTTTTCACGTGGTGAAAATTAGTTTTTGGTAACAAACCACTTTTTACCTTATTACAAGTTCATAATACTAATACTGTGTCTCTGTCATTAGGGCAACAAGCCGTGGGTGTCCCTGCCTCGTGGAAAGGGTATCCGCCTGACCATTGCTGAGGAGAGAGACAAGAGACTGGCTGCTAAACAGAGCAGCAGCTAAGTCAACAGGCTAGCAAACACCTTGGTTTCAAATAAAAGGTTATTTACAACTACAGCAAATCTTGTCTTTTGTTGAAATGTATGAAGTGGAAAGACTTGAGAGACTCTGTTGCAGGTACTCTGAAATATAATTAGTGATACTTAAAAAAAAAAAAAATTCAAATAAAGTGTTCTACTAGACTTGTCTCTCTACCCACACTTACGGTCTTGCCCACTTGAGTGTGTGTACATGTGACAAGTGTGCAAGACTGTCCAAGATCTGATAAATGCCAGAGCTAAAAGCACACTAAATCCACACTATCACTAATACTGCTTCATAACGCTGTTTGAGGCTGTGTATCCGATCGTTCATCATGTTCAGGTGCTCTGGAATTGCGTTAATTTAATTAAATATCCCATATAATTTGGCAGCCAAGTGTTTTTGTTTTTTGTTTTTTTTGGTGCAAAGATGGGTTTCGCGAAACTTTGACAGCTGCTTTTTATCACTTAATTCAAAGCATCACACATACTAAATTGTGTAATCTTTTACATAGGGACTACTGAACAGACATTTAGAGGTATTGAAATTCTAGTGTTCATGTCATGTTAGTACATATGTAGTAGATGTTGGGATAGGCTCTTAGTTTCAGGTAAAGTACATTTTATTGTCCCTAGGAAGAAATTTATCTTGGGCTTAGAAGAGGCTCCTGCATCGCATAACTCACAATTAACATGCATAGTAACAAAAATCTTAAAGACCTTGTGTTGTAGTTAAGTCTCTTCGTTAATGGTGTTTAATATCTTTATTGCAGATGAATTAATTATTAATTTATTGGTATATGTATTAAGTATTATGGCTTATTGGCAACATTTCACATTCTAGGATCAGATTATGTGTTGTATCACTTAGAATCTTGTGTGCCTCCCTCAGCACTTTTTATACATGCACTGTACTGGAGATAGTTATGTTTGTTTGCCCATGATCTTAATGGCTGTTACTGCACTGCTAGATTACCAAATAGGAATACATGAAGAGTTTGGTTCCAAAACGCGATAAACGCCATTTAAAAAAAAAAAAAAGTTTCCACCAAAGTCAGTATTGTATATCTCCCTTTTTTTCCAAACCACAACAAACGCCAGTCTCCTTTCTCAGCAGAATGCTATAAATCCGGTCAACCAATCACATTGCTCCATTCCATGCACTATAAACAATACCGGTAAGACTTTTTCTATGTACACGAAAGGCCTATTGCAATAATCTGAAATAACACCTGTGCAATAATCATGCTGTCTAATCAGCATCTTGATATGCCACACCTGTGAGGTGGATAGATTATCTCGGCAAAGAAGTGCTCACTAACAGATTTAGACAGATTTGTGAACAATATTTGAGAGAAATAGGCCTTTTGTGTACATAGAAAAAGTCTTAGATCTTTGAGTTCAGCTCATGAAAAATGGGGAAAAAACAAAAGTGTTGCGTTTATAATTTTGTTCAGTGCGTAATCAGTGTTGGGAACCATTGTGCTGCTTCATAATTATTTTTTTTTGGGACTTGTGATTTTTTTTTAGGATTCTCTGATTAATAAAAAGTTAAAAAGAACAGCATTTGTTTAAAAAGATGATTTCTGTAGGATCATGCGACACTGAAGACTGGAGTAATGATGCTGAAAATTCAGCACTGCGTCAAAGAAATAAATTATATTTTAAAGTATATTAAAATAAGAAACTGCAATAAGATTTCACAATATTACAGTTTTTTTTCTGTATTTTTGATCGATTAAATACAGCCATGATGAGCAGAAGAGGCTCCCTTAAACATAAGAAATCTTACTAATCCCAAACTTTTGAGCGGCAGTATATATAAATACGCACACGCACACACAACCTAATATTTCTTTATGCACATTTTAATCCAGGTGTGTCTAGTCCTGTTCTTGGCGTTCTACCTTTTGGTTCTAAATACATGAATATTAAATATCTGCCAATAACAGGACACATCTGTTCATGTATGCACATGTCATTTACTCTTTCTAATTTGTATTTATGCACTTATTAAGTTCTACACACACCTGCTGTCTTCATGCCTAGTTGAACTCTTGGGCCAGGAAATGTGTTGAGTAAGAAGACAATTAGTCAAGCACAAAGATCGCAAGTACTTATTTAACAGGTTCAGGGGCCTGTACCATGAAGCCGGATTAGGTGGCTAGTTTTTCAGCTTAGTTTCCGCCAACCCTGGGTTTTAGGTACTATGAAAGTAGCTCGGCTTTAATCGGTGTTCGTTGCCATGGTATCTTACGCTGCACGGCTAACCTGCTCCGGGGCAGGTTATGTTCTGGTTTAGAGATCTCAATCTGAAATTTGACCAATCAGCTTCAAGCAAAGTGACACATCTCTGACGCAATAAAGCCACTCCTCCAGTTTCTCTTACTCCAAATTAAAGGACACTACATAAAACATTTTTAAAGATAAAATCATGTGATTTTTAGACATGATTATTTTTTATTATTTATATAATTAGTATACCCTTAATCCATTACACAAGACAGCTTAATTTAATAGTAATTATTAAGCTTTTATTTTAAATTAATATAAACATAGATAATATGCAATATAAATACGTTTTAGAATCAATAGCTGTAAACATGACTACATATGAGTTTCAGTTTTAAGTGTTGTTATATCTATAAATATTATAAACTTTACAAATTTTACTTGCACTTAAATGGTAAGATAAGTTTTCCTCTTTAATGGATCGATTGTTTCATTTTGCTGTGTAAATGTGTTTAAATTCTTCATATTGTTCAATCTTTTAATCTTTGGTAGTGAATTCGCACTGACTCTCTCACGAGAAGTGAATCCCAGTTTCAAGGCATGTGATTGGCTGCTCATTATGATGTCACACTTTCATGTGCACCAGCTCCATTAACTCAGGATCAAGCCTGAGTTGACAGAGAAAGTTGATGATCAGCTTCATGGTACCAACAAAGCCGGATTGAACTGGTTTGGTTTTGTCAACTCAAAACTAATCCTGTAACCCTGAGTTTGTTTAGCCACCATCATGGTACAGGCCCCAGGTGTGTTTGATAAGGGCTGGAAATGAGCTTCGTAGGAGGATAGATCTCCAGGAACAGGATTAGGCACCACTGTTAGTTTAAAATGTAGTAGAAACATAGATGAGGAAAAGCTGGATCTGAGAAGTTGCTTTAAAACTGAAAGAAACTTCATCTTCAATTAAAGATGAGCTTGCACATGCTCATTAGATTTATCTAAATCAAATAAGCAGGATGGTTTCAGCTCAGCAGTAAACATCAGCTGAACTCATATCTTAGCTTTGGCAGTGTTTGGATGAGTGGGTGTTTATAAACTAGAGACAATATTTATAGAAGATATTGAATCTGCCTTTGGATTTGTTGATTCTGTGGTATAAGATTGGAACACACCTGTGTGTATGTTTTCCTCTTGTGCCACATAGCTGAGGCTCATCTCCAGAAGGCCATATGGGTCCTGCTGAGCTTCAGCCTGTTCCTCCTGCAGCCTTTGGCCTGCTGGTCCACAGCAACACAGCACGCCTCACCTCAACACACATTGCAGGGGCTGTCTGCCAGAACGCAATACAAACTAAAAACACACAGGCTCTGGTGTCCTTGAGTTTAAACATTCTGCTGCATCCTCAAACCGCTCAACCGCCTCCCTGACCTGATGGACTTCTGCTAGATTTTTCTCTGTTATCTATGGAATTTTGTTGAATTCTGTTTTTGCAACATAAGAAAAAAAATTATTTGGTAAGTCATAATAATGCCATAAAAGTTAAAAATTATGAGATAAAAAGTCACTATTATGCCAAGTCGAAATTATGACAAAAAAATGAAGTTCCAAACGTAGATTCGGGAGGAGCCTAATCATTCAGTCCTGTCAATCATCATTACGAGCCTATATAAGCAGCTCTCATTGCACCGTCTCAGCGTCAATTCTTCCCGCATCCCTCCAACTCCCCATCTCCTCCTCTTCTTCTGTTATTCTCCCTCTAGGTAGCACCACAATGGGGGGTTGAACTCTGTGCTCAAGCCGAGCCTCAGGTTCGAGCCTCCATTAAGAACAACAAGCCATGTTCGTTTACCATTCTAGTCTATTATCACATAAAACATTCCCCCGGTTTCACAGACAAGGCTTAAGACTAGTCCCAGACTAAAATGTAACTCTGAACTGTTTCAACTGAAATAAACTTGCACTGACTGATCACTGACTGAGTGCCTTTGTTTTGTCTCAAGATGCACGCCAGTAATGTGTTTTCTAAGGCATGTTAATAAAAATGACTTAAATGTCCTAATTGAACTATGGCCTAATCCTGACTTAGTCTAAGCCCTGTCTGTGAAACCGGGCCTTTGACTTTTTGATTTGCTCAAAAATAAAAATTATGACAAAACTTTGAAATTCTAAGATAAAAAGTCAATTATGACAAAATTTCAACTTTGTAACTTGTTATTAGGACTTAGCATCTAATGATTGACATAGAATGTCATATTTTTACATTTCATAACATTTTGGGCTTCCATAGTCATCGCACATTTAAAAGATGAAAATAGATCACTTAAATCACATCAAACTTTAGGTCAGATTTGAAGAATTTCCTCATTTATCACTCAGTATCTGGTCTGCTATCGTAAGTTAATAAGAGTCTGGCTACCGCTATTCCATGAATCTGATTGCAAAAATATAATATTATGAAAATGAAATGTGAGCCTTGCCAGGCTACCTGACTCCCTCAAATCAAACTTGGCAGAAACAGTCTATCGCAGGAGACATGAAAAGAAACCAGGAAAAGAAGAGTAGAAAATAGTCCTTTCAACGAAACGAGTGGGAGGAGGTTTGCCATGAAGAAAAGGTCCACCAGGAGTGGTTCCTGTCATGCACTTGGGCCATGTGGAGTGGGGTGGGGTACCAGGAACAATGAAGACAGTCATAAAGTGAGGCAAAACAAGACCCAGATGTTTCCAATCAATTCCCTGTATGAGATAAGGTTTCATATGAAGCCATGGAGAAACATGCCTGATAAGATTATAAAACATGAAGGACTCTCAGCCTCTCTACCTGCCTCTCCTCATCATTTTGACTTCACTGTGACTGTACGCTCTCTCTCGCCGTCCAGTGTGGAAAGACTGGATGAACAAAACATCTAGGTGAGCCAAGTTCTGGTTCAGGGTGGGGGAGCGTGCACACACACACACACACACACACACACACACTAGTCCAGATGTGTATTTAGGGATGGGCAAATGCAAGGTTAGAATATAGACTGGAAGAAAGAGTTTTTATCTCTCCCATTGTTCTTAGCCCTGTTGGAGTCACTTTTAAAATCTTACTTTTGTGAGCATGCGTAGAGCAAGGCTGAGTTTTCGTGAAAGATTCAGCTCATAGGGTCTTGTTGCACGAGTGGGTGAGGTCTCAGGCGCAGTTCATGGGAGTTTGGAGCTGTGATTTGCAGTGATCTAGTGTGAACTGGAGCGCTGCAGAGCTCCTCACAGTGGACAGTCAATTACAATGCATAAAATGCCTCCACTGTACGCGCAATCTCGAGCAAGAGTCTCCGCCAACACTCTTCAGCGCTGGCGAAACACGCACTTTTAAAGGGAGTTTACCGTAACAGCAGAAAAGATGCCCTTCTGCAAGAGGACCATCGTCCCTAAAGATGTGTGCAAGAGCGGCGGCAAGAGTCGCGGTGCGATGTTCACGGATCTGGTGGATGTGTGCGGCTTGACTCTGTGCGCGGTGCTCCGGCAGCTGTCGGATTTATCCCGTCAGTCGGTGAGCATCCTGGAGGAGCTGGAGGGAGAGCTCGCCTCCATCTGCTGCCGCTCCGGAGCTCTGGAGAATAAACTTATCAGCCTGCAGAAGCACATCGCAGCACTGGCCACCAAACCGCCGGTCAAAAGTAGGAACTTTTCACTACTTTACACGCTCTTGCTGACGTACAGATGTGTGTGGTTGACTTGTTTACTCAGTTAGCTAATTGTCAAGTTCAAGGTCTTCTTTACTCGTGTTTACATTCACCGAACAACATCGCACGCATTTTGCAACTATGTAAACAAAACATCACTTGACTTTCATTCTTGGGCTGCTGAGCATATTTTGAGAACAATAACGTCTTTATTAATTCTATAGATATTCTGTTCAGTCTCTAAATGTAGCTGTTTCTTCTGTCGCTGTAAATATGTAGAGACGGAGGGATGATGGTGCTGTTGGAAAGAAGCAACAAATGTCTTTTTGTTCAAAACATAACACTTCAAGAATAAGAATAACAATCAAGAATTTTTCCATTGTGGTTTCTGCAAATATACTACAGGTTTTGTTTGTTCTAGGGATCCTATAGGGGTCAAATTTGACCCACATTGAAAACTATTTAACAGGTCAACAGGTGTGTTTTTATTTGGTGCCAAGGAATATGATATGATGTATTATTAAAATATGTCTTTAATATGAAATATTGATGGAGTCAGTAACACAATTTGACAAATAAGAGGCCGAATTTTGGAACAATTTCTGCAAAAGGTGTCAGGTTTCCTGCTTAATCACTTTTAGTATTTCATAATAGCTCACATATTTTATATCAACTTCTATATTATTATGCTATTAGTTATTAAACATTGTATACAGAGCTGCAGCTCTATGTGATTTTTATGAATTAACCTCCAGTGTAACTGTCATTTACTATAGATTCATCACAAAAAAATCCGTTCCTCATATGCTAAACAGTTTATTGCAGTGCTGCATGTGTTTAGGGAAGTGCTGCAGTTATGCTTTTCTTTTTTTTTTTGCCATGTAGTGTTTTAGGAGACAATTACAGCTCCGTTGTATCCCATCATAAAGAACAATATGTCATAATGTGTCACCTTCTAAATAAAATCTGTCATAACTTGTTCTTCAAATGCATGATGAATTTGACCTCTATAGACCACTGCCAAAACAGTTCATTTTATTATTTTTAATTGCTTTTATTGTGTTGGAAAGTCTTTTTGCCATTTTGTTTAATGTAATTTTATGACCATTGCCAGGTTTATAGTACTAACAATAACTGTTGTAACTGTGGAGTTTGGGAAACTATGGTTACCATGATGATTTTAAGAGAACAGAATCAGCTCTAGTATCTTTTTCTATTCATTTGTGACGTGTGTTGTCAGTTTTTACTATTATTACTGCCAGTGTATCAAGGCTGCATTGGCGAGGGAGAAAGATGGCGTAAAATTGCTATTGCCACAAACGTATAGGCCTAGTGAACAAACAAGAGATGGTCTTGTTTAAACAGAACAAATCAGTGTCAGTAGAAGTCATTTGACAGCTATTCGAGTATTAGGGTAATGACCAACACTTTCACTTCTTAATGAACAGTAAACAAATGCATTGTCCATTCTTCAAAGACTGATTATTACCAACACATTCACACTTGGCTTTGTGTTTAACTTTCACATTATAATCTGTTGTTTGTAAATCTTTCCCATTTGCATTTGAGACGCATTTGGCATCTACTCCCCCTGACACCTCCCACACTGCTCTGTGCACTGAAACTAGATAAACCTTGCCAACTTTCACCATCTGAAGATGTGCAGAATATTTCCTCCATCCATTTCCTTTGTCTTATCAGAGAAAGCCTCTCTGTATTGTTTAGCTTAACCCTGAGCCCGGCACGTTTGGCAGAGTGCTGGAATGCTTCTTTTCCTCTGTCCTTATCATTTTACAGTGGCAGACCACAGTAGAAACAAAGCGTGGAGATTATCCTCTAAGTTCAGGAGGAGATCACTGGTACTGTATTTGTTTAATACCGTAATTGTGAAGCATTAGCAGCTTGAACTTCCGCCATGCTTTGACATGTTGATGATAAATGATGTGGATCTCTGTATGCAGCAGATTCTTTAGCTGGGAACTCTTCTCTGCTGCTGTGTGGGGCCCGGGGTCAGGTCCCTCTGGAGACTGTTTGATGGGGACAGGAGGTGAAGGAGCAGACTGGAGGCTTGTGTTTAAAGTGACTGAACCAGGGACAGTTTTGCAGTTGCATTCAAACTGACAGTTGATTTAGCTCTTCCTAAATGTCATTCAACTCCAGCGATTACTACCTCATTCCTCAGGCATTCACGTGAAAGTCACAAGACCAAGTGTAGGTACTGTATGTGTGTGTTTAGGCAGAAGACAGATGGATGAAGTGGGTTATTTAAGCAGTTCTGATCCTTAAACCTTTTTTCTTTCTTTTTTAAGTTAAGTTTTAGGGCTTTATTTGATAGGACAGTTGAGGAGAGATTGGGATCAGGAAAAGACGGAAGTCCTGGGACTCAAACTTGTGTTGCCTGGAGGCTATGGCTTCAGCTCTTTAACCTTTTCTTTTCTCTCCTACATTGGTGTAGATACACTTATTATCTCTGAATTTTTATATGATGCATAATGAATCGGGAATCCATCAATATACAAGATTTGTTTTTAATCTATCAGTATTGGTCGATGTTGACTATTTCCCTCATTTTTACATTTTGATTACATTTGCCATCATCTAACTCTCACTTAAATCTAAAAAAACAACCCTAATAATTTAAAAACAGTTTTCATACTGTACTTTATCTTACTGTGCAGTGCAGAAGTAAGTTATTTTCTGTAAATGATTCATTGGCCAATCAAAACATTTGTGTTCCAAGCTTAGTGTGTTTATGATAATTTATAAATTAAAATGTGACAAGAAATATCAGTTTGCAATATCAAAATTAACTGGAAGTGGTAGAATCCACACCCACTCTTACATTAAAAATTAGGCCTATTGCATTTAAAGTGATTGATTTTAGTTATTCATTTGGTATTTTACCATAAAACTAATTATCAGCTTATTGTTATGATTTCATTTATTTATTCAATTTAAATAAATGCATTGCTTTGTATCCTTGCTGGTAAGTGTTTAGTTTCTGTAAGTTGATGATATTGTTTGATGTCCATTTGTAGACTCTTCTTCCCAAGCACCACCAATAAGCAAATTCTCAAAATTTACTTTTAAATGAATAAACTTGATATATTCTGATCTTTTTTTGAGTTTGTCTCCCTTGCTGAGAGTTTCATATATCTGTAAATGGTTATGTGCAAAGTGTCCTGAATCTGGTGCAGATTATGGATGTAAATCTTAAAGTGACTTTCATATTAATGTTTGAAGATTTATATAGAGAGAATATCTCTGACTTTAGAGGCAAAGTGTGAAGAATGCTCTGAACTGAGTGAAGCCATTGCTTTTTTCAGCGTCTTTTATAATCAGCAAGATTAACTGGAATTTTAATAAGAGTGTGTGAGAGAGCAAGAGAGGATAGATGGAATGAGTGAGACAGAAGATCAGAGAAACGGAGGATGGAATGAGAGAAGTGAGCGGGCCAATGTGTTCAAGGACAGAATGGCAAATATTTATTCATCTGAATGGAGAAGAAACTTTAAATTGTCTTATTTTTGGCCTCTTTTGCTCCCTCAGCTCTTCGGGTCTGGTAGTACTGGTCATAGTAATGGTCAGTCATAGTGGTACTGGTCATAGTAGTGGTCATATTCTTTTAAATGACTAAAAAACCCATGCAGAAACCCATTTTCATTGCATAAACCCAACCATAGTTACAAGAAGGTGCAAGCTCTCACGCTATAGTATGACAAAATACAATGCCATGTTCCCATCTCAAGTTGGATTATTTCTCACTTTGACCTTTTTACAAAAAGACAAAACAACAAGCACAAAAGTAATGAATTTGTCTGAAATTAAATGCAACAAGCCCAAGCGCTTCCATTTCTTTCTACTTTTAATGTGCTTATTGTTTGGGCTAGCTGCTAAGAAGGATTGATGCATAAATTCTATAACATTGTGCGTCTGTCTGGAGAGAAATATATGGAGAGAAACTCAGCTCCAGCATGCTCTCTCAAGCCAGTTGTGCTGTGCAGACATTTTGTGTGTTTTTATGTTGAACATATGTAAGTCACTGCTCGCCTTTCCTGTCCTGGCGTCCCATCTCTAGGCAGTTGTGCAACTCTTGGCAAGAAAGGGTTTGGCTCTGAGACTAGACCGAGTTTGTGTGTAATACACTACAGTCCGTCCAGATCTTGTTATGCCCCAATATTGCTGTAATGTAGCAGAGGTCGACATGTTTTTTGGCCCCTAGACACACTGAAACATTACTAAAACAGATACACTTTTGCTTAAAGGAATAGCTCACCCTAAAATGAAAATTTGCTGGAAATGTACTATCCAAGATGTAGATGTGTGTGTTTCTTCATCTGAACATTTGGAGAAATTAATTTAGCCTTACATCACTTGCTCACCAGTGGTTCTTCTCCAGTGAATGAGTGCCAAGAAAATGAGTGTACTGATTTAATGAGTTCAAGCAAATGCGTAAAAATCACAGTAATCCACAAGTAACAGCATCCTTCTCTGCAGAGGATCCATTGGTGAGCAAGTGAGGTAATGCTGAATTCCTCCAAATCTAAATGTGACTGCTCTAGTATATGTTACAAAATGCATAGGCATATTTAATGTTAAAATAAAAAGAAATATTAAAATAAAATCTTAACACACTTTAGCACATTTTGTAATCTCAAATAATGCAAAGTATTACTTTACAGTACATTTTAAATCATTATGTGTTAATAATCTATTGCTTTGCTTTAAAAAGCACACTAATTTTGATATGTTGACTAACATAATAAAGCACATGTAAAGCACTTTTAATTTTAACTGTAGTGTGTCATTATTACATTTAATGTAAATATATTTTAAATGAACTAAATTGCAACTTCATCATTTTAATTATATCATTCACAATTACAATGTAATTACAAATATATTTAAATATATGACACAAGTTTTAATAGAAACTACTTTGGAATTTAGTTTACCATAAATGCTTGTCAGTACATTCGACAGTACACTTTAACCATATTTCAAAAACAACAAAAGTAATTATGAAATTACATATAAAGATATACTAGTTTTTTATTCATCTGCTAGGAGACTTATAGTTAATTGCATTCGGTGGCATCACTGTTTAGTTAATGTGTCCCTTTGTGTCCTATGTTCTTAAAGTGATAGTTCACCCAAAAATGAAAAGTCTGTCATCATTTACTCACCCTCAAGTAGTTCCAAACCTGTATGAATTTCTTTGTTCTGCCGAACACAAAGGAAGATATTTTGAAGAAAGTTTGTAACCAGCCTGTTTTGGGCACCATTGACTTTCATAGTAGGAAAAAAAAATACTATGGAAGCCATGGGTTGATTGGTCCGAAGTGAATCGACAAAGTTACTGGACTTAAAACTGCCAGAAGCTCGGACTCCCCCGGAAAGGGGAGTTGTGAGATTTCCAAGTGATATGTGTGTCTCCAGGGCACTGAAAGTAAAGAGAAGACCTCGCCTTTTGGGTTTGGGAGAAGTTTTATCTGGTTTCCCTGTAACACCCATTTTGGTTAGTTTGACCAATAACAAGGCACATAGTTTCAGCGGGAAAGTGTTTATTTGCCCCACATGACACCTAATTTGCATGTTTTATGACCGGTCTGGAGAATCGGTGTAATTTTTCCCACAGTACAGTAAAAATAGTATGATGCATTTCACGATTACATTGTGTACATCGTTGTTTGAGGAATAAAGAGCAGATCATTTTGATATCAGAAAGAGACATCTAAAAGATATTAAACCAGAGATACATTCATACACCTGAATATGAGTGTTTAGAGTTTACTAATACGAATAACGAGTGGTAACTGGCTAATATAATAAGGAAACATACACACAACACATGCATATACCAGATACATTTGTAACTGATTAATTATGATCTAAATAAAGACAATTTCTCTGTGTGTGTGTGTTATGTGTCTTGTAATCGTGGAGGTAGTCCACTGGTCAGTCAGGCCTGGTATCCAGGGTCATTTAGTTCTCTTTGTAATGTGTTTGAAGTCAGATGGAGAGAACAGATAGTCGATCTGTTTAGCATCTTTTTGACAGTGTGGGGGACAACCATTGGCAATTTAGCACCCATATAAAGTAGGGGTGTAAGAAAATATCGATACACGTATCGCAATATTTTGTTTGGCGATACTGTATCGATTCTCCAAAACGGAATATCTATATAAAAAAAAAAAATCATACAAGATTCATGGCAGTTGTTTCATTTTGCGTTCATATCCCGACCGCTAGAGACCAGTCTTCATCTCTGAACTTAAACAGTGACAGGAAATACTAGCATCAAGGCACTCCACTAATGTTAGCGTTAATATAGTTCGCTGCCAGTAATGGAGGATGAAAGAATTGTTCCAGTTCTCGTTTCGACGTACAAAGCTGAAGTGTGGCGCCATTTGGGCTTTTGTGGTAATGTCTGCTCCGGGACCGCGGCGCGAGCGCAACCTCGGTTCTGCCGCTTGCCGCGTGTTGAAGAGGTTTTGCGCGGGGCGCGGCGGGCCGTAGAGTCGCCATGCAGCTGCAGCTTTCTCTCGTAATTCAGGGGCGTTTTGTGCAGTTGGGGCGGTGCTCGCGTCGCGGTCTCGGCGATTCCACGAGGAACATAAATACAAACTGAAAAACCTGTGAAATCCAAGTTGAAAAGTTCTGAGAATGTTTAACATCTGTATTTATTTGATTGTTTTACAATTGTTTTGTTTTCTTTAGGAATCCTTCAAGCACTTTATTTTTAATTGATATTAAGCAGATGTAATTTTTTGTTCAGATCAAATGTTATGACATTGCATGTCACAATTGTAAACTTAAACTGTGAACCTTTAAAGTAGAGTCTATAAATATATATTTTTATCTTTTTATAAAATACATTTTATACATACATTTAACTAAAGAATCATGCAAGCACTTGAATATTTCCCCCTTTACTCATACTGCACAAAAAGTGGTTCAATAATGTTGAATGTTATAGGGACTGATTATTGCAAATGCAGAGCCCAGTGTGTTCTGCAGTTTGTTCTGGTTAAACTATTTTTATTTATTTATTTTTTGCTAAGGTTTGCATATGGTGGTGTGTTCTTAATGACAGCTTTCCTAAAAATATATATCCTATTCCTAAAATAGGAAATATCCCAATATATCGCCTTGCTTAAAGTATCGCAATATATCGTACCGCAACCCCTGTATCGTGATACGTATCATATCGCCAGATTTTTGCCAATACACAGCCCTAATATAAAGGTAGAATGTGGGGCCAGGTCTGTGAAATATATATGCAAATGTCAAAAGGCTAAAAGGGGTCACTTAAGACATAAAGTCCCAACGACCATCAAGGATCATAAGCAGATGATCACATCCCACAGACTTAGACCAGCCACTGACGTTTGAAAAGTGTTTGTGTGAAGTGTAGCAGTTAACAGCTGTGTACCGTTGCATCATACTGTAATATGTTTCATCATCTTCCTCCTCGTCTTTTAGCATGATTAAACCTAACTATTGTGAACAGCTGTGCAAAAGTAGCTGTTTATGTGAAGGTAGCTGGAGATGCACCAGAAATATCCATACCATCTCAAAAACCATCCACAAGCAGACTGAAACTATTATCCACTTGTTACCATGGCAACCAGACAACAGGTCTTCTTTTATGAGTACTGAGCATTAGCTTTGACTGAAGTGACCTCATGTTTCCTCAAAGGGGGAATAATTCTGTGTCATGGGACCTGTGATAGATCCATGTAGCAGCTGCAGATTTCATACTGGGACCTGATTGGAGGAATATGGCAGGATATTTCCAAGCAATGCTGCTTTACATGTTGTGCACTTTAAGTCTCAGTTTCTGTTCATCGTCTGAGCACCAGGCAGCCAAAAAAACAAAATCCCTCTGTTTATATTGTATGGACTTCAGCTGACCCACCACTCACAACCATAAGATAATGAGAATGAATAAACAGAGCAGCGCTCGAAACGTTTCGTTGCCTTTTAACACACCAACTCCAGTTTGTCAGCATCTACACCTGACACTGGTACTGTAGTGTTTTATCAGCACACAATTACTTAGAAATAAAAGAATCGATATTTAGCTGGAGAATGGCTCCTTGTCAAGATCAACAAATGGCCTGAGTCTGGCAGTGTTGTAATAGGTGAGAAATGATTTCCAGATGTTAGAGAACAAGTGAAGTGGCTTATAGCAGAGGGAAACATGGAAGTGCAGAAAAGGCACAAAATAAAGAAATATTTTCTTAAGAAATCGGGTCCTCCTCCGAAATCGGCTTTCTGTTTGAACGCCAAGTGATCCCATAGATTCAAAGAACTTTTTATGGATACCGTCCTTAGTGCCTGATGATATGAGGTATGTTACAATGACCATAGTTAGCTTATGTACTAGTGTAGCATACAACTACATGATTAGCCTGATAACTGTTTATCAAGTGAAATTATTTATATTGTCCAATATGCACTATGCACAACATGATTTAGAAGGATGACCCAATTTATTACTTCTTTTGAGTAAAACACCCATTTGGGTTGCCAAATCAGACTGAATCAGTTCATACAGATCACATCTCCAGTACAAACCATTAACTACTTACTCAATCATCTAAATAGTTTTACAGATATATTTAACAATTGGTCTCAAAATCTAACTCTAGAACTTGTGATATGTGCTTTGGCAAACACTCGCTTGCAACAGAACACTCCAACCAGTAAAAAAGATTTGTGAACTAGCGGGTTAAGGTTTAACCACTGATGTCACATGGACCATTTTAACGCTGTCTTTAATACTTTTCTGGGCCTTGAACTTGGTAGTTGCATTGCTGTCTATGCAGGGTCAGAAAGCTCTCAGATTTCATTAAAAATATCTAATTTGTGTTCCGGAGATGAATGAAGGTTTTACAGGGTTTGGAACGACATGAGGGTGAGTAATTAATGACAGAATTTTCTTTTTTGGATGAACTATCCCTTTAAAAGTGGATTTGCTTTGCTTTCAACCCTGGAGCATGAACTTTTGGAATAGAGTTAGAACCACTTTGAAGTCAAAAGTGTACAATGCAAATTAAATTGACCCATAACAATTTAAATGATAAAAGGCCATAATTGTGTGCAAAAGCTAGAGTCTTCTTAGTGTTGTCTTCTTGGGAGTTATTCCTAATATCTTAACACTGCAGGCAGGTTGATCAGTCTGTTCTGGAGGAGAGAGGTGTTAGAGTGCAGTATAAGAACAGACAGTATCAGCGCTGAGGCTCACACTGAGTTTTAATTCTGGTGCCATAATGAGGACCGTATGTGTGAACGCACCCCTGTGCTGTGCAGCGCTACAGGCCTCGAGCTCCACCCAGTCCACACACAAACCTACCTATTCATACTGTAAACACACAAATATGTGTGAACATTTCAAGGAATATGTTTTTTAATTATACACTCAGCACAGCGTGACAGTAGCCGAGCCATCTGATATATGCATCAAAAATACACTGCATGGTGAGTGTAGTGATTTTGTTTAGTGGTTTTTATCCCACATCTCTAGCCAAATCACCGACCCACACTCCTCTGGTGGGTCCAGAATGTTTCTTGTAAACGGGTTCCACTGGCCACTAATTTCCAGTCTTTGGAGTGCTTCCGACCACAACACAAACATGGGGAACACAGGCGGATGCCGTCACATCTCTCAAGGTGTCAAATTCTGCTGTGGATGCAGAGTGAAAGAGAGTAGCCTGCTCTTTCCTTTAGCCATACACCATGAAGTGTATGAAATTTGACTTTACTGCCAGTGTAGCAGTGAATTATAGTGACAGACTGTGCCTCACTATAAAATATATGATTTAATATTTCTTACTGTGTTACTGTCCTAAACGTCTAGAGGGGTAAACCAGCTTTGATTTGTTATAGTGTGCAGAAGTAGAATACTGCAAGGATGACGTATTTTTATAGCCCGACCCAGAGGTTAGGTTCCCTCAACGTCCATTGGCTTTTGGATTATTGTAGAAAAAAGCTCTTTGTCCAACAAAAGTGTATGGATTCTTACAGGTTTTGTCCATTAAGATAATATTGAACACAAATGAACACAATTTTTATGAAGTCTAAATACAAGAGATAAAAATAAAAATCTAAACTTAGGCTATAAACAAACTGCAGCACAGTTGCTCAGTTTCACTCTCACCACAACTAAGCCTTCAACAGATCATTGAAGTGATTTAAGTTTGAGTAGAATTCTTTGCAAAAGCGGGAGTAACAAGTGTGTAAAAGCAGACTAGTGAGTATATGAGTGTACCTGTTTGGTCTGATGACTTTTAATGTCAACATCTGTATCAGACATGTCAGTGCTTAAAAAACACAAGTGGTCTTTTACTAATGTATTTTATGTTGTAACATAAAATGTGAAAATATCTTGAGCTTGTGTTAACCACAGATTTTATTTTTTCTCAGACATTTAACAAAAACCCAGAAAAATAAATAAATTCAAAAACTTCAAAAATACTAACAAATTTTTGGGTTTTCCTGCACCACATTTTGAGCTTTGTTTGCTGATGTTTAATTAGTGAGTTGTAACTGCACTGTTTCCAGGTGTCTGACTTTGGACACACATGATGATTCGTGTTTCTTCATGTGCAGTAGATGATATAGATAAATGAAAAATGTGTCACAGGTCTGGTCCTATAGAGTCAAACAATGCAGCAAAACAATGCAAAGTGGAAATAATAAAATGCTTACCATACAAAATACTTCATTAGGATAACAAATCAGTAGATTTGGGGTATATAATAGGCCTATATTTTATTGCTGTTAATGTCAAATCTGTCTGTAATGTCGAACTCCAGAGATTTTAAAAGTTTAGTTTGTCTGTCAGTTGGTAGAAGTAGCTGAATTAGGTATAGTAGCTGAAATATTTCCAGCATGGACAGATTGCATGATATTCTACCCCTATGAAAAAAATAGCAAAAAGCTACCTCATTTTTGGCACCGTATTGCATCACCTAAGTGAAATCTTCCCAGAAACAAAACCAGTTGAGAACCACTAATATAGACGCGGTAGATCCATCAGTACATGATGTGAGAACAGCAGGTGTTTCATTCCGGTGATACAGTGTGAATGTGCTGGTTGCTAATTTTCAACAGGGATTGCCTTGTTTGTGTGAGCGTATGTGTAAGCTGTGATTTGAGGCTGACGCCGCAGAATTTGCTGCAGTGAGGATGGAAAGACACAGAACTGATGAGAGAGAGCGAGAGGGAGAAAGTGCGAAAAGAAAAGCAGCTGCATCCTCTTGTCCTGACTCTCTGTGAACTCCTGTGTTAGGTGTGTGTGTGTGTGTGTGCTCAGAGTATGACGCCGTCCACGAGGGAAAATGCACATTCCTGACTTGTCATTTATTCAGCACAGACAACTTTAGGAACAGAGGATCGACAGACAGGGTGTGTGTGTTATCGGATTGTACAGTGATGCGTTGGAGGAGGCGGAGGTCTCCGGGACAGGGCAGGCAGGGGGAAACGAGGGGATCGGAGGCAGGATTCACCATGCCCTTCTTCAGAGGTAACGGAGCTTTACTGTGCTCATCTATGCGCTGCTCTTTAACACTATTCAGTGAAGGTGTGTGCTCTCTGTAGACACTGTGCATGATTTTTAACGTTCAGTATGTCTGTATGTCTTGTAGTTTATAGTGCTGTGTATGGTGTGCTACAGTCTGAGGTATTCACTGGTCACTCTTTCATCATGCGCTCTATTCCATCACACACACTGATCGCACACTTCCTCAGTGTGTTTGCACACACAGTTCTGCAAAAAAGTTTAAGCATAAGGAATTACATAAAGTAAGGTAATTACCTTTTTACATATAAATATGTTACATTTTATAATATTATAATTTAAAGTATGATGATTTAATATATATTAGATTTAATAATAATAATAATAAAAACATTCTTTATTAAGAATCATTTTTATGGTTTTATTATTAAAGAAAAATAAAGAATTTATACCATTTATACAATTCTTGGGAGTTTTACACATACTGAAAAATAAGTCAGTGATGCAGTATATGGTAAGGCCAGTAAATGTTAACACTTTTAATTGCATATGTTATCAAATGTGGAATGGTGGTGATTTTCTGGTGTCTTTTCTCCATCTCTTACATGTTAACTAGTGAATGAGGACTGATATGTTGGTCTTATGACTGCAGTATCAGTTTACTGTTTATCAACTAGCCAGGCCTCAGATTTCTGCTCACTGACTCAACATCTGCAATTCTTTTCATACTTGCTTTGTGGACTAAAACAGACAGAAAGCAGCAGAATAAAGCTGAGCATTGAGCTGTGCCCTCCGGGCATGGGGCATAGAGACCTTCAGCTCCAATCATCACATGACACTATCAGATGGGAGCGACTTTTACCTCGTTGCAGCCAAACCAAATTTTTTGTTTTTCATGTGTGCACTCAGTAAAGGACTGAAGGTTTTATACTGGCATTCATCTATGGTGTTTAATCCATTTACAAGTGAGTATATTTGCAAGTCTTAATAGGAGGCCTGAGAAAAGTGACCTAATCAGTTTAGATGTTTGTGTTTTCTTTTTAGGTACTAAGAGACGTTTTTGGCTTTCTGGGTGAGATTCTTGCATTTCATGTGATCCATATTTCATGAAACGTGTTTCTCAAAGTCTTCTGATTCTGGTCCAGACAATGGATCCAGAATGTTGAGGAGCTGAGATGCTCCTTTATTCTTTCAGTTTGTGTTGCTGGATGAGATTAAAAGAGATCTTTCACGACTGGTTAGTGCTGTACTGTATTATTTTTTAACTCAAAACAGACAGTTTCATGATTGGTGGTTTCTACACAGACCCTTTTTATACATTGATTGGATGTTTTTAAATAAAAAATTATTGGACACGTTTCATTTGAATTTATAGGTTATTACTTTGTGAGTACGTTTATCTACTGCCATTTGGATTCTGGACCACATAACCACAACTGACTACCCATGGACCATAATAGAGAGTAAACAGATGTACACTACTGTTCAAATGTCAAAGAATCCTTAATGGAAGTATCATGATTTCCAGAAAAATATTATGTTTTCCACATTGATGATAATATAAAACGTTTCTTGAGCACCAAATTAGCTCATAAGAATGATTTCTGAAGGATCATGTGATATTGAAGACTGGATTAATGACTGCTGAAAAGTCAGCTTTGCCGTCACAGGAATAAATTAGATTTTAAAATATATTACAAAATATATATATATATTTTTTAATTGAAATAAGATTTTACGGTCACGCTTTATTTTAAGGTCCAATTCTCACTATTAACAAACCATTAACTATGACTTTTGCCTCAATAAACTCCTAATTTGCTGCTTATTAATAGTTAGTTGTTAAATTTAGGTATTGGGTGGGATTAGGGATGTAGAATATGTGCTTCATAAATTCTAATAAACAGCCAATTTGAAATCAATAGGCATGCTAATAAGCAACTAATTAATAATGAGCATTGGTCCCTATACTAAAGTGTTACAGATTTTACAATATTGCTGATTTTACTGTATCAAATTCATTCAGCCTTTGTGAGCAAAAGAGACTTCTTTCAAAACATAAAAAATCTTACTAACAACAAACTTCTGAACAGTACTGTGTGTCAATACAGTAAACATTTAAATAAAAATGACTATACATTTCTGTCATATTCAAGTAAACCAACAGATTTGTTTTCTTCGCTGAGTTTTGCAGGGAAAGTAGGTTATGTAGTCTGGGACCATTTCTTTACTCAGTTAAAGTCTTTATAAACATTGAGGTCTGGCCAGATCTGTGGTAATGCTTTGAAAGGGTTTTACAGAGAATAACAGTGTTTTCAATCTCTAAATGTTTCTGGTAGTATTTAAATTAGGGAAATAACTAGGGATGGTTTGACATTCGATTAAATATGTGGTCCAGGAATTGCGGATGTTCAACTTCTTGAATTCCTCCTGTTGTACTGAGGTAACATATAAGTAGCATTTGTCTTTTTTTGCCCTCCTGACTAATGCCATTAGCTCATATTTGGCAGATGCAACTCAGCGCTAACCCCAGCGTTTGTTGTTGTCGTTGTTGTTTATTTTTAGAGGAAACCGCTGAGCGTGTTCTGCCGCCTTAGTGCCATGATACAACATTCATGGGCATGCTGGGATAGCTAAATCCCTAGGCCTGCTGACAAGTCTCAATAGTATGTGCCCAGTGTGGGTCTTACAGCAGATTTGTGGATTCTGTTACGTGATTAATATTTAGATAAGAAAAACATCCTAACAGGAAGGCAGATCTGAAAACACATCTACAGAGAGTCTGAATCATCTGCTCTTTGTTGAAAGTTTGGTCAGCTAATCATCTCCATGGAAACAGACAGAATGACTTTCAGAATGTCAGTAGGATGGGAGCCTGATGTGAAATCACCTGGTGTGAAAAAGTTTTAGTAACCGTATTACATGCATAATGTCCCCATGTTGTCTAATTACATTAACGACCATCGTGAGGCAACTTGTGAACTGATGCTCAACACTCATGCTTGTAATTATATCATCTTGCACTTTAAAGCACTTTAATCTCCGCCCCTCTTCCTTTCCCCTCCATTCGCAATGATGTTATCCTCTCCGTTTTGTTTGCATTGGTTTTCCATTTTACATTCGTCAATGAGTTAGGTCTGATCAAGTATCTGGTTGAAAAAGTGTGCAGATGGCATGCTTATGTTTTAGTTTATTCTAGTGCTGATGTGGAAAGGCCTCTATAACTTCCACTTGAGTTTCTGAAATCTGGGGGGATGGGAGTGAAGGTATAGAACGAGACTCAAGAAATGGTGCTGACGGCCTGGCCCTGCTTTCCAAGCAGGAAATGAGCACCGTGTGGATTGTGTAAATGTGAGCATGCATATGTGTGTCTTTTTGCACGTGTGTTTGTGAGGCTCCAAGGCGCAAGAGGTGCATGGGCGTCCCCCGACGGCTCGTAATGCTGAGCAGATGTTTTCCACTTTCCATGTTCGTATTAATCCAGTTATGTGGACAACAAAGAAGCAACCTTTTCCAATACAGCGCTCTCTTTTCCAGCACAAAACAACCCATTGCTCCGTTCTCACAGCTCTGATAGTTATCTCAGCTAGGCGGCCATTCCAGAGCAATAGCGCTCTCTCCGTATTTCTCTCACACCCTCTTTCTTCCCTCCGTGCCTGCACTCCATTGTTCCATTTTCTTAAAAATAAGCCTGTTCCAGCTATCAAACTGTTATTGAAGTTTACACAGTGGTAAATCACCCCTTTTGATCCTCACTATCTGTATGGTCTGCATAGAATTACGGGTATTTCTTCTTTATAACAAGTCAGTCAGGTTTCTTCACTGTTTGTTTTGTTTACATTCTCTAAGAGGCTTGAGGCAGAGGGCACCAAATCGCTTTTTCCGCCAAACCCTTTTCATTAAATACTATTCAAAGATCAGTTTTGTTTATTTTGAGAGATTTTCAGGGTTACAAGGAGAGAGATGACCACCCAGACCAGTGCCGGGAGACTATGGAAAAGTTTTCTTCACACTCTAGGGGATTTGGCCTGGATTGGACACGTGTCATTGTCTTAACACCATTCATTCTTTAAAATGTTTTCGTCTTTGTGAGGGAATGAATTCATAACCTGTGTTTTTTGCCTCACTACATGCCTTTCATTCCGCTCGTTCTTTGACTCTGAATCTTCGTGTTGGCTGCTTGTCCTGGCACACACAGACTCATCTTGGATGCTGCAGGCCCACATTAGGAGCTTTTGCCTGACCACACACACCTCCCAATAGTGCAGTGAGGCCGTGGCCCTATTCTCTTTTGCTGGTTAATCCAGCTCCACTTCTTATATCACGGAAAACATCTTTTCACGGCTTCAGGCAAACAATAGCATCACTCAGTGAGTCAGTGCATATTTTTAAAGCACTGTGAAATGTTCATTCACTGTTCTTTTCAGGTGATGTAAGATTAAAAATGACATCATGACTACATATATATATATATATATATATAATAATTTTGATAATTTATATAATATAGTAATTTGCACTGGCTACCATAGCTGCTCGCATTAAATCAAGGCATTAATGTTTGCGTACAGAACCACCACTGGCTCTGCACCCCTTTACCTAAATTCATTAATTCAGACTTATATGCCCTCTAGAAGCTTGCGTTCTTCAAGTGAACGACGCATTATTGTACCATCCCAAAGACACACAAAAACACTTTCACGGACTTTTTCATTAACTGTTCCCATCTGGTGGAATGACCTGCCCAATTCAATCCGTGTAGCCGAATCCTTACCCATCTTCAAGAAACGGCTAAAAACTCATCTGTTCCATCTTTACTTGACCCTCTAACTCTAGCACTCTCTATTCTAATTTTATTTTATAAAAAGAAATAAAGAAATAAATAAAAATTAATAATAATAATATTTATCTGTACTGCGTTAGGCTAACTGAGACTTGTAATAGCACTTGCACGTTGTCACTCTTTTGTTGGTTTTGATTGCTTCTTATGTCCTCATTTGTAAGTTGCTTTGGATAAAAGCGTCTGCTAAATGACTAAATAAATAAATATATATATATATACACACTCACCGGCCACTTTATTAGGTACACCTGTTCAATTGCTTGGTAACACAAATTGCTAATCAGCCAATCACATGGCAGCAACTCATGCTAAAATGCATTTAGGCATCTAGATGTGTTGAACACGACTTGCTGAAGTTCAAGCCGAGCATCAGAATGGGGAAGAAAGGGGATTTAAGTGACTTTGAACGTGGAATGGTTGTTGGTGCCAGACGGGCTGGTCTGAGTATTTCAAAAACTGCTGATCTACTAGGATTTTCACGCACAACCATCTCTAGGGTTTATAGAGAATGGTCCGGAAAAGAGAAAATATCCAATGAGCGGTAGTTGTGTGGACAAAAATGCCTTGTTGATGTCAGAGGTCAGAGGAGAGTGGGCAGACTGGTTAGAGATGATGGAAAGGCAACAGTAACTCAAATAACCACTCGTTACAACTAGTGTTGTCAAAAATATCGATATTTCGATAAATATCGATACTGAAATATCTGAACGGTACCAATATTAATTTCCCGAAGTATCGATACACCGATACTAGCCGAGCTGTCACTTTCACTTCTCTCCAAAGGCGCGTGGAGAAGCACCACACGTGACCGCACTCGTCTCCTTCGCTCTGGTTAAATAGCAAAAGTGAAGTGAATAGAAAGATGACTGCTCTGGTTGTTAAAGAACACAGCAGGAGCGCTATCTGTAGGCTCTATGATCTCCGCGATGCAGAGAACGCCACGGAATCCAGTCATAAACACGGAATTTACAGTTTAACGCGGAATGTCACGGAATTTGTCAAAGTTTGGATGAATTAATCAAAAGTAGGTCATTACACTTAAATCAAATCGCGATATGGACTAGTATCTGTAAATATTAAGCTGCAAAAGTCGATTTACCGTAAATATGAATCCTGCATGTCCTGCGCGTCTCTGTGTGAATGTGCTGCACGTGCGGTTTTGTTTACTAATGTGGCGCTCGCGGTGATTTCAGCGTCTGCCGTCTCAATGAGGACATAAATACATCAACAATATCTCCAGAACTGATCTGAAAGGCACTTTACGAGCATTTTACCATTTAATTTGAGTAAAACTAGCGTCATATCATACACACAGAACTTTAAAAGTATTCACGGCAACCCGTCAAAATAAAAGTTCGGTTTAACTTAGCCTATTAAAGACCGTGTGCCAGAAATAGGCTATATTACTATTATTTAGTAGAATGTACACAATACTACTACTTACTACTACTGTTAATTTTTTTTAAAAGAAATAATCACAAAATATTTTAATTTTAATAGTAAATCCCCTTCATTTGCCAAAAATGTAAATGTTTAATTTTCATTAATTCAAATATAAATTAATTAAAATTGTTTTATGCCTTCATCTGATATCCAGTAAAATTTAAATACACACAGAATTTCTGAGGGGGAAAACACATTTCATAAGGCTACTGTAAGAATAAATAAAAATTGTTTGTATGCATTCAAATAATAGACATGCTAAAACACAGAATTTGGTAACAATAAAACATAAGGTGAGAAAAAATAAAACATTTCATATGGCCCTAAACGTGTCATTTTTGTTACACTTTTAATAAATTAAATGTTAAATTGTATAATTTTCATGATTTTAATGAATTAGACATGCTTTTAGATTAATAGCATTTAATTTGACCATTAAAAAAATAAATAGTCCAGAAAAATTAAAATGGAAACAATTGAATGTAGAAAAAAATAAAACTGAATTTGGGGAAAAATAAAACGGATTTCATAGGGCCCTATATCTGGAAATATTTTGGTTATGAAGCAAATGAGAATATCAACAAATAGAACTTTGGATTTTAATTAGTACATGTATTAGTAAACGTTAGTTTCAATTAACATTTAACTAAGATTAATAAAAGATTAATAAATAAATCAACAAATGCAGTACCTCAAGACATTTTTTTTGTTCATGTAAAATATACCGCATGTTCTCAACTTGTTACATTTATCTTTAAATTAAAAAACTTACCCCCTTAATATTGTGGCAGTTTTTTTCTCCGTGGTATCGAAAATGGTATCGAATATCGATATTTTTCAAGGTATCGTATCGAAGTTAGAAATTCCAGTATCGTGACAACGCTAGTTACAACCAAGGTATGCAGAATACCATCTCTGAACGCACAACACGTCAAACCCTGAAGCAGATGGGCAACAGCAGCAGAAGACCACACCGGGTGCCAATCCTGTCAGCTAAGAACAGGAAACAGGGATTACAATTTGCACAGGCTCACCAAAATTGGACAATAGAAGATTAGAAAAACATTGCCTGGTCTGATGAGTCTCGATTTCTGCTGCGACATTCAGATGGTAGGGTCAGAATTTGGCGTAAAGAACATGAAAGCATGGATTCATCCTGCCTCGTCTCAACGGTTCAGACTGGTGGTTGTGGTGTAATGGTGTGGGGGATATTTTCTTGGCACACTTTGGGCCCCTTAGTACCAATTGGGCATCGTTTAAATGCCACAGCCTACCTGAGTATTGTTGCTGACCATGTCCATCCCTTTAGGACAGGGGTCTTCAACTAAAATGGCTTGAGGTCCAGTAATGAACCCTCCCCGCCAGCCGAGGTCCGGACAATTCTAAAAAACAATTGATGGTTTTTGCCAGGCCAGGGTATATGCAAGATATTTAAGCTTAATTTCAAGACATTTAAAGACCTTTTTTAAGACCTGCACAAAAATAAAATAAATTAAATAAAATGACTGTAAAAAGCATGATTTACAGTTCAGATGCAGGTTTTCACAAAAACAAAGTATTATATTAATTAACGTATATAAATATATTTTACTGCCTTAATTGGTTTCATTTTACAACACATTATCTTCTTGTTGATCCACCAGTTCACATTTACAACTCTGCGTGTTTGCTGCTTATATGGGTTGTTTTCACATTGGTCTTTGACAACAGCAGACGTACTGATTGAAAATGGAAAATCATCCTCTTCCAGCGGAATGGCAGGACACAAGCCCAAGAGACAGACTACAAAAAGCAGCGCAGCAGCTGAATCTGAAACGTGCAGCGCAAGTTTAATCGCAATTCTTGTCTTTCAGTCCCCACATTTAAGGACTTTTTAAGGACGCGTCAACTTTCCTAATTTTTGAAAATGCCATCGTTTTTCACTCACTAAAAGTTTCATCTCTGCGCGCATGCATCTCTCATCACTGCACGCACGACTGCACCCAAATGGCTCTAGAGCTGACCTTGATGTGCTTAATATAAATTTGATTTATTAAATTAGCGTTTGGTATTTATTTATTTCATTATGTCAAAAGCCTTCACGAATTCGGACCGGAGTCTGCCAGTTGGCGACCCCACTACCGTAAAGACTTCAAAAGCTGCGCCGTAGGAAATAGAAGCGCCCCGTCAGGTTTAAATCTTAACCTTCTGTTTTGGCTGCAGACGGGTCCGTATGGGACGGCTTTTGGGTCCGGATCAGGACCGCGGTCCGCCTGTTAGTGACCTATGCTTTAGGACTACAGTGTACCCATCTTCTGATGGCTGCTTCCAGCAGGATAATGCACCATGTCACAAAGCTCAAATCATCTCAGACTGGTTTCTTGAACATGACAATGAGTTCACTTTGCTCAAATGGCCTTCACAGTCACCAGATCTCAATCCAATAGAGTACTTTTGGGATGTGGTGGAATGGGAGATTTGCATCATGGACAAATCTGCAGCAACTGCATGATGCTATCATGTCAGTATGGACCAAAATCTCAGAGGAATGTTTCCAACACCTTGTTGAATCTATGCCGCAAAGAATTAAGGCAGTTCTGAAGGCAAAAGGGGGTCCAACCCGGTACTAGCAAGGTGTACCTAATAAAGTGGCCAGTATAGATAGATACACACACACACACACACATATTATATACATGCATACACTACCATTTAAGAGTTTGAGGTTGGTAAGATTTTTTATTTTTTTGTCTCTTATATTCATCAAGGCTGCAAAATAATAACAAAAATACAGTAAAAACAGTAATATTTTAATTTTTTTACAAACCCGATTCCAAAAACGTTGGGACACTGTACAAATTACGAATAAGGAATGCAATAATTTACAAATCTCATAAACTTATATTTTATTCACAATAGAATATAGATAACATATCAAATGTTGAAAGTGAGACATTTTGAAATGTCATGCCAAATATTGGCTCATTTTGGATTTCATGAGAGCTACACATTCCAAAAAAGTTGGGACAGGTAGCAATAAGTTAAATGTACATATAAGGGACAGCTGGAGGACCAATTTGCAACTTATTAGGTCAATTGGCAACATGATTGGGTATAAAAAGAGCCTCTCAGAGTGGCAGTGTCTCTCAGAAGTCAAGATGGCAAGAGGATCACCAATTCCCCCAATGCTGCGGCAAAAAGTAGTGCAGCAATATTAGAAAGGAGTTTCTCAGAGAAAAATTGCAAAGAGTTTGAAGTTATCATCATCTACAGTGCATAATATCATCCAAAGATTCAGAGAATCTGGAACAATCTCTGTGCGTAAGGGTCAAGGCCGGAAAACCATACTGGATGCCCGTGATCTTTGGTCCCTTAGACGGCGCTGCATCACATACAGGAATGCTACTGTAATGGAAATCACAACATGGGCTCAGGAATACTTCCAGAAAACATTGTCGGTGAACACAATCCACCGTGCCATTCGCCGTTGCCGGCTAAAACTCTATAGGTCAAAAAAGAAGCCATATCTAAACATGATCCAGAAGCGCAGGCGTTTTCTCTGGGCCAAGGCTTATTTAAAATGGACTGTGGCAAAGTGGAAAACTGTTCTGTGGTCAGACGAATCAAAATTTGAAGTTCTTTTTGGAAAATTGGGACGCCATGTCATCCGGACTAAAGAGGACAAGGACAACCCAAGTTGTTATCAGCGCTCAGTTCAGAAGCCTGCATCTCTGATGGTATGGGGTTGCATGAGTGCGTGTGGCATGGGCAGCTTACACATCTGGAAAGGCACCATCAATGCTGAAAGGTATATCCAAGTTCTAGAACAACATATGCGCCCATCCAGACGTTATCTCTTTCAGGGAAGACTTTGCATTTTCCAACATGACAATGCCAGACCACATACTGCATCAATTACAACATCATGGCTGCGTAGAAGGAGGATCCGGGTACTGAAATGGCCAGCCTGCAGTCCAGATCTTTCACCCATAGAAAACATTTGGCGCATCGTAAAGAGGAAGATGCGACTAAGACAGTTGAGCAACTAGAAGCCTGTATTAGACAAGAATGGGACAACATTCCTATTCCTAAACTTGAGCAGCTTGTATCCTCAGTCCCCAGACGTTTGCAGGCTGTTATAAAAAGAAGAGGGGATGCCACACAGTGGTAAACATGGCCTTGTCCCAACTTTTTTGAGATGTGTTGATGCCATGAAATTTAAAATTTAAAATGTATTTTTCCCTTAAAATGATAAATTTTCTCAGTTTAAACATTTGATATGTCATCTATGTTGTATTCTGAATAAAATATTGAAATTTGAAACTTCCACATCATTGCATTCTGTTTTTATTCACAATTTGTACAGTGTCCCAACTTTTTTGGAATCGGGTTTGTATTTTATTTAAAATTTTCGACTTATTCAGGAAAGTTGAATTTTCAGTGCAGACCAGTCTTCAGTGCCACATGATCCCTCTGAAACCTTTCTAATATGCTGATAGTGCTCAAGAAACATTTCTTTTTTATTATCAACATGTGAAACAGTTGAGCGGATTAATTTTTTGAGGAAACTGTGATTTAATTTTTTTTTCAAGACGTTTGATAAATGTTTTCACTATCACACTTCTGATCAATTTTATGCATCCTTGAAAAAAGTTCTTTATAAAATATTACTGAGCTAAAACTTTTGATTGGTAATGATGTGCAGAAAACCGAAAGATATAGTTATGATAACTAAAAGCAGGGGCTATTTAGACCCGTCTGAACCCTGGCCCCTTTATAAAAGGTGGTTGTTAGAGCTCATGTTAGACTAGATCAGAAAGGTACAAGTTAAGACACATTATATTTTTTAAAGTTACACAAGCTCTGAGTGTGAAATGAGTGTTGTGTGTATTTGTGTCACTCTTGCATGTGTGCAGTGTCACTGTCTCAATTATATCCTTATTGTGGAATTTCTGACTCACTCACACACACAACAATCAGTGTCAGATTTAATGGTGGTGACAGAGGGTTATGTGAGTGGGTGTATGGGAAGGAAAGGCCTTTGTCAGTATGCCCTCTGGCCGGTTTGAGGGAGACACACACAATAAGGTCTTTAGAGCATCACTCTGCATGCTCTCCATTAGCTGTAGGTCTGAGTGAAGTGTTTAGTATTATAAAATAATCAGAATGGATTGTGTGTGTATATGGGCCCATGAGGAATTGTACGTATTACATGTATTGTTGCTCAGTAATTTAACTGTTAGAATGAGTGTGTCACACCACAACAAACAATGGACTGACTGGTTTGGATGAATACTAGAGAACCACTAGTGGAATGTAACCTATCATCTTAAATCTCACAAAGTGTGCTCCACAGTTTTAATACACACAAAACATATATTTTCTCTGTTCCTTCTTTCGTGGTATCGTCTAGTCATTGACTGATCAATGAATAGTGCACATTTTCTTTTTCCCCCCTAAATATTTTAAGTATATAAATGAGTAAATATTGTGTACATTAAAATTAAATCATATTAAAGGGATAGTTCATCCAAAACATATTCTGAAAATATTCTGTCATCATTTACTAACCCTCAAACCTGTATGACTGTATAACACTGAGAGCCAACCAACATTGGAGCCCAGTGACATCTATGGTTTTTTTTATATTCCCCAGAATAAAGAAGGTCTTACAGTTTTGGAATTACATGAGCAATGACAGAATGTTAATTTTTAGGTGATCTGTAACTTTGACTATAATATTGTGAGTTCCAGAAGTCTGAGATCACTAATGAAAGGCTTATATATATAAATAACATTTGAAGACTCCCTTTTTTAAATTTAGAGAAATTAAGTGTTTCCATTGATTAAAATAAGTAATTGAAATTATTACAATTGAAATTCAAATAATTAAATGGTTGAATTCCAGAAGTTAGGTAATAGTTTTTTGGGGGGTTCTAGTTGTTTTAGTTTGTTTAAACACTTATTTAGTCTTATTTCAAAATATTTTAAGCTATTTTGAGGTCCATTCGGAAGATTGCTGAGGCCCCCTAGTGGATCCCGGCCCCTGGTTGAAAATCATTGATCTAGAAATAGTTTGACCCAGTCCTGCTTATATACTGAGTAATTACACTCACATGCTGCTGTGTTCAAAATATGTCTCAAATGTATCAGTGTTTGAATTCTTGCAAACAGAGATATTAATCAGATTATGGGTGGGTTTGCTCCTATATGTTTGGTGGGCAAAGAAAATAAAATTGGGAGGTTGGGAGACGGATATAGGAGGAGGACTTAATTGAGTTTATAGGCAGTTGAGAATGGAGATAGTGGCATCTTTATATATTGGAGAACAGATCAGCCCAGTTCTTAACTGAAAGACGGGCCAGCTGGGAGCCTATGCACAGCTCAGTCAAAGAGTCACACCACCTCAGAGAGAGTCTGTGTGTGTGGGTGTGTGTATGTGGAGGCCTAACTCCTCCTCCTCCTCTCTGTAATTCAGTGTGTGTGTTTGTGTGTGTGTGCAGGCCTCAGTTTCTATATGTGTTTGACATACCGTTGGAGTGTTTGTTTAGCTGCGTCTTTTGATCCTTGTGAACAGGTTAGTATAATTGCTTGCAAATTTGATACATGTGTATACATTTGCATGTGTGTTTGTGTATTCCTTCACTTTCTTCTCTGCGGTATATGGACTCATGTCATGTTGCAGTTCTGATTTGTTCTGAGACACAAATACGCACACTTGGGTGTTCTATTAAGATTGTGTGATGTTCGTCTAAGAGTCATTGATTTTGAGGCTAACTCAGATTTGTTGATTTTGAGTCAGAAATGGTTTTAGGTTGAGGTGTTGCATAAGTGATGGATTAATTACTGTTTAACTGTCTTTAGTTTGTTGTTTCTTCAGTGCGGTTTACTATATCTGTCAGTCTGTTTGGGTGGGAGGAGCACACACATCTAGAGGCAAAGGACAATGGGGATGTAAACAGCAGGTGTGTGTGTATGTGTCTGAGGGCTAAACACCTTTAAAACTGTTGATAAGTGAATGTTTTTAAATGACCTACTCTGTTGTTCTCCTACATTTACTTCCCATTCTGCCTCCCATCCTTTTTGTGTGACCCCTTCAATGGCTGCTTGTCATCCCTACACATTACTCTCAGAATTCACTGATAGTGTTGTGTGTTACTGACTGCTTAGCTTTCTGGAAAAAAGGTTCAGTTTTAATCAGTGACAGTGACTGACTCTTGGGATATGAACTGCATCATTCATTAGAGAAATTGATGAACATGTTTAATAAATGGCCAGTAGAATTGTTATATTGCTTCCCGGGTTGGATGTACTCCTTTGTCACTAAAAATTGAATCTTTGTTTCTTCCTTCTCTATTGAAAAACCTTACCGTAATCCAAGTCATTCAGTACACACATAAGAGGAATTCTGTTTCAAAATTGCAGGCTTTTGTGCATTCATCTCTTAATAAATGTTTTACAGGTGTCCTCCTCAAAACAATTGCTTGATTAATAAGAGAATATATTTTCTAGCATGTATCATTTGTACTATTTCGTCCAACAACAAACTTAAACCTTCTTTTAGAGAATATTTTGCATAGAAAATGTTGAGGAAAATGGATGCTATTAAAATAAATACACAAGAATTGACATCTTTGTGAATACATTTCCTGAAATTAATAATAATAAGCATAAACTGTGCCTGGAAGTCTGTTCTTAAGAGCCGACTCTATAAATATATATTTATTTCTTTGCAACTGCGGGATCATGTGCAGTTTCATTCACATCCACTAGAGGGAATAACAACACTATTCATCACTGCCTTGAACTGTCTGAACTTCTTGTATCTGCCCTGCTCATGTCCTCTTAACTTTGTTATGGTCTTTATTTTAAATCTCGGCACAATTAAGCACCTGGCATAACCGATGGATGGTTCACCCTCCTACATTTGTAAAAGCTCTTATGTACAGAGAGATTGGGGAACAGCAGACTCAGTGGCCCCAGGCCTTGGAGAGAAGCCTTTTTTTTACTGAGAGAGATTATGTTGTCTACACTGCTGTTTACTGTATGAAGAGGAAGACAGAGAGAGAAAGAGGCAGAGAGCATTTGCCTTAGTAGGATATAGGTTGAAGTAGATTGAGTATTTCCTTCCTTTTAAGGCATTATATGCTGTGTGTGAGTGTGGGATTTTGTGCATGAAATTGTAATGCAAAGTTTAATACTATTTAATACTATTTAATAGTCTTGCCATGGGTATGCAGAAGACTGACGTCATGCATGATCACATGCACATGATTACGTATATTATGCACACATGAAAAAACATGTACAGGAAGTGACAGAGATTATGCTGCTTTTGTTCCTTCTTCTGTTTCCTCTATTATGACTCTTGGGATCTGGAAAGATAAGACGCAGTTCTACATCAAATGCTGTCCAAGATGCAGCTCCGCCTCCAACTCTTCATCATAACTGTTGTGCTGTTTGTAAAGTCTGTGGAAACCAGTGGTGTGCAGTAGTGTTCTGAAATGAGGAGGCAAAGTCACATTTTTTAAATGTAAATTCATGTTCCAGTTACACTTAAGGTTGACACATCTTCAGGTTAAAAAAATAAACACTTCTTACACATCAAGAAAACAAGGTCAACAACAGTAAATACAATTCTTGCATTTTTTTCAATGCAATCTAGTTATTGTTCTGTTTAATAATCATTATTTATTAAAATTATGTGCTTTTTAAACTGTTTTATATTTATTCCAAAATAATAACTATATGAATGCCTTAACAAGTTTCACATTTCATGTACTATACATATGTTGTTAACTGATGTTCATCTGTTCTTTTTAATGGTCAAATTATGTAATTAGTCAAGTCAAGTCAATATTATTTGTATAGTATTTATAACAATGCAAATTGTGTCAAAGCAACTTTACATCGGCTTGATATAAAGCTCGGTGGCTTTATATCAGCTTTACAGTATTTAGACGGGGAAATAGTTTGTCAAAATAGTGTCATTCTCCTCTGGCCAGACACAATCAGCAGTTTAAATCTAGACTAAAGCAGAGTCAGATTGTGCAAAGGACTCAGCTGGTTCCTGTGGTCTTGTCCCGATGGCCGTCTTGAAGACAGGGTCTTCACTGGTGATCAGTCTCTGGGGCTCATCTAGGTGTCCTGGCTGTAGAGGTCATCTCTAGGTGCTGATCCACCATCTGATCTGGATACGGACTGCAGCCGAGTGGCTGCAGTGACCATTTCATCTGGATGCAGTCTGGATCTGGGTGGCTACGGTGACCTCGGAATAAGAAAGAAACAGACTAATATTAGCGTAGATGCCATTCTTCTAACAATGTAACAAGTACATCAGGTGTTTTGGGAAGTGTTCCTGGTTCCGGTTGACCTAATTAATGCAGTCTAACAATCCTTTAACGGATTTGAATTATAGAAATGTGATCGTGTATTATGTGTAAGCCACGTTAAAGAGATGGGTCTTTTAATCTAGATTTAAACTGACAGAGTGTGTCTGCTTCCCGAACAGTGTTAGGTAGATTGTTCCAGAGTTTGGGCGCTAAATAGGAAAACGATCTCCCGCCCGCAGTTGATTTTGATATTCTAGGTATTATCAAATGGCCAGAGTTTTGAGATCACAGCAGACGTGAAGGACTATAATGCGATAAGAGCTCACTCAAATACTGAGGTGCCAAACCATTGAGGGCTTTATAGGTAATTAGCAAGATCTTAAAATGTATACGATGTTTAATAGGGAGCCAGTGCAGTGTTGACAGAACTGGGCTAATGTGGTCATTCTTCCTGGTTCTAGTAAGAACTCTATAGCTGCTGTATTTTGAACCAGCTGGAGTTTGTTTATTAAACATGCAGAGCAACCACCCAATAAAGCATTACAATAATTTAGCGTCGAGGTCATGAATGCATGAATCAATATTTCTGCATTTGACATTGAGAGCATAGGTCGTAATTTAGATATAGTTTTAAGATGGAAAATGCAGTTTTACAAATGCTAGAAACATGTTTTTTGAAGGAAAGATTTATCAAAAAGTACGCCTAGGTTCCTAACTGATGACGAAGAATTTACAGAGCAGCCGTCAAGTATTAAACCGTGATCTAGGTTATTACATGCAAAAGTTTTTGGTCCAATAATTAACAATAATTAATTTTCAGAATTTAGCAGTAAGAAATTGCTAGTCATCCAGTTTTTGATATCAACTATACATTCTGTTAGTTTTGTAAATTGGTACGTTTCATCGAGTCATGAAGAAATATAGAGCTGGGTATCATCAGCATAACAGTGAAAGCTAACACCATGTTTCCTAATGATATCTCCCATGTAACATGTAAAGCATGAAAGTAAGGGGCCAAGTACTGAGCCTTGAGGTACTCCATACTGCACTTGTGATTGGAATGATACCTCTTCATTTATTGCCACAAATTGATGGCGGTCAGATAAGTACGATTTGAACCATGCCAGTGCACTTCCTCTAATGCCAACATAATTTTCTAGTCTATTTAAAAGAATGTTGTGGTCGATAGTGTCAAACGCGGCGCTAAAATCCAGTAGCACTAATAGAGAGAAACAACCACGATCAGATGATAAAAGCAGCTCGTTTGTAACTCTAATGAGAGCAGTCTCAGTACTATGATACGGTCTAAAACCTGACTGGAAATCCTCACATATATAATTTTTCTCTAAGAAGGAACATAGTTGTGATGATACTACCTTTTCTAATATCTTTTACAGAAAAGGGAGATTCCAGATCGGTCTGTAATTAATTATTTGGGGTCAAGTTGTGTTTTTTTAATGAGAGGCTTAATAACAGCCAGTTTGAAGGTTTTTGGGACATATCCTAATGACAATGATGAGTTAATAATATTCAGAAGAGGATCTGTTACTTCTGGAAGCACCTCTTTTACGAGCTTAGATGTAACAGCGTCTAAAATACAGGTTGTTGGTTAAGATGATTTAACAAGTTTATACAATTCTTAATTTCCAATAGAAGAGAATTAGTGGAATTATTCCTCGGGATCTATAGCGCATCTGATGCGATCCTGTGGCTGACAGCTGCATGGTTACAATTTATCTCTAATAGTTTCAATCTTGGAAGTAAAGAAGTTCATAAAGTAATTGCTACTGTGCTTCTGGGTAATGTCTGCACCTGCTGATGTTATATTTTTTGTTAATTTAGCCATTGTATTAAATAAATACCTGGGGTTGTGTTTGTTTTCTTCTAAAAGAGACGTAAAGTAAGCAGATCTAGCAGTTTTTAATGCTTTTCTGTAGGATAGGGTACTTTCCTGCCAAGCAATGGAAATACCTCTAATTTTGTTTTTCTCCAGCTGCACTCCATTTTCCGGGCTGCTCTCTTTAGGGCCCGGGTGTGCTCATTATACCACGGTGTTGGACTCTTTTCCTTAATCTTCCTTAAGCGTAAAGGAGCAACCATTTCTAAAGTGCTAGAAAAGTAATAGTCAATAGTTTCTGTTACATCATCAAGTTGTTCTGAGCATAAGTCAGGAAGATTATTTATAAAGTAGTCTTTTGTGGTAGAAGGGATGGTTCTACCATATTTGTAACAAGGAGTTGGCTTTACAGCTTTAGCTATATGGAATATACACAAAACTATATAATGATGTGAGATATCATAGGTCTACTACAATATTTCAACGCCACTGACATCAATTCCATATGACAGTATTAAATCTCGAGTATGATTTCGACAATGAGTAGGTCCTGAAACGTGTTGTTTAACACCAATGGAGTTTAGAATGTCTATAAATGATTCATTCAGGAACAAATCACTATAACTGAGATGCACAGCGGTTCTTCTTTGGTCTTGTTTGAAATTATTTTCACTGGTAGAGGAAGAAAAGAGTAACTGGAAATGTTGTGTCTCTAAAATCTAAGTTATTCAATATAAATTCTTGTTTATCGAACTGTAGTATAAAATATCGCTCACACTTGTGCTGTTTTTCACTGTTGTGATTACCTGCAGAATTGCTGATATTAGACAAAGGGACTGTTGTTTGTCTGATATTGCTTAATGTCTGTGTGAACTGAAAGTTGCAACTGAATTTATTGTGTATTGTGACATACTTCAGAGTGAAACAATTGATGGTGGGGCTTGCTTTTAGCACACCTCTGTCTTTAGCTCATAGCAGACTGATGGATGGAGGGAGTGGGTAAAGAAGATGTCCTGTCAAAGTCTTCAAACTGATGTCATCAGAGAAGAAAATGTTCAGATATTGAAGATTGCAAAGACAAACACATTACAAGACTAGGAAAGTGCGCCAACAAAGTAAATAGGGTCCATTTTATTTAAATACAGTATAAATATATTAAAAACATAAGGAATATAGCCTATATGTTGCTTGCAAAACAAAACATTTTAGTCAGATTGCCCAACAAAATGTGTGGTCACAGAAGAGGAGGAGTCACGGGATCATCTCATTTTAGAGGAAGGGGTGTAAAAGTGAAAGAGGTGTGAAGCGATCGTATGAGAAAGAGACGTTCTATTTTTAACCTCTGGAGCAGTTCTAATCCTCTCAGATGGCTAAGTTGAGGGCATTCTTTCTTTGGGTTTATTCATCCCTCTCTTCTCTCCTCTCGTGTTACTCTGTTTCTTCCTGCCTGTTGAGAAACTGAGAGGCTGATTGAAGGGCCTGGTGCTGTTGCTGTAGGAAAGTTGCACAGTATAAAGTCACCCTGATTGCTTCTGTACCCACCGTGCCCACCCAGGACGCTAGTGGCAGCGCTCACAAAGCTGCTGTAATCAGATCAGATGTGCTGCTTTCAGACTGATCTGATATTTTAGTCACAAACACATTCAGAGTCAGTGCACTAGTCTTGAACTAATTCCCAGCCTTTCGTTCTCCTTTCAAATGTGCTTTCTCTTTCTTCCCCCCTTTTCCCATTCCTCTTTCCTGAGCCATATATTCACTCGAAGGTCATCGTTTTCTGCTGCATTATGCTGTGTTTGTGTTTTGCCTCCATATGGTGTAGGCATGTTTGTGTGGCTAAGGTTTATATGTGTGTGAATCTGAGGTCTTCAGAGTTTTGGTAATCCTGCGCTCATGTCTATAAAGGCTCTTTCTCATCCATCATCCCTCCATCTCTGCTGCACGTGCATCTGTTTCTGCTTAAAATACATTGTGCTTTTTCTGATCTGTTTCAGTTTCTATGGTTTCGCCCTCCTCTCATGACACCCCCCGTTCAAACAATATTATTTTAAGACTTAAAACTACAAACCTCCTCCGTGTTGGAAATGCGAATGACTGTAAATGTAAGGAGTGAATTATTTATTTACTGCAAACGAATCTTCCAGTAGCTAGTTACATATAGTTTCTTTACTAAGTCTAGTCCTCCATATTCTTTCTTTCTTTTCTTCAATAACATCTATGTGGTGAGGAGCTTTGGAGGCCTCAACCCCCTCCTCACTAATCTCTCCACAATATAGTTGGAAATGGCTCCAGAAGATGGAGTGAAAAAGGAGGGAGCGAAACCAGGATAGGAGGGATATAGAAGGCTTTCCCTCCTCCAAGGGTTGGTTCATGGGGTTTTCACAAAGTTTGTCATGAGTTAAAAAGAAGGGGGGCTCTCTCTCCTGTTTCTCCTTCCATTTTTCTCTTCACTCCACCCTCTTTCCCTCCTCTTTCTAAGCCCCCTAAACGTGGCCGCGTTCTTCTGCACCCCTCACCCTCTGTTGCAGTAGAGCAGAACAGCACAAGCTAGTGTCCTTCTCCATTTCCTTTTCCTTTTGTCCTGTAGGAATTGGTCAAGTGGCTCCTGGTCTATGATCCAGGTGAGTGTTGAACAGGTAAACTTTGTTTTGTATACGCTTCTGAGCCAAAGCCTAAAAGTTATGCTTTCAGTGACCATTTTATTTTGTTGGCTTGCCAATGAAACTTGTGAAAGCTGTGTGGTGAGTCCTGGCAATTACTTCCACAGGTTGGCAAACCAGATTTTGATGGAGTCTGTGGGATTTGAGCTGTTTTTTACAATTATTGATGACAGTCAGAGAAAAGTGTAGATTTATGTTTTTATGACTAACGACGGGCTAGCGACAGCAAATTCCCAGCATCTAGGCCTTTGGAGAAGTTTGCGTATGGAGCTAATGATTGACAGCCAGTGTTTTGTAAGAGCCAGAGGGAAGAGAGATGTCGTGAGAGATCTCACAATCTGCTGGAGTAATGGAACCTGCTGTGCTATCAGAGTTTCTCCTCCCTTTACTGTTTCTGTTTCCCGTGTAGGAATGAAGTAATGATTTTTGAGCAACTCTGCAGGTTTGGCAGAAGGTGCTGAAACTAAAGATGCTGACACAGCTTTTGCAATGATTGAGGGAGCAGAATATGTTATGGTCGAAATACAACTGTGAAGAAGAGCCAGACTTATTAAAACCATGTCTTATCCCAATATACAGTTTTGTCTCATGGGGAAAATCCAATCTTTCTCCTTGTTTTCATTAACACAGTTCTGCTGGAGGTATAATCACAGAAACTCAGCATACAGATGTTCCCTAAAGCATTTTACTCTTTAACTGCATTTCACTCACTGATAGTGTCAATGTCAGTCAAGCATTTATATGAAGATTAACAATATTGATATTGTCACATTTAATCATGGTATCTGCTGTTTGATGTGCTGCACAGGGTCATACTGTATCTGCAGTCACTGCTGTGAGGGCGTTATAATGGTTTTTGCTTACGGTGCTTTATTAAAAAACAAGTTCAGTTTCTTATTACACCTTGTTGAATACCTAGCCTAAGTATTAATATGGAAATAAAGACAATGGATGTTTCCTTAACTATTGGCATTCTTGGAAAATTAAGTATCTTAAAGGGTCATTGAATGCCCATTTTACACAAGTTGATATGATTCTTTAGGGTCTTAATGAAAGGTCTGTAACCTACTGTGGTTAAAATGTCTCAATGGTAGTGTAAAAAACACCTTCTTTACCCTGTCAAAATCAGCTCTGTTTTCAGCACGCTGATCTAGTCCATGTTTCTTTAAATCCTAGTGAGCTCTGCTGACTCCGCCCCTCTCTTCCGTGGAGTGACGAGCAGACCATAGATATGTGTAGATCCCCTATTAGACTGCTCCAGATATGTTGGCGCGTCAGCCATCTCACATTCACCATAATAATCAATGAATATTCAAAGCTATACAAGCATATAACTTGCTGTTGTAGACGCACACAGTCAATACGCTCAAAGATTCTCAGACCGTTCCAAAAATGGCGGATGGCTTACGTATCACGGCCCATAGAAACAGTCGATAATGAGGCATCTAGGTATATATATATATCTTGGAGCATCCTAAACTTCAGCCGCGAAACTGGCTAACTAGCATATTATTAGGAAAGGCGATTTGCAAAGATTCATAAAAATCCTTATACTCACTTCTTCTGTGGATAAATCTGGATTACAAATGATTCGCGCAAACATAGACGCATTTAGGCAGATCGGGGATCGGCACATTCCCTTCAAAGCGAAAGTAATGTTAATCCTCTGTGTCTTCAATGGCTCAGATGTCAGGAGTATATGATGACTGCTTTATTCATTATAGGGCTGGGCGATAAATCGATTTTATCGATTAACTCGAATGTGTAGTTTACGTCGATTTGTTTGAATGAAAATCGGTTTTCTTTTTAACATCCGCCGACGCTCCCCTCTCGGCTCCCGTAGTTCCGAATGAGCTCAGCCCTCCCCCCGCGTGTTTGCCATAATAGGGTTTAGCCGATAGACGATGCAACCGTCCATCGCCGATGGCTGATAGACATCATGATGTTAAAGGCCTAACGTTACTTTGTTTTTGTACGCGCAGCCTTTCAAAGTATACTCCATTTGAAGTTGTACGTGAACGCAGGCGGCCGCGCTCTAGAAAGCTTCAACCATGTTCAGTGTCTGCTCTATTTTTCCCTGTTAAGTCATGACTGATAAATGTTTTTTTAACTCTTTTAAACCAAAGCTGAGCTGTCTCATACCCTCTCGCTCACAAGCGCTTGTCAATGTGAGCGTCTGTTGTTGCAATCTCAGCTATAGTTTTCAGCTGTGAAACAACGGCCCAGAACAGTGTTGCCACCATGTGGAAAAACTGATTACTGTTAAATCAGCCCCCCCACAATGTTAAAAATGTAATTTTAAGCATGTTTAAAACTCCATTTATTAACTCCACATATTTGATGGGTATTTACACAAAGACAGGGACATGAGTAACATGAGTAAAAATGCAGATACAACTGTAAAAAATTATAGGCTAAGTGATGTGTAGGCATGAGTTTGAGGCAGGTCTATATGTTTTCAAACAATGGAAGGAAGAAGTGGTTGGAGTTTGGGAAATTTCTTTGAACATTAATTATTTTGGCAATTACATTTCGTACTGCTAGTGGCACAGAACAATTATTGCTGAAAATATTTTAAAAATAAATAAAGTTTAGAAAGCTTTTTAGCATTGCTTTTCACAGTCATTTCACAGTTAAGAAAGCTCAAGCCTCAAGACACAGCCTAAATAATTACAGTAAATATTTATAGATTTACTGAGTGTAAATGAGCTTTACTTTTGCAGAGGCAATACTAAACATACACAGCGGAGCTATGACTCGCAGAAATGAAGAAGACAGCATTCCTGCAAAATCCGCTACATGCTGAAAAATACACACACACACACACACCTGCCCAAACCCAGACAACATAAGGCTGCAAGCCGACTGACAAACTGTTCTATGAGGCTTTTTTAATGTGTGAAGATGCAGCATTTGGTTTCTCTCACTTGCTGAACAGTCTGTCTTTTGTCTTCTTACGAACGCTTGTTTTAACAATGTATGTGTGTGTGTGTCTCTGTGGCTCAGATATACAGAGAGAGAGAGAGTGTTTCTGTGAGAGTGCATGTCATTCTCTGAGTATACAGATCACACATACACAAGGGTATAGTAGAGAAAGCAAAGACATTTAGCAGCACTCTGTCACCAACAGGCTTATGTAATGGAGTGTGCGAGTTGAGGGGACAGATCCAGGGTTCCTCTTACATAACTAAATGACTGGGGCACCCCAGTGATTGTGCCAGGAGCTTCTAGTAGCACACAGATCATCATGTCTGAGCTCCATTCAGATTGGTGAGGAGGATTGCTTCTGGGTGGATGAAACATCTCAACTAAAGATCTGGATCAGAGGTTTTCAGACTGGTGTCTGGGAGCCCTCGGGTGGCTGCAAGTGAATTAAGTAAATTAAATAAGAGCAACAGTGTTCCGGTAGCTAAAACATCTGGACATGGGTTTGATTTCCTTGGAATGAATGAACTGATTTGGTTAAAATCATCTACCAAATGTCAAATTTAGTACAGTTTAATTCTGTTTTCTAAAGAATGGTTCGAAATCATGAGATTAATCACAATTATTTTTTATTCTGTTGATAGCCATAGGTTATACATTTAATATTTATTTCATTATACATTTAGTAGTTATTTCATATATTATATGATATAGAGAACAGAGATGATTATTTATACTATTTATACTATAATCAGAAAGATTTTTGAATGTTTTGGAAAGAAGTCTATCATGCTCACCAAGGCTGCATTTATTTGATCAAAAATACAGTAAAACATTAACACTGTAAATTTGTTATTTGTAATTATAATTATAATATTACAGTTATTTCTAATTATAATGATTTATAATTTGTGAAATATTATTTATAATTTAAAAGTATTATTTCTTTTTTTTAACATTACGTTTATTTATTTTTTCAAGTTAAACACAACATACAAAATAAAAAAATCTAAAATTGAATTAAAAGTATTATTTCTATATATAAAATCTTATATTATATAAAATGTATTTTATGGCAAGGCTGAAGTTTGAAAACAGTTGTGCTGCTTAACATTTTTGTGGAAACTGATAGTTTTTTCCAGTTATCAAAAGTAGCACAGCATTTATTTGAGATTTTGTAATTATATTTTATTGTAATTGTATTCATTATAATTGTCTTTAATGTTAATTTTGATCAATTTAATGCATTCTTTCTTAATGCAGTAGTAATTTCTGTATAATGCATTATAAAGGGTTATTAAAGGGTGTAAGGCATTATAATTAATGTGCATTGAAATACATTATGTCTTGTCGTCAATCATTAGAAATTAAAATTAATAGTGTAACAATAAATTGATAAGTGTTGATATGTATTGTAATTTCATTCATGAGATTGTACAATGCATTGGTGCATTACAAGGCATAATTAATGCATTAGAACTACACTGTAAAAAAAAAAAAAAGTTGAGCCAACTTCAAATTTTAAGGCAACAAACTTCAGCAGATTTTTGAGTTCTCAACTTGTTGTTTATACAACAAAAAGTTGAGAATCTCCTACAAAAATAAGTTGAGAGAACTCAAAAATCTGCAAAGAGCTGGTTGCTTTAAAATTTTAAGTTGGCTCAAGTTTTTTTTTTTTTTACAGTGTAGTTCTAATGCATTAATTATGCCTTGTAATGCACCAATGCATTGTACAATCTCATGAATGAAATTACAATACATATCAACACTTATCAATTTATTGTTACACTATTAATTTTAATTTCTAATGATTGACGACAAGACATAATGTATTTCTATGCACATTAATTATAATGCCTTACACCCTTTAATAACCCTTTATAATGCATTATACATAAAGGCTTTAAGTAAATTGTTACTGTAATTTCTTGCAAGTTTTAAATTTTGTATTTTTTTGTATTATTATAATTTTTTTTCTCCTTTTGTACATTTATAAATGAGCCTTTACACAAGGGTATCATTATATTTGGGGTCTGTGGCATGAAAACCTTTGGGAATCCCTGATCTAGATAATTAATTTTCTGGGAAGAACTCCTCTTTTCCAGACACATCTGCATTAATTCCCATTCTTGCCAATGTATCTGCTTTATAAAATTAGTGTTTTGTATCCCCCATTTTGAGCATCAGACAGACATGAGTCAGAGCCCATATTTCCACTTTTAAGTTTCGAGCATCTATCATCAGCCCATAAACAATAGTCAGTCATTCAGTCAATCAATCCACACAGTTGCTGTATTGTCGGCTGTTTTTGCTTGCAAGAAGCAAATCTTCCTGTGCTTCCGTCTCTGGCAGCATGTCAACCATCCTCGTTTGCACAGAGACTTTTGATGTAGGATTTGAGCCGCTCCACCCTGCTCTCTCCATCCTATCATAGCGCGAGCTGAATGACAAAACCGATGTCCCATTTAACCTCCCCTGCTCTGCATGCAGAACACACTCCTCCTTCTCATTCAGATAAACTGAGCAGTTTAGCTGGAATTACAATCCCCTAATCCAGCGCTGCATGGAGGAGTTTAAAAGAGACGAACGCACAGAATAATCATATGAAATGAATAGAATGAACAGAGAGTTTGAAATACATAAATAGATGAAAGAGAGTCTGAAAACCAGATCCAGCGGGTGGATGGACAGTTAGGGTTTGTAATCTACCATGTTCTTGCTGCTCTATGCTGCCAGCAATTGAGTCGGATTATTAATCCACAGCCAATTATTCCAAATCTCAATCTGCAGCCAGATGTCCGCTGCTCCAGATTCAGCTTCCTGATGATAAAACATGAACCGTCACACATACATACACACCTCTCAGTGACAGTAGGGTAGGATTGGTGCTGAATGATATTGTGGATTGACGGTACTGATCTGAACACGCTCTGGATCTGCACTAAGGTACTGTAAAACCTGATTTATCCCCTTCTGTTTCCTGGATCCATCAACCAGTGTTTTTCACTCTCTGCTTCCAGCACCGTGTCTGTGATTCAATTTGTCTGGAAAAAGCCACCAATCTAGATATAGTAAGACAGTAGTTTATTTATTCTATGGAGTAAATAGGCCTGATTTGGTTAGCTCATTTCATTTGATGGCAGAGGTGCTCGCACACACCGGTGGACTTTATGTGCCGACTACAGTTCACGTTCCAGAGAGGAAATGTGAGACCCCAGGGGCCGCTTTCATCATTTTTATCTGATTTTTATTAACTCCATAAGAAAACAAAACAATACAATAGGTGATTTCAGAGTTTAGAGGGACAGTAGAAGAGATATTTAGCAGGTTTTGTTCAGTGTTATTTTAGTATTATTTACATAATGTAATAGTATTTATTTTGAATGAGCTTTTATTTCATTTACATTTTAATAATTTTAATTTCCTAATTTCTATTTTATTCATTTTTTAATATAATGTTTTATACATTAACTTTATTTTTATTTCAGGTTTAGTAATTTCAGTACATCAACTTCAGGTTTTTAAAATTTTAGTTAGTTGGCAAGGCAACGGGTTTTCATCTAACGTTTATATTTTGTTCTATTTAATTCCAGCTCAAGTCAATACATGAACATAACCCTAGTTTTAGTTAGCAATAACAATCCTGGTTTTCTGACAGTGAAACAGTGAAAGTTACAGTGAAAGTGCATATTTTCGCTTGGGTCACTCTTCAATTGTGTGGTCTGAGAAAAGGACAAGAGGAGATGGCAGCAGCAGAGCGGCTCTGATCTCATCTTACTCTCACACTCTCTCCAGTCCAGCACCAGATGAAAAACAATAGGATCAGTGCAGCTGTGAAGCCAGCTGTCACTTTCAGCTCGAGAGCAGGATAACCCCCTGTAGTACAGTGATAAGTCATAGACAGCTGTTACTGTATCAACTCCAATCATCCTTACTGTTTCTCAATGTCTATATAAGATATCAGCTTTGTTTACCCTCGTCTTGTATAAGCAATTGTCCACTTGGACATACAAATCAATAGAAGTAGATTCAGCATCAGTGAGAAGCGCCGGAAAGCAGTTTTGACTTTTGAAATCGGAAGATTTTGACCCTTTTTAAAATGTTGCTCATTTGCATACACTCTAAAAATGCTGGGTTAAAAATAACCCAACCTTAACCCAGCCGCTGGGTAACTATGGGACAGAACATGCGCTGGGTTGTTTTGACCCAAGTGCTGGGTTGAGCCATTTGACCCAGAATGCTGGGTTGTTTATTTGACCCAACCAGTGGGTCAGGTTAACTGTGTTGCTGGGTTAAACATTACCTAAACATTGGGTTATTTGTTGTCTCATTGCCTTGCTACTTTTATATTTACCAATATTACCAATAATAAAAAATAATAATCACAAAGGAATGTCAAATTATTATTTTTCTGTAATACAATTACACAACAAAAAAATGCAACTGTAAATATCAATTTAATGAGTTTTAACGTTTCTTTTTAAAAACATTTTTGAATGGGTGCTACTGTTACACATTACATCCAACCCCTACAGACAAATAAAACAACGGTTTTTGTAGATCAGTTTCTTTAAAACACAAAGCTTTGTAAACTAGGTACTGTAGATTCCTATTCTTTTTCAACATTGCAGTATCATGACACTAAGAAATTGATTATTGCCACATGAGAATCAGTCCAAACATTGTGCCATTAAAACTAAGCCAAACAAAGAGACCTACAACACATACAACAATACATGTGACAAAAAATTTAAACATTACAAGTGGCCAGAAAAAAACTGTTGCCCTCAAATACTGTATGCTGGAGAAATTCCCAGGAAGGAAGATGTTATTGCGAAGGTGTGGGATGTTGTTGTCTTGTCGCCAAGGCACAAAATGGGCATTAATGCATCACCATGTTGGTCCCCACCTGTTAATTACGCAACACTTAGTCTTGCAACATAACTTACATTTTTACAAGTTGTAACATTTAAGTTGACTTAACGTTTAAGTGTATTTTATGGAAAACAGCCAAACCATCAGGGTTTTCCTGTGAACTGGGTCTGGTAAAGGTTGCTCCAACAAAATATTTGTTACTGATTTAGGTTTCTTTCTGCTTACTGGCACTTCTTGGTTGTCTACCTAAATTTCATCCAACCAACATGGAATAAATTAATAAATTATGGGGTATTTAAAGCCCCCAATATATGTATGTGTATATATATATTTTAGTCAGTTAAATAAAAAAATGATTTTAAGTCAGTTATTTCTATCTTTTGCTGTAATGTGTCTGTAGGAAATATGTTTACATTTCCAAACATCCATTTTCCCATTAATTGTAATAATCCAGTGAGATTTTTGTTTGCACAAGGAGTCTGAAAACAGCCAGTGCTCCACACAGAGATCTGATCATCATCCAGTCTGTCTGGAATGACACGAAGAAACAGAACAAACTGAGACAGACTAAATCCAGAAGAACTGTGGTAACGTCTCCAAAATGCTTCAAGAAATCTCCCTGCAAAGCTCCCGAGAAACTCTGCTCAAGTGCACCGAAGGCAAAAGCTGCTTTAAATTTAAAGGATGATCACACCAAATGTTGATTTAATTTAGTTAATAGAAGTTAATTGATAAAGAAAATCTATTTATGACATAATTTTTGACAGCATCCTCATTGTACAGCATTTTTTCACAAGTGTCTAAAACTTTTAACAGCACTGTAACTTTGCAGGTAAGTTTCTTGAAGCATCTTGGAGATGTTGCCACAGTTCTTCTGGATTTAGTCTGTCTCTGTTTCTTCATGTCATTCCAGACAGACTGAATGATGATCAGATCAAATCTCTGTGTGGAGCACTAAAATCTTTCTGGATTATTACAATTAATGGCAAAATGAATGTTTGGAAATGTAAACTGATATTTCCTACAGCAAAGATAGAAATAACTGACTTAAAACCATTTTTAACTGTTAAAACTAGTGGCCTAAAACTTTTGCACAGTGCTGTGTATAGAGTAGAACAAGTAAAAAAAACGTACAGGTTGTACATCAAATGAATGACTTCCAGGATTCTGTGGTTGTGCGTCTGAAGACCTTTCCTCCGTTCTTGTATATTGATTGGGGAAGCAGAGTGGGCAGGACTTTGAAAGCACTCTCCCTTTTAGCATCTAAACCATAAGAATAATACAGTGCAAGCTGTGAAACTGATCTTACAATCAAAACGACATATTGAAACACTTTTCCTGTGAAAATGTCTTCATTCCTTTAAATAGCTTGGATCGGATTGGATTGGATTTAAATAGATTGGATCAGAAACAAATGACACAGGCAGACCATGTGACAATGGCATGGCTGAAGTGTGACTTAGTCAGCCTACATGAATGATTCCTGAGACAAACATAATGTAAATTATTAGGAATATGTTGATGTTAGTGACGTTCTGGCAGAGGTGCTGCTGCTGTGTACGCTCACAGAAAACAATGTGCTCAAATTTTAAAGATGTGGGGCAGCTCCTATAATATCACCTTGACTATCGACAAAGACATCAGCTCTCAGCGATATCTGACTATCGTCAATACACTGTATCGTCTATCTGCACAACCCCGCCAAAATTTTAACCATTTCAAATTTCTGTAAACGAAACCAAATTATTTCTTACCATGCCAAGTTTTTCTAGAAGCCTGGGGAACTCCTTCAAGATTTCTGGGATGCTTGTAACTTTGCTTGTGACCCATTGCTGCAAATCCACCATTTCTCATTTTTTGGGGGGGGAGGCAAAACAGATTAAGTAAAATAAGGATGAAAAACTGGGTTAAAAGCTAGTAAAACCATACAGTATGCCAGCCTGGAAATCCAGTGATCTGCCTATTATTCATCAATCTCAAATAGAAATTATTATTTCTAACAGTAACATATAAAGAACACATTACAAGGCTTCTCTAACTTACTGTTAACCTGGATAAACCTCTTGTGTCCTGATTAAAGCAACACAAGCATTCAATAAAACAGAGGAAGAGTAAAAGGACCTCATACACCATGAGAGATTAAGTCTAAATTTACAAACTGTAGATAACGTTACATTTAATATTTAAGAATAATATTACATACCTGTAATATCGTGGGTTAACGTCAAGGGTAGCTAATGCAAAAAAAGGAAAAAAGAGTGCGAAAATAAGTTGTAGGATTTGGCACGTCACAGACATTTACTTGGAAAAAAAAGACCTTAAAAGATCAATTTTAGTACAAAATGATCTAATTATGACAAAACATTACAAAGCCATACAGAAACGTTACACAGACAGTAAGCTAACTGAACTTACCTCTGTATTTCTGACCTAACGATAGTGCATACCTTTTCCATGAGGCGTTAAAATATATAAAACTTTGCACACAAAAAATGTAGGCGTCTACTTCATTCACAGAATAACGCTAACATTAACCCGCATAGCACAGATCAAATATCACAATCAGTGTTTTCTAACTACAGTTTATTAAAAATAGAGGTAAATAATCATATCATCATATGAATTTACCTTATAATCCTGCTTGCTGCGAGTTGCTTGACCGTCTGACGACGAGACGAGTGAAGAATCCAGAAAATTCGACCCCGGTGTTCAGTAGTGAAGAACCCCTTGCAGTCCATTTGACCCAGCATGAACAACCCAAATGTGTGTTTACAGTACCTCAAACAACCCAGAATTATGGCCCAGCACAATTAACCCAACAATGTGTTTACAGAAATAACCCAGCACTTTTAAGAGTGTATCTTTGGATTCAGAAATTCATCTGCTTTCATGTGATGTAATGAGGTGAAAAGAACAGAGGGTGAGAGCTGTAATCAGTAAGATGTGAAAGCGTGTTTTTGTGTGATGTTTCAGCTTCACTTGAGTAGAGAGATGGAGGTGCTGTTCACATGGCTTCTGGTAGCAGTAGGATGTGCTGATTAATGTTGCAGGTACTGCAGTTAGTGTTGAGTTATTCCCATTTAGTCACTTCATTGCACACACAAAACGATTTGTTTGTGCGTTTTAAAGGGATAGCTCACCCAAAATTGAACTGAAATTGTTATAATTTACTCACCCTCATTTAGTTTCAATCCTGTATGACTTTCTTCTGCTAAATCCAAATGAAGTCATTTTCAAACACCAGGTTACATATTATTTACTGCCACTTAGCAAAACAGTCTGCTCTTAAGCGCCACCACCAAGCCTTTGTTTTATGTAACAGCATGTGACCAAAAGCTTGAATCTCATTGGTTGACCAGCTTTATCCATAAAAAAAATTAGAACACCTCTCCATAAAAAAATCTGTCACATTGACAGTATGCGAATGTTCATGTTTAGCCTGAACAGACAAATCAGCAGCTGTTCATTCAAATGAAAATGTTTATCAGACCAAATTTTTGCACTGAATATTCTTCTCGTGTGAACAGGCAGGCCTTAGTAAAACCTGATATATATCATTCAGTGTGGTCTCAACAGTGAAATTGATATAAACATTTGTTGTTTGTCTTAGATTTGTCCCTCATTTCTTTAATGGCAGCAGCACTCGAGCTGCATGAACTCCAAAAGTTAGTGTCAAACCTGATGATCATGTTCTCCAGAATGATCCAAAAAGCATCTTGACCTTTTACTGTATGTGACAAAGAGTCACAAGATCAATGTGATTCGATTATTTGATTAGTTGCCTATAGAAATGTGAGAACATGAAATATGTGACCCTGGACCACAAAACAAGTAATAAGGGTAAATGTTTTGAAACCTGAAGCTGAATAAATAAGCTTTCCATTGATGTATGGTTTGTTAGGATAGGACAATATTTGGCCGAGATACAACTATTTGAAAATCTAGAATCAGAGGGTGCAAAAAAAATCAAAATACTGAGAAAATCGCCTTTAAAGTTGTCCAAATTAAGTTCTTAGCAATTCATATTACTAGTCAAAAATTAAGTTTTGATATATTTATGGTAGGAAACTTACAAAATATCTTCATGGAACATGATCTTTACTTAATATCCTAATGGTTTTTGGCATAAAAGAAAAATCGATCATTTTGACCCATACCATGTATTGTTGGCTATTGCTACAATTGTGTTACTTATGACTGGTTTCAAGACCCATGGTCACATATTTCCAATTCATTTGTTTCATGTTTCTTAGTTTTAAATGTTTCAAAATCCTAAAACATTCTGTCGAATTCCAGGCTCAAATTAGAATCACAGCTTTTCAATGTGGTCTCGGTCTTTTGAACTCCACTGTAACAGCAACATAAGTATTCATGAGTGGGTATGAATGTGCATGAATCCATGAACAGTCTTTTGTGTGTGTAATTGTGCAGTGTGTGTTTACTCAGGTAACGTTATTGTCAGTGTGTGTGTTTGACCTCAGATTGCCCTGTGCAGAGCGCTCAACAACTAAGCCAGTTTTTGCCTGAGCACTTCCTCTGCCCCTTCCTTCCTCGCTCTCCTGTTTTTAAAGGAAGGCTGTTTGATCAATGCAGAGGGTCCTGGAAACATTGACATGGTTTTTGAGGTGAAAGAGTAAACCCTGTCTGTGTTTGGGTTTGAGGGGGAGAGTGCCTACAGGTATGAGTGTTTTATAAAATGCCTGAGATTTGAATTTTGAATCCAGTGGAAGTGTATTAGATATTGTCGTTTAAATGGCCTCTGCAGTGGAAAAGCGAGCTCCACAAATGCCATATCTTAATTTATCTTAATTTTAAGTTTAAATACATTTAAAAGATCCTCGTTAAATGTACACGCGCTTCTTTGATATCTTCATGTCCAACTTGATCTCCTCTGCTGTGTCTATCACTGACTCTAGATCCCACCCTTCACTAACTGCAAGTTAATCAATAGGAATTGTGTTGTGATTGGCTACCTTTGATTAGACTACTCTTGTGTATCGGAGTAAGACTACTACTTTATTACTCAGCAATAAAGAAATCAGAGCTGAAATACTGAACTGTCCTGGGACGCCTGGTGACCTGAAGTTTCCCGCTGTCTCAAGTTGATGTTATATTCACTGTGTGCCATATGAAAATTTAGCTTTGCCTGGTCTTTATTTGAGAATTTATTATTAGCAGTGATTTACCAGATTACTGAGTACACAGTTAGAATGTTTACTTCCTTTTTATTTATGCCTTTATTTTTGAAAACACCATAATAGGAAGTTTTAGAAGTAGTAGAAGTTTTCAAATTTGCTCATTTTCAAATTATTTATTTTTAATTATTCTAGTAGATATTATGTAAAATAAATACAAATTTAATTACAGTAAGTATTATGCTTGTGTTATTTATTATCTTTTAAAAAACTTAAATCGGTCAACCACTAGATTTTATGTTCAACCACAAATTTGTAATTTACTATTGATTTAAAGGAAGTGTAGAATGTCACACTGCTAGAGATGTCAACTCCCTGTGTGTGTGTGTGTGTGTGTGTGTGTGTACAAGCTTGGTTATACTATCAAGGGGCAAATGGCTTCACTAATAAAGTAAAATATAATCATATAACCTGAATGTTATGTTACAAATGCTCATAAATGAGCTGAATCATATTTATATTTCAGTCTGATGATGTTAGGTTAGGTTTAAGGGTAAGGGTTAGGACATAGAAAATACCATTTAACCTATATATAAACAATAAATGTATAAACTTGTGTGTGTGTGCGCGAGCGTGCGTTTTTGTGACAAATAAGGACATCCATTTGTATATTGACATGGGTATGACATATGTATTACAAGGAGAAGGTGACTTATGAGGACATTGCCCCATGTCCCCATTTTTCAAACGCTTATAAATCAGACAGAGTGAGTTTTTTTGAGAAAGTAAAAATGCACAGTTTCCTGTGAGGGCTAAGTTTAGGTGTAGGGTAGGTGTAGGGCAATAGCACATACAGTTTGTACAGTATAAAAACCATCACGCCTATGGGATGTCCCCACTTTTCTCAAAAACAAACATCTCTGTGTGTGTGTGTGTGTGTATTATCAACATGCAGGAGGCAGGCTCTGGTCACTGGAGTGTGGGCTCTGCTGATTAATAATTGTGCTACTATGTGTGTGAGGGAGAGAGAGAGAGAGAGAGAGAGAGGGATGTGTGTGTGTGTGTGTGTGTGGACCTGCCTTTTCATTTTATAAATGTATGTGTAGATTAACATTTTGTGTTCATTCACAGCATACATGATGTTGTGTGTGATATTCTTATAAATATATGTTCTTAAAAATTCTTCATTCCCTCCGGTCTTAAATCTATTTTGCAAGAAGGCAGTTGCATCTCTGTGTGTGTGTGTGTGTGTGTGCTAAAATGTGCAAGTATGACGGCATGAGAGTGTGTATCGATCTCACTGCATCTTTTGGTCTGTGTGAGCAGGTGAGTGTACATATTTGCAGATGTGACCTCTGTGTGAGTGTTTGTGTGTGTGTGTGTGTGTGTGAAGGGGTGGGGCACGTGATGTTTACCAGACAGATGTCTGTGATGAATTGATAATGGAGAACAGTGTTGTGGCTTTGAATGCTAAACCTCCAGTCTGCAGTAGAGGGAGGGACCTGCCCTCTCCACTGCAGTGTGTGTGTGTGTGTGTGTGTGTGTGTGTGCAGCCAGTCAGCAGCTCGGACAGCAAGCCGCTCTAACAAGCAGCCTAGGCTTAAAACAGGATTTTACACTCGTTTATTATCCTCTGCTATTTATTACTCCATCCCTCAGTTCCTATCTCATCCTTTTCAGGAAAAAGTGGGCTGACAGTCATCTGTCCTTGGAAGCATCCTTCCTCTACCAATCACAAATCTTTCCAGTAAACAAACTCGTACAAATACACTAGCTCCTATGTAGCAGATCTCTGTGTTCGTGTGCTTGTATTTAGTGGCGAACTATCACTGCCGTTGCATTACAACACCTTCCTCACCAAGAGCCACCCTTTTTCTCTATTTGCCTTTCTCACCTATAGCGCCTGTTTTTACTTACCACATCTGCTCTCTCTCCTTCCACCTCCCCTCCTCTCAATATTCCTTTCCAGCTCTCTGCCTCTTGTGATTCTCATCTCTCTCTCCCTCTCTTTTCCCTCACTCTTTCCCTGTTTGCCGCATCTTTGCTCCTTACTCTGTCCTCCTCTCTATCATGCCCACCCTCATCTCTCTCTCACTCTCTCGTAGTCTTCATTGGCATGACTGTGGTACAATGTTGTGAAAGCAGATCAAATAAATACAAAAAGGTCTCACAAAATGCCAGAAAATGAAAACAAGGTTAAAGTCTATTTCCTAAATGCATGCTATTGATTTTATTGTGAACGATTCATCCGTTCATAATGCATGTTTGTTTTTGTTTTTGGTTTTTTTACCTTGTAATTGTAATTAATCAAAATGTCTCAACTCAATCTTCTGCTGAAACAACAGTCTTCTATCTGGTGACGTATGGCAGACCTCTCCAATCATTTGGTCCACTAAAACCTTGTTTCTTTCCTGTCTCTTTGCAGGATGGCATTTAGATCAGCCTCCATCCAATGAATATCCATGCATTTTCAATATCATTCAGTTGTATGTCACAATACAGAAGAACAGATCTTCTACAGATCTTGCTACTTTCATTGTATCGTGACTTTAAGACATGATTGAGCATAACACACAAATGTTTTTGTATTTTTACATTTTCATTAACACATTATTTTGCATAATTATTAAAGATTTTCTGACAAAAGTCAAGTTAAACAATGGGTTTTAACAAAACACATTGTCTAAAAGCAGCTTTATAGAAAATCCTTAAGGTTAATGTTAATAATGTCTTAATATCTTCATGACTTTTTTGAAGGTATTTTCACATTTAGCAGATTAGAGCTGGGCAATAATATACTTTACATTTTGTTATGATATAAGCAACCAAGCAGTTTAGATTTGCTATATAGTGTATACACTCATATATCCAACTTCATATAAAGAACTGATTGATAATATACTTTATATTTTGTGATGATATAAACAAGCAGTTGAGATTTTGATTTAGAACGTATTGAATTGAAGAACTGTTTTGTCCATATAATGAAACCAAACAACATTGACTTTAATTGTATGGAAAATAAAACAGACATTTTTCAAAATATCTCCACGGTCCACAGAAGAAAGTCATTCAGGTCATACAGCCTTGCCATTTTTGGGTGAACTATTCCTCTTTTCCCATTTTGTGACTCAGTTTTGTTTAGTTTGGTTGCCATAAAATGTGGTGTTATTTTTTTAAATTCTTGGGAAGAAAACATTGAATGATGGTCACAGTACAGCATGTGAAAATGCTCTTCATGTGCACAGAATCTCTCCTCTGTCGCCCCTCTCTCTATGTGCTTCTCTTTTCCCCTCCAACCGCAGCAGCTCCACCTCTCCTCAGACTCACTCAGTGGTGATAAAGCATTCACCTCCCTCCTCTGTCTACACCCTCCCTCTTTTTCTCTCTTTCTCCATCCTTCTCCTCGTTTCAGTATTCCCTACATCCATATACGTTCAGCCTTCCCAGGCTCTCAATGAAATGAACGCAGAGCCTGTACTCTGACTGGCTGGAATCGAACTGGATTGGGCGCATGCTCTCTCTCTCTTTCACGCACTCACACACACACACGCACCCTCACACACTCACGTTCACGCAAATAAACAGACTCAGTCTCGCCGACTACTCCGTGTCAGGCGGGCACACGCACATGCATGCGCTGCCGTGCTCACACACATAGACGCACCAACACACTCTCAGTCATTGTCAATCCGGTGGCTTCAACCTTGGGATGAGGTGATGTTTTGGGACAGGAAACACGGAGCAATGGGCAATTCCCAACGCCGGGCTAAAGGGAGGCACAAAACCAAGGGGGCAACAGGTAAAGCGCACACACATGTACCGGTGTCACACCTAGACGTGTGCACGGATTTATCACACGCACATTCTTGCCCTACATCACACTCCACAATGCAACTCTCTTATTTTACCATCACTTCAGGTGTTGTGCATGTCATCGTGTGTGCGTGTGTGTGTGTGTGTATGTGCACGTGTGAGAGTATATAAATTTCAGTCATGTGGCTAATCAGTGTTGCTGCTGTAGTCAGGGTCACCATTGGGTTTAAAATCACTGTTCGCTCTCTTGTTATCGCTTTGAGCTCTTTGAATCCTCTTGCACTTTCTTCCCTTTATCCAAAAACGAGAGAAAAGGAATGGACCAAAGAAGTGACAAGCCTTAAGAAGCGTGTACCCAAACAGACACAGAAGACAGCCGGAGTCGGAGAGGATCAGAGAGAATGAGGAACAAAATAAAAGATGAGAGGAGAGGGGACAGGGGTGGTGGGAAATGGATTGGGAGGAGAGAGGTTTAAGACAGACGAGGAGTGATGGCAGTTGGTGAAGACAATCAGGATGGGGAGATGAGAGAGACAGAGGAGGAGGGAAGTGCGGAGATGGGGAGCTGTCACTCTGTCTCTTATCTGTGAATTAGAGAGGACACACACATGCACACTAAACGGGTACAAGCAAACATACGTCTTCTTTAACACTAGCACACTCTCTCCAGAATCTCCTATATAAGAATGCAGATAATTTCCAGTGCTTTAGAGACACAAAAGCGTACACGTCTTAAGTAGAGATGAACCTATTCATGGCAACAGAGCTCACCAGCTGAGCCTGTATGGTGTTTAAAACAAGGCAGCTTCATGGTATTTTTACGGAGCAGAATCAAGCACACGTCTCTTTGTCTTTTATTGTTGGCTTGTTAAATGCTGCTTAGCTCTCATTCAGAATCCACTGTACAATATATTGCGACGGTTTCCTGAATCTGTTTGGTTTTCCGAATCTGTCTGATTCTGTTTCTTATTTCTGATTCTGAATCCAGCATTAAGTTTGGCATATATTTTAGTAGATGGTTTTAGATCATATATAGTTCATCTTCATGATGATGCCATATACAGTTTTGGGTGTTTTATTTTTAATTTTATGAAAGCATCAAGTGAAGTTAATTATTTGTACCTGCATACAGACGACGGCGGTGTTGAAGCTCTTTTATTTGCCGTCAAACGGTTGACCACTGCCATGTGTGTATCGGTCGCAAAATCCGGCGAAAAGTCCTACACGACGGTAATAGTTTGATTAAGGTGTTTACATGTCTATACTGCACTTCAATAATGCGACTAAAATAGGAATACTCCACATGTCTTAATTCGATCTGTCCATGTAAACGTAGTCATTGATACTGTTTGAGATTCTTATTCCAAATCTTATTGTTTTCTGATTCTTATTCTGATTCTGAATCCAGTGTTTGCTGCACAGTGTGTTTTTCGGTGTACTTGAAGTTTTGGAATCGGTGAATCAGAAAAAGTGGTTTTGATTTGAGTTTTGATTCTGATTACTAATACTAACTTCTGGTTCTGCATCCAGAATTTTTTCTTTGTGCTGTGTGTTTTAAACCAGTGATTCAGAATAAAGTGATTTTTATTCTGCATGTTATTTGATTTTTAATCCCATTTCAGAATCTGATTCTGAATCCAGTGTTTGCTGTAAAGTGTATTGTTTTCATTGTATTAAAGATTCTGAATCAGTGAATCAGAAAAAGTGGTTCTGATTTGTTTTTTGATTCCAATCACTGATATTAGCTTCTGGTTCTGGATCCAGTGTACAAAATAGCAATGAGAGTCTTTCAGAGTACTGGATGGTTTTTAAAGAAGTGATTCAGAATAAAGGGAACTGTTTGAATCTGAATCTCAATCCAGTGTTCTTGTAAAAAAAAAAAATCAGTGTACTGGAATGATCTGAATCTGACTCACTGGAAGATTCTGGATCAAGTGTCATTTCAGTAATATGGAAAAAAAGTGGTTGTAATACAATTATAACTTCATATTTCTGATTCTGATTCATGCCACTATCTCTGAGTGTGCAGTCAGCTGTTTTAGATCAAGTTATTGATGGTTGAGCACAGCTCTAGCCCTCTGATATTCAAAAGCAAGGAGTGATGTATGTGTGTGTTTGTGTAATGTCTGGAGTGCACAGTGCTCTGCACGCATATTGCTTTCTATACACACATTGTTTTCATTCATACTTTTCTCTCCCAGTCTGACGTCATGCTCTCAGAGAAGGGCCGTACCCCGACATGAACAGAGAGAGAGAGAGAGAGCTGTGACATTTTGTCATCATTTACTCACCCTCATGCTGTTCCAAACCTGTATAAGTTTCTTTCATATGTTGAACACAAAAGAAGATATTTTGATGAATTTTTGAAGAACCAAACAGTTGTTGGTCCCCATTGACTTCCATTTAGGGAGAGAAATACTATGAAAATCAATGGGGACCATCAATTGTTTGACCAGCATACTTCCAAATAACTTATTTTATATTCAACATAAGAAATAAACTTATACAAGTTTGGAACGACATGAGGGTGATTAAATTGTGGCAAAATGTTCATTTTTGGGGAACTATTCCTTTAATTGCATTTCTTTATAAAGTTACCATCCATGGGCATTGAACTCACCAGTTGATGCTTGGCAAGTGTTAATTTTGGACACTGGTAAGTGTTTTGCTTGAGCGGTTGGTTAATGTTCAGTGTGACTGTGTCCTGTTGGACTTTGTGGTCTTTGTAGCTGCTGTGATCGCCTGGGAGCGTTTCCAGACATCTTATTGGTTGTTTTGCTGTCACCTCCAGCAGGACAGGAAGGCACTTGCGAGCAGGGGAAGGAAAAAGCAGTGCTGCTTTGACAATAGAGTGGGGAGGGGGACAAGCTAAAACACTGAGTGCTCATGTATCCTGCCTCTTTCTCTCCTTCCCTCCCTCTCTCGCCCAGTGTCACTCCCACCTCAGATTTTGGTAACTCTAGGTCTGTGCCGCTAGAGCATTTCTTTCTCTAACTCTCTCTCCATTTATGGATGTTATTATGGAGAGGCTAGATTTCTTCAGAGGAAAAACAGGTAGGGTTAGCGATCCTGTGTGTTCTGTATGTTCTGTGTAGACTGCAAAAGCCATGAACAGAGTGTGTAATCGGATCGTTTCTTAAATATTTTAAACTCAGAGACCCACCGTGACTGCTGGAAGTATAAAGACGCTGTATAGCGAGACATTGAGGTCAGACAGTAATGCAGGAGGACGTCTGTCAGAGGGTTTCTTTGAGATGGGAGATCATCTTCTCTCCTGAAGCAGGATTTGTGAGCTTACGCTGTCAGCATTTGTGTTGTAAAGGTTGTAGTCTGTCATATTTAATAATGAGTTTGAGATTTGAGAGTGTATGCTTTTAGTCTGCACTGAATAAGTCTGTTGATGATTTAAAAATAATATGTTTGTGTTGACAAAGTTAATGGGATTGATGTAATATGAGTGCTGCACGTAAATGGACCGTTTTGTGTGTCATTGTATGTGTGTGTGCCGCAGTGTGTGTTTACCTTGGTCATGGAATCATAACACACCTCTGTGAAAGTGATCCTGGGTCACAGAGATTCATAACAGTCTCTCACACACAAAACATGCTGAAGCTCAAGACATGGGACTGCTGCCCATTTGCCATTCCAGTTTTCACTCTCCCTTGGGTTCATATTTCAGCACTGAATTACAGCTTAAAGTCCCACTAACTCGGAATAATAACAGTGACAAACTTACTGTAATTCTCACACACACGCACACACACACACACACACAAACACACATACACACACACACACAAACACAAACACACATAAGGCCAGTTTGAATATAGACTTACAAATGTGCTGAAGCTGCACTGATCACATATATTCATGACAACACACACTTTCTCTGCTCATACATTACATGCACACTCTTACGGAAGGCTTTTAGAGCTCACTGGCTAATTATCCATGTAAAATGAATGGGAGAAAAAATTAAGCCTCATAGAATTTTTATGCAAAATAGTTTCTAAATGAATCCTTTGAGTCCAGGCCTTTGAGTCCAGTTGACTGACAGTCTAAATGCCTGAAAGGAAATAGCTGCAGCGAGGGTTAAACCAGTGTCTGTATGTGTATGTTTTCCAGTGTGTGTTCACACATGGTTTTTTGAGACTTCTGCCAAACCTCTGTCTTTATCAGTCATCTATTGATCCTGCCACTGACACAAACGCTCCAGTAAAAGCCAGCTGCTCACAAACACAAACTCCTTCTCATTTTCTATCCAGTTACACTTTCACACAAACACATTCTTCTTTTTATTTGTGACTTTTCACACTGTGCTTCTTTGCACATAGCTTGTCTTGCATGTGATCTTTCCATTTCTGTCTCTCTTTGCACCTTCCCTCTGTCCCGAGCCTGTATACCGTGCTGGAAATGAACCATATTTGAGCAGTCACAAGTTTATAAATTATACTTGTTTGTCTAGAGTACAGAAAAGAGAAGCACTTAATAAGAAGACAAATTAAACTAGGGGTTGACCGATTATTGGCACCTATATTACGCATTTTTTTTATCCGTATCGGCCATTTTCAAAACCAATTTGCTGATAAAATAATTTAAAGGCAGTTAAAGAATTTTTTTTGCCAGAGCCATTGCTATTCTTAATTTTTACATTCATTTTCATTTTTACACCAGACATATATTGGTTCAAAATATCGGTTATCTGTCTACTTAATGTGTAATAATCGGTATCGGCATCGACCCTGAATAACACACATCGGTCAACCCATAAATTAAACTGACCGAATGTGTTCTGCAGATATAGACCAGTAATTAAATTTTTTAACCAGTATTCACTCTTTCAGCTTAGTTTTCTTTCAGTTTTCACATCTGTCAATCAATGATCTGGGTAACACTTTAGATTTAGGAACACATTTTCACTGTTATTAACTATCAATATTAACTTTTCCCTTTATAAACTCCAAATTTACTTTGATATTTAGTAAGATAGTGGTTGTAGTAGTTATGTTTAGGTATTGGGTGCAAGTGGTTAATTGTGAATAGTCTTACTGAGATTGGGTCACACATTATTTTAATGTCCGATTCTCACTAACTATAAATTACAACTTTTGCCTCAATATACTCCTAATTTGCTGCTCATTAATAGTAAGGTAGTTGTTAAGTTTAGGTATGGAGTAGGATTAAGGGATTTAAAATATGATCATGCAGAATAAGGTATTAAAATGTGCTTTGTAATTACTAATAAACAGTATGCTGGTAATATGCATGTTAAGTAATAATGAGAATTGGTTCTTAAAATAAAATGTGTCCACAAGAGATTGTGTCTCATTTATAAGACTTGGATTAAAATGATCACTTCTCACATATTGATTACTTTTACAACGTCTTGGTAGAAAACCCATTGGAATTACCATGAGAATGCCATGATACTTTTCCCCCCAAAGTCACAGGCTTTCTTCATAACCCCCTCTGTCTGTGTATCTCTAAAGGAGGTCAGATCCACTTAATCCACCCTTATGTGTTCCTTCCTGAGCAGGAAGGAGCTCTGAAGAAGTCCCTCTTTCTTTAACCTTTACTGAGGGTTCATTTATTTACCCCTCAGTAGGTTAGTGTAGCCTTTTGTGTTGGACAAACTTTAGATGCGTCCTCCAGTCTTTGACCTCTGTGTTCATGTCCATGAGAGTCATTCCCTGAGGAACGAGCTGACAGCTCACTGCCTCCGTATCCACTTCTTCTGTTACTTTCATTCATCTACAACTTCAAAGATCTCTTTTCATCACAGAGTCTGTGTGCTGTGACAGGAAGTGGATGAAGTGCAGTTTCCTGTCCGTAATGTTGTTGAGACAATAGAACCTGGAAGTTATTTAAAGGGCATTAGTGTCTACTCTTCTTGATTGTGTGAGTATAAACGGAAGGTCTAAGCATTAACAGTGATTATTACACAGCTCGCTGGAATACTTTACTTTAATTGGTCAGTTGTGGCATACTGGGGTTGAATATTTTTGTATAATTAGGCTACTATTAAACTGACCGTTAATTAACTGTTGTCCCAGGCAACCAATTTGCTACATAGTTGTGCTAGCTTCATATCACTCCGTGGGCTCTTTCTTCTCACATAATGAAATTATTTAAACTCAAATTATTTTATTTAAATTATTTCATTCCATTTATTTATTTATTTGGTATGTAATAAGTGGGAAAATATAGTCAGCTTGTCATTAGCACACCTTGCTTGTATTATCCCTTACTTGTGTGTGTACCTACTTGATCATATTTTTGGGACAAATTTGTACCCAAAAGTGAGCTAAACCTGACAAAATGTCCTCATTTGTGAAACTGGTATAAAAATAAAGTAAAGAATAAAGACTAAACAAAGTTTGTTTGTTTTTAAATCGTAAAAATGCAGAAAGTTTTCTGTGATGGGTAAGGTTAGGATTAGTTTCCAAAATCCATAACTATCTGTATATAAAAACAATAGCAGTCTGTGTAATGTCCTTATTTAGATAGCTAAGTAAATGTGCGTGTGTGTGTGTGTGTGTGTGTGTGCGTGTGTGCGTGTGCGTGTGTGCGCGAGCATATTATACTGTGTTCTTTAATCTCTGGACTATTGTACAGTGTAATTTTATTTAAATGTTTACTCCTTTATCTCAATGTTCCCAGAAAATTAGATTTTTAACTCTAGATGTGTTTAACTTTGACCGATAGAAAGTTTTCTGACTTTGGATTGTTGTACCATCTAGCCTGTACCATCATAATTTATTTCTGTTTATCTCTGTTCTGCTGTAAATTTCTTTAATCGCTGATTCTTGAGACATGGGACAAAGCATGCCCTACAATTGTAACTGCTATTAGGTTTAAAAATGAAGATATTTTCAATTGTAAATATTATGGGGGATTAATAATAGAATGCATTTCACACAATCATACCCTTCAATTTCATTTTATCATAATTATATAACATCTATGACACTTATTGCCTTCTTACTACATCAATAAGAGAAGGGAAGGTTTCAATCATTCATATGCTATAAAACGCATAGAAATGTATTTTAATGATGAAGCAACACTTAATAATATCTCATATCAAAGAAAGGTTGTTTTTCAAGGACATGTGTGTTTCATAAGGTTTCAAAGTTGTGTGTTTTTGTCAACTAAGTCAGACATTCATTAAAATGTAATAAAATCAGGGTATATCAGGGGCAGCTGCCACTCTAAAGGACCCTCTTGCCACATTCAGCCTCTGCAGAGTATATCAATGTCAGACGGGCTCTGGCAAGTTTCATAGTTTTAGAATATTTTAAATCCTAATGTTAATATTTTCTGTGTCACAACCAAATGTCAACACCATCTTCCAATTTCTGAGGAAATAATTTGAAATGTTTAGATCTTTTTAATCTCCTGAAGCAGGTTAGCATCTAGCAACAGAGAAAACAAAATGGCTACTACATGAACTCCATTTGTTTTGTGAAAGAAATTTGTCAACACCGTCATTTTCTGTCTGATGGTGGTGACGGGCCAACGATGATGAGTTGATATTCAGCGTGAAGTCATTTTTAATTATATTAAATATAAAATAGTGTTGAACTTTTCTAAAAATGTGTAAATACTAAATATGTGACCTGACAGCATACATTGCTTTTGTGGATTGATCGTCATCACTTCTAGCAGAGTCAGGGTTGAGGGAACATGAGGCTGAGGGAACACAAAACACTGGATAAAACATATCTATTCATAATACAGTTTGTTTGCATACTACTATAATAATATGTGTTCTGATCATTTTTGCATCATTTGTTAAGATGTTTAAATGTGAATATGGTGAATGTAAATGGATAGAGGTAACAACTGTTTCATTTGTTAATTTAACTGTTTTGCCATAGAGTTCATTTTTGACTTGTGGCATAGAAAACATATAGACTGTCAGAAAAAATGTGAGCAGCATGCCGACATATAGTACTGTTGTGCTTGGGTATCCTGAGTTTAATTCCTGGCTCACGGACCTTTCCCAATCCTGTCCCCCTCTCTCTCTCCCACTTTGCAACCTGTCTAGTTATTGCCCTATCATAATAAAGGCAAAAATGTCAAAAAGTAAATCTTATAAAATAAAATTAAAGAATAGAAAAGAAAAAAAAATGTGCATTTAAAAAAACTTGCCACTGGGCAGTACCCCCTTAAAGGGACATCTTTGTACCTTATCAACCCCTAAAAGGTGCCTAATAGTAACCTATACTATTATGAACCTTTTAAGGTTAAATAAGGCACAAAGTTGTCCTGATAGAGGTACTGCAGTGGCAAGCCTAATGGGACAATTTTTTGTAATTATGTCTGAGAATGCACACAAACACTCTGAGTCCTCTGAGTTTGTATTCACATGTGAATTTTGAGCAAGTGCCAGATCCTACTGTAAATGAGAATGTGCTTAAATGTGGTGCCTGTGAAAGCTCAAAGAAGCCTGGGATTTTTTGCCCAGTTTGAAGTCAGGTTGAGTGGATACTACGGACCCGGAGCCAAAATAAACCAGGGCAACAAATGACATCATAATAATGCTTTCCTGTGGGATTGTTCTAGATTTTTGTGTCAACACAGCAAGGGACGGAAAATAGAGCCCACCTCAGCCAATCACAACAATCAAAATGTCGATTAGACTCATAGTCTACAACCCTGTCTGACTGCTTTATAAAAGCAGACATGAAATTTTACGTTTTTCATACGATGCAAGCTTCTGATTTCACATGGGTCTGTATCACTTTTTAAGACTTTAAAGTTCTATTAGCTGAGAATTTTCTTACGTTGAAGTGTTTTCTCCATCAGATCTGCTTGTAGCCAGTGTGATTCATCATTTAAAAGCTTCACTAAATGAGAGTTATAATGGTGCTAACTGCTATAAGCAGCAGATTAAGCTTTGGCTCTGACACCACAGTATGACTGTACCACATTAATCCCCATCAGCCACCACCAACACACATAAAACCGGAAATTGGACAAAAGTTCACAGCATTTGTAGCATGAGCTCATTTTGTTTTTCGAGGAAAAATGGCTCTTGCCCTTCCTTTTGACTGAGTCATTTCTAGCCCACTCATGCTTGGACACTAACTATCTGCTGCAGATCAGTGGATTTTCTGTGGGGACTTTAAAATATTGTGTCAGCTTGTATACGCGCTGTACATCTGCTTCATCCTGCTATCAGCCTTCTTAGATTATAACCCATTTCCTTTACACAGGCTGTCAGAGCTTGTACGGTTTGTTCTTTAAATTCATTTTACTGTTAGTGACACAGCTTTTGCCTTAAAGTGAATTTCTCATCTCCGTTTAGCATGTGTTTCCCCTGAGAAATGGACCTGTGAGTGACACATTATCCCACTTTCTGTGCATGTGTGATCTGATTCCACTACTGTGCCATTAGACTATTTACAAGGTAAAGACATTTAGCACCAAACACTGCACAGAAATCATATGGGACAGTTGATTTGCCTGTCATGCCTTCAGTCTTTATTGAAGCAGTACTATTCATGTGTTTCATTCCAGTGTAAGAAATGTGTGGCTATAAGATCTGATTTAAGGATGAAGGGTGAAGTTTTAATTTATACATATTTTATTTCAGCTTCAATGTGCACTTGGGAATATTGTCCTCTCTATCGCCATCTGTGGTTCAAATGTAAAATATGTATATATAAAATAGAACATTTTGTTTCTGCAAAAATTCCCATAGTGCACTTTTAATATGGAGATATTAGGAGTAAAGACTCATTCACACCAAGAATGGTAACTGTAATGATAACTGTTTCAGCTTCCATACCAATGAAGGACACCATTTCTTTTCATTATTGTGTGCTGCACTTATGTTTTCTGCCACTTTAAATGCTGGAGTTGTTTAAAGTCAGTGGATTCTGATTGTTTTTATTGTTTATTAGATGAAAAGGATCATTCTGAAAGTGGTTCAAATGATAAAGTTAATTTCGTTAAATTCGTTATTGTATTACTTGTGGTGTGGACTTCCCTTTACTCATAGAATTCTCATAGAATAGAACTATTATTAAAACTTTATAGTTATCATTATAGTTATCGTCCTTAGTATGAAAGAGCCTTAGACCATTTTTAGGTTGAAAACACTTTGACTCTTTTTGTTTTAGACCGGCACAATATTATATTTTAAAAATATTTGAAAACAGTTATTATATTTCAAGTCAAGTCAAGTCTGCTTTATTGTCAATTCTTCCACATGTACGGCGCATACATACAGAGAACTGAAATTGTGTTACTCTCAGACCCTTGGTGCATACAGTTAACATTTAAGACACTGACAGTAGACGTTCAAATACAGATAAATACAGTTTAAACATATGTACATAATACTATACAGATATACAAATGAGGACATTGTAGAAAAATAAAGAAAGAGATAGATAAAGTGGCATAAGGCACATGGTTAAATAAAACAAAACTGTGCAGATATATGTGTAGTGCAAGAAGAGCTTATCAGTCTGTTAAAGTGACAAGAGAACAGTCTTTTATCAGACTATCTGCATATATATTTAACTGTCGTTTTTAATAAAATTCAGGCCTTATAAAAATAATGTTTTGTAATGCTGTCTAATCTTCACTTTTATGAATAATGTAACCACATTTGGGACTCATCTGCAGGATAGTTTGTACTTAGGAAATCTTTGTGTTCAGAGGAACATGAGTAGATGGATAAGGCCGAAGGGAATATGAGGTAAAGAGAATTGGAGAGGATGAGAAGAGGACCAGGGGAAGATTAACTCCAGAAGGCCAGTGTTCACATTTCCTATCCTCCACACACTTCCTCTATGGGAAGTGTGCGAGCATGTGCGTGTTTGTTTATTAGACATACTGACACATAGACACACTTTCACTAATAGTCTGTCTTTCAGCACTTGTCGTTCACACACGCTCACTGGCACCAGAGGAAACAGACGGGGAGGGGTGAAGCAGTGCAGAACGGGCCGTGAGGAAGCGGCAGTCACTACAGTCAGCACTGCTGGGACCAACACTGCAGCATATGCAAACACATCACAGCCTCACCAACACTCAGTGCCATGTTTCTGTGGAAAACATGTGGAATGGAGGAGGTGTCATGAAATCTGTGTGTGCTAACTCGTACGACTAGGGAAGAGGAGACTGTGGTCATGAGAGAAATAATGCCTCTAGCGTGTGCGTGTGTGTGTGTGTGTGTGTGTGAGTGTGTGACTAGAGTCTACACAATGGACATTATTTATTACTCTCAGGTTGACGTGTATTACACACTTCTATTCTATTCTATTCTACATCCAAAAGCCTGGCTCCATGATATCAAAATTGGTATTTTGTGGCTTTTAGTTAATGTCTTTCACTTTACTGTATATTGTTTCATAATTGATGAAAGTCACAAAATGATTTTGAACTGAATTGAATCAACATTGACTTGAACTGAATAATAACACTACTGCCTTCTGTAGAGCTGCTTATACCTGAATTGAATTTGTTTCAGAATTTATCAAATTTACAGAGTTATTGAACTGCACCAACACTAAACTGACTTCATCTCATGTTTGAAGAAATTTACACTTGGCCTATTGATTCTGTTGGTTTACATGTTGATTTTTTTATTGATTTCCAAGTTTCCGTGAAGCTTCTTTGAAACAATCTGTATAGAGCACTACATAAATAAAGGTGACTTGACCAAATTTAGCAGATTAGCATTTAAGCCTTTTAAAAAACGTCTAACGTATATTCAAACAGAGCATGTTTTTGCGTTTCACTACACTGCTTTTCCAGTTTTTCAATGTAAGCATGTGCCAGTCAGAAGTATTTGACTAGTGTGTTTGCATCTTTTCCAGTGACTTGACAGAGAGAGTGTTCTAAAATGGGGGCACTCGAAGTTAAGCTTTTAAAGGGGTTATGAACTGCCTTTTTATTATTTTGTACTGTTCTCTGAGGTCCACTTATAATGTTATCAAGATTTTTACATCAAAAAATATAATTTAGAAGTAATAAGCTATTTTCTGTCCTTTTTTGACTCCCCTCGTCAGAAAGCTCTCAGAAACGCATAAATACTAAGTTCATATCAAATGATCTGTAATAACAGACAAAGCAATTGACAAGGTAATAAAAACAATTACTGCTACTTGTGTGGTGCAACATTACTGTCGGATCCAATATAGTTGGAACAGCACCATCTTTTAGTTTCAATCTTTCTGAAAATCATGCGTTGAATTGTGCCTTGTTTGTAAACAAATCCACAGTATGAAGTGAACAAAGGACCAAGTTCTTACTGATGCGGTCTGGAACTTCATTAAAAAAATGTATCCACTCTTTCCTAATGTTTTTCAAATGTCTTCGGATCCGCTTTCATTATTTACACTACATGCACAAATCGGTGGGCGGGGCTAAACAGGCAGCAATGTAGAAGCAGGCGTCGGTCTTCTTCTGTGGAGGCGGTGTTTAGCCACACTATTACATCATAGAGTAGAACATTCCTCAAGCGGTCGTTTTGGCAGACTGGCTTCATTATAAACTCTTTTTAGACTAACGAGAATGTTTTGAGTTCTGAAACTTACAGGATGCTTTTATAGTACAATGGCTTCTTATACAGTATGTCAAAAGATCAAGGGAATTTACATTTCTCGATTCATCATGATTGCTTTAAAGGCTAATTCACACTGCACTGACAGATGTCGACCAATGATGACAATTACCAGCTTACATTACGTCACTTCTCAGACATTCCACGACAAACCATGACTGAACATGCACAGACCAGCAGCAACAGATGCCAGCAGGGGAAACACTACAAAATCCAACAAAACCCAACTTACACTGGACATCATCTGTCAATGCAGTGTGAATTAGCCTTTAAAAAATTAGTTTTTAGATGTCTGGAAACAGATAGAAACTTTGATGACTTGTACATTTTTGTCCAATAAATCACTGTCTTATATGAGTGTAAATACCACCTGCCTCCTCCTAGCAATAGCAAGTATCAAATCATGGTTTGTTCTGTTTTAATTTGTCTCTCGCACATAATGTCCTTTCATTGACTGAGAATGAATTGGCTGAAATGTATTCATTTTGAAAGTGTCTTCATTGCTTTCGTCCATTGTAAAAGCTGTCAAGTGTAGTTTTGCTAGGAAAAGGAAAGACTGGCAAAGCCAGAGTCTATGGCATGTCCCGCCCATCTTACTATTTCAATAAGAAATGCATCAACACAGGAAAGAAAAGAGAGCTCAGGCTTTAACTGTAGTAGAAAATAAGAATTTTTCACTCTGCTTACAGCTTCTCCATCAGACTATACAGTTACCATGGAGAGAAAGACAACAGAGAGACATATTATTTCCATAAATATGAGCTGTGTCCATGTAGGTTGTGAGTCTGGCTTACACTTTATGTGTTGAGTTCACACTTGGATCGTAGGTTTCAACCCTCAGCTGAATATTTCCATGTAGATGTGGCAGCTGAGAGCAGATGTTAGTGTTTTCATCATTAGCTGATCGATTTAATTAATTGAGCGGCTGTTTTATACGATCACTGTGAGGTCTGAGATTGGTTTTGCTCCGTACACACCATCTGCTGTTGTAAATCACGTTCATTCACTGCAGTGTTTTGCAGCTTTTTATTGGTGCTTGTCCATGTGTGGTGGTGATGTTGTCATGAACCTTTCCTTATCTCTATCGGACATTTTTGAGTAACAGATCACTATCGCCTTCCGTTAGGTGCTGCTGTGTATGTTCTCTATGTGCACCCAGTAAAACACCCATCAAGGGCTCTAGTCCTGCTTGACGGTGTGGAAAGGCTTCAATCTCACACATCAGTGAAAGGAGAGGAAAAGATTGGGTGAAGGGCAGAAAGAGTTTGGATTGGGATTCATGCCACTACAATTATCCTGTGAGAGTAATTGCTTTTGGCAGCACTCTCTGAGGGACACTGACACAATTTTACAAGTGTGTTCTTTACTCATATTGGATCTGTGCAAGCTTTTATCAGCATGTTTCCATAACACTTTAGATTAGGGAACACAACTTTACTAAGAGTTTTCCCTGAATAAACTGCTTATAGTCAGTAAGGTAGTTGTTAAGTTTAGGTATTGGGTTGAATTAAAGGGATCTAGAACATGGTCAGGCAGAATAAGGCAGTAATATGTAGCCAATAAGTGCTAATAAACAGCCAGTATACTAGTAATATGCATACTAATAAGCTACTAATTAATAGTGAGAACTGGACCTTAAAATAAAGTGTTACCCATGTTTCAAAACACGGCGCTTACATTTCAATACCCATGTCAAGCTATGGATAAAAATATGAGAATATCTGAAGAAAACGGGAATCACTCATCAAAGCAGTGTCGACTGAGTAAAGAATATTTTATGGAAGTGAATCTTAATTTTATGCACTAATTATTAGCTTATGTAAAAATAACCGAGGGGTCTTTGAGAGTGGAAGCATGCAACTCTTCAAAAAAAAAAAAAAAAACTGGCCTGAGAAAATAATTGACTATAAATAATTGACTCAAAATTAAACACTGTGCAGACCAGATTTAACTGTTCTTATCAAGCTTCTGTAGTGTGTTGTGAATGTGAAGGAAGAAGGACAACACACTAGTGAAAAGTCTTGTGAAATCTGATTACCTTGTCAATTATGCCCACCTGCCATGTTTTCTTCATTACTATAATTGGATGATTACACAGTCAATGTAATACTGAACACAGAGGTAGACTTTGCCTCTTGATTTCATCAATCCCCCTCATGCCACTGATATTGTGTGATCTTAAGTGATTTTGAAGGGTTAGCTCAGCCAAAAATGAAAACTGTCATCATTTACAAATATCATTTACAAATGCTTGACATGTCAATGCTCATTTCTCGTCAGAAGACTTGAATTGCTTGATTAATATATGTATTAATTTTACAGTGTTTTCTTACCTTCAGATGTGTCAAAGGTTTGGTGGAATGAATTTTCAATAAAGGGACAGAAATATCTCAGGTTTCATAAAAAAAAAGATCTTCATTTGTATTTCAAAAATGAACACAAGTCTAATGGGTTTAAATAAAAGCCCTCCTTTATTATAAACACAAAGCCTAAATCAATTTAAAGCAAAACTGGATGTCTTGATGTGCTTTGCCTTGCCTAACAAGCACAAACTGTGTTAAAATTGAATGTGGGGAAGATAAAAACTAAAACCCACAAAATAAAACATTTCTGCAAAAACTCACAGACCAGTAATTTCTAATTATGTTATTATGCAATCAAGGCTTTATACTTCACTTGTGTCCCAATGGCCATGTAAAACAGCAAACGTACATGTTCAAAAATAAGTTTGGTGTACCACAGTGTTGGGGTGGTTGTCTGGCACGGCCCTCCTGTACAACAGAAAATTCGAACTGAGCTGTGTACCTTCTTAAATTTTGATTGACTACATTGATGATGAATAGGCTGTTTGTCAAGTTAGTAATTGTAGATGTATGCTGTTTGTGTGTACACTTGTCAACACTTTGCATGTTTAACATTAATTGCATTATATAAGTTGCTTTGGAATATAAGTTGCAACACATTTCAAATTTTAAAAACATGACCTACAGTGTATTACAAAAAATGCACTAACAGATGACATAATATTAATTTTTTGGGAGAGCAATTTACATATATTCCTTTTCATGAGACTTATGTCTCATGAAAATATCAATTTTATCAGAAGTTCCCCTTTATATAAATAGTAGAAATATACAAAATGACATATTACAGAGTTTAAGAAGTTGATGATAAATATTTAAGTTCATATTGAAACATTTTTGAATATATTTTAGCCTGAAGCAAATTTTTATTGTGGTAGGTCTGAGCACAGACCGTCCTCTGAAACTCTAGAGGGAGGCATATGTGTGATTATTTCGAATTTTGTTTGGGAGGCTTTAGTTCCCAGTTCTTTTTAAGTTTCATCAGTTTATGTGATGTTGTTGTACTAGCAAACAAGTCTGACAAATATCCTCCGGATAGTTGCTCCACCATGACAGTGAGATGAGTTAAAACAAAATGCCTATAAATGTTGAAGTGGATAACAGCAGTAACATGGTTGTTTCTCCATGTTTCTCTTGGCTGTTGTCGTCTTTTAACTGGATATGCCACATAGAAGAACAAACAAACATGAGAAACGAATGCATTATTTAGAGTTTCTGGAGACAGGCCTAGTATCACCAAAATATACACATAAAAATATACTTTTAATCAACACATCGTGTTCATATGGCCTGCATGACATGATACACTTGCATGTGAGGAAGCCAAGTAGTTTCTCAAGTGGCCTCTGTCATTAGAGTCGTCATGTAAGGGTCTTGCTGCTGAGACCTCATGGCATGTTTAATGTGCTGTAGTTCAAAATCCAGCTCATGCAAGTTAATCAGCCACTAATGAAGGAGAGTACATTGGACTAATTAAGCGTAGCATGTATGGGACTGAGTACAGGGGAGTTCAGATGGTCAGCAGGAAATGGAAACATGGAAAGATTAGATTTTAGACATGAGACAGTTTCCGTAATCTTACCGTTGCACCACTAAAGACGTAATTAGGTGTTGTCTGTGGATTTATTGTATTTTATTGACATGAATATTACCCTGATCGGCCTGTAATGGTGAAGGGTCCAAAATCAAATGTAGGTTGTTTGAAATAAGGTATATTGAGTTTTTATTTTAAAAGTATTGTGTCTGATCCTGACAGAAGACTTAGTGTGAATGACTTCTAGAACAGGCTAACTAGTGGCTAACTACTGTAGTTGCACCGACTTTTCCTATCTTATTTAGCCATTCCCACACATCCCTCCTTTAAAGCCCCCTCTGTTTGTCCTGATGCTCAGCATGTTGACTTTGCTTTGAATTCCATCAATCTTTATGGTTTAAAAATCAGGCAGAGTTATGCAAGAGGAAGAAATAGCATATTAATTTCCTCTTGGAGAACTAGTGCTGAAGTTGTAATTAAGCGTGCTCAGTTAACCTCTCGGGAGATAAGCGAGCGTCCTTTTTCATCAGTGTCTTTTTCTGTCTCTCTGAAGTAAGCTTTAAATAAAGACATGTTGTTGGTGTTCAGGATTATAAAAGTCTTAAAAATGTATGAATCATTTTGCCCACACCATTACATTTAGACCTCACCATCTGACGTTTTTGCTAAGAGAGTATTATATTTTGTTATTTTTTCATTATGTAGATTATCAGTCACAATGAACACCCTAGTAAAAATTTATATATTTAAAATACATTTGTTTTGTACTAAGTTTAGTACAAATCTATTAACATTATTTACTGACATATCGCTCAAGACTTACTGATATAAAATACTGATATAAAATTATAATTAAACTTTATTTGGAGTACTACACAATGCACATATTAGGCCTAAATGTTTTAATGTCACTATTGATGAGTATTGTAAGATCTTTGAATAATATCGGTCTTTAAATGCAATATATTTAAAGTGTACCTGAAGTATACTTGCAATAGTTCCACTTTAGCACAATCAAATATACTTCAGTAGATCTTTAGTTGGACTTCAGCACTACTTCTGCACAATTAAAGTGCATTAAGTACAAAATTAGTTGTTCCAATTTAGCAGACTTTAAAGGGATAGTTCACCCCAAAAATGAAAATTTGATGTTTATCTGCTTACCCCAAAGGTATCCAAGATGTAGGTGACTTTGTTTCTTCAGTAGAACACAAACAAAGATTTGTTGAAGTCTGTCAGTCATATAATGTCAGTCAATGGTACTCACGGCTTTGAGAGAGAAAAAAAACATACACAGACAAAACCAAATTAAACCCTGCGGCTCGTGACGATACACTGAGGTCTAAAGACACGGAAAAATCGGTCTGTGCAAGAAACTGAACAGTATTTATATTGTTTTTTTTACCTCTGAGCCGTCGCACGGTCCAACTCTCCTGAACTCGTTCACAACAACTAGCATCTTCTTCTTCTTCTTGCTTTACGGCGGATCTCATACTTATAAGTGCATTACCACCACCTATCTCTCAAATGGACCATTGACACTCCTAATTGAGATTGTAGATGCACTTATGAGTCTGCGATCCGCCGTAAAGCAAGAAGAAGAAGATGCGTCACCCGCCGGCTGTTGTGTGAACGAGCTCAGGACAGTTGGACCGTGCGACGGCTCAGAGGTAAAAAAAACAATATAAATACTGTTCAGTTTCTTGCATAGCCTGATCGTTTCGTGTCTTTAGACCTCAGTGTATCGTCACGAGGCACAGGGTTTAATTTGGTTTTGTCAGTGTATGTTTTTTTTCTCTCAAAGCCGTGAGTACCATTGACTGATATTAGATGACTGAGAGACTACAAAGGTTTGAGTTAAAAATCTTTGTTTGTGTTCTACTGGAGAAAAAAAGTCATCTGCATCTTGGATGCCCTTGGGGTAAGCAGATAAACATTAAATCTTCATTTTTGGATGAACTATCCCTTTAAGCATACCAGTTTAGTATACCAAAATTACAATTGCAGGGTTTTTTTTATTACGTACATTAATATACAAATGTTTTTGTAGTATACTTAGCATGAAATAAATGTATTTCAAATACATGTTATTAGATTTATTTTTCACTAGGGCTGTCATCTCTTATTCTGATTCTTTTCATAGTTCAACAGTCACATGTAATATGTAATCAATATTTATCTGAGTAGTCAAATCTAACTGGTAAGACTGTAAAGGTAACTATAATGATAACTATATTAGCTTCCAAACCAATGGATGGCAATGTTCTGTTTATTATAAGCTTGTGCTGCAGTTGTCATGTGCAGCTTGAGATGTTTGCACTCTTTAAAGTCAGGTGGATTCTGACTGGCTGTCAATGTTTTTATTGTTCCACAGCTGGAAATTAGTTTTGAAAGTGATTCGAACTATATTGTTTCTCTGTATCCTGGACTCTCTTAGAATTGAGAGAGTCCAGGATACTTCTGAGATCTTGAGAGATCTTCTGTTGGGTGTCCAGCTCGAACTGCCAGATAGAAAAACATATTAGGGTTGTAATGAATTAATTGTTAACCCTTTGATTGCAAATTTAGTGTGTGGTTCATTTGGTCTGTTGGATGTTTCCACCTCTCTGCTGGCATAGTATGCATAGTATGTATAAAAACATATGTAAATTGTATTAGTTTATATTTATGTATCTTTTTCTCTCCCCTCCCTTCTTTCCGCATCTCTCTCTCTCTCCTTTTCTCTTGCTCTGACTTCCTCCTTCTATCTGCATCTCTTGTTCTTCTCCCCTCCCTCTGTCTCTCTCTCTGCCAGCCGCCACCAACTTGGACTCGGAGAGCAAACGAACGGCCCACTTCCAATCGTCATGGCAACAGCATGTGAATGTGTTCGGCTCGTGGAGTAGGCCGGAGTGTGTACAGGAACTGCACCAGGAGGCTCAGCTGAACCTACAGAGTCTGCTGCAAGGTAGGAGAGTCAGCTGCCGGCGCTTCGTCTGCGTGTTTCCATGCCACTAGAGGTTGTGTAGCCCAATCGTCCGCTTGCCTGGATCTGCCTATCATGTGTTTTCGTTTTGTTTTTGTGGGTGTGTGTTTTGCATCGCCTTGCATGCTGGCTGTCTGTGAATATCTTCCACTTCCATTCCCATTCTGTGTTTCCCAGAGAGGCACTATTTGTTTTTCTATTCCTCTGAGCATCCTCATGTTTTCCCTCCACTCGCCTCTCATCATTCCCCCTCTATTTCTGACTCATACTTTGTCCTTCTTTATGATCCATTAGATTCATTTCCATTTGCAGATAATAGGCTACACAGAGTCTCCCTTTCTCTTTCGTTTTTTTTTTCATTCGCTGAATGAATATGGTACACAATGCTTGTGGCTCCTGCCGCTGTGGGTGTGTGACTGTACATGGTTGAATTTCCATCTTTTATCTCTTTTTTGTTTGATGTCTGCTATTAATATATATCTGTGAGGTATGAGATGCTATTCCGGTTTAAGCTCCGCATAAGATCGACTGGGCAGCTGTTGCTTAAACAACAGTGAGTGGGTGGTCAGTGTTTACGAATGTGTGGCACTGTGCTATGTGCATAAACAGCAATTTGCCTTTGCATATGTCTGTCTGCCATTCAAGGTTGCAGCCAAATATCAAGACATGAGGGGGGGGCAAGAAAAGTTTAAGAATCTGTCGCTGAAAACCTGCTGATTAACCATTTATTCAAAATTTTGGGGAGATATGGCAGTTGCAGCCGGATAGAATATCTGCCATAGATATTTATTCCTTTCAATTTTAAGAACACTGAAATAAAAAAATAAAAAAACAGTTGATATCACAGTTTGTACAGTTGATATTAATAATATTATCAATTCTTGACATTATTCATATAAATAATATACAATGTTGCATTTACAATTAGTAGTATTTAGTTTACAATAGCTGTATTTGTTTAGTAAAAACGTTTGATTTAAATAATTGAAAGCAAACATATTTCACATTTAAAGTCTAAATAGAGAAAAATTTCATCAGATTTTCAAACGATTCAGTGTATAATGTCAATAGTACAGCAATGTACTACTGCTCTATCGCTCACACAAAAGTCTCTCTCAAACACTCTAGTTTTGTATTTGTAGAAAGTGAATCTGGCACCATAACACACTTGTAGCCAATCACCTGTAAGGGGCGTGCCTACTCGTGATGGGGGAGGTGTCTGTGTTGCTTAGCATAGTTGTGAATTTGGGGGTGGAGCTATCAGGATCGGAGTGTGGTCCTTTCAGGTAGGGGCATGTTTGTTTTAGAGATTCAAATACCAATAGTGTTTCTCAAAAATTGCATACTGCACCTTTAAAATCTTCCCTCACACGAAATTCCTGACCGCATGCATTTCTATTAAAATGATTTTGTCTGCAAATTTTGTCTGTGTCTTGTCCATATCTTTCACTTTCATACTCATATAATGTTAGCCAAATAAGGGGCCTGGCAACATTAAAGAGATTATGCGTCCATAGTTCTTAAGCTAATCAGTGACATTGTACTTATATCCCATCCCCCCATGCTTATAAATTATTTCTGTTCAGTTATGCACAAGAAATGTAGTAGAAATTCCCCATGCACCTGACTTAAGTTTAGCTGGGAGCATCTACTGGCAACACTAAACGTCTAGTGATACTCTAGCTCGTCTACTGCCGACACCCTACTGAGTCAGGCAATGTCTTTCCCCACTTTGAACACTATCACTTGGGACTAAGATCTCTAGTTTTCCACTGTACCTGCTGTGCGGCAGTAACCCGACAGACTCCAAACATACGTTATTAGTATTTTTGTCCATGTTTCATTATTGCAATGCTGCTAAAGGTTAGAACATTTCTGTTCCATAAAACATACTTAAAGATTAAAAATGGAAATGTTAGTTATCATTTATGATCAACTGATTTTATGATTAATTTGAAAATGATTACATTTAAAATTTCCTTCACAGAAACAAAGACCAAATGGAAAACAGACCAGACAAATTGACAAGAAAAGGGGCATTGTTGCTCTTGACCTCTTCCATTCCTCTACTGCATACACAAGACAAGGAGTGACCCATATTTAATAAATGGGTGGTTTTCAGTGAGCATCTTGTTAGGCGATGCTTTGAGGTCATTCATGACCACTCATTCACGCTTGAGTGGTTGGCATCTTGTCTAGGCGAGCCATTTGATTGGCTGATAAGAATGGAGATTTTTGAGTCCCATTAGTTTTACTGACTGGCCTAAGATCAGATCAGGGGAGGAGGGGAGAGTGTGTTTGAAATACCTTCATACACACACACACACACAGACACAGACATATATACACACTTACTCAGTCTTGCTGTTGCTTCTGGTTCTCGCTCCCATACATGATCTTTGAAGTTTTAATTTTGGTCTTTGAAGCCTACCTTTCCACAGAGGCTTGTATGAACCTACCAGTGTTTCGGTGAGTTCTGACTCTATCTAGTTTACTTTCTTCTCTCTTGGTTGGAACTTACTTTAGTATGAATTTCAAAGAATGCTTAGCTGCATCCATTGTAATTCTCACATTTTTCAAGTCTTTAAATTATCATAAGCAACTTTGCTGTGCTTTATTTATTACAATACCCTTCAAACGTTTGGGGTCAGTAAGATTTTTTAAAATACATGTTTTTAAAGAAGTGTCTTATGCTGAACAAAGCTTCATGTATTTGATAAGAAATACAGTAATGTTATGAAATATTATTACAATTAAAAATAACTTTTTATTTTCAATAAATTTAAAATGTAATATATTACTTTGATGGTAAATCTGAATTCTCAGCAGCCATTACTCCAGTCTTTACTGTCACGTGATCCTAAAATGAAAATCCTAAATCAGCATTCTAAAATGCTGATCTAATGCTCAAGAAACATTTCTTATTATTATCAGTGTTGAAAATAGTTTTGCAGATACATTTTTGGAATCTGTGATACTTTTATTTATTTATTTATTTATTAGAATTTTTGGACGAATAGAAAAGTTTTACAGTACAGTGTTTATTTGAAATATATATTTTTTGTAACTATGTAGATGCTTTTACTGTCAATTTGATTAATTTAATGACTCCTTAAAGTCTTTTTTTTTTTTTTTAAATCAAATGTAAATTCATATCCCAGTCACATTTTCTTTGTTAAATAAACATTTCTTACACTATCAGAAAAAGAAAATATATATATATTTTTACATTAACAATGTAATCAATATTTTATGTTTATTAAAGCCAAGTATGACTATCATCAAGTTAGCGTTTTTAAGCATTTTACATTTATTACAAAATAATAACTCAAGGCAGTAATAATTGAAACAGTATATTTTAAATGTGAACTCATGTTCAGCTATTCTTTTTTAATAGTTAACTTTTAACTATTTTTGAATTTTTCGTATCATCAGTCATCAAAGCTCAGTAAATATTGGTCACAGACACTGAGATTTACTTTAAATTATTTTAAGTCTTATTTTGACTTAAAGTGTTAGTTGTTTACTTACTTTTTAATTAGTCTTCCCATTAAAGCCATTATATTGTTCATTCAGACTGATTCGCGGACAGGGGAGGTGGGTTTTATCGCATGATCCAATCACAGCCAAACATAACCAGTGATATCCAATCATATCACGATGGAGGCATTGCCTCCTCTCATGTTTTTTCCCCCATTCATTCTCAATTACCCTCCACCAAACTCACCACACTTTTTAGGGGGTCTGTTAAAACTCAATGGGCTCAAGGGAGGCAGGAGAGACGAGGACTCCTGCTGTAACTTAAGCTGCTGGTGTTGCTGTTGGACAATGTTTCTTTATATACTTATATTACTTATACTTTATATACTATTTATATACTTTTTAATGTTATATTTTGTAATATTGGAATTGTTTTATTTTTGTGCTACAAATTTTTTTTCTCATCCAATATTTTGAGGAGGCAATGCCTCTCTTGCCTTCTCGGAGGAAACGCCCCTGTCTCTAATATAGCAGATCGTTTGGAAAAGTGAGGATAGTTATGTATATTAAAGAGGAAATTGCTCTGTGGTTTGTGTGTAGAATACTTTGCAAGTTGGCCTGTGTTTGCAGAAGTTGGTTCTTGCTACAGCGGCATGGAACTAATAGTCATAAAGCATTCTAAAATACAACTGTCTTCTTTATATTTCTCTTTGCTTTTCATGGGACTTTACACAGCAGATTGCATAGTTTGGTCCATCAGTCTTTGCAGTGCAAGTGTTTCCTTGAGTAACTTGGGGTCTAAGGCTAACTGAAGGATTGTCTCTCTGTGTATCTCATTAGTGTAGCGATTTGAAAGCCATCTGGTCAAGCATCATTCCTGGAATAGAACTGTATCCATTCAGTGTGATAAATAAAATGCCACCACATATTTAAATGTCGTGCGTGTGGCGGTGCAGGCTGTAGTTTTGCTGCAGTTTCAATCTTATTTTAGTGGAGGTTTAGGATTTCAACTGTGTGCTCTGTTCCAGCATGTGAAGAGGGCTCTACTCAACAAGGCTAAACTTGGGGCTTGGGGCTATTGTTGACTCCGGAGGTATGCCATTGTCTTAGACAGCCCGCCATTGCTAGGCAACCCCAAGTCTAAGAGTGTGGCATCCCGGAAAAAGAGGGATCAACTCTCCTAAACACCATCGCACACACAGACCATATTATTGAGGACCTCTAATAGAAAAAATATTTTATATACTAAGATGACATTCACTAATAACTTCCACTTAACCTAACCCAAGCAGTAATCCTGTTAACATTTTTAGATTTAAAGCGAAACATGATTTGCCCGATTTATGAGCCTTTCAACAACCTAAATGTCCTCACAAGGGAGTATTTGACATTTGAGGACATTTTAAAAAATTCGGCTCTCACTAGTATAGCCAAATGAGTGCCTACATACTGAACAGTAAAGGATAAAGACATAAATCCAGTGTTTAATTATGTGTGTTTTTGAGTATGTAGTGGGAGGGGAGAATGTTTTGGGGGATTAAAATGGCTACAAGAATGGGGTGGGGTCTTGTGAGGGGAGTCCTTGGAATGAATGTAATGGTAATCATTCTGTTTACAAGAGCCCTAGGGAACATCTCTGACGAAGAGGGAGAGAGATTTTATTAATTGATTTCAGTGTCTCCTAGAGCTGTTGCTAACTTTAAAACTAGCATGTTGTGTCTGTGTCAACTCAGATTTTGAGGAGCAGTTGTATGATAACAGAGTGACAGGACAGACATTCAGACACCCTTCCTCTCAGAGCTCAGAGGACACGTCAACGACCCTCAGCCGATCCCCTTCCTCACTCAACAACAAGAAGACGGAGTTCGTCTTTGTGGTAACTACTTGTATGCTGTCTTATTAGCTCTTTCTCTGATGAAACTAGTAATTTTGGTTTTTATTAAGTCCCTGGATTCTGACTTGTGTGCCACCAACAATACTCATTTGTTTTCTGTAAAGCATTAATGTTTTGTGTAAAGTTTGCAAATCTAATTAGATGTGGTTTGTCCCCTGAGTGAAAATAGCTACAGGCTTCTCTGTGTCGGTGGTTTTGAGAATGTAAATAAGCCATAATTTAAACATCCTGCCAAGAAATCTGCTAAAAAAGATTAAAACTCAATTCAGTGTTTGAACATAAAGAATATTAATTATTAAAACGAAAATAATCATTCACATTTACCAAGATGTAGTTGTAGAACGAACCTCAAAATCCATATTTAGAAATAAAGTGTTTAAATGAATACATCATTTGGGTAATAAAAAATCAATACAAAATTATAAATTAATCATATTGTTTTTTATTCATACTCTCATTTTATTTCTCTCTCTTTAGCCTGCAAATAAGCAGGTGTGTGAGGATGAGACCACAACATTAGGGGTCCGGGCACAGGACCCGACCCCCTGTGGTTTAGAGAAGTCACTTCTAGGCTGGAATGCATCATTGAATCCACCTGTTTCAGAGAAACCTCGCTGGTACCTGGGCCGACATACTCCAGCTCACCTTGTACCCATTGAGATCACAGGTTGGCATACTGTCATGTTGAGTGTATCTGTATACTTCTAAAGTTTTTTTAGAGTTTGGTGTGTTTGGAGGTGTCATTGATGTGTAATTTATGTTAAGAACCTTTCACAATTTATTAGCTGTTTGCTTTTTTGATTAAATGAGTCCATATAAAGTGGTGAGAATGTTTTGCTGTGTACAGCATAGACTGACAGAACAATAGTGTCACCTTACTAAGAAATGCAAACTAAATGGTCCTAGGTTGCCTGAACTAGTGTTGCATGTTTTAGATCTTGCAAATTTAATCACATTATCATCACCTTCATCATCACCACAGACAACCCTGTCTCTCAGTTCTTCTGCTCTCTTTCCAAAGAGTTCACAGATCAGATACGATTTCTTATGAATGTATTTAAAATGTTAAAGCATTTGCTCCTCTCTCTAGCTGTCATCCTGTTTTTTTTAAAGCAAGACATCACTTTCCCTCTCTATCTCAGCTGTCCCACACCCATCTTCCCCCTGACTACCTTCCTGCTCCCCTCTCTGTCCTGGACATTGTAGAGAGGTGGCTGTATCTGTTAACACAGATAATGCTGTGCTTAGGCAGCCTGGAGTCTGATTCCCAAAGTGGTGGTGCTCTTCACCCGCTAAAGATAATGAACAGGTAGCTGTTGCCATGGCAACATGCAGCTCTCCCTCCTTCGCTTAGCTAGGAGGTGCAGAAAAAGCTGCATAGAGTGAGAGACAGACAGAGAGTGAGTGAGAGAGAGAGAACTGTAGCGGATGGGTGGGAGTAACAGGGACAGAAAAAGAAAGGTTTTTTTCCACCTCTTTTTTGTTGGTATTTTCATGAATGAAGCCAGGTCACATGTTGGGAGGTAATTAGGTTTCGTTGGGAGAGATGTTTTCTGAGAGACAAAAGGGGTATCCATGTAAAGAACATAGTGAGAACTGGGTTTAATTAGAACATTATGTTCAGTTCTTTTCATCTTTGTGGAATGGTGGACCATTTAACATAGCACTCCCTCCTGCACCGGGTGTTTAAAATTATTAAACACCCAGTCAAAGCAGTTCTTGAAAACACATCAGCATTGTATTGTCCCACAGAAATGATAGAAAGTTACATAGATCTGCCATTGGGTAGTGCTTAGTCAATATCCAGAAGCTCTTGTTTTGATGTATTATCCAGTGTCCATTGTCTGATTTCATTTCTCCAGATCAATCAGGCACCATGATCAAGTCTCCAGCTAACCATCTATCTCATGTTGGCTATTGCTTTTATCCATAAAATATTTTTTTCATAAATGACCAAAATGTTTGTCATTGCCTTTACTCAAGTCTGATTAGGCAGTCATAGCTAATGTTTTTCAGCCTAATCCTAACATGTATTTAATAATATACCTTTTATACAATCGTTTTAAGGTAACCTAATTTATCTGACTTAAGACTGTCAGTTAGCCTGACAGCTGGTATCTCATATCTTGCCTCAGGCCAGTGCTTTGATAAGCACTCCGCACAGCGCAACGAACTGCGGGCCGCCTTTAGAACTGATTCAGGGGTCAACTCAAAGACCGTTCGCCGCCCGAGGAGTGTGGTTGCAGGCCCTGATGTCACGCTGCACTGCCAAGGTGACTAACAGGAAGTTAGGCAAGTTACTGACAGGGTCATAGAGTAAAGGAAATAAACAAGAAAAGGACAATGGGCACTGACCAATGATTTCCACCTAGAGTAATTTGTAAATCTAAAATCTAATGTTTGTTAGAGCCACACATAGGCTTTGACAAACTTGTTTTAGTTAACAATGTTCTGAATGATATCTTTTAGAATCTTTAAAAAAAAGTATCTAAGTATAAACAGCAAACTTACGTTTTAAATTCTTTTTTTTAACTATTTTGTCTTTAGGTGACAGCAAAATTCTTGCTGTTGATCTAATACAAGGTGCCTGTTCTCCTGGATCCTCTCAACCCAGATCTTTGGAGCCAACCACCGAGAACACAGGCCAACAGCATATTCCCCTTCGGAAGACCCGGAGTGACCTGGAGTACAGTGTCCCCCCATCCCCAAAGACCCCATCAGGCATGATGGATCATGCCACTCTTATGTGCCCAAACCCCTCCTGGAATGGCCCAAAAGGTTCTACTTTTTCTCCTTCCTGGAATGACTCTTACAACTATGCCTTGGTTACCAGCCCTGCTTCCAAGCAACCAATATCTAAAACTGGAATGCTAACACCTGGAGGTGAAGGAGGTGGTCTTATCTGTCCATCCCAGACCAGTTCAGGCCTCTCCATGAGCTCAGGGTCACATTCCAGCTCTTTCACCTCCATCTCGGAACCATGTGGACACCGGGTGTATACAGTGTCCACACAGGGGGGTGGCATTCCTGTAGGGAAATGGAATGACACTGAGGGGGCAGCTTCCACTGCATGCACAGGAAATAACAAAAGTGAGCAAGAGAAGAGATCAGCCCGGTCCAATGTCTTTAGGTTCCGTGAACGTTCACTTTCAACACCAACAGACTCTGGATCATTTTGCTCAGCAGATAATATATGTTCTCCAGGTGAAGCTGTCCCTGTTGTTCCAGAGGGTGAGAGTTATGCCCTATTATATCCGAGCAACAGCTCAGAGGATAGCACGAGCACTGATAATGTTTCTGTGACCACAGGTTCAGACTTTCTTCTGGATGGTCGACTGAGGTCACGCTCACGTAGTATCTCACTAAAGAAATCTAAGAAAAAACCACCACCTCCAGTCCGTAGTGTATCCCTGATGAAGAACCTATCAGAGATCGGAGGAATGGGCTCCTACCACAGTGAAGGGCACTTCAGAGATGGCAGACCCAAAAGTCTCTTTATCCCTCGGGATCACCATATTCAAGATTCATTCCAGCCAGAGTTCCTAATTGTCAAGCCTGAGGACGACACAGATCAGGTCCACAGTAGCTTGGAGACATCTTCTGATATTTCTCAACCTGCTGACAGGGATACAGAGCTTGGGTTTCCTCCTCACTGGCAGCTCAACGAGTGGAAGTCCAACAATGATCCCTACCACTCACTGTCGGGTTCAAGCACAGCCACAGGTACCACAGTGATTGAGTGCATGAAGGTGCGAGGTAGCTCAGAGTCCCTAAATTCACCCTCAACCTCACGAGCCACATCTCCATCCCTGCTCTCCATTGAGGCTGAGACCAAGGTATCTCCCTTCAAGCCCCCATGTCTCATGTCCCCATCCAGTGGCTACTCAAGCCAGTCTGAAACTCCAACCCAAACTATATCAACCACCCTCATCACTGGACCTTCTCCAGTTGGCTGCAAGATGCGCCCAAAGATTCCAGAACGTAAATCTTCCCTCCCAGCTTCTGCAAAGGATAAATCACGTTCACGTCTTTCATTTGAACTACCTGCAAACTCTCAACTGGATCTGTCCTCTGTCAAACCCAAGCTAAAAGCCAGCCGACGCCACTCAGACACATCTACAGCCAACAAACCAGGTAAACTGAGCCCTAGTCAGTCTTCACTGCCTATGGTTACAACAACAGACTTGCGAAACATCCGACTTCGTTCAGTAAGCCGCTCAGAACTTGAGGATAGTCCTGATGGCTCTTCTGACATTATAGAGGAAGAACAAAGTCGAGATCTCAGCCCTCCCATTACTCCCTCAAACACAAAACAGTCAAAGCCGCCAGTTGCAATGAAGCCGCCTCTACCTAAACGACCCATGAACTTGATGCTTAAATATCCCTCATCCTCCCCTCTGGCACCTGAATCTCCTCCATCTTCCCCTGTGGACCGACCCATGCCTGTGGGTAACATCTATATGGTTGTAAGAAAGCCCAAACCTAAGAGACCAGCTCAGTCATCACTCGGCACATCTGCAATAGCCCCACAAGAGCCACTCCACAGCCATGTACCTCCTCTCCCTGAGTTTGATCTAGAGCATGGGATTCCTATTGAAGAAGATTTTCCATTCCCAAGTAGCCCAGAGAGAGAGGACAAAAGTAAGACTCTTCCAAGTAGAATGACGATATCCTGTTTAGCGGAATTAGACAAAAGGAAGCCCAAGATACCTCCTCCGGTGCCGAAAAAACCCAATGTCCTTCTTCTGCCCTCTCCAAGCATCCAGACCAATGGCGGAGCAGAAAGGAAAACTCTACTCTCCGACAGCATCTCCCAGTCACCTACAGGTCCATCAGCATCTGACATTGAGGGTGATTTGCTTAAAGATGAAGATCAAGATGATCTTGCAAGGGGTCATGGAAACAAAAAAAATTCAGAAAGTTTTGAGGCCTTTGGAAATCAAGAGAATGATGTGGTAGCTGAAGAGGACAGTTCAAAAGATTCAGATATTCATCAAATTTCGGAAAGAGAGGCACCTTCAGCAGAGACAGTAACAGGTTAAACATTTGTTTACATTTTCAGTTAAGATATCTTTTCAGCCATAGTCAGTTCGGGGTTTCATTTACATTCTTCTATGCTGCTTCACAGAAACTTATGCAGAAACAGAAATACTGGAAGAGAACAACTCTGCAGTTGACAAGACTGAACTACACATTACAGAGGAAACGGACGATGATGTTTTTGTCCACACACCCACTACTCACACCACTGAGGACCTCTTTACCATCATACACAGGTAAAATTTGTACTTTAAAATTCATACTGACACTTTATTTGTCTGTTTCTCTCTAACTAGAATTTCTTTGGCATAATTTGGCACAATGAATACATTTGCAGATATGGTCTTGTACTGGATTATCTGGGACTATGTTTTCCAGTGCAGAGGTCACCAACTAATTTTCCATGTCCAACTGAAAAAAATTATCAATATAACATGTAAATTGATTGCTAAAAATGTATTTTTTATTAATTTTATTGCTGACTAATTTATGAAAATCTGTCTGTGATGCCTTCTAATTTAAATCATCTTTCTTTGTCCAAAAATACATATTTAATACATTTATTGATTAAATAACAGTAGCTCATAAGGTAACATAAATAGGAAATGGATTAATTAGCCAGCCATCATAAACTCTTGCATCCAAACCTGGATTGTCACTGCTCTGTGGTTTATTGCAAATCAGTAACTCTTAAGGTGTCTTTAATTAGGGTTGGAGCTAAAATCTGCAGGCCAGTGGCCCTCCAAGTCCAGATTTTAGGAACCCTGGTGTAAACGGTTACAAAACTTTTGCATTGTTTTGCCTTTCCTAGGTCAAAGAGGAAAGTTCTTGGTCGCAAGGAACCAACGGATTCTTTTGGAAGCAGGCAGTGTCTGGTCTCACCTGTGAAAAGCAGTAGCACAGACTTCCGAACTCTGGGCCTAGGGACCACTCCTAGGTCAAGCTCAAGAAATGATAACTTTATGGCTCTTCTCCAGAAGAGAAGCAGCAAAGCTAGCAGCGGGACCCGAGTTTCTGCCATGGAGTTGCTGAAGAGCACAAACCCCTTGGCACGACGAGTCACAGAGTTCTCTCAGTCACAGCCAGATGGGAGTGCAACGAACACACCAAAACCAGCTCCACAGGATCAGTGATTCCACTTGTAGAGAACCACATGCTGGATATCAATATGGCTGGTTTTCCATTACACTCCACTGCCCATCTAAATGGTTTAATTTACAAAGACCTCATGCTGAAGGAAATTAAGTGGGTTTGAGTTGTTGCTTTAAGACAAGGGGATCTCATTCTGATGGTGTAAGATTTTTGCGGAGTATAGTCGGTATTAATGGAAACTGAGCCCACCACTGATACAAAATAGAAATCTGTTATTCTGGAAATCTGAATTCGATGATAAACTCTTGAATGGAAACTGACATCAAGAAATATTTTCAGACTGTTCACTATTTTAGGAGCCCAGCCTATATTTGTGGCCTAAGCCTGCTCTGCCCACTTCAGTGGTGAACTAGAAAGTGTCTTAGTAGGATAATTGTATTTTAATAGACTGCACAAACTCGCACAGAGAGAGGAATGTATGACACAAGTTGGAAACATTCCACAAAGGTTGTAAGCAAGGTCTGGTACCCCTTAAAATGAAGCACTTTCACCAGTACAGGAACTAGTTTACAAGACAAAAAGCTATATTTGTTATTTTCCATTGTTTCTTTTTCGTTTTATTTTTTCAAGAAAATATGAAAGGCCATATAAATGTCTTCTTGAGTTTATTTAATCTGTAAAAAAAACTATGTATACGATATATATATATATATATAAGAAAATGTAACTGCTTGATCAAAGACTCAACAGACACAAAGCTGTCTATATCTGTGACTATTCTTGGGAAACTGCCTATTATTTTATAAGCTCACAGCACACAAGGGATTGAAGTAATCATATTGAACCATCATAATGCAATACACCTGATCCCACATCTAGAGATCTTCCCACACTGCCAAAAGTGTAAACAGACAGCACATAGTTATGCTTGTGCACAACGTACAACAAATCAAAATTGTCATAGACAAAACATACCTTAGAAAAGAACATTTGTGGACGGTGCATGAGGGAATAGCACAGAAAGTGATAGTCCATATGTGGAGGGGGGGGCATTAGACTACAGAAGAGGATCCAGTAAGTGTTACCAGAGGGTCATTGGTTTGGTTCTGGCTGTCCATTGTGTAAATCTGTCAGTGGTTTCTTTGCAACTCAGGAAACCCATCATGGCTACCGGTCCCAGTGCATAATCTCTCAGAGATTTCACTCGACTACACACAAAGTATCAGGCAGAAGATTTACTAAGGCCTATGGATGGTAAAAAGGTGACCGAATTCATATTTCTCTCCACATTGTTTCCAAAAAACCAGACACTTATGACCACAATTCCAGATCATCTCTCAAGACATATGAACATTCAAATCCAAGTGCAAAGCTTCTCACTTTATGTCCATTTCAGACTATGCATCAAAGATGAATCAGACTTGCCCTTCTGTCGGCAATGGCAATGAACGCCTGTGAATGTTAAGAAAGGGTGAGGCAGAGCTCAACAGTGTTATGTTTAGGTTCAATTTTTGACCAAAAAGACCATAATAGAGAAGTAATTTTTTAATGGTTGTCCTCCACGAAACTGCAAGACCGGATTGTAGATCGACATTTGAATGCACAAAGACTTTGATCAAATGTGGTAATTCACTCAAGGACTTGAGCAGGTCGCCTGTGGTAAACTGATCGTCATCCTACATTAAGGGAATTTTGGAGACTACTGCAGACGGAGGGTCTACAGCTGGCAGCCGCTGGGACAGAGACTGCTTATCCTTACCATTCCTTATGAAGCTCCCCTTCCTCATGTGACTGTTCTTTTGGCTCCCAATCAGACAATGGACAGAAACTTGGTGCTATTGAGCCGGAGCACCCTCAGCAGTCCAGGAGAGGAAGTGCTTGGCAAAAATCTGTTCTAAATCTGGAACAAGATCAAGTTGGATCTTGTCTTGATGTTCATCTTCTCAGACTAGTCGTTCAGGTATTCCGACAATATGAAAAGCATAACGTGAAAAAAGAGACAGAATACCACCACATTAAAATAGTGTGTAACACTTGTTTTAAATATTTAGTGAATGAAAAAAAGTCTGACAACCAGTGTTTATTTGCCTTGTACTCTGGCGTGAAGCCTCTGTGTTTTTAAATGCCTTGGTATTGCACTTCCGTAGAAGTATGCAGTTTCTTTTACCCTTTTTAGGATTTACTACTATAATATTTATCACTACTCTTGTGTACTCTGTGCTTAACCCTATCAATGTCAACAGTACTCTCACAGGTACAAGTAAAAGAGAGAGGGAGGACAGTGGAAAGAGATGGTATTATATGGGCAAAACAAATGGAACTCAAGAAATGTACCTTAGTGGACAGTTAGAAGCCTTGTGCATCAATAATGTAAATCCCAGGGAGGGGAGACAAGTATCCATCGGAGAGACCTATATATATATATATATTCTAATCACATTAGAAGTGTTTGACAAACTGATCCGAAAAACCAATTCCTCTCTAGAGTTTTACTGGCTTCACTCAAGCCGTTTTTTCTTTCCTCACATAGCCGATAGGGATTCATTCTGAATCCCATTTCAGTACACAGAAAAGAGTCAAATGTGCCAACTAAGGGAGAAAAAAGGGAGTCCGGAACAAGTTTGTTAACAACAATCTGGCTGCTGTCAAGAGTAACCAACAACTTTTAATCAATTCTTGTCATCACAAGCTGACAACTCCCTGCATTACACACAAGACTCCAGTTTTTTGTTGCATTTTATATGCATGATAAGACTGAGTATAGTAGTCCGGCACAATGGTCCTTTGACAGATTGCCAGAATGGAAAAAGCTTTAAAATGTTTAGATTGCCCTTGTTCATTGGGAATAAAAGAAAGACAGGGTGGGAAGGCAAGATAATAATGAGAATTATATTTTTGTTATTTTTTCCTTGGAAAGACATATTTTAAAATTTGCATATTATAGACCTCACCCTCCAGCAGAAAAGACGGTTGCTGAGATCTCTAATCAGCTGAAGTATGTCTTGCCTATGTGGTAAAAGGTATATCATTAAAATAAATTATTTTTCTTGCATAACAGTCCTTTGCACTTGTGGTGGTGTTTTTTCTGCTTTAATTTACACTATACACATTCCTTTTATTGCATATTTAAATCTAAATTTGATACTCAAATTATAGAAAACTTTTTGTTTATGAGGATTCTAGGCAGGATTGAGATCTTAGATCAGATTCCCTGACCAGACTGAGACCACACAAAACATTAGTATTTCCACAAAAAACTTACGTAATCGCTTCCATTATGAGAATCTTGAAGAATATTGCCCCCTTGTGGGTTTATTTTTACCCTTCATTTCTGCTGTTTATCAAACGCGTGCAGCGCTAACAGCCACAGCCACCGCAGCACTTTCATAAACACCTGTTTTTTTGAAAAGCTCAAAAAGGCAGCATTTATTTGATAAAAAGTAAAAACAGTAGGCTAATATTGTGAAAGATTTTTTAAATATAACTGTTTTGTATTTGAATATATTTTTAAATATACTTTATTCCTGTGATCAAAGCTGATTCTTTGATCGTTACTCCAGTGTCACATGATCCTCCATCATTCTAATATGCTGGTTTGGTGCTCAAGAAATATTTCTTATTATTATTATCAATGTTGAAAATGGTTGAAAGTGCTACTTAGTATTTTTGTGGAAACAAATATTTTTTTTTCTTTGAAATAGAAATCTCATAAATGAATGTGAATGTCTTAATGTCATATTTGACAATTTAATGCATCCTTTCAGAGTCCACTTTATCAAAAATAAAAAATTACTGACCCCAAACTTTAGAACAGTAGCATTTACCAGAATCTCTGAAATGATCTCATATATATTTTTGAGATGAACTACTTGGGATTTTCAGATGTGTTTTGAGATTATTAAATCAAATTTGCTATAACTGCAAATAATAAGATATTATAAGATTTGGGGAAAAAAGCCTATTTGTTGACGAAAATATAATTTATTATTATGATATGACTTTAAGAAAGCATTATATTAAAATGCATTATATGTCTTCACACAAGATTTTGAGCATTAATCGTATAACTCATTTGACAGTTCAGGAATATGAATTTTTGAATTATACACAGATGATACACTCCCCATCAACAATTCAAAAATGTCAGCATAGTGCTTGTTCTAGTATTTTAATCAGATCAAAAACATCATGGAGCAAAGTTCAGTTATCATATTGCAATTACTACCAAGATAAAAGCTAGCCATACTTGCACTGACTTGAACCTTCAAACCTTTGTTTTATGGCATGCGCAGTTAAGGAGGTGGGAATGGGAGGATACGTGAGACCTGATCCCAGCCACCGGCACAGCCCATACTAATGCATTCCCAGTGCTTCCTGGTGCTGTATCAGAGTGAAGGCTGTGTGCTTGTCAAACTCTAAGCTGCCAGTGGCACATTTCCTGTTGTTGACAGGCGAGGAGCACAGCAAAGGCTGCACTGAGCTTGCATTTTATCAGCTGGAGTGCACACAGGCACACTCAGAGAGCACCCTTTCACAGGAAGAGCTGCTATCACTTCTCAGATACACAGACGCAGAGGAAGCACTGACACTGAACCTCTTACCAACGGCCCAGAAACAGGAGCTGCTCCACAGATGGACTGACTCCCTCCATCCAGAGTTTGACTGATCAAAAAGTGGGATCTGCTTTTTTGTTTTTGTCTGTTTTCCCCTGATCTGAGTGTCTACCCAGGAAGTGTTATGGTTTTGTTCTACATGGGATCAGATAAAACCTCATCTACAATCATGCAGCCTGAGGACCCTGTTCGCCAGGACATGCAGTTCTACTATGTGGTGAGTAGGGGAATTACCTACAGGTGTATGCAAATGTGTATAGGTTTTAACGCTGACTCAAACTTGACGATTCCCTACAGGTAATTTTTACATTTAAAAAGTATTGTAAACTAAAGTTACTCTGATGCTGTCTTATATTTTTCCTGCAACGATATTATTCAGTAAACCATGTTCTCAACCATGTCCCCTATTGTAAGCAATCTACATAAGCATTGCGCCACTGAAATATTTATTTCTCTCTCTTCATTATTCTTGAGATGTGGCAGTAAATATTAATCATTAAAAGCATCAGTATAAACCAGCATTAATACCACCTGTTTTGGGGTCAGCAGCATTGGTAAACATGCTATAAAGTAGGCTGTATACTTCTGCACTTTGATCCATGATCCAGCAACCATTTTTGAAAACTGGTATAAAACTAATATCTTGTTTGTTGTACTTACAAGTTTGAACTAAAGGATCTTAAAATCTTACAAAAAAAAGTTTCAGTATGTGTATAAATGTTTGTAACAAAGTAGCCCGTGAGTACTCCAGTTTGGCTGCTAATGATAATCGTGGTTGGCGATGCAGAGAGCGCAGGTTCAGCTCTGGATGTGGATGCTCCGTTAACATTTGACCCCAAATTTCTCCTCAAGATCTGTCCCTGCAATTCACACGAACCGTTTCTGCTAAATGACATGTAATGAAGTTTTAGAAGGACGATTAATTCAGAATGAAGGCTTTGTTTCTAAAGGTTGATTTAATAGGTTCTTCACCCGTTGCGTCAAGCCAATCCGAACAGCGCAAGTTTAATTAAATTAATTGGACGTCACATGAGCTAATGAGCCAATATAGAGTACACACGTACTGAAATCTCAGGATTCACGTCAGCTGATCCGATCATTTTGTTGCTCTTGGTGGTAAAAGCCTAAGTAGAAATAGATTAAGTTGCTTTCATGCTTCAAAACAGCATGCAGTGGAAAAGTACAAAGATTTGATGGATTGGCCAACATCTTGGACAGTGTATAATATAATGAAGACCATATGCTGTGAGTGTGGGGGAAGGGGTCCCCCTTCTATTTCATCCTGCTGTCAGCTGTTTGCAGATAGCCATCAGTGTTCGTTAGTAGAAATAGGACAGGTGCAAAACCAGCATTTCTGTAGACATCTGCGCTAATTTATGCACCTTGTCCCACAGCATTTCTCATGACATAGTTTTTTTTTTTATTCACGTTGTGGCATTGCATTGTAAAGAGCTTTTAGTATCATTAGCAAAGGTAAAACACGCAAGAGTCTATTCTCAGAGGAGACAAAGCAGGGTTAAACTTTAGAATGTTTTAGTGAAATATGAGGGGGAAAATCCATTTTGTTCTCTTATTTTTTGTTTTCCTTATCATTTTATTAGATTGGGCATGCTTGCTTATCAATTTCATTTCATTATCATAAGGCTTATGGTAAGGCAACAAAAAAGGATAAATATTAACAAAGCCACGAGTGTGAGTTATACAGACAAAGAGAAAATAAGCCTTATCTTTTATCTCCTGGTGTCACAGCTTTGCAGTGTAATGTAATGATGCACTGAAATGGAACTTGCAGTTCAGTATATGTTGATTCAGCAGCTGCTCTGATGGTTTCAGTGATTTTGTTCAGTCAAGTATTCATCAGACTGATTCAGACTGATAACGGAGATGTCAGATGGCAGATGGCCAAATGTCTAATGGCATTTTTGCACGCTTGAAGTGTTTGCACGCCACAAAGTTCTAAGCAACAGTCAACCCCTTCACAAATGGTCTATGCGATGGTCACTTCAAGGAATTAATTTTAACGTTTATGATCATGAAAATTCAGAGTGGCAGGTCATGATTCATTTTAACGCTAATGCTGGCATTTTAACGCTAACTTTCATCTCTAAGTAACCCACAGCTTGAAAACTGTGGTTAGAAGTCAGCGTGGAATCAAAATTCACCTTTTTTGTTTTTTTTCTAAATGCTTGTAATTGATCCTATTATGAAGGATTCATCCATGCATACATTTCATGTTTTATTTCTTTTGACCTTGTATTTTTTTATTTCAATTATTTTAACTCATTCTCAACTGCTCTTTGGTGATGTATACAGACTTTCGAATCATTTAGTACAACTGATTGCAAACTCGCATTCAGATCTGCCTGAATCCAGTGAACAACTAATGGGTAAGAAGAAACTCGGATGTAAGTCACAATACAGAAGACCTGTCACTATTTCCATTACATCTTAACTCTATACTTCAAAGCTTATCACCAGTTTCCTCAGTGAGCAATTACATGACTCAAAACATTTCAAGTTGAAAGGTTTTTATCATATGATTAATGAACATGAAAGAACAAAGGATGTTTGACATTCTGAGAACATCCTTTTCCTCCCCTCTTCCTGGTACATTTCATGGTCAAGCCCGTTGAAAGGTATGCCCACTAAGTGATGTGAGGTCTCTTGAAGGACAGCAATAGCCTTAACAATGATTTTAATTGGAAATAATACTACTGTATTATCTGGGGGATTTGTGGAAAGGCCATTCTGTGGAATGTGAGTGTTCAAAAGTCTTGCCTTCATTAGAGAATTAGAGCTTAAATCTTCTCTGTGATTTGGAATTTGAAGAGCGTGGTCTAAGATGCTTGCGTTGCATCACACACAAGTCAAAAGTTGCCAGAAAGACTTTAAAACCTTGTATCCTCTTGAGAGTTTACAGCTATTTGGACCATACTTGCATGTATTTGAAGTTTCTGACCTAAAAGACAAAGAGGGTTTTCTTTTTTACAAGTGTTTTTATAGATTATTTTTGCGCGTAATTTTAAACCTCAAAGCAAATTCAATCTTCTTTTTTTTTAATTTATCTTCAGACAATGTGTCACCATCTCATGTCAAAAGCCTCTGCAAGCTAAAAGGGAATCATTTTATGTGTTTTATTGAAAAAAACTCGATGAGAGTAAATTGGATAGCTAGGATTGAGTTTACTTTATAAGCAATAATGAAAGTCAACTGAAACTAGAATGTGTGGGACCAGGGGTCAAGAGGTAAACTCATCCAGAAATGGAGTGCACTCAACCAACAGACATCTAACAATCAGTATTACATCACTGTTAGCATGTATAAATTGCCAATCGCAAATTTAAATGCAAATCGATTGACTGATCAATAACAAGCAGAGAGTGCCGATCCAGACTATACAGTGATTGCAGCCTTTAGCAATAACGTTATGATGTCTGTCCCAAATGCGATGCCTATATGGTGAGATTGATTGCTATTTCTGCCTGTTCGGAAGGGCTGGTCATCCACATGACATAAATAAATCTGTTACATGATGAACAGATATATTTGGTTCCATTTGCTTGTTGTTTAGTAGATGTTTTTTATGCAAACTGAGTAAGGTAAAATTGGGCTAAATGTTAGATCAAATTACCTCAAATTTAATTTTGTTGTTGCATGTGATGACCTCGAGGTAAAATTCACAGTTCATAGTGACAAACAGGTGTTTAGGAAAACGTTGTGGTACTTTCTGGTATTTACTGTTTAAGGAGAAAACACTAGTACCACCATACTCAGGGGTATTATTTATTGTGGATGTCAGTCAGTGGTAGTTTCTTCAGCATAATGGAGCAGAACCGTAGAGAGCTGCGCCGATGGGTGGAGAATGTCCTGTTTAGAGAAGCATGGCATCTTTGCTGAATGTTTTTGTAAATGGCATTTCCTCTCCATGACCTCTAGGGATCTTTTGAGGAACAGCTTGATGTTATAATAAAGCACAGAAAAGATAAGAGGATTGAAAGGATAAAAGAAAAAGGAAATAAGACAAATTATGACTCATGTTACGCAATCTGTCCTCCTGTAATGGTGAAATGAGACCACACTGGCCAACACACACCTTGAATTTCTGATTTACTGTGTGACACGAACGATAGAAGCCAAGGGAATCTTTTCTTTTGTACTGCTGCTCAGGATATGTGTCACTTTGTGTTACAAACTATGAATCAAAGTTGTCTTAGGAAAGGCATTATCATTTAATGCATCCGAGCCTTGAAAAATGGATTCTTTCATTTTAATGCAGATTAAATGCAACATTCTGCTACATTGTTTTTGATTGACTGTGATGTAAAGTAAGACTTAACATAACAGAGCTCAGTTAGAAGTTAGCGTGGATATATTTATTATGGATGTGTGTGTGATTTGTGTGTATTTGTGATTGTTCAGTAGTTCTAAATGTATATATGTACAGTAGCATCACTGCTGATTATAGTCAGGTTGAATCAGGCAGTACCATATAATCTATAATATTGTTATGTGGAACCTGAGCATTGCTCCAGATATTCACTGTTCTCTCTGTTTTCTCTCTTTCCGTCTCCACTCTCTGCTGGTACACAGCTTCTCATTGCAAGAGAAAATAAACACCGTACCAGCAGCAATCCGAGTGCTTAAACATGGATAATTTCCCCTGTCTGTGACTGTACTGCAACATGAATGCTAGTCATCGTTACTGTTTCCACCTCAGCATGTCTAGACAGAGCTTTGACTCTGCAGAGGACATGATCTGTACTGAGAAATGTATGAGGGTAGCAAGTAGAACGGGTGAATGTCATGATTCAAAAGTGTATTCAATAATGCATATATTTTTTTAATTATATTTATTGTTTTTTTTTTAATGCCAGAGATACTTGAGATACTGTGGATGAGATTTATTTTTGATGGTTTGTGTGTTGTAGAACTTCTCAACGGTGACCAGTAGTAGGCAGTGCAGTCAATAGCTTTAAATTATAGTCAGCTAATAATTTAGACCACTAATTACACTAAACACAGGCGTTATAACCAATAGCTTTATGATGCATTGATTTACCAATATTAACTGATAAGTGTGTAAATTCAAATAAGTCAGATTTTTTGTAGACATCATGGGAATGTATAAATTTAGTATGTGTCACTCTTTCTGCATCATCTGAGCATCCGCATTAAACCTACACATGCTGGATTTTACTCCTGTCTGCTCTTTTGGGACAGGTATCCATCCTGTATCAGTTTCATATGATCATATACATCTAACAGCACTGTTACGGCTAAAACAGGAAGAGAGCATCCTTGATGTCAGGGTCACAGGTCAAACAGATGAAACTGAGGGGCATTTCTCTTTTAATGGCCAGATACGAACATTCTTATGTGTATGGAAAACCACTGGGACAGTCATCAGTTTTTGGGAGAATGAGAGTCCAAAGATTTTCATGGTGTGTTCCTGCCAGTGATTTATTGGATCTCATATATAAACACAAATCAAAATGAAATGTTGCTGTTTTCTTATTGAAGGACGTCATTGAGGATGAATATTTTCTGAATCTTACACAGTACTCCTGGGACTCAGCCAAAAAGGGTTTATGTTCAGCAGCCTTCTTAAGTGATTAAGGCTCTTTTGGCAGTCCTGATGTTGTAAAAACAGTATGATTGTGGATGGATGGTATAAGTGATAAAGACATCTGGACTGTGTTTTCATCCTTGATGGAGATGGAAGAATCTCCAGAGAGCTCAAGCACGTCCAAGCCTTGCAGATGGTAAATTAATGGCAAATCCATGACATGCCGCACACAGCCTCACACCACATTCCAAATGCATTATTCAGAGCTGCACATTTATCAGCCTTAAAAAATATGTCTACTAATGGTGGCACTGTAGCTATTTTAGGTCAAAGAGGCCTAGATACCTGGAGAAATCTGTTGGCATGGCACTTGCTTAGCTGGCATAGCAGAAGACACAGACAAATATCATCCACATCTGTCACTGTCAACATCTACAGTAGGCCTACTAATGAACTTATGGTGATTTATGTGTTGCTAGTAAAATGTCCATCAGTATATACAGCAACTTTTGAATGAACATCAATCCAGAAAGATGGTATACACTCTCAAATATAATGGTTCTTTATTGCAATCTGGAGCCTTTAAGGTCCAAGGACACTTTCCTTTGCACAAAATGTGCTTTATAGTGGAAAAGGGTATTTAGATGATTAAAATGTTCTTCACATTCTTTTAAGAATTGTTCAATGATAGGTCCTTTGAGGAACCCAAAATGGTTTGGTAACACTTTAGAATACTGTTTCTTACTTACTGCATAACTAATAAGGAATTATTGAAGAACTAACAGGTAATTATTCATTAACACTTAACTCACTACTGTTAACTACTAAGGAAGATGTGTTAACTAATCAGTATATAATAGATTTTTATGATTGTGTTAAGTAACAGTTAGCTAATCAATAACTAATGTATTCTGTTATACCTCCTGAAGAACTACTATTAATTATCTACTATTTAAGGTTCAAGAAAAATAACTATGAAATAACTACTAATGAACAGTTATACCCAAATAGTCACTATAATAATCAGGTTGTGGCCCACAAATCAAGTACTTGAGAAAAAGTACAGATACCCCATTAAAATATTACCCCATTAAAGTAGGCCTATTCATTTTCAAAACTACTTGAGTAAAAGGACAAGTACAAAGTACTACTACAGTAGCAACTTTGTTACAGTCCACTACTACTATTATTAGCCCATTATGGAAATGAAATATGCGTTTTGTTTGCTGCACACCCAAAAGGACTCATTACTATAATTGTACATAAGTTTTTGCCTGTATGGTAAATTGTTTTGTGCGCATGTTCTGTTGGAAATCAACTTCGGAAAGGAACCTGTAAAATGGTGGACACTGGAATGAAGCTGTTGGGTCATATTTGTTTTTTAGTCTTGGGTAGTTTTTGTGTTGTGTTAATGCCTACCCCCCCCCCATTTACTAATAGGTTCACTTTAGAATACTGTTTCAGGTTGTAAGCAATTCCTGCAGAATTATCTGATAATTCTTTATTAATTACTAAAGGGTTCACTATATTTTCACTTAAGAATAGGCCTACTGTTTCAGGTTCGAAATAAGTCCTGCAAAATGATTAGATAATTCTTTATTAATTACTAATGGGTTACCTGTATTTTCACTTTCCCTCAGTCCTTGCCTTACATACAGGAATTGAATTAATGGTAATATGGTATATGCTGAGGAGGCATACGTACTGTATGTAAAATATAAAAACTAAGGGAAGTTATCGCATGGAATGTGATGTGTGTCCAGGCTTGAATGAAGACTAGTCCGGATGCTACTAACAGTGCTGCTATCCAGGAGCTCCTCGCTAATGTTCTCAATCTGTCACTCTGTCAGCTAGCCACACAGAAGTACCCTAATAGGATAATTTGCTGAGCCAACAGCCACTGACCAAACAAACATCACAAATATACACTCACTCACCCACACAGGCACCACTAGTGGAAATAATGATGTTATTCAAATGATTACAAATTAAGCATGCATAATGAAACACCTTGCTCATTCAAACTGTATGGCTTATTATAAAGTTATATTATCAGTTTGTCATCTTAACCCATGTCTCTTTTCAAGCTGCACAAAATTTCACAACTAAGCTAACGGTTTTGTTCCCACATTCATGCAAAGAACTATTAAGTTTTGACATAGTGTTAGGGTTAAGTCATGCCTCGCCTAGAGCGAGTGAGTCAGAACTGCCACAGGTGCCCCTTCAAAACAAACTGGTGCATGACACTGACTCCTGGCACTTGAGCTGACATGAGCGCCACAGGTTTATGCAAGACCTGATTATCTTGTTATCCATCATGATTTGAGAATTATTTTATGCAATAGAAACTAGTACTGGGCAACGATTAATCGCGATTAATCACATCCAAAATAAATATATATGTGTGTGTACTTTGTATATTTATTATGTATAAAGACACACACATGCGGTATATATTTTGAAAATATTTACATGTATATATTTATATTCATATAATTTATATTATATATTAAATATGCATGTGTGTGTATTTATATATACATGGGGCAGTCGTGACCTAATGGTTAGAGAGTCGGACTCGTAACCCAAAGGTTGTGGGTTCGAGTTTCAGGTCTGGCGGGGATTGTAGGTGGGGGGAGTGAATGTACTCTCCACCCTCAATACCACCCTCATTGCCCTTGAGCATGGCACCGAACCCCCAACTGCTCCCCAGGTGCCGCAGCATAAATGGCTGCCTACTGCTCCGGGTGTGTGTTCACAGTGTGTGTGTGTTCACTGCTGTGTGTGTGTGCACTTTGGATGGGTTAAATGCAGAGCATGAATTCCGAGTATGTGCTACCATACTTGGCCACATGTCAGGTCACTGTCACATAATAATTGTACACAATACACACACGTGTACACAACAACTTTTATTTTGGATGCAATTAATCGTTGCCCAGTACTAATAGAACCAAACTTTAAAAAAAAAATTAAATTAAAATATTTATTCAGCAAGGATGGATCAATGAATGCATAAAAAGTGACCGTAAATACATTTATGATGTTACAAAATATTTCTATTTCAATAAATGTTATTTTAAACATTCTATTCATCAAAAAATCTTGAAAAAATGTATGAATGTTTCCACAAACCTTTTAAGCAGCACAACATTGAAATATGTCTTGAGCAGCAAATCAGCATCTATGAATGATTTCTGAAGGATCATGCGACACTCAAGACTGATTAATGGAGTAATAGAGTAATTCAGCTTTGCCATCACAGGAATAAATTAAATTTTTTTAAATATTATAAAATAGAAAATAGTTATTCTAATTTGTAATAATATTTCACAACATTACTGTGTTTGCTATATTTTTGATAAATGCTGCCTTGGAGAGCATTAAAGCCTTTAAACATAAAAACTGAAAACTATTTCTTCTTCAAAAACAAATGAAACTCAATCAATTACTCTTACCTACCCCAAACTTTTGAATGGTAATGTTTACCCAGATTTGACATTTCAATGTAGTGTCAGACTTTTAAACTTTTCCCACAGTATTCCCAGTTTTGAACAGACTGAGCACAAAGACTCTTACAGTATCTTGCCTTCGGCTGAAAGGTTATCATGAAAAAGTGGAATCTGTGTAACAGATAAAATTGAGATCTGTGAGGTCAGCACAGAGTTGAAAGGTCAAGCTTTATTTGTATGAGCTCATCAAGAGGCAGCTAGTTGTGTGAGATTTATCACTCCACCTTCTCCCTGAAGCCCTCACAACTATAATTATTTTCTTCTTTTCCTTTCCTGCTGTCTCTGTTTCCTCGTTATCATGCTCTTAATTTTTTCCTTTGACCTGACTGTTGTTTTCATTTCTGTGAAGAGGACAGGATTTCAACAGGAATGCACTTGTGAATACACGGAGAAGGAAAAAGGAGTAGAAAGCCTGCAGTGGGAGGTGGGAAGGGAGGACAGCGTGTCTCTAGTGTTTGTTATGCTGATGATGAGTGACAGTCTGACCAGAGAACTTGTTCAAAGCTCTGCTGTATCGGTTTCAGACTCCTCCTCCTCCTATGCTCTACGTCACAGTGTGACGTTTGCTCTTGGCAACCCCGTGGCTGCACTCTGATTTACATGAGTACATGGCAGATGGAGAGGACAGACCTCTCTCTCGCTCTTTATCCGTCTCTGCTTCTGTCTGTCTGTCTCATGCTCGGGTCGGATTGGCTATACCTGTCTGAAGAGTCTAAGGAGACTGCTCTTATTCACAGAGTGTGTGTTTCTGTCAGACACACTGCCCGTCTCCCAGTTTGCAGGTAGAGTGAAAAGTGTGTGTGAGAGTCTGTATGCGAGGTAGTTTTTCAGAGATTGTGGCTGCAGTATGAGACTATAATGAACGTGTAGAATATATTCAGTGAATATGTAAATGTAAAGATAAACAGTATATGCTTGGGGAATAGTGTCCTCATAGTGTTTATGATGCCACTGTTTGCCACATGTGTTTGTTTGAGATGGTGTATAGTGTGTTTTGTGTTTATGTGAGTGTGGCTAAATCTGGATTTCACTTGTTTAACCATAAGCTACTGCATACTGTTTTAGGTAAACATATAAAGTCCTTCCGTTGTGTATGTGTACTTGTTTCTTGAAGAAGAATATGGATTTATAGTGTATATCTAAGGGTTAGTGATATGATACTTGTTTTTTTCTTTGTATAGATCAAAATAGATTCAAAAATGTAATTCATACAAGACTGACTTGAATACATCTTTTCTCTCATAAATATGTTTTCAGTTTCTGAATTAAGATAAATGTTTGATATTTTAGTGGTGCTTAAAATATAATAATAATAATATAAAACTGCTTACTGTAGGTGGTGTAATGGCTGATTTAATGTATTGAAATAAAAAATATATATATATATTATTAATTATTATTATTATTATATATTATTATTATTATAATTTTTTGACAGTTCAAAGTCAGTGTGTGGACTATTTCAGGGTCATTATATTTTTTTAATATCAGATTTTTTTTTAACTTTAATTAAAAAGGATGTTTTTTCAGGTTGAATGGAGTAACTCTAAGTAAACATTTAACAATGCAAATGTAATATTTTTTGTTAAAATAATTTAATTGCTTTAAAAAAATGTTTAAAAACTTGTACTTAAAGTGCAAAGCTATTCGAGGAAAGTATTTTGATATTTTTACTTTTTACGATGGGTACATCGCTTGTGATTAAATCAGCGTTTTTTGTAAAAAAATATTTTCAAAAATGTCTGAGATCATTAAATGTTTTTTTGTTTTTTTTATGATATCAGACTACCTACTTTGTCACTGACCCTTATTTAAAGAGTGACCGTTTTGCCTCGTTTTCGTTTTTGCTTGATTCTATGACATCCTTGCGTAGGAGACAAACCATAACAGAGATACAGCAGTCTCTTTCTCCCACTAAAACAAGAGCATTGTGCTTGTTTATGCATTCTTTACCTCCTCTGAAGTGGTGTTTAACATTTTTTCATGTCAGTTTCAGTGACCTTAAAACAAAAAAACAGACCTCAAATTCCTTAGGATTCAGTTTTCCTTTGTTGGCTTTATCCCATCAGGTACATGAATATAACCACTGATGAGGCCACCAGACAACATTACACATAGAATAATGAATTTAGATTCTTGCTCTGAGGGAACTTCCTTTAGAAAAATAATTGTTTTGTAGCTTAGAGATAATCCAAAAGCATGTCTTTTGTTTTTGTTATTTGACACAGTATAGCTTAAATGGATAATTCCGAAGGGCTGACTGCTGCTATTTTATTTTCTCTCATTTTTCTTTCAGTTCTCTAAATGTGCAAAGAGATCAGACTGGGATTTGGTGTGTTGCTCAAGAACAGAGAGGTTCTCTGTAACTTTCCTTTGTATGGACATTTAGCTGTTTATCTTCTCACACATAATTATGAGCTCATATTTATGCACATTCACATGCATCCAAGCGCACCAAAACAAGCCATTGATGTAAATGCTCACCAGATGTAGTTGAGACTGGATGCACAATATAAGTTTATTGCTGATGTGCATATCATACTCGTCACCATCACAAGAATAGTCTGATTGTGTTCCTTCAGTAGTAACACCAGGATTGTTACTGGCCGAACTCTTATACAAGCACTTGGAAATTATTTAAAAGGGGCATCTGGGAACTATCAACTTGTTTCTAAATACAAGTATTTATATCGAAATTCTCTTGAGGGACCATGAGCCAGGTTTTAAGGATCAGGAGACAAATATGGTCAGGGCTCAATAAGTATGAAGTGGAAATCGGACAAGAATTCTGAAAGGAAATAAAAGCATGGACTGAGAAAGACTTTTTAAGGAATAAGCTATTGTTTGCTTTGGATGGCTAAGAAAATATCTTCAAAGTGAAGCAGTTTCACAAAACTGTTTACTTTATTGTTCTAGTACTCGAGTGGTCTTGCAACAATATTTATGGACCTCTGATGTTTTTGTCTGGGTCTTGTCATGCACTCAGGTATGTCTGCACTTGGATTAGTTGTCTCAGACATGAATACAAGAACCTGATTTAAACATGGACGTCGTAGCAGCCTGTTATTTTCATGTTCCCTGTCAAATAAATTTCTATTTGATATTAGAGGAACATTTTTTCAGCATAATATACACTCAGTAATAACCAATGATAATCCAAATGGCTATGATTTTTCTCAGAATTGCCAAACATAAAAAGACACAATTATGAGATCACAATTACCTTTTTTTCTGTTATGGAAATAGGCTTCCATACAATCATGGCTATTGTATTGTCCAACTTGTGAACTGGTCTTGTGTAAATATGTGTATACAGTATCTCACAGAAGTGAGTACACCCCTCACATTTTTGTAAATATTTTATTATATCTTTTCATGTGACAACACTGAAGAAATGACACTTTGCTACAATGTAAAGTAGTGAGTGTACAGCTTGTATAACAGTGTAAATGTGCTGTCCCCTCAAAATAACTGAACACACAGACATAATGTCTAAACCGCTGGCCACAAAAGTGAGTACACCTCTAAGTGAAAATGTCCATATTGGGCCCAATTAGCCATTTTCTCTCCGCGGTGTCATGTGACTCGTTACAAGGTCTCAGGTGTGTTAAATTTGGTGTTATCGTTCTCACTCTCTCATACTGGTCACTGGAAGTTCAACATGGCACCTCATGGCAAAGAACTCTCTGAGGATCTGAAAAAAATAATTGTTGCTCTACATAAAGATGGCGTAGGCTATAAGGAGATTGCCAAGACCCTGAAACTGAGCTGCAGCACGGTGGCCAAGACCATACAGCGGTTTAACAGGACAGGTTCCACTCAGAACAGGCCTCGCCATGGTCGACCAAAGAAGTTGAGTGCACGTGCTCAGCGTCATATCTAGAGGTTGTGTTTGGGGAAATAGACGTATGAGTACTGCCAGCATTGCTGCAGAGGTTGAAGGGGTGGGGGGTTAGCCTGTCAGTGCTCAGAGCATATACCTCACACTGCATCAAATTGGTCTGCATGGCTGTCGTCCCAGAAGGAAGCCTCTTCTAAAGATGATGCACAAGAAAGCCCGAAAACTGTTTGCTGAAGACAAACAGACTAAGGACATGGATTACTGGAACCATGTCCTGTGGTCTGATGAGACCAAGATAAACTTGTTTGGTTCATATGGTGTCAAGTGTGTGTGGCGGCAACCAGGTGAGGAGTACAAAGACAAGTCTGTCTTGCCTACAGTCAAGCATGGTGGTGGGAGTGTCATGGTCTGGGGCTGCGTGAGTGCTGCCGGCACTGGGGAGCAACGGTTAATTGAGGGACCCATGAATGCCAACATGTACTGTGACATACTGAAGCAGAGACTGGGCCGCAGGGCAGTATTCCAACATGATAACGACCCCAAACACACCTCCAAGACGACCTCTGCCTTGCTAAAGAAGCTGAGGATGTCTCCAGACCTAAACCCTATTGAGCATCTGTGGGGCATCCTCAAATGGAAGGTGGAGGAGTGCAAGGTCTCTAACATCCACCAGCTCCGTGATGTCGTCATGGAGGAGTGGAAGAGGACTCCAGTGGCAACCTGTGAAGCTCTGGTGAACTCCATGCCCAAAAGGGTTAAGGCAGTACTCGAAAATAATGGTGGCCACACAAAATATTGACAATTTGTACATTTTCACTTAGGGGGGGAATTACTTTTGTGGCCAGCGGTTTAGACATTAATGGCTGTGTGTCGAGTTATTTTGAGGGGACAGCACATTTACACTGTTATACAAGCTGTACACTCACTACTTTACATTGTAGCAAAGTGCCATTTCTTCAGTGTTGTCACATGAAAAGATATAATAAAATATTTACAAAAATGTGAGGGGTGTACTCACTTCTGTGAGATACTGTATATATTATTTAGGTGTTTATCTTTTCATGGACTGATGGAGCTTCCCAGATACAGTCTTGTCTCATTCTCAAAAATTTCTGGTCTCCTCCCTCTAGGGTCTCAAGATGTGCTCGGGTTAGGGTTTGATTATTGGGGGTTAGAGTTTTTGTACTGGATATATTTTACAAACACCCTCTGCTGAACATTTTAGAGGGCTTTTGTAACTAGTTGGGTTTGGGTCAAATATGGGCTAACCCAACTATTGGGTTAACAATTTAATTTAAAATTTTAACCCAAGAGTTGGGTTAGTCCATTTTTGGCCCAAAGTTGGGTTGAAGCATCCCAGCATTTTTACTCTAAAATTAGCTTAAGATTAAATTAATGATCATTGTCTTTACCAGCATGTACTTAATTTAATATGAATCATAACACAAGAACATTAAAAAAAGCCTTTTCTTCATAATTTTTAGAAATTACCCAAGGGTCCTGATACATCATATACTGTAGGATGTGTGTTGTGTTTGTTATGTCTGTTTGGTTTTATGAAGGCAAGTGTTTCTCACAAAAGCCTTTGTGTCCAGTAAATGAGCACAATACTCCTGATGAATGATGGTGGTTGGTTTCAGTGGGCTTTGAAGTATGGCGTAATGCTACATGTGTTTGTGTTTTGCTCTTCCCTTCATTCCTGACCTTCATGTCTTTGTTTTAAAAGAAAGAACAGTGTATGTGAGAAAGAGAAGGGCATATGAAACAGAGTTAGGGAGGAGGGGAATAGGAAAAGGACTTTGTGGCTTGCATTGCCCTGAGGACTCTCTCATCCTCCCACCCTGAAATTGCATGATGCTAATGAACATGTTGCTCAGCCACAGTAGTTTTTATGATTTGTTGTTCTTGTAAGTACATCACTTAAATCGTATATCTCAATGATCCTGCAAAAGATAAGGGATGTTTTATTAAGTTCCATAATAAAAAAATCCTCCTTAAAGGATTAGTTCACTTTTAAAAAATCTTTTGCTGATAATTTACTCACCCCCATGTCATCCAAGATGTCCATGTCTTTCTTTCTTCAGTCGAAAAGAAATTAAGGTTTTTGATGAAAACATTTCTCCATATAATGAACTTCAATGGGACCCAAACGGTTCAAGGTCCAAATGACAGTTTCAGTGCAGCTTCAAAGGGCTTTAAACGATACCAAACGATGAATAAGGGTCTTATCTAGCGAAACGATCGGTCATTTCAAAAATAAATAAAAAAGTTTAAGTTTTATAAGCACAAATGCTCGCCTTGCTCTGTTCTGTGATGCGCGTTCATGACATCACGTAATACACAATGACGTTGAAAAGGTCACGGTTGACTTAGGCGGAAGTACAGAGTCAGTGTTTACAAATGTGCGGAAGGAGGACCATATACACATTGTGGCGGGAGGAGCCAACGACAGACACAGTGGGCGTGGCGTCAAGCCTCGGAGAGGTTTTTATTAAACAATATTTAAAATAAAGTGTCCAAAGGGGGAAAAGTGTCCAAAATAAACAGGGATCTGGTGTCCTCGTTGTGCTACGGGGCTCGTGAAGGAGGGCAGTGTTCAGGAGGGAAGGGTCCAGGTAAGGGGCGGAGTCCGGCGGCCGCACGCGCTCCCGTCTGGAGGTCCCGGGGCGCGGGTGACGGCGGCTTCTGTGGCGGCTTCGTCCAACTCCTTCCTCCCCGGGTGCTCGACGGGATTCCACGGCCCGGCGTCCTTGCCCGACGGCCGTATCGCGGGTGCAGTGTCGGCCGGACTGCGGGTCCGGCCGCTCGCGTCTCTGGCGGCGGCAGGTAGTTCCCTCTACGCTCCCTTTCCTGGACCCACGAGGACACCAGCGTGCATGCACGGGGAAGAGACCGGTCTCCCGAGGAGAGGCGCGCTCGGCGTTTAAACGGCGGCGGTGATGAGGCTCCATTCACGTCAGGTGCGCCTCATCACACGCCGCCAGCCCTGCGTGTTCAGCGCCCCTCCTCTCTCACACACCCACTCCCGTCGGGAGCCTGGTGAAGGGCGGCGAATACGGGACGGGGTGGTGATGATGGACAGGGGGGAGGCAGCCGACTCGTCACATTCCCCCCCCCAAGCGACATCCCCGTCCGAGGGTCGCCGCCCACGCAGGAGTGCTACCTTCCTCAACCAGGCTCCAGCGGTCGGAGTGGGCGGGGCAGGGATTCCTCTCCGGGCAACGCTCCCTCTCGCACCGCGCCGGAGCCGGGACAGAGAAAGCGGGTTTTAGTTGACAGCCTCAACCAACCACGGGGTAATGATGACAAATAGACAGAATGTCACTTACCCCATTGGTGGCTGTCCCCGTCCTTCCTCCGTCCCCGTACGGGCTCTACGGCTTCTTGCGAGCGAGAGGGGATGACGTCATCAGATGTTGCCCAACTGCGCTGTCTAGGCTCCGCCTGCCCGCATTCTCCACCACTGTGGCGGGAGGAGCCAACGACAGACACAGTGGGCGTGGCGTCAAGCCTCGGAGAGGTTTTTATTAAACAATATTTAAAATAAAGTGTCCAAAGGGGGAAAAGTGTCCAAAATAAACAGGGATCTGGTGTCCTCGTTGTGCTACGGGGCTCGTGAAGGAGGGCAGTGTTCAGGAGGGAAGGGTCCAGGTAAGGGGCGGAGTCCGGCGGCCGCTCCGTCGGGAGCCTGGTGAAGGGCGGCGAATACGGGACGGGGTGGTGATGATGGACAGGGGGGAGGCAGCCGACTCGTCACAACATATTCAAATGTCTTTGTGTCAGTTTATCGTTTAAAATGCCCATTTCGTGTGCGTATCCTGGGTGTTTTAATATTAAAAAGCCTACTGACTCGGTACTTCCGCCTACCTCAACCGTGACCTTTTCCACGTAATTGCGTATTACGTGACGTCACGAACGCGCATCACAGAACAGAGCAAGGCGAGCATTTGTGCTTATAAAACTTAAACTTTTTTATTTATTTTTGAAATGACCGATCGTTTCGCTAGATAAGACCCTTATTCATCGTTTGGTATCGTTTAAAGCCCTTTGAAGCTGCACTGAAACTGTCATTTGGACCTTGAACCGTTTGGGTCCCAATGAAGTCCATTATATGGAGAAATGTTTTCATCAAAAACCTTAATTTCTTTTCGACTGAAGAAAGAAAGACATGGACATCTTGGATGACATGGGGGTGAGTAAATTATCAGCAAAAGTTTTTTTAAAAGTGAACTAATCCTTTAATGTTTGAGTTTACAATGATAGCTCAGAATACATAGCATAAAGAGATGCTTTCAGTCACACCAGTTTCTACATACATATGAAATACTGGTATCAACAAGGTGTTTGATGGATCTCATGTTGTTTTCACTGATCTCTATTATCATCCAAATAAACAAAGCACAACCTGTGACCTCTATCCTTTATTTGACACTGGTTGGCATCTTGCGTGACCACAACTTGAGTGGAAAGTGACCTCCCACATGGACACAAGGAAACAGATTACAGACACACTCCTGCTTTCAATTAAACCCTAGTAAGATGACAACACACACACATTTGTTTAAGCAGTGAAAGACCGGGGCTTTACAACCGCAGAATCAGGCTAAATGGCCTGTCATTAATTACTCACCCTCATATCGTTTCAAACCTGTAAGACCTTTGTTCGTCTTCGGAAAACAAATTAAGATATTTTTGATGAAATCCTAGCGCTTTCTGACCGTCCATAAACAGCAACGCAACTACCATGTTCAAGGCCCAGAAACTGCAGCTTGTTTGCAAAGAAAGGAACACACATATGCGTTGTGGTATTGTCGTGAACACACATCGAATTCTAACACGGAAGAGAAGAATTTGTTGAATAAAGTTGTTGTATTCTCCTTGCTTTATAAAATTAAAAAGTTTAATCACTGATGTCACAAGGACTATTTCAATGATGTCCTTACTACATTTCTGGGCCTTGAACGTGCAGGGTCAGAAAGCTCTTGGATTTAATAAAAAATATCTTAATTTGTGTTCAGAAGATGAACAAAGGTCTTACGGGTTTGAAACGATATGAGTGAGTAATTAATGACACAATTTTCATTTTTGGGTGAACTATCCCTTTAAGTGTACTTTAAAACGTGATACATTAAAATTGGATATGTACACTTTCAGGATGATATCTTTCAGTAAAAGAGGACAAGACATTATATTCTGATGTTTTTCTAGCATTATTCAAATAAGCAATGAGGTTGATCAGCAGCAAAATTCCTTTCAGTAACTGTTTTGGCTTTCGGTTCTTCTCATTGTCATCACATCAGATGTGCCAACACATATGACTACACACAGGATGTATGCTGTCAGAGGAATTACATTAGGTCAAAAATTTACATTAGGTCAAAAATGTCCTCTAGCTATTGTATGTTTACCCAATACAGTGCTGCTGCCAAGTCTAAAAGTAGCCACCCTTGAATCCAAATTAAACCGAGAATCTCAAATAGTGTTTTTCTCATATAACATGTTTTAAGTAGTTAGACCTTTAGGCTTTTTGTGTTTTTAGTAACCCAGACAGGGCCTTTTAGGGCATGTTTATCCAGATGTGTTCCTATTAGGGAGATATATCTAAAACTATGAATGTCTAAAAATCTCTCTTAAGGACTGTTGTGAGTGATTTCACACCTTTTAACCCCAGCTTTTGCTGCACAATATTTGATGGTCGGTTTGTAAGAGGTGTGCAAAAACACTTTAACTGCAGTATATCAATTTCAGCAGGGTAAATCCTGCTCTTGGCAATACACCTTGCTGCAGAATTCCAGCTCTGATCAAACACATGTGAATCAGCTTCCCTTTAAAATCATAACCAGGTTTGATCGAGCTGGTCCGCAACCAAACTCTGCAAAAAGGCCTGTTGAGACTAATGCGTTCACTGTTTCACTTCTGCTTTCTTTTTCTTTCTTTCTCTTTCTCAGGGTGACCATACGTGGGCCACCATGCTGGGGCAGAGTGTGAGGCTTCAGCCGGTTTCCATCCAAAGCCTCTCAGAGCTGGAAAGAGCACGTCTGCAGGAGGTGGCCCTTTACCACTTGGAAAGAAGGGACCTGGACTTTAAGATCAGCATCCCTAGAGGTACACTTCCTTGTTGAAATATCTTGTTTTGTGATGACTGGTAACCATGCATGACAGAAGTAGTGCATAGATTTAAATACTAAGTGATAAATCGCTTTACATATAATAATCATATCTAGTCACAGTCTAGATATCATTATTTCAGACAGATGCTTATCGAATTCCCAAGAAATACATGCAAATATCACAACCCAGTCAATTCAGAGAGATTTCTGAGGGATTTCCCATAGTAAATCTAACAGATAAGACTTCTGAGAGGTGAAAGTGAGATTTGTGAGATGGAGTACATGTCATACCAACAGAACATCTGAATTGTTGCACGCCAGTATTGGGGTCATGACCCAGAAATAGGTTCCAGGTCACTTCGTCATAGACAGCAAAGGGAAAAAAAAATCTCTGAATCCAATGAATAAAATGTAATCAACCATATTATCTTGCATGGTTATAAATAGACTTATCTCTCTCTATTATATGCATATCTTTTGTTGTTTATGCCAAAGACTGTGTCTCCAGTCAATGTATTTTAAAACCAATTCATCTGTCACTTGGTGGAAGCTTCCAAATTAGGCAAACGCCAACATGGACAGATTGCGTGACATGTCCTTATCCCTGATATCCAAGAACAAAACTGTGTGAAAAATAAGACAGTACCACTTAGCCCAGTATTTGTTCCATGTGTTTGCCTTCTGCTGACGTTTATGCAATTCTAAAATTATCATTCGTAATGTTGTTGAGCCTTTGCAGCTCATTGGACTTATACATTTCATAAAACATTTTGATAACACTTTAGAATAGGGAAAACTTATTCGTTAAATAAACATTAATAATTAACAAAACCACCCCTGTTTATTATTTGATAATGTGAGATGGGATTCTATTATCACGTGAGAGTCCCCTTATGTCCCACCATGGAAAACCACATTGTTTTATGGGAAGTGGTATTCCCAGCACGTACAAGCAGCTCCACATGGTCAGATCAGAGAAGGTCATCCTCTGTTCTCTATAGTGGAGTTTTCAACCACTCATCTGTGAGAAGACCTCAGCCGGCACTTTAGCTGACCCATGGGGAAGCAGCCACCACAATTTATGGGAATATTTACGGAACATTTTCCTCCCAAAGGAGAAATCTGTCAGATTGAGCCTGGTGGTTTACTCAGCCGCTCCTCTTGGAATTGTCATCAACGTGTTTGGCAGCTTTTTTTGGGGGAAGATAAATGTCCTTTGGAGAGTTAAATTAAACTTTGTGAAATGCACTTAAGCGAATTCAGAAAGCATGTCATGAGTGACTGACCTCTCTGTTTGGCTTTGGTTATTTTCTGGTTTGTTTGTGGTTATTTGAAAGTTAAGTACTGTAAACTTTCTGCATTTTGTCTGTAATATTGTGATTCCTAATCTTTGTAAACTCTAGCTGTATGCAGCCTGGAGCTGTTGGTTTGTTGCCTTTGTTTTGTTTTAGTCTCTTGCTTTATAAAAGTGGCTCCTTTATTTTGTTTTCAATCTCTGCTTTGGCCCGAAGAGATGATTTATTCCTGAATCAGGCTAATATCTCTGTTCATCGCACGCTCTCTGTTCATTCCCCTAATCATCCTCTTTCTGATGGGGGCTTTAGCCCATGATGTCTTGGCGTGTGGGGAGGGTTGGGGGCAGTTGCCATAGAAATAAACTCTCATTTCCTGCAGTCATGGGAATATGACCCCACCTAAAGCCCCTCTGCATGTGCTAAAACCCCTTTGGTTTTCTCTATCTCTCTGGACAACTCAACAGCATTTTCTTAACCTTTTTCCCCTCAGCTCAACAGCTCAGACCTCTTCTGATTCAAATTAGTAAAAATATGTCTGTAAGTTGAAGGCATAACAAAATGGAACCAACTTATCAGCATTTACAGAAAGGAAGAGGTTTGAGTGTAAACACGTCTATTGGTTTGAGTTTAAAATGTTGCAGTACTGTGGGGGAAGTTTTAACCTAGTAACAGGAACAGCTATTCATTACTTTTTTACTGTTCTCCTGAGGGCCGTATAGACAGAGTACACCAGAGTTAAGAAAACACATGGACAAAAGGTGTTTAGCTAAACATATTTTCAGCTCCAAATTTGGAAAGAATACTCTTTCTCTATAGCAAAAATTAAGGATAATTGTGGCTGTTTATCTGTAAAGGAAATGCTTCTGCTTCTAATTTTTATCTTACTCACAGCTTTCATTAATATAGGTTTTATATAGTGCTTGCTTTGCCAGCTCTGTGTCCATGCTTGGTGCTTAAGAGGTTTCACTTCACTATCAGCCATCTAAACGGAACAGTTTATTCTGGGAAAGGAAGACTTGTTGTTACATGCATCTGTTAAGGTGTTTGTGTTATGTGCCACTACCTATTTTACGTGTTGTAAGCATTAGATTTAGATTTTTATACAATACTGCTTAAAAGTTGAGTTATATTTTTTAAGAAATTAATACTTTTATTTGAGAAGTTACAGGGAAAACATTTAAAATGTTACAAAAATATATTTAAAATAAATGCTGTACATTGAACTTCCTGTTCATCAAAAAACCCTGAAAAAAAAAATGCATCATGGTTTCCACAAAAAATATTAAGCAGCACGGCAGTTTTCAACAATGATAATAATAATACATGTTTCTTGAGCATAAAATCAGCATACTACAATGATTTCTGAAAGATTATTTGACACTGCTTTCAGTAAAAATTCAGATTTGCCCTCTTTACATCTTAAAAATATTACAAATAGAAAACAGTTATTTTAAATTTTAATAACAGATGACTGTATCACTATTTGACTTGCTTTGGTGAGCACAAGGGGCTTTTAAAAATCCTTAACAACCCCAAACTTTTTTCTTTTCTTTATTTTTTTTTTTACAAAACCAGAATGCGAACTTGAAAACATATATCAATTCAACTTCCGCAACCCCAAACCTTTGAACGGTGGTGCATAGTTAAATTTAGCAACATTTTTAGAATTTATATTTTGTGTCATTATATATGTATTTTATAGATCTATACACAAAATCAACCATAATCCTGTTTTTTTTTTTTTTCTCCAGAGATTCGTAAGAGGAGGAAATCACTACGGAGAAAGTTTGACTCCTTCTCAAAAGAAAAGAAAGAGCGAGGTAAGAGATGTTTTTATTTCAATTTTCACATATCTTTAGATCTCATGCAACCTGCATGTGTATGACTAGAAAGACAATAGTTTAAGGTCTACCATCAGCCGTGTAGCTATGATACTGCATTAGCAAACTAGTCTGGCTCCATTCTACATAATTGCCATGTCTCAAGATAGATAAAAATCAAGTTCCACTTCCATTTAATTTATTTTTTTAACTTTTAAATAATCTCACATTATGGAAGCAAAATGGGTTGAGGGCGATGAATGCCTTGTTTGTCAGGCAGCATTCCTGAGCTCATGCAGTTTTGTAATCTTTGTTTAACAAACAACCAACAAGTTTAATGTCAGGTCTTCAAGTATTCTCTCTTAGAATATTTTAAACTACAAACAAATGCTAATGAAACTGCATTTCAAATTTCATCCAGATGTCAACTTATTTTTGTCAATTTATGTAACTTTGTCTTCATGACGTCATTGTTAAACCATTGCTACTGTACTAGCCTACTAATTGCCATTCTTTGGTGACGGTGGACCGAGAATAGAGACTTATTAAACGGCTGTTCGCTCAGTGGATCCTCTGACTCTGGTTGCCAGGGCTGTTTGGTGTGTCACAGTTCTTGCAAATCTCCCATAGGCCTTTAAGACACAAAGCTTTAAGACTTTAAGACGTAAGACAATTTTACATCCCATGTAGCTTTGCTTCTTTGCAATCTGTGCACCCCTGTGAATGCATGTTTCTATGTATTGTGTATTCATCTTTGTTTTTATCCTTTTGTAGGATCGTTTAAGAGGCTAAAATACTGGCTATGACTCACATACTGATACAATCTAAACGATTCTGAAACCATTCCCTCACACTGTATAATGTATAAACAGTAGAACTATGTTGTGTGAGGATACTCCACAAAGACTTAAGAGCTGTATTGATTTAACTGTATTTTAGAGTTTTATTTTTGATGTTATTTCACCATTCAAAAGTTTAGGGATGGTACAATTTAGTACTGTTTTTGAAAGAAATCTATTATGCCTTATCTTACCAATCCTGTATTTATTCGAACAAAAATATAGTAAAACAGTAATATTGTGAAAGATAATTACAATTTTAAATTTTAAACATTTAATTTACTCCTGTGATGGCAAAACTGAATTTTCAGCATTAGTTTCTCCAGTCTCCATGATCCTACAGAAGTCGATGCTAATATGCACATTTCTTCTTATTATCAATGTTTAACACAATGCTTTTTTTGTGTGGAAACCATGATGCATTTTTTCAGGATTCTTTGATGCATAGAAATTTCAAAAAGACTTTACTGTGACTTTTGATAAGTTTAATGCATCCTCACTGAACAAAAGTAGCAATTGCTTTCTACAAATAAATAATAATGAAAAGCCTTACTGACCCCACACTTTTGGTATATGTTAAAAACATTATAATATTGGGTGACACTTTATTTTGATGGTCCCTTTTGAACATTGTGTCTACAATAAGTAACTTTGCACCTACATGTCAACTAACTCTCAATAGAGTATTAGTAGACTGTCTGATTAATATCTGCTAACTCTTTATTATGATTTTGTCCCAAAAGACATTCTATTGAATAGAAGTAACTTTGCAAGTACATGTCAACTTATTCTAACCCTAACCCTACCAGTCTACTAACACGCTAATGAGAGTTAGATATGTAGGTGCAATGCTACTTATCGTCATCAGAATGTGTTAAAAGGACTATCAAAATAAAGTGAAACCAAATAGGGTGTTCATTTATATAATAATAAACTCATTAGTGCTGAATCAGTATTTAACTTTGCTCTAAGAGCTCAGACTGATCTCAGAGCGGCTCCGAAGGTTGCCGGAGCTAAAGCAGCACTGATTCCTGAATCAGTCGGATTTGTTTGGCCATGTTTCTGGAGTTCAGCCAAACGCCTGCCACCTGCAACCACAGTCAGGCGCTTGTCTCCAGTATGTGCGTCAGCTCAAGGGAGCGGGCGGGGAGGGCTGAATGAAGGACTAGGGGTGGATGGTGATAGGGTAGAGGGAGGAATTTATTTAAAGAGGACTCAATCCCCATATCCATCCAGCTTATCGGAGCACTAGCAGCTAGTGGACCAGACTAACCTGACCCTCCACTAGACCTTTAAGCCCTGGGGCAGAGATAGGAGAAAAGGGTTTGTGAGGAGGGGAAGGAGGAGAGAGGACGACAAGACTGCTTTGCTTTTGTGTTGCTTTGGCAGCCAAAACAGATTAGACCTAACCTCAGTGTAGTCTCGTTAGGGTGTTAAAGATGCTATTTAAAAGTGTGCGCTTTACGTATACATCATGTCTTTGTTCCTCCACATCTACATAAATAGTATTTCAATTACATTTTAGCTGCTTTAGAAGAACATGTTAAATAAAGCTTTCTTAGATGTAAAGCATGAAAGATCCAGTAGAAGAGTTATAAGAGAATACATATTATGTTTTAATTAGTTCTGAAATCATTTAATTAAGAAAACTGTTAACCCTCTAAGAGGCTTACTTATAGATACACAAGAGAAGCAAACTTGTAACAGTTGCTTATATATATTTTTGTTTTATTTATGTATGTATGTATGTATATTTATTTATTTACATTCCCAAATAAGTTTAAGCAGTATGTGCCATATGTAGAACAGAGCTCTCTAGATTTAATCCCTGTGGGCAGATAAAGATGTTTTTCTCCTTTGCACGAGAAAAGCAAACACATGAGATCACTTACTGAACAGCACAGGAAGAGTGCATTGAGATACTGATCATATTAAAGCTGAAGATATGTCTGAAGCATTATAGTCTTCATATGACACTTTCAAGTCATGTAAAAATTGGAGGTGCAGTATCATTTACAATCTAAAAACAAAAACAAGCCACAGGAGACAATCAAATATTCACTTAAAAATGAAAAACTGAAGGACAGTTCATGTAAAAATGAAAATTCTGTCATTATTTAATCATTCGCAACCTGTATGACTCTCTTGAAAAATCTGGCCCCATGTCTCTTCATATTATAGGTGAAAATAATAGATATCACTATACTTTCCCAGCTGATTAATAACAGTACATTTAGACAATTGTTAATACTAATTTTATAATAAAATGGGGATGTTTAGTATATGTATATGTGTTATTGAAATGGAGATTTCTGTAAGTGCAGGAGAAAAAAACTCATTTTCAGAAAACTGCTTTTAAAGATATGTATTGTAATTTAAATCTACATACGCAAATAAATCAAGTGTAATAAAATAAACTATAAAATGTGTATTTTGGATGTTTTTCTTTTTCACTAGTCTGAAAGAAGAAAAGTTATCAAAACTGACCTAAAAAAAGGTTAGGATAGGACTTTTTAGGAATTGGAGGTTTTTGTGATGACATTTGATATTATATGCAGAGTCACTGTTTACTGAAATAAAGAATAATTTTGTCATGTTTCACACACTCCCTTCCTGAAATGTAGTGTAAGACTAGTCCAAAAACTTAACAAGCACTGTATGTGACATATAAGCTTTGGAAACTATAGACACTAAATATCAAAATCTACCTATATAATTCAAATGAATTAAATAGTCCATAAGCCTACTCTCAAGGTCATTTGTTTGTTAACTGTTTGGATTCCTCCATAGAGTCTGCGCCCAAAGCATTCGGTATCCCGCTCTCCCAGGTAATCGCAAACGACCGGGCATACAAGCAACGGCAGGATGCCCTGAAAGAGAGCCGACGGGACTGTCTGGACCTGGAGGCCAGTGTTCTTCACTTCCGTGCCGAGAAATGGCAGCACAATGGAAACCGGCCGCTGGGCAATACAGCCTTCTCACCTGATGCTGCCTCCTCACCAGCACTGGAGGCCCACAGCAAACCTCCCTCATCAGCGTTCATGGACAACACCTCACGCACACACAGACGGGTCAGTTCACATTATCTTTAAAACTATACCAACATCCTCATCAACAAGTCTTCTGAAAGCTGCGGTATGTATGTTTAAGATGATTTTGATCTAGTAATCAGGAGCTGATTATTAAAACACAGAACCCAGGGCACGTTGAATTTCTAACCCAAAAAAACATCTGCAATTCATTACATATAACATCACATGCATCACGTTAGGCCTGACAGCATACATGACAACACAGTTAAGTGTGGGCTGTTGCTTTGAGAGACATCTCATACGTGAGCAAATAAAAGAAGAGGACGCTATCTACGCAAATATAAATCAGAGCCAATAAAAACTCATTGCTATCACTAACCTGGCATCATTTCATTCTAAGAACTGACCACGGTCAAGTGCTGATATGATACATTTCACAGATAAACTCCTGGCTGAGGCTTCTAAACCCAATTTGAGCACACACAAAAAAAAAGGCAAAAGGAGATAATTCACTGAACTGATCTTATTTACTCTGTCAGGAATAAACTTGATTCAGAAATCCAAAAAAAGACAGGAATGCTTTATGGAGTATGGAGTCAAAACATCAGATATTTCTTGTTTTTTTGTAAAACAGACATGTATACTCTGGAAATGGTAGCTAAGAAGTTATAATGGTACAAATTTAATTTCAAGAATTTCAATTAAAATTAAAATATTTAAAATAAATAAAATATACCATTCTAATTCATTTTAATTAAAATATTAAAATAAAACATGTCATTAAAATGAACAATCAATGAATTTATATTGTATCATTTTCTGATCATGCAGGCTTTCAGATTCATGCTTAGCAAAGATTATGATCATTCAAAACCAAAAAACAATAAACATTAATTGATTGTTCATTTTAATGACAAATAATATTTGTCTTTTTTATTATTTGTCTATTTTAATTAAAATTAGAATAGTATATTTTATTTATTTAGCAGTCATGTTTAGCAAAGATTATTACTAGCATATGATCATTCAAAACCAAAAACTTTTTAATCAGAGTTTATTAACTTTGCAACACTGACACTGAACAGCATTTACTCAACATAGAACTTAATTAAGCTGAAATAATGACACTATTGTCTTCTGTAGAACTGCTTATAGCTGAAATTGAAGTGGTTTTATACTTGAACTTTACAACATTTACATTGTTACAGCTGCTTTGAAACAATCTCTATTGTAATAACTGTTTGTTATAACTGAGCCAGACAGCAGTAGCAGCAGTCAGCGTGGTTCAGGTTATTGTTTGATGCCGTATGGGTGATTTCCATACCTCTCTCAGTGTGACTGGAGACAACATCCCTATGGGTGGCTACATATCAGCAGGAGAGAATGAGATTTACGTCTGTCTCCATTCTCTCCGCCCAAACATGGAGAGAGAAAGAGAACAGATTACGGGGTTATTCAGTCATCGTGTTGACATCTGAAAAGCTTTCATGGAAATCTGTTTACATTTATTTTGTACACATAGCATTTATTGTGTTCAGATTTTTCTCACTGGCTTTGAGCTCTTTTCTGACCAGTGTGAAAGTGTTTTAGGTGTTTATCTGTTTTAGTAGTTAATTGTAATTGGAACAGGCTTTCACTGAAATTGATGTTGTCTATTGTTTAAGCCTACATACACCGCAAACCTTCATTCATCAGTGACTATTGGCTATCCTATCCTATCTAAACTATCTTTTATGTCTCTCTTCCCACCTCTTTCTCTCTGTCAGGGAGGGATGTCTGTGGACTCCATCTCTGATATGGTTGAGAGTCAGTCCCGACTACTTGAAGCTCTGCAGCTCTCTCACCCTAATGAGCTGGAGTTGAAAAAGGCTGCTGGTCGCACACAGGCCAAACTCAGTCTCAATCCCATCTACAGACAAGTTCCCCGAGTGGTAGAGCGCTGCTGTAACCACATTGACACCTACGGTGAGTTGCAAACACTACAGCACATGTCCAGTCTTTTTATTTTAAAACTGGCACAGAAAGTTGAACTGAAATTTGAAATGGATTGGCAGGCAAAGAATTGCAATTGAAAGTAGTTTGAAACAGTAGGGAAATTTCACATTGTTCAGTTGGTCATGGTTATCTATATGTATAGGACATTTTTATGACTCCTTCTGAATCTCTAACCGATTAAACATTACCGTAAATAAAGTTGAATTAAGTAACCATCAAAGTAAAACATTTTTTTGACATACAGCACCACAAAATATCTTGCAAATTGTTTTCGTGCCGTTTGGACGTATTAAATTAGAGTGTTTAGGGAAATAAAGTGTTTTTTCACCTTGGTCTATAAAATAAAAATGTATTAATTAAATACAATAAAATGTACAAATTAAATTCTAAATTCTATATGTGGCATTAGGTGACATACTATTAAACTACAATGAAACTGGTCAAATATATATGCACACAATACATACAAATATATACCCTTTAAAATATAAATATTTAAATATATACCCTAATAAAAAAGTTACATATTTAAAATGCATTTGTTTTATACTAAGTATAGTTCAAATGCATTAACATATTTAGTGACATATTGCTCAGGACGTACTAATTAAAATCTTTATGTGGAGTACTACTTTAGCATAAAATGTGTTTTAATGTCGCTATTGATGAGGATTTTATGATCTTTGAATAATATCTGTCTGATCTTTAAAGTGTACCTGAAGTATACTTGCAATAGTTCCACTTTAGCTCAATCAAATATACTTCAGTAGATCTTTAGTTGGACTTCAGCATCATAGTTGTCAATTCCAATATTTCCAGTTTGATTATAATTGCATTCTCAATTTAGTTCTCAATTTAATACTGGATGTAAAGCCAAATACTTTTGCGAATTTAGTTCTTTCCCTGAAATATCAGTAAACTAATTTGAATACATCCTCAGGCTAATAGCTCATAACACTCCCTGGTTCGGGTTGCAAACAGAAGGTCACTCAGATGAGACACCACTCAAAAAACACCAAAATAGATATGAAATCAGGGCAATGATATATGAGCCCAGCACGTTTACTATCTCTCTCTCTCTCTCTCTCTCTCTCTCTCTAGGGTTACAAACTTTGGGGATTTTCCGTGTAGGCAGCTCCAAAAAAAGAGTCCGTCAAGTAAGTTTGTCAGTTCTAGCTGCTCTCTAGAGCCAGTTTAGGCCACATCTTTTCTCTTTCACGTGTGGCATGCGCCCCCTGTCTTTCATAATGATTCTAGAAACACACTACTGACAGTATAACACTGGCATACTGTTTAATCCTGTTCAGTGAATGTTTTAGATACTGATCTTAGCATGCACAGTGTCTTGTTTTCAAAGCTGACCTAAGAGTGACTGTGATTTTTATGTATATATTATACTGTGTTTGTACGGGTACGGGATACATGGGATACTTGAGTCTCATGTGCAGTGGCAGTTTGTTTGATGTTTTATCCTGCTGTGTCCTTGTGTGTTTTCAGCTGCGCGAGGACTTTGACATGGGGATAGATGTCACGTTAGACGAAGAGCACAGCGTTCATGATGTGGCTGCATTATTGAAGGAGTTTCTGAGGGACATGCCGGACCCCCTGTTACCACGAGAACTCTACCGGGCCTTCCTGCACGCTAACCGTATGAGCTTACAATTACAGAGACAGGCATTCACAAATCATTTAACATTTATATTATTACACAGGAATCAGGATACACAATTAAACGGTGTAATATCCAACACACTTCTCATTATTGTATCAGGTGTTATGAACTATGCTCACCTTACAAGATGTTTTGTGTTTGTCCGACAGTGTTAAGGGGGGCAGATCAGTTGACATACCTGCAGCAGTTGTTGTACTTGTTGCCACCCTGTAATTGTGACACCCTGCTGAGGCTCTTGACGCTTCTTCATACAGTACAGCAGAATGCAAACAGCTCCACTGGACCAAATCAGCAGGAGGTATGAACTGGGTTTTGCCATGGCAAGCAGTCCCCACCACTTTATAAGAGCCTTTATAATGTATAAAAAATGACAGTGATGTTTATCTCATACAGAAGAGTGGTTGAGCAATTTTCTTTAATGTGTTATAATGAGTGGTGATATCAGAGCTAGATATTATTTTATTCATTTTTAAATTAAAGTATGTTCATTTTTTTCTGCAATTTGTAATTAGTGAATATCAATCATGGTCTCTTTTGCACACAGCTCTCTGAAAGCAAATTAACCAGGTTCCCATTTAAATCCCAATTTAATTTATATACACATTATTGTTCTAAGTGCTTTGTTGCATCAGCATGTTTGTATGCAAGGAATCTTTGTGAAAAAAAAAATTCCAGAAAAAAACTAGTTTAGATATTTGCTTTAGGTTTTTGCTTTTGTGTAAACCAACAAGCCATTATTGTGTAACTGACAGTGCCAGATTTAATAATGGTGATGCTAAACAAAATATATGACAACCCCACCATAAAAGACTGTCACAAATGGTGCAATCAAATGTTTAAAATCAAATCAAAATCCTGACCTGTTTTTAAATTGGTGTTGTGATTAGATCTCGGGTAATAAGATGACGGCAGCAAACCTGGCAGTGATCTTTGGGCCCAATCTCCTGCAGAAAGAGAGAGGATCAGAGAGAGAGCTCAGCCCTCAAGCTCTGGGCATAGAAGACAGCACTGCTGTTATCTCCGTCGCCCTGATGCTCATCCAGAACCACCAACATCTCTTCACGGTGGGAGCTGCAGAATGATAGACAGTAGAGAGTGAATACCATTAAATTAATAGGTCATTTAAAAAAATTAAAATTACATTCCAAACACTCGAGACTTTCTTTTGTCTATATGGAGCACAAAAGGAGAAACTTGTTTCTCTGCTCTTTTCCATGCTAAGGAGACTGAAGCTTTCATATTCAAAAGGCCACCAGCACAGAATTTCTTCTTTTGTGTTCCATGGAAGAAAGTTATGTGTATAAATGATGAAAGAACTTTCATTTCTGGGTACGCTAGTTATTTTTTTAGGGAAAAAAACAATGGATAAAATCTTAGGCGTGCATATGATACATATGTTATAACTTTGTATGCACAGAGCTTGAAAGATGACTTTGTTGAATTCTTCTTAAGTATTCATATTCTAATAGAGGGAGCATTAGCTGAGTGAGTGGTTTTATTTCGTCTGCAGGTGTCTGCTGAGCTGCAGCAGGAGGTGCTCATGAGCCTCATTCAGACAGACCCTGATGTCATTGACTATCTGCTGCGTAGGAAACTCAGGTCAGATTTCTGACTGATAATACCCGTCTAATACCATGGCAGACGTGGCCTAATGGATAGAGAGTTGGACTTGTAACCTGAAGGTTGTGGGTTCAAGTCTCAGGTCCAGGGATTGTAGGTGGGGGAGTAACCGACACTCTCTCCACCCTCAATATATACCACAACCAATACTGAACAACCAATACCACGACTGAGGTGAGACCCTTGAGCATGGCACCAAACCCCCAACTGCTCCCCGCAGCATTGGCTGCCCACTGCTCCGGGTGTATGTTCACTACTGTGTGTACACTTGGATGGGTTAAATGCAGAGCACAAATTCTGAGTATGGGTCACTATACTTGGCCACACACCACTTCTCTTTCCTAATACAACAATCATATATAATGAATATGTGGGAATATGGGATTTTATTTGAAAAGTGTGATTTTATTTTCTCAAGGTGATTTTTTTTTTTTCTTTAAATTGTAACTTTTAAAGACAGACAAGATTGGTATGTAATTTCCATCGGTGTGCATTATTTTTGTTGACTGTGGAATTCTTGGTGTAAAAACCATATTTCCCTTGATTCTACAAATCTCCACCAGTTGGACAAACAAATCACTTCAAAATAGCTTCTTTGTGCCCACCCAATCCCATGAAATTTATAAAAAATCCCACTGTACTTATAAAGTTGTTGAATAATATTTCCAAGTCCAAGCGCCCACTATCTCAACAGCCGTTTATGAGCACAATTCATTTATAGCACAGCTTTTAAAAAGTCACGGCACTACAATCTCAGGATCACCAATATTTTATGATTCATAAAAGATGAATCAATGTCTGACCAAATGACATTTTGTTATGGAGATCAATTTTAGGATCATGATTTTGTGGCAAGCGTATATTGTCATCAGTGTTGGGTGTAACGCGTTACTAAGTAACGCGTTTCTGTAATTAAATTACTTATCCACTGAAAAAGTAAAGTAAGGGATTACTGTTCATTTTTAGGTAATTTAATTACAGTTACTTATAAAGTACTTGCGTTACATACAGTAAATAATTTCAACAGTTCTAAAAGCAATATTGAATTTGAAATCTAAATTTACCGTCTAAAGATATTGAATGCAGCGGCTTTAACCCTCCGCGTGCGGGTGCGTTCACTTTCAGATTTTCCTGATTCACAGAGAAACCTTAAATACTCAAATCAGGGCCGGCACCAAGAGGGGGCATTCGCGGGCAGAGTTACGGTGCCCCCCACTTTCCATCCTCTCCCCTTCTTGCTGAACGTGATCGTTTCGAAAGCGAAAGTGAAACCGGTAAAACAGCGCACATAAGAAAGCGATTGCACGCTTTAGCGAGCGTCAGAAACTGCACGCAATCACAGATTGCACGCTTCCCATCCCACCCCGAACCCCCCCAGCCACCACCACCACCACCCGCCACACACACACACAAAACGTGATTTGTGCCCCCCCCCAGAAATTCAAATGCCCCTCTGATGGAGGTGCCCTGGCGCCGGCTCTGACTCAGATACATATAAGGCTAAAATCAATAGAATCTAAAAATCTTGAAGTGTCTACTTGACACTTGAACGAATTCAAATTAAAAACTAATGCTTCTGATTATGCAATCCGTATGAAACTAAAGCAAGGTACAGTCTTTCCCGTGTCTGAGCTCATTATATGCAGTCACCTGCGCGCATATGCCCTCACCTAGATAGAAAAAAAAAAGTAAAATATTAAGAAAAAAAAATAATCTAATATTCATCATTTTTGAAAGAAGACCTGCTATGAGAAATTTACCTCATAAGAACAGCGCGATCTGACATTATTCAGCAGAGAAGATAATTTCTGTAATTTATTCTTTCAGTTAACGTGTTATTTTGACATAAACCTGTACAGATTTTACTAGTTGGGTTTTTCCTGAACATCTTGCCAAACTGAAATGTATTGTTTAACTTTTAAGCCTTTTTGTTATTCAGATATTTTGCAGAGTATTTCTATTTGTTAACCAAAGGTGGTTACATTTTTTTCATAAAAATGTTTAAGTATTACAGTTGTTTTAAAGCTAAAAGGCTAAAATATTATATGTTTGACTCGAATTGAAAGAATATAGAGTTTAATTTCTATTAAGGTTTATAGGGATTTTAAGATGTAGCCTAATTAGCGATTTGAATAATTAAGTTACTTATTGAGTAACTAAGTTACTTTTCAGATAGAGTAATTAGTAAAGTAATTTAAATACAATATTGATGAAGTAATTAGTAACTGTAATTAATTACTTTTTGAAAGTAACTTACCCAACACTGATTGTCATTGATGTTGTTTGATATCTGATAGATCTTCAGACACACTGATGCATGAGGTCAGACTTGACAAGCGAGTCAGTTTGTCTATGCTCTCAAACTACATATTTGTTATGCATATACTACATACAAGGGGAAGTTGTGGCCTAATGGTTAGAGAGTTGGCCTTGTAATCCAAAGGTTGCGGGTTCGAGTCTCAGGCTGGCAGGAATTGTAGGTGGGGGGAGTGAATGTCCAGCGCTCTCTCCACCCTCAATACCACGACTGAGGAGCCCTTGAGCAAGGCACCAAACCCCCAACTGCTCCCCGGGCGCTGCAGCATAAAATGGCTGCCCACTGCTCCGGGTGTGTGTTCACGGTGTGTGTGTGTGTTCACTGCTGTGTGTGTGCACTTTGGATGGGTTAAATGCAGAGCACGAATTCCGAGTATGGGTCACCATACTTGGCTGAATGTCACTTCACTTCACTTCACTTCAATGAGTGTAAATTTTTACATTTTTAAAATTTTAGATACAATTGTATACTTTATCTTTGCCTATTCAAAGGACACTTTAAAAAGGGTTATGTTTACATGGTTAATGGGTTAATTACCCTAAATTAAAGGCTGCCATTTTAAACTCATGTTTAATGTGCCTGATTACAGAGGCGAAAGGACAATAATTGCTACTGTCCAAACACTAATATTCATCTCTCCATTGTGACAGCAGTAGTAGCAGCCTGACGATGGAGACGGACTCCGGTGGAAGGAGGGACACACAGGCATCTCTGGACTCTGTGGGTCAGTCCAGTGATGACCTTTCATCCCTGGAGCCACTGTGTCCGCTTTACCCAGAGACATCTGTGATAGGAAGTCTGAGCAGTGAGGTCTTCCTCAATATTCTTCATCTTAACACCAACAGGAAGCGTGAGTAGTACAGCGTTCCTCACAATGACGCAGTAGTTAGACTGGTAATAATATCTATTACCTCCTTTTTAGAGATAATTATGTCTCCTCTACGATTAAAATTTTTTGAGGTCTTTTGAGATGTTTTATGCTTTTATGCTCACTGAGGCTGCATTTCTTTGTTGGAAAATACAGCAATAACAGTGATACTGTAAAATATTACAATTTAAAAAAAGCAGGTTTTTTTATTTTATTATATTTACCATGTAATTTATTCCAGTGAATTTTCAGCAGACATTATTTCAGTCTTCAGTGTCACATGATCCTTCAGAAATCATTCTTATATTCTGATTTGGTGCTCAATAAACATTCTTTTTATCATTGCCAAATGCCAATGTTGAAAACAGCTGTGTTGCTTAAAGGGAAAGTTCACCCAAAAAATGAAAATTGTCATCATTAATTATTCACCCTCATGTCATTCCAAACCGCTATGACCTTCGTTCAACTTCTGAACACAAATTAAGATATTTTTTGATGAAATCCGAGAGCTTTCTGACCCTCTAGTAAGGACAGCATTAAAATGGTCCATGTGACATCAGTGGTTCAACCTTAATTTTATGAAACTACGAGAATATTTTTTGCAGAAAGAAAACACAGATAACATGCACGTGTTGCTGCTAATGCACTGAAATCACATGGACAATTTTAACAATGTTCCTTGCTGGGCCTTGAAAGTTGTAGTTGTGTTGCTGTTTATGCAGAATCAGAAAGCTCTCGGATTCAATCAAAAATATCTTAATTTGTGTTGTGATGAATGAAGGTCTTATGGGTTTGGAATGACATGAGGGTAACGGAGGACAGAATTTTCATTTTTGGGTGAACTATCCCTTTAATATTTTGTGAAACTTTTTTTTCCAGGATTCTTTGATGAATAGAAAGTTCAAAAGGACACCATTTATTTAAAATATAGTTCTTTTGTAACATTATTTTTTGAACGGTAGTGTAATTTCCTATGCGTAAATAAATGCAACCTAATATTATATATTCCGTATGTCTACAACAGGTTCCTCTGAGGTCCCACCCAAGTCCATTGGTAAAATGAGACAGTTTCATTCCCACCACAACCTGATGAGTCTATCTCAGTCCTTCTCTAATGCCCAGAGTGACGTGCGAGAGCTCCAGGAGCAGAGGCAAGGCAGTTCAAGGCACACATGCTCCGAGGAGCGCCTACATTTCAGTCTGGGACGGCAGGACAGCGGTTCTCAACCACAGAGTCCTAGAGAGAGAGGCATCTGGGTACGACAGGGCTCCAACGCCTCGTCCACGATGTCAGACGACAGCAAACCGCCAAGCAACTTCTGGGACTTTTTCACTGGCAAGGTGTCAGGCTCAGAGACTATAGTTTGATCAGTTGTAGTGAGGGGGTTGAGTGAGGACCAGTAAAATTATAGAGAGAGAACTGGCAATAGATCCAAACACAGAAATAATGTATCTGTAGACGCTATACTGTTTATATAATATAATCTTAAATAACCCCTCTCCTCTAGAACAAGACGTTAGATTATCAAAAGAATCATTATAAATCTGCCAGAACAGTGTATTTTATCAAGATAAAGACCAGAATGTAAATATAGCATAGGCTGTTATAAACTTCTCTAAGTAGAAAGCAGCTTTTATATACATGAATCCTCAACATGAACTCAGTGGGCACTGAAAATTTCAAAAAGGTCCACATTTCAAAGGCTGAAATTTCTTATATTTGTTTACATTAGCATGGAAGCTTTTTGAAGTTCCTCTTCTGGCTATTTTTCTGATATATTGGCAGCTGGCTGAGGCTTGGTCTTTACCGTTACAGAATCTTTTACATATAGTAACACATTATCTTTTTTAAATAAAGTGTATATAGTACATTTTGGTAGCTTTGAGTTCTTTTTATCTGGACTTAATGAATTTGTACCCTGAAATGTTGTACATGTTGCTTTTCAGATACCTGTTGTCAGAAGAAGCCCTTCACTGCAAAACTTCAACGACCATTCACAGTCTGAAAAAAATTAAGTGAAATGGAAGATGTTTTCGGAAGAAAAAGATATTTTGATCACTTTTAACCACTTGGAGAACATGCTCTGAACTCATGACATCCCTGAGCCACAAGGGGATGATATTTGAGAAGCATGAGAAGCTATTGGATATCACTATTCAGGATTTTTTCCATCATCAAATCTTTCCACCTTCTGAATGCTGTTGACGCCTGTTTCTTCTTTTTCAGTCTTGTCTCTGCTTTTAAAGCAGGTTAATAAGTATGTTATGTTGTCAGATTTCGGTCTGTGCATCACTAAACAACACTGTGCTATTTGAGTAACTACAGAAGTGGGAGCCAATGAGGATGATTATTCTCTCTGTCTTTTCAAAATGGAGAAATACTGAGAGGCCAGAAGTGACACGTGTCAGATTGTGGTGTTGTGTTTTATTAACACACCTACCCCAACCCGAAAAGCCCTAAAAATAATGCAAATACAGTAAGTAATTACATGAAAAAAATACTATAGTGTTTTTGAAACATACTAGTAAAATGTATTATACTGTATATATTATAGTATTTAAACAGTGTTGTCACAGCATACACAGTATTAACTGTGTATAGTAAACTGGTAAACTGTAATAAATACTGTAGTTTTTACTACAGTAAACTGTAGTGTATTGTAGTATAATATACCCTATAGTACGGAAAACTACTGGATGTTACTATGTTTTATGCTCACTGAGGCTGCATTTCTTTGTTGGAAAATACAGCAATAACAGTGATACTGTAAAATATTACAATTTAAAAAAGCAGGTTTTTAAAACTACAGTATTGGGTAAAGTCATTTGTTTATATTACTGTAGTTGTTATATTACCACAGCAACTATAGAATTACCACTACAAATTAAAGTACTTCATATAGTATGGTTCAAAAACACTATAGTATTTACTATAAATTAATTTACTATAAAATCATGTGGCGTAATAATAATGACGCAATATTGATGTATGTCCAGTAAGGCCAAATGGTGATAGCTGTATCACCCCCATATACATATCTGTATAGCCCCCCCATCACCCTTTTTTTTGGAGAATGTGAGTTGTCATGTGCGTGTACAGCATTAAAATGACTTCATAAACAAACACACACACACACACAACTTTTTAAATTATCATCAAATTACTGAATGCACCTTGCCATAATGTTTTCAGTCTCTACAGTGAAGCATGAACGTTACGAAACAGGACCATGTTTTTTACTTGAGGTGTATTTTTGTGAAAATTTTCCTTTTAGAAAGTTGTTTCATGATGTTACAAGCTATGACTGCAGCAAACCACACAGGTGTTGCCCAGTTTATTGACATCATAAAGAAAAAGACACCATATGAGAGGTGGTTGATGTGTTTTTGTTTGATTTTATTTGGGACAGGGTGATCCAGTCCCATCTTTCATCCACGCTGTCCACTCCACTCAAAACCAGATTATTCACCTGGTTTACAATTTGTACATTGCTTTATCAAAAGTGCACTTTTTTTCAAACCCAGTATGGAATAAACATTGTTATGGGAAGGGGCAGATGAAACACAACTAACGTTAGCATGACGTAACATTAGCTTGTGTTTGTCTTGTGTTTTGATGTAATGTCTGTCTGCTAATGCCAAAACAGTCAGGGTGCCTTTACTGTGATCAGTGCAGTAACTGTTCCTCAAGATTGCAGCATTATTCTGGCAATTCCAACATTATCACCCTTACATTTTTGTTTCAACTCTCTCTTCACATAACATACAACAAACCTGGAGTCCAAATAAGGGACAAATTAGCAAATGTATAAAAATGGACAATGTCAAAGAAAGGTTAATATAACATTTATAATAACACATAAATAAAATAATGAAATAAAAGAGCCCAAATAAAAGAAACATTCCTTCCCCCATAATTACTAGATCACAAGTCAATTTATAAAATAAAATATCCAGTTAACTCAGCTTGGACAAGCCTTAATTCAACTGTGATGATAACACATCTATAAACACTCTTACATAGCATGTGTAAATGTGTCATTTACATGACATGGCACCATATGTCAGTTTATTTCAACATATAGCTCAGTCAACTTAAGACACGCAATGCCAGCAGGTTAACTGGCCAGCGAGAAGCTTAAACCTATTTACAGACATTGTGATGTCTTATAAGACCTTCATACATGCTTTATAACAATGTCAAGAGTTGTTATACCACGCATGCATTGATACCAAGTAGACTTTAGAGAATGAATGGAATAATAATCAGCAGCACTGTCAGTTTTGACCCCTCACAGATTAAAGCAACAATCAAATAAAACCAGTGTAGTTTACAAAGGAAACCTGAAATTAAAAAAAAACGACCACTTTTTCAATCTTATACCATCCATTTTAGAGGAGTAGATTGGGACCTACAGGCTAGGCAACTTTGTTTTAAACTCTTTCAAGCAAAACTGGAACATTTTACTGCGGTAGCTCGCAATTATGTGCTTTTTGCCTTACAAAACCTCAATACCTAATCTTGCTGGGTGCATTTATTTTTTGCCTATAAATCTTGACTAATTGCAGGGTGGTCTAGTTGTCTTGTAAATATTTACTAGCTATAAGAGAACTGGGAGAAGTGGCTCATCCTTCTGGTCGTGCAACATCAACAAAATGGGAAACAATCCTTTACTGAGTCCCTTTAACCAATCTAACTATTACTAAGCCAAGTCACAGCTTAAACCTGACACTTACAGACAGATCGAAGACTGCACTTCAGCACTGGCTGTGCTTCACTTCCCATCTAGGTCTATACTGAGTTAAAATGTTATTAAGAGGGCAGAGGAGACGATAGAGATCTAGAGAAGATTTACTCAGATTAAACAGAATAGATGCAGCCAATTCAATCGGCTTAATGAATCAGGAGACTTTATAATGGAGTGCAGAGCCACATTATGTTTGGATTACCCAACATTTCTACTGTTTAACGGCTAAACTGAAAGATTCCACATTCATTTCAGACAATCTCACAGCGCCACAGTGTTAATGAAACATGACTGGAAATGTGTGCAGCTTTTGGTTTCAATACGATTTACATACATTTATGAGCTTTAATTTATATTCAGAATAATATAAAGCCCTAATTTCTATCTCCATCCGTTACGCTTTACAGTTAGTGCACTATTAAGTGTGCACTATATGACACAATCAAGCCGTGCACTAACTTGCAGTGCACAAGAACTGGCAGAATGTTTTACATTCATTGAATACTGAAAGAGCATTCTTAAGCCAAGCTACATCCGTTATACAAGCACTACTCTGGTATCCACAATCCTCTCTGCTTAAAAGAGCAGAGCACCCATCAATCCACAGGCCCTACATGAAATCACTCGTCAAGTTTTCGGCACAAAAAAGCTCATCCCCTTCAAAGCTAATTTAAACCTGGTCAGGTTTATCCATTTAGGTGGAGCAGCTCTTTCTGCTGACAACACATTTATAACTAGCTGGTTAACACGGATGTAGCATGATGTGTCACGTTTGACACTGCAGATGAACATCTGAGTGTGAAGAACCGTCGTGCGGCTTTCTGGACTGATCGTGACATTGTGCTAAAACATAAATCATGACACACCACCCAGCGAATGTGAAGTGAACCAGATAATCAAAATTAACCTTGTTATTGTGTGTGGTAGGGAAAAAAAAAATTTGTACAGTGTCCATTCTCAGGCCATCAAGACGTATGTGTAGCTCATTTCACATGTGTATATGTGCGTTTTTTGTGTGTGCCCAGCAACACAAAGCAGGTGAGTGAGACGACGGCGAACCAGACGGCGATTTCTTCTGCCTGGTGATTATTGTGCTGTGTCCAGGCCACTCTGGCATCAACTGCTCCTGTCTGGGGCCTGATTGATGCTCCGGTGCAAAGCTCCACTGATAAGCCTGGATGAAAAGGGACTTGACTGAGAGGGGATGGAGCAGGGGGCCGAGCTGTGTCAACAAAGCCCAAGCCTCCCTATCTGCCTGCTCCTGTCTCACAAATCACACCGTCCCATTCTGTACGTCACTCCTGCCAGCTCAGTGTCTAGACTGGTAGAAGAGTATATACCCTGACTCAGAATTTTTGGAGATGTCCGACGTCAGACCGTAGAATTCCTCGATCGCTTGAGCGTCTATTTTCTGTGGGGACCAAAAAAGAGAAAGAAATACATAACTGGATACGTATGAAAACGTATTTAAACTGGTGCGCTAATTTCTGACTTTATGCATGAAAACAAACCTCATTCGGTCTCATGTTAAACAAGCATGTTTGTGCTTCAGTTTATCATATTTGATGTGCATTAATCAATGTTTATAAGTGAATAAAAGCCTAAATTAAATCGGTTCATCAGATAAAGTGATTGTGTCTCTTGAGAAGACTTGAATTAAATAGCTTGGTTCAGGTGGATCCCAAGCAAAGGTTTCAGTGAATAGATTTTCAATGAAGGGACAGAAATCTCAGATCGCATACATTTTTTTCCCTCTTTGAGTTGCAAAGATGAGGAAAAGTCTGATTTGGGACAACATGAGTAACAGGATTCAACTACATAGGGGGCGCTGTTGGCCGACTTGTAATAGAATGAAACTAAAAAGACACAAATAATATTAATAAACTTGTGTTTCTGAATAAATAAAGCAGTAATTGATTTAAAGGTCAGAAGTTATAGCTTACATAAATAAAATCACAAACATGACACTAATTTACAATAATAATTTAATATATAGACTTATTTGTTAGTATGTAATATTTCTTTCAAAAAATAAAATTATATTTCGTGTCATTCCTAACCTGTTTTGTAGATATTTTGGAAAATGTATTTTATTTTTATGAATATTTAATTAATTAATTATTAATATTAATCATATTTAACTGATTCTTTTGTTTCACAAAGGAAGGAAAGTCAAACAGGTTTGGATGCCCTCAAATGATATCTGTGCAATTAGCAACACCGAACATAATTCGTTTAGTTATTTGAGAATCACAACAGGGTCAAACAAAACAACACTGGCTCAAGCAATAACCAAAAAATTCTGCATGGTGTCACTAGTGGTGCAGAAATGACACCGTTCACCTTGACTTCTAAAGCTGAGTTAATGGAAAGACATCAGATAATGAAAAAAACAGATAGAAAACATCTGACTTTAGAGTGCAACAGATCTATGCACTGCTCCATAAGCCCTCTGCCTCCAACATCCCGTGTCTTACACCACCACTGTGCTTGGTATTTATAAAAGTTTGCTGTTTCCCCATGTTTATGGTATGTGAACCACTTCATGCTCCGAGAAGCATCTGAGAGTTTGTGTTCACAACATCTGTGTAAATATTTGTCAAGGTTCCCCTGCAGCAGAGCGGAAATCACATCTGAGTGTCAAAACCAAATGGATTTATACTATAAATGTGCACGCAGGTGATGGGAAATCTGTCTCAATGTCGATTCAAGGTACGCTTTTAGGCTAGTAGTGTAAAACAAACCTAAACAATCAAGTGTCATGAGGATGTAATGGAAAAATGGTGTTGGATCACAATATATATAGCACTCTTTTTAGTATGTTTCAACAAAAATTGCTCTTTAAAACAAGATGACAAAATTCTGTGTTCTAAACATCAAGGGAAACTTGTCAAATGAATAAAAGAGTCTTGGTCTCATTAATGCATCACTATGCCAATAATTCATTCAGAGAACTCAAAAGTATTTGGGTCAATGTGAGGACAACTCCAGACAAGCACTTAGTGAAGCATAAACAGCAGCTGCAAATCACCTGACAGGGGAGGTTAATACATGTGCTACTGTTCAGTTCTAGACTTCCAGATACCTTAGGCTGCAAATCACACATTTATCGCTAGACAACACAAACTAAAAGTGAAAATTCAAGTTTGCTGAACTGAAAATGATGATTCAAGGTCTCGGGTGTTTTTTTTAGATACTTCTACTTTCTCTGTTCTCTTCTTTAAAAGTAGTAGTACTTCAGAAAATTATTTCACCTCTTTGAAAACAGAGAATAAGGATGTGCACAATCACTGAAGTCTATGGGCCAATAATATCATTCAGTAAAATAATGTACATGATCTTTTTAATTTGGGTCAAAAATTATTTTCTCTGGATACTGACTGCATGTTACAGATTTGTTTTATGTAAACTGGAATACATTATCAATTAAGTAGAGCAACCATTATACTCAGACTTACCTCTACAATGTCATCATCAAACAGAAGCCAGAAGCCATGACTCTTCACTATAGTGATATAATGACCTCGATTTGGACCACTACAAAAAAAATAACATAAGAAGAAGATATGATGAGCAGAAACAAATGACAATGCACAGCACTATGAACAGAAGAGAAGAATCCCTGGGTCACCACATAGATTTTTGTTTCAATGGAAGATCAATTTATGGAGAAAAAATGCACTTAAAATAAAAAGAATATATATGCATGTTTAATTAATTCATAAGAAGATGCATTTAGAACTTAACTTAATTCACAATCCTTCATCAAGATAAACAGTGGCTGAAAATTTACTTAGGCCAGATGATTTTTTTTCCCTTCTTCATCCGAAGAGATTTGGAGAAATCTCATCAATGAATCCTCTGCAGTAAATGGGTGCCGTCAAGCAGCTGATAAAAGCAGCACAATAATCTACATGACTCCATCAATCAACGTCTTAAATGGAAAGCTGCGTATTTGTAACAAATTCATCAAGATTATTTTTAACTTCAAACTGTTGCTTTTCGCTAAAATATGAGCACTCAATCCGTAATACTGCATTCTCCAGTTAAAAAAGTAATCTTGTCTGAATCAGAAGAGAGGTATGCGCAAATCAAGTAACATTTACAAGTGAAAGCAGTCTAAAAAAAGTTCTAAACAAATATGTCAGTAGATTTTGACGTGAGAGGACTTTTTACTGGAGGAAGTGTTATTATGGATTATGGACTGGTATTTTGATCAGAAGCGATGTTTAATAAAACGCCTGAATGATGGATTTGTTTCTTACAAACATACAACTTTTCAGTTTATAGAGTCATGTGGATTACTGTGGATTATTGTGATGCTTTTATCAGCCTTTTAAACTCTCATTCTGATGGCTCTGATTTCTCCATTCACTGCAGAGGATACATTGGTGAGCAAGTGATTTAATGCTAAATATCTCCAAATCTGCTCCCATGAAGAAACAAACTCATCTACATCTTGAATGGCCTGAAGAGGAGTACATTTTCAGCAAATTTTCATTTTTGGGTGAACTATTCCTTTGAATTGACTGTCACGTCAGAAACCTACCTCCCACAGTGCACCACTACAGCCACCAGGTCGTACAATCGATCAGGGTTGGTAGCATCACCAGAGGTGTTAAAGAGCCTCAGCTCCAGAGGGAAGACTACACGATAAGAGAGCTTAGTGTAGCGATGAAGCTGGTCCATATACTTAAAGCGCTTTAGGTGCAGGGCAAGGATCATGGGTAATTTTTTCACCCGCATTCTGTAAGGAAGAAGAGAGACAGGATCGATTTTAACTTGAAATTCCATCTCTATTCTCAGAGTGCACACTATTGGCCAACTTCCTGAGCAACTGTAAGTGTTAAATGCTCCAGGATTAAAATCTCTCTCTTGGTGCACAGAACCAACACACTACTTTGAGTACAACACCAAGATGCATTCAGGAAGGAAGGAAATGCTACATAAAGACCGGGGCGGCCCATAGCATCAGGCTCACATTGGTTGATGTGAATATCACAGCAAATGCGCCACTGGAACAAGAATAATTTCAGCCATGCCAGTCTGTTGGAACTACATACCTTTTCTGAGCCTCCTGTTTACTTCTGCATTGCTCACAGTAGTACTTGTATTCACTACATAAGGTCTCTGTGTTGCTGAAACCCCTGTTAGTGCAGAGAAAACACGTTATATTTCCAATAAACAAAGAATTTGCACCAACAGGACATTTGTTGCAGTTACATTTGTGGCTTTACCTAAGACAGTGTGTGATGGAGGTATTCTGCTCCACGTCCACTGAAAGGTCTAGGAAGTCTTCGTCTTTACTGCTCACCTGGGGAGAAAGAGGACAGATTGTATGACAGGAAATCCTAAGACTACGTATTATCAAATCAGCTAGTTGGTGGCTTGTCTGAACGAATAGTCTCTCTCCCAAAACAGCTAGGCCGTGTCCCAAATGCAACCATAAGCCCTTGTTGTCCTCTTCTGTGTCTACACTTCAATGCGGTCATATCAAACTGTAGAGTAGCAGCATGCAGCTGTATATCAAAGGTGTGTACTGGCAAAATAGAGGGCACTCATGAGCAGCCTTCAAAATCAAATGAAAAATTAGTTTACATGTCTACTAGACCCTAAGTTTAATAAATTAATATGAATTTTTTTTTTACTAAAAAAACATTTGTTCCATGAGTGAAGTACAGCACTATGTTCTTTTACACGCAAGCATGATCCAGTGTTTTCAGTGTCTCAGAGCAGTTCAGCTTGGAGTAAATGCTATTCCACATAAAACTCATCTCTGCATGTGCTCTGAGTTTGAGTTGCTTATGATGTACAGGCAAGGCGCTTCTCAAACAAGCCTAATAATAGCTGTCATTGCTACTGAGCCGCGTAATGCGTTTTCTTTAACCGATTTCTGAGAGAAACACAGTGAAACCTTGCGCGTTAGTTATATATCTATGCTTCACTGTAGATATAGTTTGCATAATCATCAGTAAAGTGTGTTCTGAGATCTGAGGTCTTATCACTGTATTAGTTATAGCACTGAGGAGCGTTACGTGTCGCTGGGGAATCCTTGAGTGTGACGGGGAAATCATCCTGCTCTGTTCCCCAACCAGCTGCTTGACTCAAAATGTCTCTCTTTGCACATGTACAGTATTTGTGAAGCATTCGTATAGTCTGTATTTTTTATCTTCTATTTTTTAGTTTGTATAGGGTAAATACTATATATATATATATATATATATATATATATATATATAGTATACTTATAGTTAAATCTGTCAGTAGGTTAGTTGTTTATAGTGTTTTTTTACTTCATTGTTGTATGTCTGTATTTATGTAGCACCATGGTCCTGCGAGGCACAACATTTCGTTCCACTGTATGTCCCCACGTGTAGAATGACAATAAAGCTCAACTTGAACTTGAACCCCAGTATTACAGCACAGTCACACAAGCCATGATACAAAGTTACAGAAACTAAGCAACCGAAATAAAGAATAAAAAATAATCAAAACTTCTACTTAGCGCTTGCTCCATTTCTGCAAATCAGTTTTTGTAAATGAATGACTTGATCCACATATGGCCTTCATCAACAGCCGCTTGCGCCACCTGCTGGTGAGCGGCTGACATCAGCTGGAGATCATGCATCGGTGCTCTACTGCTATTCCTGCGGGTCCCGGATGTGCACCGCTGAATTTTCTGCCGAATTTTAACCACTGAATTTGTGGCAGCGAATTTGGAAAGCGAAATAAAATGACAGAAATTTGCCTGTCGAATATTATACATCGCACTTTTAAACAGACTGAATATTTTGGAAGTGAATTCTGTAAGGTGAATATGAATTATTGAATTTTTAATTCTGAAAATGTGTGTGAAATATTTAGAATTGAAATATTCACAGCTTAAATAAACAACTATGTTAAATTTCAGGACCTAAAAATGCAAGCCCTGGAAATACAAGGCATTCAAATGCAAGCACTGTTAATTGCAATGCATCTTTTTTTTCGATTTGTGGAATTCAGCATGCTTTATGTTTCAAAAACTATCGTCATTATTCTACTTCCATACATTTGGGAATACAACAAAAGAAAAGCCTGGATCGTTAAAAAAAAAGATCGTTTGAAAAAGCTTTGATGGTTTAACATTTGAAAGACATCTATAAATATTAGTATTGTCATTTTACAGTTATAATGTAAAATAAAATGGCTATTATATAATTTTTCATAAATACTTAATGTAAAAAAAAAATATTGCAAAAGTAATATTTCATATTTCCTTTTAAAAAAAATTGCCTCAACTAGTAATTTATATCATTTTAGTCTACATATAAAACTTAATAAACATTAATATATAGGTCACAAAATTCTACAAACAAGCACAGCAAACCCAAAGCGTTTTATAAAATTATTATAAAAAATAATAGCCTAATAATCATAATAAAAAAAAACACATTTTAAAATCACAATGGGATTTTTTTAACACCCGAGAAATCACCATCAGTCATCATAACACACCCCTACATCTCAGATCAGCTAAAACAGTTATTAACATATTCTACAATCCAAACATTTAACAGACTTCTTTTTGCCGTGACACACTGTTGAAAACTGTCCTCCCATCACATCCATACAATCCCCCAGATACTGATTAGTCAAAGCCAAAGTGACAAAAACGTACTCCCAAAAACTCCCTCATCTCATAACACATTAATAAAAACAAGAGTCCTTTAGGGTACTTATGACTCACCGCTTCACAGTTCAGGCACCGTGTCTCATTGGTCAGAGTGCCTTGGAAGATCTCGTGCACCCAGGTCTGCTGGGTCTTTTCCTCCGTTTCCCCTTCTCCTGTGCTGCTACCGCTTCCACCTCCTCCTCCACTTCCACCATTCTGTACTACCTTTCCATTCTGCTGTCTCTCCTGGCTCTTTTCCTCTTGTAGCAGATCTGCAATGGTGTTGAGCAAGTAGTTGAGGAATTCGTGTGCATCTTGCTGCATGTAGTTGTCAAACAGCTCTGTAGGTAAAAAAAGAAGTGTTGATAGCATCAGGTCGCTGCAAATATAAACAGTAGAAAATGAACAGTGAAAAAAATGATCTAATCATTTAACAGCAATTCATTTCAATCACATACACAGTGTTTCCTGCATAGCTATTCAGCAGTGCAGCTGAATCTACTGCGCCGTGGTAAAAGAAATGACGTTTATGTCAGTTCCTAATTTGCAGTCAAAGCAAAATTATACAACAACAATAAATTGTGTTGTCTTTGCTGGCTGCATGCTGCATGAGCAGAATCTGGTTCATGACAAATGACTCTTATAAGCTTCTCTGTTATTGTTTTAATCAGCCTAACAAATGTAAAAACTGAATCCATAAGAGCAGTTGCTGTATCAATATCAAACTCACTTAATTGTGACAATGGTAACGTAACTTCACATCTGACTTGAAACAGACTAGCTTGAAGCAGACTAGCAGACTATGCTACACATTCACAACAGATCTAATTAAAACCGCATTGTGAAATATTATTACAGTTTCGAAACCTTATTAGTTTTATTCCTGTGATGGCAAAGCACATGATCCTTCAGAAATCATCCTAATAAAAATGTCTTATTACCAATGTTTATAACAGTTGTACTGCTTAATATTTTTATTGAAAGCTAAATTTCTCACAAATATAAAGTTTAAAAGAACTTTAGAAATCTTTTGTAACAATATAAACGTCTTTACTGTCACTTTTGATCAATTTAAGGCATCTTTGCTAAAAAGAAAAAAACTGACCCCAAACTTTTGGTAATGTATCTATATCCATGTTTACATTCAGAATGTTTACAAATATATTAGAACATGTATATTATCTGAATAGCAACATTTCACAGATCGCTAAGCACCAGCATAACATTCCCATTATCCCACATCAACATCCCCTCTCTCGTCAATCAGTCAGTCAAATTGCTTACTGTAGGACCCAGAATCTTTTCTCACCATTTTCCTTCCTCAGCCTGGAGATGAACTTCTTTGGTGGAATGACTCCCACTTTCTTCTTCTGAGTTGCAATGCTGTTGAAGAGGTCAGCCAGGCAGGTGAGCAGGCTCTCTTTCCGTCGCGGCTGGATCTTATAGGCCAGCACTTTCTCCCGGAAGGGCCGGCAAAAGTACAGTGCCTGCAGCACTGAGTTACAGTAGCAGGTGTTGCCAAACTGAGCGACCAGATTGCAATTGGAGAAAGAACAGATCAAAGATTGATGAAGGATATGGGATGACATACATGCACATATAATATGTGTCATATCTGCAATTAATGTCTCTGAGAAGGAAAGCAAAACATTGTTGGATATATGGAGCGGCTTTATTATGATATTTTGCTGCCTTTTATGCATGCTTGCCAAATCTGCTATTAAGCGATGACATAAGCACATTAAATAAAAAACATGTGCTTTAAAATTTTAAAGTGATATGGCAAAGTCATCTTCTATTTATAGCACATTCACTGACAAAGACAATAATGTAAACTTACATTGACTAGCCCAAAGTAGTGTTCATTAACAGGGAACTGTTCCGGTCCAATCTCCTTTTCCAAAGCAGAGGCATTGGCGCCCTACAGGGAACAGCCACAATGGTTATCGTTGCTCATGGGTCTCAATAATACAAGTGACCAGGAACACCCTGGACCTATTGGAGACTAAAAGGAACATCCTGTTTGTGAAGAATGATGCCAGACTTGGCATTAACAGGATGCAGTTGCTGGGCAAGTGCACCCACTCTGTTTCACCAGGGGAGAACATCAAGGCAGAGCTGTAAGTGGTATCAGTATCTGAAGTATAATGCATGAGTTCTCGGATGTTAAAAGGCCTAAGTCGGTGGTTCTCAAGCTTTTTGACCCGAAAGCCACCCCAGTGTCCACCTCCTTATTCAAAGACCCACTTCCAGGCATATAGGAGGAGGTATTTCTGCTGTAGTTATGATAAAGCTACTTTTTTTCTTTCTTTTTTTAAACAGAAACTGGGAGCAAAAAAATATTAAATTAATTAACCAACCATGATTTCAAACAGGAACAATAGTTATTAGTGTGGGGGGGGGGTAAAAAATTACAGTTTTTATTGTTTCTATGCGTTTTAGCATTATAATTTAGATTAGAGTTTTACTATTTCAAAAATATTCATAATTCATTATTTAAATACTGTAAATCCTGTTTCTGGAAAGATTAATCATCAGATATCTGATTCAGCATGACTTAGGTCATCTGTTGAAAATGTAACTTTACATATGAAAAGTTAATTTGCAAAAATTGCAATTGGGTTAATTTGATTAATAAAAATAATTAAAATAATACAGCTAGCTAACACAATACAACACTTTATTATTATTTGTTTTTGCAAATAAATTCTTCATATAATGTCAAACCCAAGACTTGATGACCTTGATCCTAAGGCATAATGTATCAATACATTTTTCTTAGTTTACGAACAGCCTTTTTTTTTTTTTAGATAACTCATAGCTTTTTTGCAGAGTACATACTGGCACCCTGAGGTGGCTAAGCGAAATCAACAAGATGTAAATCCATGTGTCTTATCTCTATAACTGGTTATCAGTAACTGCTGCTAAATAAGGAAGTAGCCACATAAACATCTTGCTATAGAAACGATTCACTGATTGATACGAATTAAATCTCAAACTCGAGTTAGCAGCTGTTCTATAACAGGTCTCCCAGTACCTACCCAAATAAATAACATTATAATTTCCAACATTACTATGTAGACAGCGAATCCTCAATTTTATTTTCGTTACAAGTCTGATCTACTGTGAATGTTCTCGTGTGACAGTTTAAGAAAACCCTTTCAGCACTACAAAGACACTGAGCTCATTGAATCGGTTTTAGTTGTGTCCTTCAAATAATGTTAAAACAACAACAATAGCAGCAGCAGCAGCAGGAACTGTAGTCTCGTGCATGACCTCGCCTGTTACGCTGTCCACCCTTCCTCTTTACAAAACACTCGTAAACATACATATAGCACCCACGTGACAGATATTATCTGATGGTAAATAAAGCTGAGCCGTGGCTAATCAAACATGGACATTATTTGTGTGTCACTCACTAATACGCTAAGCTATACATTTGACCCTTGAACAGAAAAGCAAATTATCTGCCAAAAATGCTATAAAGTCCGTTTAACCACATCTCCAAACTTCTACTGCGTCTATAAACCCGGACAGAGAGGTGTGCAAACTTTTTGTGGCTGTGCTGCCATGTCATGACACGGTTGTTTATCTGTTAGCTGTTGAGCTAGCCCTGTTAGCAAGCTAATCCAAACACAGGTTAGACGCAGCGGACGGGACAACACTCACTTATGCGAGGAAAAACTCACCATCGTACAAATCGAGGCGATCTTTCGGACTGTCATCAGTATTTCCATCCGTCTGCCGCCATATTGGACCGAACCCCTATTTAAAACTGTGACAGCCGCCCAGGCTGAAGTTCCGGTGAATCCTTCAGTCGGTCCAGCTCGAGGGAGTGTCGCCTCGCGCGCTGTAGCCTAGCAGCTGCGCAGTACACAACATTACCAAACCTACCACCACATCAACTTTATTTTCAACATAGTTCACAAATACTGGGAAATTTAGCAGAGAAATTACAAAGCACGGAACAGACAAGAAATTATATGCAAATTTTTACGTCAATTAGGTAAATACTTTAAGGGGCAATTTTCTTTTCTTTTTTTCATATATTTTGTTATATATTTTAAACATACTTTGTTACAACATTTTTTTATATATTTTATATTATCTTCTAGTCTATTTAGTCTAATGTTTCTTATCAGTGTAAAGTTAATAGTATTAAAAAATGTAATTACATTCATTACATTTAAAACATTCAACATTATTTAAATTATAATTTAGACTATGATTACATGTCTTATAACATCACATGAACATAAAAATAGCCTAAAATTATATAATATTAGTGCGAATTGGCAAAACGAAAATAAGAGACATTTTATCATCATTTCTAAATATCTAGAAAGAAAGAAAGAAAAAAACCTGAATATCTTTTTTGTTTTGTTTTGAAAACTAATACATTTTGCGTCAGTAACCATTAAAAAAATAAGTGACATTTTAAATAAAGATGTACAATAATCCTTTAATTTCACGCATATTGTAACCAAATGGATATAACGGCAGACAACGGTGAATTATGGATACTATTTGTAAAAAGGAATAGCCCCGAGTTACATTCTTTTGTTGTTTTCATATTTTATGGCGAAGGCTTACCGTATGAATATTAATTAGGTAATGCTGACGTTGCTTGGTAACCTTCCTATCACGTGGTCTATTTAATATTCATGAGTCCAATCTTCTTCATAGTAAGATTCGTATGCACCCGCTCTTCTCCTTCTCTGGTTTCTCAATTGATCCTCTAACGACCGCAGAGTCAGCTGTACACCCGGACGAGCTATATTGCTTTTGACCGATGTATATGTTTTGTAGATTAGCGGGAACCTGGACAAGGAGGAGAAGACGACAATGAGACGACCTTAGAGGTCACGCTGGCGCTCGACTATTTCCGTGCTGTCGTTCCATCTACACACACACACTCACACACACACACACACACACACACACAGAACAACTCACTACAAATATTAACTCTGGTGCACAGCTGTTTGGAGGAATGTTATATCTTGATTTTACAATATAAAGTTCTACAGTTTAGGCAAAATGTGATTTTAATACTTTGTGCAATTGACAAGGATGAAATTAATATCTTAGTAAAACAACATTCTGTTAACTATTCATAGAGTCAGAAGGATTACTAAAAAATTAAATAGACTAGTTAATTTAACATTATAGCTATCATTTTTTGGTGTAAATGGAAATTTTGACGTGGGCTTATGTATTATTTTCCACGCAAGTATGCTTGCAGTTACCACAGATGCAGCTATGATAAATCAGCTAGCAGTATTTGCGTTATGAGGTAACGGCTCTAGCGCTTAGCTATCGACAGTGCTTCGAAAAAAGTAATGAAATAGTTAATAGTAGCTAATTAAAAAGTTATTTAACAGTACGCATGTTCTTTTTGATATGCACGCTTATTAATATAGGCAGATGCACGTTTAATGCATAAACATTATTATTAATATAAATATAATACACACGTTTAAGCATATCACATTCAAATGATAAAATGAATTTGGGTTTGAGTGAGCTGGTTTATTCACGCCCCTCTCCAGCTTGTCCGCTTTTTTTTTTTCCTTTTTGTTTTGCTGAAGGCGCAGTTGCGGTCTGTGGAAAGGGGTCTTGCAATCAGGAACTGCGGGTTGTGAACGGTTCAATTTGGCTTTGTTAGACTATATTAGTTACTTCATTAGAGGGCCAGGGCCGGTATGCAGAATTAACATTCATGTCGTGCAGAAGTGGAGCTATAGCGTTTGGGGTGCACTGGATTGCATTTATTAACTACAGTCTATGAAGACCTCTGTCTGCCAAACGAAGATAACAGAAGGGGTCTGCACCTAACAGCGGGCTCATATTGCGCGAGAACGCAGAGGAAAAGAGATGCATTTCTAGGCAGCCGAATAATAGTTACAGCTTTCTAAATGCGTCTTCTCATCGAGCAGCCAAGAACAATGAGCAGTGGCTCTAGCAACTTTCTGCTAGTTCCTATACCGGAGTATCCTGCACTAGACTGCGTGCCAAACAAAAACGTCAAAATAGTTGTTCTTGGTTCAAGCAATGTCGGGAAAACAGGTAAATATATCAAACTATGTGGCTTTTAATATGTATAAGTAATATAACTAATTTTACTTTATGCCATCGTATTTTTTATTACATTTTTCTATTGACACTTTGGTGATTCAATGTTTATACAGTTTATTCTGTTTAAAGTCATTAAGAAAGATGCATGTTTGAAAAAGAAAGAAAGATGCATCCTGAAAAAACGATGATGTTGGAGATATTTAAGCTAGTTTAACGCCAGGGTGCGACATACACTGGAACACTGCAGAATTGTGCACGAGCTGTGTGACACTGCTTATGCATATTATGCTGATGCAAAGTTTCCATTTGTTTTTCATTTCCAGCTCTGATTGTACGATTTCTTACTAAGAGATTCATAGGAGACTATGAAGCCAACACAGGTAAACATTATAATGAAACAATGCTACTAACTATAGCCTAATATGATCCTATGAACTGTAAAAATGTGTTCATCATTATGACATTTTTGTTTCAGACAATTTTACTGGTTACAATCATTTCTGTTATTCGTTCTAAACTTTTCAGACTTTTAGCATTTTACACTGAAGATACACTGACGTTTATTGATTTAGTAAGTGGATTTTTTTTTCTTTTTCAACATTTCTAGGAGCCTTGTATTCAAGGAAGATTAATTTGGATGGGGAGCAAGTTTCTTTACAAGTGCAGGACACTCCATGTGTTTCACTGCAGGTATTGCCAAATCACATTCCTAACACTTCCTTCTGTCGTTTAGCTAAAGCTTCATCAAAAGTAGTGTGCCCATGGTGTATTAGCACAGTAATTTAGATCACTCAGTCATCGCCTGTGGGATTCCTGCATGCTTCAGAGGAATATTAGTTCAAACATTTGGCCAGTAAACAAAGTATGCAGCGCAGGGGAGATAAAGAGGGTGTGTTCAGCCATAAGCTCATTATTCTGACTCATATGTACTGAAGGGCTCTCTTCGACTGTGTGTATCTGATCATGGCTCAAGCGCAGTGTATATATAGGTGTTATAATGATTGAGAATTTACTTCTTAGTTGTTATGTTAGGACTAACTTATTGGTAGTCAGCCCTATTCTTGTTAAACATTAAACATATTATATCAGCAGTCATTAAAATAATATTATTTCATATTATAGTCTTTTTCCTTTACAGTAAAATGAGTTCATTTATAAAATAATGTAATTATATATATATATATATATATATATATATATATATATATATAGGCCTATATAATTCCATTACACACACACACACACACACACTACTGGTCAAACATTTGGAATCGTTGCGATTTTTTTTTTAAAGAAGGCTCTTATGCTCACCAAGGCTGTTTTTATTTGGTTTGGTTTATTACAGTATAAACAGTAATATTGTAAAATATTATTACTATTTAAAATAACTATTTTCTATTTTACTATATTTTAAAATGTAGTTTATTCCTATGGTGGCAAAGCTGAATTTTTAGCAGCCATTACTCCAGTCTTCATTGTCACATGATTCTTCAGAAATCGTTGGTGCTCAGACATGATTTGGTACTCAAGAAACATTTCTTCTTATTATTATAAGTGTTGAATACAGTCTTTGCTACTTACATTTTTGTGGAAACCTTGATTATTCAAAAATAAATACTTTTATTCAGCAAGGACACATTAAACTGATCAACAGTGACAGTAACGACATTTTATAAAAGATTTCAATTTGAACTTTCTATTTGTCAAAGAATCTTGAAAAAAAAAAGCAATTCAGTTCCACAAAATATTAAGTAGCAACAATAATTTTTAACATTGATAATAAAATGTTTTAGTTATTTCTTACAAAATGTGGTGTAGAAACAATAACAATTATAATAATTAAGTATGTATAATTACATGCAAGTAACCCTAAACCAAACCCTAATCCTAACCCTAGCCATATAGTAAGTAGCCTACATGTAGTTAAGTAATATTACTCAGCAGGGGTGCCGTTATGGTTTGTGGGCCCCCTGAACAACATATTTACTGGGGCCCCCGCGTCCCGGCAGGGAGGGGTGGGTTGGGGTTGTGGTCCCCCCTCTCGGCAGAAATCTTGGTAGAAATCGCGTTCCGCGTTCCCCGCGGTAAAAGAAAACGGAGTTTGGGGGGGTTGTGGTGGTTTAGTTACCCGGTGCCCCTGTTAGTCAGTACTTAAATGTATAATAACACTGTAACAGTGACACCTTAAAATAAAGTGTAATGCCATTTTCACCCAGAAATTGCTTGTAAATTTCTTAAACAATGTTATATAAAATTGGAATAAAAACAACAGTTTTCTCATTCCAGGACGACGCAGAGGGCCTTTACTGTCAAGAGCAGATCAACCGCTCCATTTACTGGGCAGATGGTTATGTGCTCGTCTTCTCCATCACTGACCTCAACAGCTATCGTACCATCCAGCCTCTCTACCAACATGTGCGCCGAATCCATCCCAGTGGCAACATCCCTGTTATCATCGTGGGAAACAAGAGTGACCAGCTGCGCGCCCGGCAGGTCCCAGATCACGAGGGTAAGGCGCTGGCTGATGAATTGGGAGGACCCTACTTTGAGGCTTCGGCCAGGGAGAACCATGAGAGCGTCCAGGCTGCTTTTCTGTACTTATGTCAGGAGGTAAGCCGAGCACTGGGAGGAGGAAATGGGGAGAAGAGAAAAGGTGGACTACACCTTGCCAGGCCAAAGAGCCCAAACATGCAAGAGTTGAAGAGAAGGTTCCGGCAAGTCTTGTCTTCCAAGGTCAAGTCAGCGACTTGATGATGATATGATTGACGAATGTGACTGTATAGGATTCAGAAAGTGTTAACAAAATGCTGTTACGTAAGTGATTGTGAAATACGAGGCAAAACAATGAAACTTGCCAGCTGATTTTGCAAGTTTAGAATATGAGCAGTGAGATCACTGTGCTCTGGATGAACTGTAACATGGGACTCCTGGCACTGAACTTCTAATGGTTTTAAGTCCAAAAAGTCTGTTTTTGTTAAATGTTTTAGCTGCTATTATGCAAATGTTTCCTGGTTTTCCAGGATTATGATTAATTTCTCAAATTCAATGGTTTAATAGTGAATTTCTTTCATTTATAAATGAGGATTATAAATGAATTTCCTTAATCTGTTTTAATGTGAAGCAAGGATAAAAAGATTATTTTTGACCAAGGCCATTTATTAGATATATTGAAAGTAGCAAAGTAAAACAAACATACTGAAGGGCCATTTATTGGACGCATAAGATGATTGCAGTCTATTCCTAAGATTCTCATGTGACTGGAGCAGTTTTACAAAATGCTGTTCTAGGATTATCCCAATTTTTCCTGACAGTGAGAGACATAATCCAGCTATGTTGTTTATAATCGTGGGACAAAGACGTTGTTGACTGGTGGTTCCCATGACCTTTAACCTACTTACACTGTGTCAAGGATTTGAGTGTACTATGGAGGTTCGTAGAGGGTCTCTTTCACTTTTTCTTCCAGATGTCCTACTCGCCAACTCAAATGGACATTTGTTTATCTTGCAGCACAGATGAAGTAGCATTCCTCTGAAGCAGGTCTGGAGTTTCCTGGACTAAACTATTGGGCATGCACCCAGTTAGTCATCGACCTCTAACCTTTCACCTCTAATATATCCTACCATTTTCCTCTCTTCACCCAATTCCTTTCTTCACCCTAAATGAAAAGCAGATTCAGTATGTGACTAGCCTTGAATTCTCAGCTCTCAAGAGCGTGAAAGCATGTCCATTTCCTTATATTTTGACAAAGTAAAAGACTGGTAAAATATACAATATATGCTGTGGTGGTTTGATTTATTTCTCAACAAGCCTTTGCCTTCTCTCTTTATCTCTATCTTTTACATAAAGCCACAATATTTTCAAAGACTTTCTTGTGTCAGCATCTGAATTTTTCTCATATTCTCAAATCGTTGCAAACTAGAGAACTCTCAGAACTTGCTGGTTCATTATGTTACAAGTCCACTAAACTATTACCAGATTTTTAAGATGTTGTTAAACATTAGGGTTTTTTGGGACTCTTAAATGTGCAAATCTAATTCAACTGTGGGTATCTAAATGTTACAGAATAATAGTAGTTTCACAAGTATTTCTGATCAAGAACTTAAATATGTATAAGCATTTGCACGACAAAACGGAACTAGATTATGTTTGGTCAGTTACTTGATAAAACAACACAAACAGTTAAATAATTACACTGACATGTGCTGTGACTTCAGACAGAAAGTATCCAACAGATGTAGATGGTTCCCTGTAAAAAAGATTTCCTCATCAAGCAAAAGACAATGTTGTGTACACAATTATTACGCAGCTCTAAAATTCTGATTGATCAGTCCCATTCAGCGATAAGATATTATTTAAAATTCGATGTTATTCACGCTTCATATTATTCCACTTATTTGAGCAACTGAATCCAGCGCTACTTTCATGTCTCTTGTATCACTGTGAGACTCGTGCTTTCTCTTGTTTCATAGAGAAAGCAACTGGCCCCATCTTGCTCTTAACTATCGAGTGTAGTGACAATGATGGTTGATTGTTTTACATAATGTTTGTTTTCTTCATGGAACAGGTATACAGGTAAACAGTTGAAATTCTACAATATTTAAACTCAAATTTCAATTTACACGTATTTCAGAATTTGTTTGGTAAATAAACTTACTTAGAAAATAGCGTACATTTGAATAAGTGTTTGCCACACCATTTTAAAACAGATAATGAATGTTACCTGGCCTGACCTTAACATTTAGGTAGGCCTGCAATTACAAAAATCAGAGGGATCTGGTGCTGGATTAGACCACAAGCCTGAATCAGTGGCGCCTCTGCTATAGTTTGCGCAAGACAGATTTAATAAACCACCTCTCTGACATTACAATTATGAATGGCTTCCTGTTGCTACTATGGCCTGCAAAAACTGAGAAAGATGGGACTTATGTTGTCCTCTGACTCATGAGGAGTATGAGCTGGTGTTTGTCCTAATTATGGTTCATTTGGGAAAGCTGGTCAAGGAAGTTTGAATGCAGCAGAGTGTTATTAGAGGAGAAACAGCTGTGACGTGAAATGGTTAGAGACCATTTCTTTCCCCCATCTGAGCTCATTATGTTATCACAGCCATGCACAGGAAGCATGACCAAGACCATTCCCAAAGGAGGACCGGGGGTGGAAAGAGGGAGAAAAACAGAAAGAGAAAGGAAAAAAGGCAGTGAGGCAGGAAGCTAGAGGGAGAGAAAAAAGAGAGCTATTCATGAGAATAGAAAAAGACAGAGAGAAGGAAGGTGACAATCTGAGTTTGAGACCTGCTAGTTTCTGTCAGGAGAACTTCTGTCAAGACTGACTGCAGTATTAACACATCAAATCCCTTCTATCATTTAACTGCAGTTTGAATACAGTGATGTACATCTGTTTTCATATTTGTTCAGTTTTGGAAAGAACACCAAGGGAGTGATTCATGTGCAGCTGAACTATTCTTCAAGATTCACCCTAGTAATGAGTGGTTTAGTCAATGAAAAATCTCTCTAAACATTTTGTGTTCACCATGTCGCCGAACTGTTTCTATCCGTTTACATTTGAGGTCTGGCATTTTCTTGATGTTCCAGCTCTTTCAAGGACAAAAGAGGTGAAAACGTCTTTCAGATTTTGCACTGGACTCAAGTTCTCAAAAGTCTGGAGAAATGACCATTCTAATAAACATAACATTCTGAGAGAAAAGTGAAGCACAGGATGCACCTGGTCAAATAAAATGGCCTCATATTCCTATATGTACCATCATACAGAGCGGCCATCAGATCTAATGGCTCCCACGAGATGGCTGTCCATACTATTACTGATCAACCACCATGTTTAATAGCTGTCTTTGTTCAAACTTGAATCATCTGGATGCAGACCAGTTTACTTTGTAGGTTATAGGTTATGCTTCACAGCATGTTGGCTTTAAATTATAATAGTCTCCAAAAATCAGCCCAACAGTGTTGAAACTTAAGGCAGAGTTCATAGAGACTTGGTCAGAGAGGTGCAGCTTCAGTTTGTACTCATTTTCTCAAATATGGTATTTAGCAGCTGTCCTGGCAAACTAATGTTCTGGCATGAACAAACTGTCTTAATGTTAATACAATGTTCATTTAGAGTTATCTGGTCTTTAACAATGTTCTTGGAATGTTAGCACAAAGTCGTTATTATTAATCATTCATGGAACTTTTTTTTATTTTTGAAACAGTTTATTTTTAAAATGGGCTACTTGTTTCAGAACATTCAGAGAAGATTAAAAGTAAAGTATCAGAAATAATATGTTTCACATATGTATCATGTGGGAATGTTAGTAAAACATTAGAATTTTCTCTCTTAGGAAAATGCTAAAGCTGCTCTTTTCCATACAGTGAGAATGCATTGTGATCACGTGATCATGGTGCAATTTTTTCCTGGGTTCATGAACCCAGATATTAGTTTCCTTGGTCATATCTTTGTCACCTCATTTTGCTGGGCACCATGTAAGTCAGGACTGCTTCTTCTTCTTCAAAAATAAATAAAATTACATAATAATAATAATAATGATAAAATTAAATAAATAAAAAAGTGCAAGATACTCCTGCTGTGAAGTGGCCTTAGCTATGATTTTGAGCCAGTGCAGCTCATCTATATTTGGCATCTGCCCTCAATATTTTTCTGACTTGACGCTTTAAAGATATTGTTAGCATTTTTTATATCACATAAAATAAAACCCTCTACTAAAATAACCCATAAGATAACTGTTTCTGAGACATCCTTAAAAATCAATAATAATAATAATAAATCCTTGTTTCATATAAGAAATGCTTTCTATCAACCACTGTGTGCATTCAGGTTTGATTTTTGTCTTTTTTATGGCGTTTAGAGAGGGTGTGGGGAAAAGTTAGCAATTAGCTAAAATCTTAAAAAAATATTTTGTTATTTTGACCAGTTCACATTTATTTAGTTTGTTAATAAATCAGTTGTCTTGATACAGTAACTTCTTTGCTTTGCAGACCTTATCTGCTCTTTGACAAAAACTTACCTTACTGACATTTACAGACACATTTGTAATTGTGACATAATGTGATCTAATGATCTAATTTCACGTGTGTTTATTTCTCAGTAGTCCAGCTACTGTGCAACTTCCCATTTACTGACAAATAAATACTTTATTCTTCAATTTCACATATAAATACATAATATTATAAATGTGTGTTTATGCGCATTTAGCCTAAATAAACACATGCACACGAAAAGAACAGAACTGGGTCACTGGTCAGTGATTTAGAGCTGTCTCCTGGTTACTACAACAGATAAGATTCAGAGCAAATCATTTAACTCCATCTGTTTTTCTTCTAGACTGTATGTGGCATTTAGGTCTCACATAAGCCCCATCATAACCAGTATGGAATGATTTAGAAACTTTCCATTCCTTATTAATCTATGATATAAATAGTTGTGTTGGTTTTATTTGCTATTCTGGAAGGCATTTTAATCTATAAATAGTCCGAATTGAATTGAATTTTTTTTTTCAGACAAGGCTTTACTAGAACATTCTGATTGGTCAAGGATTTAATTTTGGTCACTCACTGCATAATCAAAGCAATTAGTGTATTTTGTAATATCAAAATAATTTCAGCCAGGCAGACACAACTGAGAGGGAACTTTATTGGATTCTACTGCCCCCTACAGTAAGTGCTGGTGCAGTTCTTGTTCTTGCTATTCTCGCTATTCTTGCTATTGCTATGCTATTTAAAAAAAAGCAAGTATTCATTATGTCAACACTTAAATGATAACATGTTTGTATTTTATTTGTATTTTAGCAGCAATTACCAGCAGCTGTCATTTTTGTAAGAACATATACAACACTATAATGTGTCCATCACCCAGACTGAAAATTGGATTGATATAATCTTCAGGTCATTCATTGAGGTCAGCAGTGGCATGGTGCACAGCACAAGAGAAGATTATAACTAACTCAGTTCTGGATAGGCCGTGATCGAACTTGCTGCCCGTATTTGGATTTATTTAACAACATATTTGCAAATAATAAGAAATAATTGATTTTTGCTTTTGGTCACAGTGTTTCCATGGAGAGGATTTGCACAGATGAGGACAACAAGTTATGGAAATTATCAACCAGTTATTACTTTGGCAGTTAGAGTCGGTAAGTCAAATACAATGGTTAAACAGTTGGTTAATTAAATGTTGCCACTAATTGGTAATGTTAGACTGCAGTTTTAAAAACTGACAACAGTAACTCTGAAGTCAATACATAGTCAATAAGTGTAAAATGTGTTGCAATTGTTGATTATAGTTTGTACTGCTGTACTGCTCCTGGCAGGTTACTTTAAAAATAATGGAATTAGTTTCCTTAAAGATACTTATTTCTATCTTTTGGCTGTGATGATCACAATAAACTCAAGCAGCAGCATAGCCTTATTTGGATAATCAACATTTAAAGTCACTTATGTTTCATATTGTCACATTGATACCCAGTTTAGTGAAGCATGTGCAGTAATGGTTGTTTTGCAGATTGATCAGTTTGGGGTTAACAATACAATAGCCTAAATGTTTTATTTTGATAAAGTTGAAGTGAGTAGCCTAAGCATTAGTCTGTACTCTTAACAGGATTTCAGCAATCCTCTAACTCCCAATCTTATACCAATAATAACCAGCACAAATTTATAGTTTAAATCCTTCTTGATTTCTGTATATTTGCTGTTCTGAAAGTATTTCTATGGCATTACATGCTAAATATGAACTGATAATAATTTTAGCAAATAGATCTATCAGTTCTATCAGTTTACATGTGTTCATTTTTCATAGTTTGCTGTGGGTGGTGACCTGATTGACATTAAGGGCATCTCTCATGTGACAGTGAAGAAGCTCCACTGTGTGCCAACCCACCAGCTGTGTGGCTGACCAGTTACCCTGCAATGCGACGGCCATCCAGTGCCTTTCACAGCTTACGTCCAGCATGGGCCACCAGAGGACTCCAGATCCCTGACCAAAGCACTCATAAACATACCTATTTGTGTCCCTGGCTACTGTTGTCTACTGTAAGCTTCCTGTGCCTTTTCCCTGCCACCTCTGCTGCCACCGTTAAGGTTGGGGTGGTGGGTCCTTGGTCATGTGACCCCCTTTTTACTAAAGCCCAGCCCGGCGTGGCTGCACAGTTAGCTGTGGATCACATCAACAGGGACCCTTACCTCTCACAAGGCATCACGTTTGATTATGTCATCCTAGAGGAGGACTGTGAGACATCCCAGGCTTTTGCCCGTTTCCTCAGTTTCTACACACGGGCGTCTGGGTTTATTGGTCCAGTGAACCCAGGTTACTGTGAAGCTGCCTCTCTGCTAGGTAAGAGTTGGAATAAGGCAGTGTTTTCCTGGTCTTGTATTGGACATGAGTTGGATGATGCCCGTAGTCACCCAACGTTTGCCCGCACCATGCCCCTACCCTCCCTTGTCCTGCTACGCTTCATGCACCACTTTCGCTGGGCACATGTGGGCATCATTACATCAGCAGAGGATGCATGGTTTGAGGCGGGTATAAAGCTGGCCAATGCCCTGCAGAGTCATGGGATGCCTGTTAGTATTGTGGCATCTGTTCATAATGACCACACCAGCGTGCGTAAGACCCTGGCCAAAGTCAAGAAAGTGGCAGATCTCCGCTGTGAGTTTAAAGCATTGCTAATATTGAATGATATGATGTAGAGATAAGTGATCTGCTCACATTTTAAACTGTAACATTTACTATTATTCCATAATTTACACTCCAAATGAGATTACTACAGTACTTTGTTTTGATAGTGATACTTCCCAGTATTTACAAAATACTGTTCAAAAGTTTGAGTGTGGGAAGATATTTTGAAAGAAACCTCTTTTGCTCACCAAGGCTGCATTTTATTAAAAATACTAGAAAACTGTAATATTGTAATATTAACATTGTATTGTAACTGTACAATATATTTTGAAATGAATAATGTCTTAAATGTCACATCATTCTTCAGAAATCATTCTAATATGCTGTTGTCCAGGATTCTTTAATGAATCAAAAGTTCAAAAAAGTAATTTTTTAATAGAAATTTAATGCATGTTTGCAGAAATAAAAGAATTATTTCTTAAAACAAAATCATACTGACCTCAAAATTTTGAACCATAATTAATTAATTTGTAAAATACAACTGAATACAAAACTTTTCATTAAAAATTATATTAGCAATTTTGTCCGCAGTTTGGCTGAAAAATTTGCTCATATTTTGATTACTACACTACTTTTGTCTCTCTATACTGAATTATTTCTTTTTAAAATAACTTCTCTGTTATATTTTTTTTCATAAAAAAGAAATATGATTTAAATAATACATTTTTTTTACTGTATTAAATATAATGATTTAAAATATTATAAAATAGACTGTTCTTTCTACCTGTCCTCTCATATTTTCAATACTTCTGTTTGCAGTGGTCATCCTCGTTATGCACTCGGTGTTGATTGGTGGAGGAACCCAGAAGTTGCTGTTGGAGACAGCTTATGACATGCGGATGACAGACGGCTCGCTGGTGTTTTTATCTTACGATACACTCTTTTACAGTCTGCCCTACCATCCTGTAGCCCAGCCTGCCCTGCGCCATCACAGCAAGCTGCTACGAGCCTACGATGCCGTACTCACCATCACTATAGAGTCTCCACAGGAACAGTCTTTCTACCAAGCTTTTGAAAAGGCCCAGGAGCAAGGAGAGCTTCCCTGGAACCTTAAACCACAGCAGGTATAGCAATGGTTTAAATTGGGGCTTTAACACTAAGCTAATATACAGTAGCTAATGTAAAACCTTCACATCTCTTACAGGTGTCCCCATTGTTTGGCACCATCTACTCTTCCATCATGTTCATGGCTCATGCTGTGCAAAGTGTCAGGGCTTCAGGTCAGTGGATGTCTGGGGGGAACATTGCCCAGAATGCCCGAAACCTGCTATTCAAAGGTTTTAGCCTACAAGCAAACCTTTCTGACTTTGGCACGCTGGACTATGTGGTGCTGGACACAGATGGCTTGTCTTGGGAGTTGAAACCTACATACCATATTGAGATGCAGACAGATATGGTGCGTTTTCTGGGACAGCCGATTCATTTTCCCCCAGCTGGACCACCAAAAACTGATTCCAGCTGCTGGTTTACACATGGGATCATCTGCCGTGGAGGTTAGTTTGTATGTACATGACTTTTTGTTTTTTCGTTCACGTACATTGTATATCATATGCAACAATCACCCTCTGTGTTACAGGTGTGAATCTTTTACACATGGTTTTAATCTTCCTGTCTGGTTTTCTGTTCATCTTCTTCTCAATTGGCTGTTCTTACTGCATCAGGTATTCATTAAATTCTAACCTTAATTTATCATAACATTTAATGTTGTTCAAAGTGTGCAGAAAGTTTCTTAAAATATTTCTAAATGTTTTGTATAGGCGTAAAATTAGTAAGATCCGAATGGTGCGGGGTCCGAATAAGATTTTACTGACTTTAAATGATGTCACATTCATCAACCCATCCCTGAGCAATAAGGTCAGTAACACAAGCACATGTGCACACAAATACACATTAATATACTTTAATTATTAATACTTGTATCTGAAAAACAGAAGCTGAGCTTGGATGACAGCAAGGCCAGTGACTCAAGAATGAGCATTTCAGAGCGAAGCCTCAAGTCTCCATTGTCTATTCAGTCGCCAGCCACCCATGAAAATTCTAATGTTGTCATTTATGAGGTAAACGAATAACTCTCAATGACTGATTGAATTTAAAGGCTCATATTATGAGAAATCTTTTTTTCTTCAAAATAAACAAAAAAATCCCTCCACAGTCCACTTACAGCATGAAAATGAAAAGTTGCAAATTTGATGTCACCATTAACTCTTCAAATGTATCTCACATTTACATATCCATACATATTACATATACATATCAAGGCAAGGCAAAGTTTATTATAAAGCACATGTCATACACAATGGTAATTCAGCATTCAACAGCATGACCCACCTTGATAAACAACAGTGTAAACTACACTAACGTTCAAAAGTTTGGGGTCAGTAAGAAAGTAATTGATCAGTTAATAAGTAATTAAGAATGCAGTAAATTGATTAAAAGTGACAGTAAAGACTTTTACATTGTTACAAAACATTTAGATTTTTAAATCATTGCTATTCTTTGCTATCCTGAATTTTTTTTTATCACTGTTTCCATTAAAATACTGAGCAGCACAACTGTTTTCAACGTTGATAAATGTTTCTTGAGCAGCAAAAATTAGCATATTAAATAGATTTCATGTGACGCTAAAGACTGGAGTAATGGCTGTTGAAAATTCAGCTTTGCCATCATTTAAATTAGTTACATTTTAAAATATTTTCAAAGAGAAAACAGTTATTTTAAATTGTAATAATTTTAATATTAGTATAGTGTAATTATATTTTAATATTTGTCATGGTGCACACAGCAAGGATGAACAAGGAGACGTGGACAAACTCAAATTAACAGTCTTTAATAAATCCAAACAAGGCAGGTAAAGACAAGGCAAGGGCAACACATATAGGAACACCGGGGAATAACAAGTACACCAGACAAAATCTACCATAACAGACAGGACTATAAATACACAGGATAATCATAGATAATTAGACAAACACAGCTGGAAACAAATTACCTAATAATCACACTTAACAAGGACAGGAAACAAACCAAATAAGGACACAAGAGGCGGGAACACAAGACACGCGACAGAGGACTGACAATATTATTTTCACTATTTTTTTATTCTAAGAGCCAAAAAGGTGGTGGAAAATGGCCATTTAGAACTAGATTATGAATATAAAACTAGATAAGAAATTATAAGAAAACATCATGAAAAAATTGTTATGCTATATAAACTGTTTAGATACATTATTTATACATGTAAATGACTGAACATTTTTTTCAAATGTTTCTCATTTTGCAGGGTGATTGGGCATGGCTCAAAAGGTTGCCGTATGGAAATTTCCGGAGTATCACTCCTCATACCACTGATGTGTTTGAACTGGTTGGTTTTGCCACTAAATTTTACATAGGAAAAACTTAAGTGTAGTGCTCATTCTTTTTTGTAGGATATTCTGTTTGTATGTTCTTTGTTCACTGTTTTTGATTATTTCCTTTATCATACATTTAATCATACAATTGCTCTCAATATTCCAGATGAAAGACATGAGGCACGAGAATGTTAACCCCTTTCTCGGATTCTTCCTTGACTGTGGAGTGTTTGCCATAGTAACAGAGTACTGTTCGCGCGGCAGCTTGGAAGATCTTTTGCTCAATGATGACGTCAAACTGGACTGGATGTTCAAGTCCTCCCTCATTCTAGACCTCATCAAGGTGCTTTTTTTAGGAATGTGATTGGTTGAATTTAAAATTAAATTTAAAAGCATTGAAATATAGCAAGCACATGTTGATAATGTCTTTTGAATTTATACCCAAATCATATGCCACAAAAGGAGACTTTATAAGGAAATATATATAAATAATTATTGGTCATTAAAAACATGATTGTAAGAATTATTCACTGATTTGTGTGGATTTATACATTAGTTTTCTAGCATGTACATTTATTGTCACATAATTGCATTTGCAGTTACAGCACATGTAAGCTTATGTGTGTTTCTGATTGGCATGCAGGGTATGAAATATCTTCACCACAGGAGCATCTGTCATGGAAGGCTTAAATCCAGGAACTGTGTGGTCGATGGGCGTTTTGTGCTTAAAATCACGGACTATGGCTACAACGAGGTGTTGGAAGCTCAGAGATTTCCTTATGTTGAACCTCCAGCTGAAAGTAAGGTTTTATTGTGAGACTTTTCTTGTTATTGATCTCTTGCATAGGATGTTAAAGTATTTGAACCCCCACAGCCCTTCTGTGGACCGCCCCTGAGATACTGAGAGGGCCCTACCCTGGTCTGTTTGGCAGTCACCCTGGTGATGTGTACAGTTTCTCAATCATCATGCAAGAAGTGGTCATGCGAGGGCCTCCATTCTGCATGCTGGAGAACTCTTTTGATGGTAAAGTCACATGACCCCACCATCTTTACCAGGGCTTTTCAAACTTTTTGATGACACAGACATACAGACATTTTTGTTTCACATTGGTTTTCTCTGAACTTTTCTGTGGACCCCTGATCTATACTATATATTGTACTGTCTATATTGGTAGATTGTTGTGTAGACATGTCATTACAGTAATTTTGCAGTGTCTAAGTCTTTAATACATCTGGATCATATAGAAATTGTCCAGAAGATCCGGAAGCCTCCTCCAATGTGCCGGCCCATTGTGTCCCCGGATCATGCTCCCATGGAGTGTATTCAGCTTATGAAGCAGTGCTGGAATGAACAGCCAGAGAAGAGACCCACATTTGATGAAATCTTTGACCAGGTGAACATTGACAACACTGCCAAACCATCACCATAATGTCAGATTTCTGTGGTTGCCAGAAATCCAGTGTAAAAAATACTGTGATATTGTTTTTAGTATTATTGGTCATTCATTTCATGAAGTGAAATAAATATACGAATGTACCTAAATGTGTTTTTTACTGTAAAATGTACTCATAACCACCATAATAATAGAGGTAGTAAAACAATAAGCCACATGATGAATCAGAGTTCAAGTGGTCTATAAAACATGGCTAATACTCACAACATCATTACATGTCAATTGTATGGTAACCATACAGTTACATAATATTAAATATATATATATATTTTAATTTTTTTTAAATGTTATATTATTATATTTGAGGTATCCAAGCTACTGGGGTCCCTCAGGGCTCAGTTTTTGGACCACTTCTCTTCTCTGTCTACATGGCATCACTAAGTTCTGTCATTCAGAAACTTGGCTTTTCATATCACTGCTATGCTGATGACACTCAACTCTACCTCTCATTCCATCCTGATGATCCGACAATAACTGCTTGCATCTCAGCATGCCTAACAGACATTTCTTGCTGGATGAAGGACCATCACCTTCAACTCAACCTAGCTAAGACAGAACTGCTTGTAGTTTCAGCAAACCCATCACTTCATCACAATTTCACCTTCCAGTTAGGCTCATCAACCATAACTCCTTCAAAAACAGCCAGAAACTTTGGAGTTGTGATTGATGATAAGCTGACTTTCTCAGACCACATTGCTAAAACTTCCCAGTCCTACAGATTTGCTTTACACAATATTAGGAAGATCAGGACCTTTCCTTCGGAACATGCAACACAACTCCTTGTTCAAGCTCTTGTTCTGTCCAGACTTGACTATTGCAATACTCTCTTGGCAGGTCTTCCAGCCAATTCCATCAAACCTCTACAATTAATCCAAAATGTCGCTGCAAGATTAATCTTTAATGAGGCAAAAAGAATGCACATCACACCTCTGTTCATCAATTAGCACTGGCTACCAATAGCTGCTCGCATAAAATTCAAGGCATTAATGTTTGCCTACAAAACCACCTCTGGCTCTGCACCCCTTTACCTAAATTGAGTACTTCAGACCTGTGTGCCCTCTAGAAGCTTGTGTTCTGCAAGTGAACGACGCATTATTGTGCCATCCCAAAGAGGAAAATCACTTTCACAGACTTTTTCATTAACTGTTCCCACCTGGTGGAATGATCTGCCCAACTCAATCCGAGCAGCTGAATCCTTAGCTATCTTCAAGAAACGGCTAAAAACACATCTCTTCCATCTTTATTTAACCCTCTAACTCTAGCACTCTCTATTCTAAAACTAGGTTTCTTTTTTCTATATTCTGTCTACTCATTTTCTTTAAAAAAAATACACTTACTACGTGTACTGCGTTATAGTCTAACCAAGACTTGTCATAACACTTGAATGTTGTTGCTCTTTTGTTGGTGTTGATTGCTTCTATTGTCCTCATTTGTAAGTCGCTTTGGATAAAAGCATCTGTTAAATGACAATGTAAATTAAACCATTTGCAGTTTTCACCATGTATGGGTAGGTAACGTATAGTTAAGCAATTAAGTTTGTTTTTTATTAATTTATTTGTTCATTCATTCATTCATTTTTTTTTTTTTTTTAATAATAATTTTTTTACAGAGTAGTTAATGTTGTAAGACTGAAATGAAAACAGAGATTGATAATGTATAGGTCTCTGAATAACCAAGCAATAGAGACAAACTGTATGAGATCAGTCTGATTTTAGAGATTCTATTCACATATTATCTGCTGTTCTCCATCTTCTCCTTATTCTCTCTACAGTTCAAGAATGTAAATAAAGGGAAAAAGACCAACATCATAGACTCCATGTTACGAATGCTGGAGCAATATTCCTCCAACCTGGAGGAACTGATCAGGGAAAGGACAGAGGAGCTGGAAATAGAGAAACAAAAGACTGAGAAACTCCTCACACAAATGTTGCCCCCGTAAGTGATAGATAAACAGGGAACAGCTTTCAATAACTCATATAAGTAACGTTTTTAAATAATTCCTACATTTTTAAAGTGTCTTTTGTTTTTGTTCATCCTCTCTAGGTCAGTGGCAGAGGCTCTGAAGCTGGGCACTACAGTCGAGCCAGAGCATTTTGATAGTGTCAGTCTTTATTTCAGTGATATTGTTGGCTTCACCACAATCTCAGCCAACAGCGAGCCCATAGAGGTGGTCAACCTCCTCAATGAGCTTTACACAACATTTGATGCTGTAATTGGCAATCATGATGTCTATAAGGTAACACTACAAAAGTGATGTTAACATTTATTAGCTGTGTTTTTTATTATTTGTAATCACTGTATAAGCACATTTGTTTGCTTTCACAGAGATTTTTTTAATTTAATTGAAGATAATGTACACTTTCAGTTTACTAATGCATGTCTCTTGTCTTCATTGCCTGCAGGTGGAGACCATTGGTGACGCTTACATGGTGGCATCAGGTGTGCCCATGCCCAATGGGAACCGACATGCAGCCGAGATTGCAAACATGGCTCTGGACATCCTGAGTGCTGTTGGCTCCTTCAAAATGAAACATATGCCTGATGTACCAGTCCGCATCCGAATAGGACTTCACACAGGTCAGGCTGATCCATCCCATTTGGTTAATCAAATGTAAAAAAAAAAAAAAAAGTTTTCTTTACATATGTATGATTTCTTATTAGGTCCCTGTGTGGCCGGTGTAGTGGGTTTGACCATGCCACGGTACTGTCTGTTTGGGGACACGGTCACCACTGCTTCCAGGATGGAGTCTACAGGATTGCGTAAGCATCACCATATACAGCTCTGTTTCTATATTTCAAAGATGAATATGGAAAGATGCATGTCTCATTAAATTACAGACATAAAATGATTAACATCTGTAATCAATGAAATTCAGTGTCTATCATTAATTGTATAGTTGGCCATGCCAGGCAAGGAAATTGCTCTTAATCTGCGTGTGTGTTTGCAGCGTACAGAATCCATGTCCATTCCAGTACAGTGAAGGTCCTGATGGAGCTGAAATTAGGGTACAAAGTAGAGCTGAGAGCCAGAACAGAACTCAAGGTGAGCTTGTCTGAGATCATCTGTAGGACAAATCAAAGATTTCATATTCAGTCTTGGCCAAAAATATCGGCACCCTCGCAATTCTGTCAGAAAATGCAACCCTTCTCTCAGAAAAGATGAGTTGAAAATGTTTTGGTACTCAAATGTTTTTTTTTTGTTTTGTTTTTTTTTGCATTAGAACAACACAAAAAAACAAAAAAGAAAAGTAAAATCTGATACAATTCCACACAGAACCCAAAAAATACACTGGACAAAATTATTGGCACCCTTAACTTAATATTTGGTAGCCCTTTGGAAAAAAATAACTGAAATCAATCGCTTCCTGTAATCATGAAGGAGTTTCTTACACCTCTTTACTGGAATTTTGGACCACTCTTCTTTTGCAAACTGCTCCAGGTTATTCAGATTTGAAGGATGCCTTCTCCTAACTGCTGTTTTGAGATCTCTCTACAGGTATTCTATGGGATTCAGATCTGAACTCATTGCTGGCCATTTCAGAACTCTCCATCGCTTTGTTTGTAACCATTTCTGAATGCTTTTTGAAGTGTGTTTTAGGTCATTGTCCTGCTGGAAGACCCATGACCTCTGGTGGAGCTTTCTGACACTGGCCACTACGTTGTGCCCCAAAATTCTTTTGTCTCATCTGTCCACAGTACGTTCTCCAAAAAGGGTTGTGGTTTTGTCACATAAGTTTTGGCAAACTCCAGTCTTGCTTTTTTATGCCTTTGTGTCAGCAGTGGTGTCCTCCTGCGTCTCCTACCATAGCGTCCCTTTTCATTCAGATGGCGACGGATAGTGCGAGCTGACACTGTCGTACCCTTTGTCTGCAGATCAGCTTGGATTTGTGGAAGTTAATTGGGGTTCTTTATCCACCTTTCGAACAATCCTTCGTTGTAATTTTTAATTAATTTCTGTCCACGTCCAGGCAGGTTAGCTACAGTGCCATGGGCTGTAAACCTCTTGATGATATTGCGCACAGTGGACACAGTCAAGTCAAGTCACCTTTATTTATATAGCGCTTTTAACAATACAGATTGTGTCAAAGCACTTAACAGTATCAAATTGGAGGATAGAGTGTCAGTAATGTATAATAATAAGATTAAACATTCAATTTTCAGTTAAGGCATTTCGTTATTGAGTTCAGAGATGTCATTGTCAGATCAGTTTAGTTTAAATAGTATCTGTGAAATCAAATTGACGATAATCGCTAGAAATTAAGTGTCCCCAACTGAGCAAGCCAGAGGCGACAGCGGCAAGGAACCAAAACTCCCTCTGTGGGAGGACACAGGAACATTAAGATCTCTGGAGATGGACTAGTAGTCTTGAGATTGTCCATGTTTTTCCACAATTTTTTCTCTCAAATCCACAGACAACTCTTTACAATTATTTCTTTTCTCCATGCTCAATGTGACACACAACACAAAGGTTGAGTCAACTTTTCTCCATTTTAACTGATTGCAAGTGTGGTCACAGGTGTGTCTAAATACAAATTACAGGAGCATCACATGCTTGAAAAGCAATTAGTTCTTACCATTTTGACAAGGTGCCAATAATTTTGTCCAGTCTATTTTTGAGTTCTATGTGAAATTTGATCAAATTAGACTTTTCTTCTCTGTTTTTTTGTGTTGTTTCAGTGCAAACAAAAGCAATAAGCACATGAATACCAAAACATTTCATACATACAAGTGTTGCATTTTTTGACAGAATTGCAAGGGTGCCGATATTTTTGGCCATGATTGTTAATTTATCTCATAACCTCTCATTTATACATTACTCTTCAGATTTTTAAAAAAATATTTAATACTTTTAATTTAACAAAGGCACATTAAATGATCAAACCTTAAAACAATACACATTTTTTTACATAAATTCTGTTCTTTTGAACTTTCTATTGATCAAGGAATCCTGAAAGATGTATCACAGTTTCCATAAAAATGGTGCAGCTGTTTTCAACATAGATAATAATAAGAAATGTTTCTTGACCGAAGACTGGAGCAACGGCTGCTGAAAATTCAGCTTTGTCATCACAAGAATAAATTACATTTTAAAATATACTCAAATAGAAAACCGTTGTTTTAAATTGTACTAACATTTAACAATATTACGGTTTTTACTGTACTCGTAATCAAATAAATGTGGCGTGGGTGAGCATAAGAGGCAAAAAAAATGTTTAAAAGTCTTACAACCCAAAACTTTTGAATGGTTGTGTATGTTATGGTTTATTATTTGCTGTACTTGTTTTACCACCACTTGACACATGTTGGTCAAGTGGTGGTAAAATCATGTAAATAATGTAGTTCAAGATAAGTCATTAATTAAAATATGTATTTTTCCCAAAACTGATGCAGCAGGGTATAATGTATGAGATATTTGGGGGTAAAATGTGCCAGTAACTAATCGTGATAGTAAAGTTTTCCTCCAAATGCAGTAAAATATACTAATACCACTTCTTTTCCAAATGAAGCTATTTTATTTACCAGTGAGCAAGTAATCAACAAGATCAACAAGGCAAAATAATTCTTGAATGACAAAGTTCATGGGTTTAGGTAGACAAGTCATCTGAAAGAACTCTGTTTGGTCTGTTCTCTCATCCTCTCGTCTCCACAGGGCAAAGGTGTAGAAGAAACCTACTGGCTCACCGGGAGAGATGGCTTCATCAAACCGCTCCCCGTGCCGCCCGTACTCAAGTCAGGGTAAGGGGAGGCCTTTCCGTGGCCTGTGGCCTGCAGTGTGTGTGTGTGTGTTTTGTGTTTATCTTCTCCAATGTATTTTTCAGGCAAATGGCTCATGGCTTGCAGATGGAGGAGATAGCCGCATACAAGAAGCGGAAAGCAGAAGCACAGCTTGCAAAGAAGAAAAACTGAGGTAATGTTATGCATGGAGAATGTATAACATTACTCAATGTGGCACAGAGAGTCAGGGGGAGGTGGGGAGGACGGCAGGACGGGGCTAAAGAGTCAGTGTGGGAAGCTGTTGCCAATTTTTCCTCATTTTGGTTGGGTTTCATTCTCCAACCATAAACAAGACTCAGTTCTTCTACTTTCAAGTAATGTTTCTCAGATGATACTACATTATCCTACTGTTTTATCTTTCTAGGAATTTTATTTGATTTCTGTTCATTTCTGCAATTGTAACTTTATACATTTGCACATGAAATAGACTTTTTTTTTTTTTTAACCAGAGTAACCGTTCAAACAAAATGTGTGTGTTCATAATTTGATGTCATAATTTATGGTAACTTTGTACAACCCCATAGATATTTTTGGTCTTGAAGTTGTGTGACTTGCCTAAGATAGTGGTTATAAAAGCTCTCTCCTTTCAGATCGGATGGCACTCCTCAGATATGTATAGCAGGCTTTTCAAAATGGACCGTCGGCTATGTTTGGCATGCTGTTATGTTTCTGTTTGTGTGTTCTGTCATGCTCTGAATGTCTTGTTTGTTCTCAGTGTTTCATGTATCATGTCTTAACATAGACCAAAACAAACTATATATATATATACAGTATATATATTCACAAGTTTTGTTTTCCCAAGTGACATAATGTAAATGTTTGGTAACACTTTATTTTAAGGTGTCATAATACAGAGTAATTACTTAATTAAGTACTTAGTAGTATCCGTTGTACTTACGTGAAATAAAATGTACTTACCATGTAACTAGCAGCCTGTATTTACAGTTTGTAATTATGTAGATGTAATAGGAAGCTACTGTTACACATATGTAACAGGCCGAGTCTGTTACACAACTACTTCTTGATCTTGATACACTTTATTTTAAGTAGCGTATGCCTGTGTAATATTCTGTAATTTTAATGTAATTAGAAAGGTATTACATGTATTTAAGCTGTGTACTGGTGGGTTAAATCAAACTAAGGTGCAGCTGGATAAGGTGTACAGTATAGATACACATGAAGTACACTTAAGTACAATCTTGATACACTTTATTTTAAGTAGCTTATGTCTGTGTACTTAAATTTATAATGACGTTGTATAAAGTCTGCAACACATATGTAACAAACTTTTGGTCACATAAGACTCGGCCTGTTACATATGTGTAACAGTAGCTGCCTATTACATCTACATAATTACAAACTGTAATTACAGGCTGTTGCATAACTTAGTTACATGGTAAGTACATTTAGTTTCATGTATGTACAACAGCTACTACTAAGTCCTTAACTAGGTAATTACTCTGTATTGTGGACACCTTAAAATAAAGTGTTACCAAATGTTTTATTTAATCCAATACAGATTAAATATAACAGTTGAATACAGTTGATATACTTTCTTCTTTCTGTAGTTTTTTTAAGGAAAAATGCATTATGTATTAGATGTATTATATCAACTAAGGCTGGTGTTCCTTCTTTGTTTTTCTGTCTTACAGACACAAATCAAAAGATTTTAAAGTGATGCTAAAAAAGGCAGTGTGGAAGATCTCCACCGTGCGTCAGGTGGCTCAGATCACCCTAGCCGATGAGGGCAATGTCATGATCCACCATCACTGATGACCTTTAACCTTTGCCTTTTTGACCACACACCTGCACACAGAATGAAATGGAGCGTGGAGAAACAGAGAACAAGCTGAAATGAAATGGGCAAGCTTGTGTGTACAGTTTATACCTGTCTGAGAAGCCGCATATCTCTATTCTCTACATGAAGCACCTTTATGAAATGAACCAGTCTCACAAGGAGCTAAATTTACCCCGTGGAAATCCAATACTCAGCACGAGGGGCGTCAGGTCCGGCTCAAAGACTCAATAGATACAGTGCATTCACATCATTCACTTGCAGATTATCCTTTTTAGTAAACATGTTTGTGACTAAAGAAAATAGGAAATTTAGTATTGTGATAAACTATTGTGCAATCAGCATTAATGTGGTGGTTAATATGGTGCATGTGGTTCTATGCTGATCTATCATATTAGATTTAGATTTAGAGTTCAGTTTTACCATGGGATTTTAGTTTTTTGTTGTTTTTGTGAAAAAACTGTTTTCCTCATAGATGATCAATTAGCATGAACCAGGGGTGGCGAACTCCGGTCCTGGAGAACCACAGCCCTACAGAGTTCAGCTTCAACCCTAATTAAAACTCACAAGATTTTTATCCTCACTAAGGCTGCATTTATTAATCAAAAATGCAGTAAAATAGTAGCAAATATTATTACAATTAAAATTGCTTTTCTATTATATGTTAATTTATTCCTGTGATGGCAAAACTTTCAGCAATCATTACTCCAGTCTTCAGTGTCACGTAATCCTTCAGAGATCATTCTAATATGCCAATTTGGTGCTCAACAAACATTTGTTATTATCAATGTTGAAAACAGTTGTGCTGCTTAAAATTTTGTGGAAACCATGATTTAATTTTCCTGAATTTTTTTTTTTTTTGGTAAATAAAAAGTTCAAAAGAACAGATTTCATTTGAAATAGAAATCTTCTGTAACAATGTAATTTTTGATCAGTTTAATGCATACTTGCTAAATAAATCTTAACTGACAGCAAGCTTTTTAACATTAGTATATATATATTTGTAGACAAATACTAATTCATGTTAAAATACTGAATTACTGAAATTCCATATGTACTGTAAAAAATAACAATAAAAATTGAAAATACTGTGTGTTGTTTCTAAGGACAAGCTATATTTTTTAATAGTGAAAGGGCTAATGTGTATGTGTTATGAGTCTTTAAATGACTGTGATATCATAGTTAAAGGCATCCATCCTGAGATGTAATAGAAGTTCAGAAGCACTGAAATACTGTATAACAGTGCCCTCTTGTTATTGTGTCAGTAAATGCAGCAGATGGCGACCTACATTAGCATGCCCTATGTGGATTATCCAGTACTGACTCTATATAAGACTGCAGAGCCACCAGGTCACCCCTAACAAGATTACCTTCTCTCAAAACCTGTTCATCAACTCGCAGCAAGATTACCCACCAATACTTACATACAGCGTTTTTTAATAATTATAAGCTAGCTATTTCTTCCCCTTCTCAGTGTAACGGTCATGTCTCTAGGTATTTAAAGGTTGTGAATCTGCAAAAAAAAAAAAAGGTTCACTTTGGTTGGTTGTCTTCTATGTCAGTCTATGTAATTAAATTTTTTTACAATACATTTTTATATTTCAGAATAGTCACGCCATGAGGGACCATTTGAGGCATTATTGTATCTGTAGGGGAACAAGTGGCAAAAAAAAACTTTTCTAATGAAAGTTAAACTCTCATGATATTCAGAGACTCCGAACTACCTTAAACTCCCAGCTACAGGGATCCGACTTACCATCAATGAAACAAACATTAAAAACTGGACCTGTGCAATGTTTATCAGAGAGTAGCTCTTATTCTCTATTATGCACATCATATGCAGTATTTTAATGATTTTTGTTTGTTTGTTTTTTTATTACTAGTTAGTAGTGTTGGCAGTAACTTGTTACAGTAATAATATTACTTTTTGTGGATTTTGGTCAAATGATCATTTTTTTTCCTTTAATAATTTTTTTTAAATTTATACAGGCTATAGCTGAAAGACAGATCACAAATCAACGTCATTTTCATACATTTATGGAACTTTTGTTATTAATCTCTGTTTCTGATTTTTGATATGCAAATGTTAGTATGAGCCCAGGCTCACAATATATAAGCAATTAAAATGTACAAGAATTCTCTCAACACACTTACAAAACACCAACTCAATTGCCAGTACTTTGCTACTGTAACACGAGTGTCTAGCAAGTTAGTACATTATAAATAGGGACTACTTTTGTTAAAATATCATCAATCACCGGCAAACTGCAATAATAATGGGATCAATGCAAAAAAAGGACGCATTCACTTATTTGGCAAACGTAACAAATGTAATTAAGCACAATCATCTTCTGTACACATAACACTTGCAAGCGATACGCACGCATCCCAAAATGCACAAACAACAACACAAGGAACCTTGAAAACGTCTGTGATTGGACGGATGACTCTTCAGTCAAAAGCTAGAGCCAATGAACGCTCGACATTCTATGACGCAAACTGCTTCACATAATTTTATTGGACAAAAGCCTATCAATCATCAGACGTCACCTTGCCAGTTCAATGAAACTCCGAGCGAAACCATTGGTCAGTGACATTAACGTAGATCCGAAAAGGTCCGTCGTGATTGGTCAAAGCAGCTTTCAATCACACGTCTCGCTCAATCGGGCGCCTCCTCCCTCCCCCAGCCGAATGACGCACGAGTCATGTGTTGTTTGTGCTGCGCTCCGTAGTGTACACAGGGCGCGAGCAGCAGATTGGTAGCCCGCTAGGAGGATCTACCGATAATAGATCTGGTAAATGTGGTCATGTTGCAGTTGCTGGCATTGAGTTCGAGGAGCATTGGCTGGGATACCTGCTTTTCATGCGGCGGTAGACAGAAGCTCAACACTGAAAAGACTTAAGTGCGCCGCCTGAGACACGGTTCCCCCCAAACAAACATGGGGTCTCAGTCTATAAGCCTGAGGTAAAGTGACCTTAAATCTCCTATCTGATGGCAAATTTCGGGAACTACCAAGAAGGCAAAGCCGCTATGTTGATGCTGGAAACGCAACAGCGAGCTATCGGGTCTAAACCTGCAGCTGCAACGGCGATCGGCGACACATCTGTCGGGGAACCCCCTGCCGTGCTTGATGTCGGCGGCGCGGCGTTTCATCAACCGAGTGAACAACATCCACAGCAGCGACAGCACCTGGAATCGCCGGCGAGGAAAGCATCCGCGTCCTCTCTTAACCGGGCGCTTGAGGACTCTGCAGCGAGTAACACACACACTACTACCTCAGCTTCCCCTGCTGTGAACACCGTGTCAGACGACATTAGGAAGTGTGGCTATCTGAGGAAGCAGAAACACGGCCATAAGAGGTTTTTCGTCTTGCGGGCGTCGAGTCATCTGGGGCCGAGCAGACTGGAGTACTATGACAGTGAGAAGAAATTTCGAAACACACTGCGATCAAACGTCGCTGCCGCTGCCGCCGCCGCCGCCTCAGCTGGCGCCTCTCCCCCCAAAAGAGTGATCTATCTCAACCAGTGTTTCACTGTGAATAAAAGGGCGGATTCTAAGAATAAGCATCTCATTGCTCTTTATACTAAAGATGAATACTTTGCGATTGTCGCTGAGAATGAGCAGGAGCAGGAGGAGTGGTACCAGGCGCTCAGTGAGCTCATGAGTGAGGGCAAGAAAGCCCACCTGGACGCGGATGAGATTGACGATGGATACGGTACTGTGACCCCTGGGACTGACTTTAAGGAAGTGTGGCAGGTAAATGTTAAACCGAAGGGCTTGGGCCAGACGAAGAATTTAACTGGCGTTTATAGGCTCTGTCTGTCTGCCAAGAGCATTCACCTGGTGAAGCTGAACTCTGAGACACCTTGCGTGAACTTGCAGCTGATGAACATCAGACGCTGCGGCCATTCAGAGAGCTTCTTCTTCATTGAGGTCGGCCGGTCTTCGTCTATAGGACCTGGGGAGGTTTGGATGCAGGTGGATGATTCTGTGGTGGCTCAGAACATGCACGAGACCATTCTAGAGACCATGAAGGCTCTGAAGGCGTTCGCCGAGTTCAGGCCCAGAAGCAAAAGTCAGTCTTCTGGCACCAACCCGATGGGTTTCATCACCACGCGGCGACACTTGGGCAACCTCCCGCCCAGCCAGACGGGGCTCCAGCGGCGGTCTCGGACCGAATCTGTGGTGGGCACGCCACCCAGCAGGAAGAGCAGTGGAGCAAGTGGCTACCGATTCCGCACCTCCAGCGAGGGAGAAAGCACAATGAACCGCCCATTTCGTTCTGTAACAGGTAGCCTTATTCATCTCAACACAGCCCGCGCTAACCTGAGCCGACAGGAAAGTAGCAGTGGGGCAGGGGCCCGCTATATTCGTGCCCCGCCAGGCTCCACTTATCATGCCCGTTCTGCCTCTCTGCCAGTGTCACACTTTCCTTCTACCACCAGTCCAATCAGCATGTCCAGCAGCAGTGGCCATGGATCTGTGTCAGACACCATCACTCGCCCCTCCAGCGCGTCCGTTTGTGGATCCCCGAGCGATGGAGGTTTTAACTCATCTGATGAGTACGGCTCCAGCCCCGGAGACTTCCGGTACTTCAGAGTGCGCAGCAACACCCCCGACTCCCTGGGAAACACACCTCCGATCCGTGAGGAGCACTGCCTCAATGACTACATGGCTATGGGCTGGAATCGTGACGCGTTTGGAACGAGTGCAGCTGAGGCCATCAAAGATGAGAGTGTGGATGAAGATTCACGACAGGGGTCTTTAAAGAGGCGGACTCCTTCCTTCTCCAGGCAGGTTGGCGGCGCTAGTGCTGCTGGAGTTGCTGTTTATCAGAAGATGACCCAGACCACCTTCTCGCTGGACGAGGCTGTGACTGAGAGTAGCTCTTGGGGTGGCAGTGTCCAGACTGTCTCTACCTCCTCCTCCCTCTGCTCTGACTACAGTTCCAGTTCTGAACACAGCCAGGACCGGCCCCCTAGCCTACGGCCTGCAGACGCGCTTAAGGATGATGGGTACATGCCCATGATGGCAGGTGTGCTGCCCTCCACTAGTGATGCAGACTACATGCCTATGCAACCAAATATCCTCCTCTCTGCCTCTCCACAAGTCCCAAGTGCTGCTTTACATGTTCCCCAGCACATGGACTCTCAAGGCTATATGATGATGCTCCCAGGTAGAAGTGAGGCTACTGACTCTCCCGTCCCATCCAGCCCTGACATTAGCAGACGAGCAGAGGGACGAAGAGCCTCAGACCGCCATGAGAATGCAGAATACATGGACATGTCTCAGAGCAGCTCCACAACTAATGCTCAAAAGGTTTCTGCTGGGAATTATTATGCCTTGACCACTCCTGGTGTCCCCAAGTCTTACAGTCCATATTTCTCCCTCCCTCGCTCATACAAAGCTCCATCCAGAGACCAGGCTGAGCATGACGATTACGTCTCAATGAGTTCCCCAGCAAAACCAGTCTACAGTTCACCCACAGCCACGCCAGATCGTAGTAGCAGGTGCCCACCTCCTGAGTACTCTCAACATAATGGCTTCACAGACCGCCGTGCCATTCGGCCGAACCGCCTGCCCCTGGGAAGGCGGAGTTTGCATGGCTCTCTGCGAGCAGTAGAAGCGCCAGTGCGTCCTTCCAGCCCTGGAGAATATATTAATATTGAATTTGGGGATCAGCCCACATATTCTGCCTGTTCGTTGTCTGCTGAAGTCTCCCCCTCAACCCATAGCATTAACCGAGAGCAGCGTAAGTCTCCGCTGCCACAGGATTACATGACTGTCGAGATAGATGGTCTTCCACCAAAGAGTCGGTCCCCACGGCCCTCTCTGGTGGCCCCCTGGAATCCTCCTTCATATATCCGGCCCTCCACATCCTCCCACTGCAGTGGGATCACTGTGGGTAAGCCTGACGACTACACGGAAATGTCTTTTGAGCCCGAGGAGGAGTCCAAGAGCCCTACAGCCATGCTTGAGCACCTGTGTGTACTGGAGCAACACTTTTTCCCCTTCAGCCCCCCGACTGAGCCTAAGGTTGTCCGTGCTGACCCCCAGGGCAGGCGGAAACACAGCTCGGAGACCTTTGTCACATCATCAGGAGCGTCAGGTGGAAGTGGCTTGGATGCCAATGGCACCGTGCCTGGCAATAGTGGGGCTCAGCAGGTGGGCCGCAGCAAGGGTCAGAACTTTGACTATGTTTGGACTGACAGCGTGACGTCTGGCAGTGAGGCAACACATGGAAACTCCTCAGATAGAGACAATTCCCCCTCTGTGAGGTCTGTAAGGACTCTACCTGTGGAACACCAGAATGGCCTGAACTACATCGCCCTAGATCTGAGAGACGATCTCCGGCCTGGGAACAGTCATGATGCGCTTCCCTTGCCATCATCCAGCGCTCCTCCCCCAGAGAACGGTGCCTATACCAGCATAGATTTAATGAAATCTGAGGGGCTTACATCGGCATCTAAAGGTGAGCAATTTTAAATATGATTGCTTTTCTTGATCATGTCTCCTGAAATCATGTCATTTTTTTTCTAAACAGACTTTCCTTTCTGGGAGGTTTTAAATGTGTTTTATATGTTGATATAAACTGCACTTGAGTATGTCAGCCTTTTCTAAAATTTTATATAGCTAGAAGAAAGTAATTCTTAGAGATTTGGAATGATACGACATGAGTAAACGATGACAGAATTGTACATATTTGGGTGAACTATCCCTTTAAGTGTGTACAAAATACATCTTTATTGTAATGGACCCCCTCCTCTTGGCATCTCCTGCCTGTTGCATTCTCTAACTCCTTTATATACACTTTGTTTAGGAGCTGCTGCGTGCTTGGCTGAGTGTGTGTTGCTGCAGGGGGAGTGAGAGAATGAAGCGTTAGTGAGTCAGTGCTCTCAGCAAGCCCTAGATGACTCATTTGTTTATCATAGTTGAAGCAGAGATGTGTGTGTGAGAGAGAAAGAAAAAAGGTTGGTTTAAAGCATGTGATAACTCTCTAGCATCTCTCTCACCTTCTCTCTTTCTCTTGTACCCTTTGGCAAACAGAACTGTTGTAGATGTATGACTCAGGTGATGATACACAGGAAACTTTATTATCAGGCACCATTGCCACCAACTAGCTATAGATATAGACTGCAGGGTTTAGCTGTAAAAATGTTTGCATGATATGTCATTAGCTAAAGGATCCTGGGGGCGCTGTGTGTGAGCTACTATTCCAGTAGTCTTCACTAGTTTATTAAAGCTGAAGGGTAATTTCTGTGCCATTACTGTCATCGCACAAATGCCAAACAGGTCTCCCTCTTCGATATCAAGATCAATGTTGACTAATGCTCAGACAAAACAGTTAAATGTTATACAGGGAGTTCAGCCTGCAGATAGTTTATTTACATAGTAAACCTTATGTTTTACTTGCAGTTTATTTTTATTTATTTATTATTATTTTTATATGCACTACTGTACTATCTTTTGCTATAGTGTGTCCGTAGGAAATGCAGTTTACATTTCCAACTCATTTTACCATTAATTGTAGTAATCCAGTGAGATTTTAGTTTGAGTCTGACAACAGCCAGTGCTCCACAGAGATCTGGGGTCTCCTTTATAAAACACCACGTAGATTTCATCCTAAAAGTGTACGTAGGCACAAAAGCTACAATTTGCGTACGCACAAAAGTTTTCAGATTTATAAAACCATGCGTATGACAGAACCTGCGCAAAAATCACTTTATAAATCCCAGTCAGGGGAAGATTGTGCGTACGTGCATCTCCTCCCCAAAATAACCATATATGGAGCTTACAACACCTAGTTTTACTATGCATAACCTCATCTGCATATCATTTCCATGCATATTCCCATCCACGCAACACCATGTTTAACCGTCAAAGGTAGGCTACAAGACATTAAGGAAATATGAGATACGTGCTATAAATGCCATTCGTGCCATACACATACATTTGTATTGCTAAAAATCATCCAGTATTCTTGGTATGTTTTAATATAAACATATCAAAATATCCATAAAAGCAAAACTCAGATAAATATTTTAGAATAGAGTTGATCTCATTCTTTTCCACTGCCCAAATAGTATTTCAATTGTTTTAAATAATGCAAATCAAATTACATTTCTGCAGTTTTGCTGATAAGGTGAGCATCTTTAGCTATTTTTAGTAGAAACAGGCCTGTATGCAGCGTAAATACAATTGTACAAAAGGAAACTTGCAAATCTTACGGTTTTCTACAGTGGTATTTGTCATAATGTTGTAGAGACTTTACACGACATCAACACCTCAGTGCAGATTACAGTATATCATTGGACCTATTCAAACCAGACCGTTTGACCACAAAATCCAGCAGTGTCCTCCATAATATCGAAGTACGCATCATAGATCATTGTAATGTTCTCGCTAAAAATATTTTCTCATAACATGAGATCTGCAGTTTAGTTTAAAGATGAATTATTGTGCACCTATTGCACTCCTCGCTGTCATTAAAACATAGCATGCCACAGTAAAAGCGATCAAGCGCATTCACGACAAATATTTCTAAATTCATATCATTTTTGGTTTAACTTTTGCGTAATGATTTTATGTCATTTCAGTGCATATCTCATTAATGAGAGTGGAATATTTAATGTAAATGTGTATATCAATATGAAAACAAAGTTTATAATCGTTGTTTACTTCATTAATTTTCATGAGTGTGGGTCAGAGTTTGCGTGCAGGTGCGCGAATTTTCCTGTCATGTTTTTTATAAATCCCATCTTTTGCATAGAAAGTGGCGTACGCCTCTCTCAGGGCAGGTTTTGTGCGTACGCAACGGTTATAAATGAGACCCCTGATCTGATCATCATCCAGTCTGTATGGAATGACATGAAGAAACAAACTGAGACAGACTAAATCCAGAAGAACTGTGGCAACGTCTCCAAAATGCTTCAAGAAACATACCTGCAAAACTACAGTACTGTGAAAAGCTTTAGGCACTTGTGTGAAAATGCTTTACAGTGAGGATGATTTCAGATATAATGTCATAAATAGATTTTATTTATCAATGCATAGTTTTTCAGGTAGTTTTGCGGTATGGAGATGTTGCCACATTTCTTCTGCATTTAGTCTGTCCGTTTTTCTGTTTCTTCATGTCGTTCCAGACAGACTGAATAATGGTGTGAGATCAGATCTCTTTGTGAAGCACTGGCTGTCTCTCTCCTTGTGCACACAATTTCTCACTGGATTATTACAATTAATGGCGAAAATGAATCTTTGGAAATGTAAACTGATATTTCCTACTGACACTTTGCAGCAACAAATAGAAATAACTAACCTAAAACCATTTGTTGTTGGTGAAAATACAAGTGGCCTAAGACTTTTACACAATAGTGTACATGCTCTACATGTCCATAGAGTGGCAGTTTGTTGTTTTTCCAAAAGTCAGCGAATCAACTCAAAAGCGAACCTCAGCTTCATGTATGGATTGCATCATCTCTGTGTGGCCTGCACACTCACTTTGTCTGTACATGCCTGGCAGTGCAGGTTTGCACAGGACTGGTAACATCAGCTACATCATTCCAAACGTTTTAAACTGTGTCTATACAAAATGTTGGTCTGGATGGTCCCTGAACCTATTGGGTTTTAGTATAATAACTAATATCACTTGGATTTGCCTCCCTACTTGTTGTTTTTGAGTTATAGATACAAACTGTCCATAAATCCGCAAGTGCATCTGACTCTCTCTTCTCCCTCTGGTACTGTTTGATATTCTCTCTCTCTCTCGCTCTCTCTCTCTTTCTAATTTTGCTGTATAGCCTTTTTCACTTTTTTCGTTGAAATATATAGGCTTGTACTTTTATCTAATGAACTTAAATAATCTGAATGTTCCTAGCCAAGAAGTTTGTGTGTGTGTGTTTATATGTGTATATATACATATGTATATATATGCATTAGGGCTGTCCAAAAAAAAATTTGATTTTCGAATATTCGTTGAATAAAAAAAAAACAAAATCCAATTTTAGGTGTGCAGCCTTATAAGTGGCGCACGAGATGCGATGAAGATGTTGTAGGTGTTATTGCATTTGAATGCTTTTTTTAACCTATCCAGTTGAACCCACTGGATGCAGCGCTGCTACGTTGTTCATTCAAAATACTGCGGAAAAAGTGAACATCGATGCGGAGATGTTGTTTACGTCAAAACTGAAACCAAGCCGTTCACACAGAAGGCATATTTATCGCATTTTTAGACCCTATTGGATCTATCACCGTTGCGCTCGCGTCTTGCAAAACAAGAGTCGGATATTTAGAAAGCCATTTAAAATTATTGTAAGTTCAACTTTGAAAAAACATGTCTCACTTTATGGCGGGACGGGTCTCTCCCCATTCCACTGCATCTCATGTTTTTAAATGAAAAAAGTAACGTTACTCTTTGTGATTGCTTTTCCATGCTTCGTATTAAACTATTTAAGTTATGCTTTTTTGTTTCTAATTGTTTAAGCAATTTAATTAATTATATATATATAAGTTAAACATTATTTTAAACATTATGCACATTTTTCAAAGATAGCAGTGTTATTTTATGCTTTGAAGGACCGTGGATTAGTAATATTTTTGCTCGATGCGCCCTCTTGTGGCCTCAGGAGAGAAGCCAAAAGCTTTTTTTCCTCTAACTGAAATTATGCCTTTTAAATTAGAATATAATTCGAATTTAGATAATATTTAGGTACAAAATTCCAATTTAGTTTTTCAGCCATTTTGACAGCCCTAATATGCATTGATGCATAAATGTTAGTCAGCTGATCCAACAAACACATTACAGGACCAATATTTGTGCATGGCATTAAAGGTACGGATAACTTTACAAATTCCCAAAAGTTCCCATGCTTATAATACAGAAATTCTTGCAAACGTTTATAAACTTTAGTAGCATGTAGGTTGAATTAATTAGTCTTTCACTTTTTGTTGTGTGGAATGCTTCAGGACTACAATGGTCTGCAGAGCTCACTTTATATTGGTACCAGGTGTTGGAACCAAACATGTTACAGTTTCATGTTTCAAGCTTGTGCATGTTTTGTTGGCTCATCCACTGGTTTCTTTGATGTGGGCTAATAGTCTCAGCATTTTGCCGTGCAGGACATGTGCTGCAGGAAATGAATCGGTGTTGAAAAATGTTATTCTTAAGCCTGCTGTGTTCATCCACCTGGAGAAACTATGACTCAGTCCAGCGAGTTGTCTTTCTCTTAATCTCTCTCTGTTTCTTTTTTTGCTATCAAATGTCTGTTATTTCAGGATTATTGACCTCTTTTTAGCTATTTCTTAACTTAATTGTACAACAGTAAGTGCCATGTTATTCTTTGAAATACCTTGAGTACAGAAGTATGTGAATGTGGTAATCATTCAGTGCCACTCATTGGCATGCAGTGGTTTTCTGAAATGAGGAGGCAAAGTCCTTAAAGGTGCAACTAAGCAATTTTTGAAAACCGCTTTTGACCACCGTGTTGGACCGTGTCCCAAAACACACTTGCAGCCAATCAGCAGTAAGGGGCGTGTCTTGTTATGATAGAGAGAAGAGAGCGCTACATTTGAGTGCACAAGACAGGTAATAGCAGGTCGATTATAGATGGAGAGAAATGGAAGATAAAAAAAAGTATATTCATGAATGTAAATTCATGTTCCAGTTACACTTAATGTTGACACACTTGACAAAATAAACATTACTTGCACTATCAAAAAAACCAACCAATACAATTTAGTATTTTTACATTAATGATAAATCCAAATAACGGCAAAAGTTAATGGTTTATAAGCATTTTAAAAAATTTTATGCAATGTAAGGTAAACGTACATATTAAGCACACTTCCATTTTTGAGATCAGATTCTAAAAACAAAAAATAACATAAATTACATTAGATCCAAAAGATGGTTTTAGCAACATAGCGCAGACGCTACAGAACACAGTGAGCTGACTAGCTGTATAAGATTGTGTGCTACGCTAACATATCACTTCACAGGCATTACTGACTCGTACTTTTACATCCATAATATTATAAATTGACAGTTTATTGCTGGTCTGTCGTTTTACAGTGCTGTAAATTTGAAAGATTTCATAATATTTTAAGGTGAGCTTAAAGGGTACACGACTATGAAAATCACAGCTTCAGTGTGACATCAATAAGAAAAAGATCTTTCATAGATCTTGTTAATAATAGTTGTTCATATTTAAATATGTATGAACTTAATACATGACCTAGACTATTTATTTAGCAAAATCCTGTCATTTTAACAAATATTACAGGAAATATATAAAAAATTGTTGCTGCTCCAATTAAGCTCAGTGTGCTCTCTTTAAGCTCTTCCACATTGAACGTCTATGTAAATACTTCAGAAACAGACTTTAAATATTAACTGATGGTTGTCACTTTAAGAAAAGTTAATCGATTTTCTATGGAATCAGTCGACTCAAATCTGCAGACTTGCTCTGATCTTTGGCAACTAGCATCAACTTATCGGGGCAAAAATCATGTGTATTCAATCCAAGATGGCAGACTAAGTCGCGTGGGAGTGTTGTGTGTTTGGAGTTGTCTGAGTTAACTTATTGTCTGTGATTCATTTGTGACTGAAGACTTCAGATTATTTATACAAATTGCTGGATAAAAGCGAAAGCAAAAACATTTTTGACCGCTTTTGCGGTTTTATGAGGATTTGGATTACCTTACCTGGATGGACCATGGAAGCTATCGGTGGAGCTGCTTGTAGAAGTGCTGTGTAGCCTTCTATGTGAAGGAAAGTGCTTCTTTTTGCCTTTGGTGGGGGTTTAAGTTTTATTTTCATTGTTTTAGACCCTACTGGTCTTGATTTGATTAATTTATTGTTTCCATAGCACCGTTTTACTGTGTCGAACTTCCTGTTTTCATCTGACGTCAAGTGCTGCTTTCATCAGTCCCAGCCTCCCAGGAGGGCGAATAACTGGACTGGATTTCAAACGAATCGGATTTGGATTTCACTATTGCACTCGCCTATTTACTATGGAGGGTATTTTTTGGAACATTTGGAGAAAAAACGAAGGGATTGACTCGAGTGCTGTGTTTTTTCTTTTTTTGTGTGGTGCTGTGTCTATCTAACCATTATAATAATGAAGGTGATTTTCTCGGGTATGACAATCCCCATCTGACTGCACTCTTGATCACAGCACATCGAGGAACGTCTGCATATGGCTTTGCACTACTAGAGGTACCATGTGTCAGACTGTCTTTTATGTTCCAGTCCTGTTTTTACATCATACACTTGGTCCGTTTGTCTAGTATTATGGCTCTCCAAGATAATTTTACAGTCACCATAAATGCCCGTTGGAATTTTAAAATAGTAGAGACAATTTCTAATGATTATAATATGAAAACATTTAAGCAAAGGTGCTTGATTGTTTTATTACTTTTGATCTCGGGAAACGTTGAACCTAATCCAGGCCCAGTTTCTGCCTCTGCCCCAAGCTTTGAAACACCTGTGGATTTTAAAACAAGGTTCGGACTTGGTTTTATTCATTTAAATGTTCGGAGTTTAATCACTAAGGTGGATATGGTTCGTATTTGGGCACAGTCAACTGATGCGGATATGATTGTCCTGACTGAAACTTGGCTGAACAAATCTGTTTTAGACAAGGATATTTGTATTAATGGTTATAATATATATAGGACTGACCGACTAAAAAGGGGTGGGGGGGGGGTAGCAATTTTTATTAAAAATAGGTTTCATGTTAAAATATCTCTTTCTAAATCGGTGAGTAAACAGTTTGAATTTTTAGCTCTTGATCTTGAGGTTTCGAAACATCTCAGCATAACAGTTGTTGGCTGCTATAGGACTCCATCTGCTGATAGCAGTGCTCTTCCTTCTTTATTCCAGCTTCTTTCAGATCTTGATGCTAAAGAATTAGTAGTTCTTGGTGACTTAAATTGGAATTGGTTGCACTCATCAACTGATGTATTTAAAAACTACTGTGATACATTCAATCTTTTTCAGATTGTTGATAGTCCTACTAGACCGAATTTAAAATGTCCAGAAAAATCATCTTTAATTGATTTAATTTTAACAAACGTTCCGCACAAGTATTCAACTGCATCTGTATTTGCGAATGACATCAGTGACCACTGTGTCATCGCAACAGTTAGAAATACAAAAATTCCAAAGTTCAAACCACGCGTTATAACAAAACGTGATATGAAACATTTCTCAGAACAAGGGTTTCTACATGATTTAAATAACTTGGAGTGGGAACAAATTAATTTAATTCCTGACCTTGAAATAGCTTGGGAATTCTTTTATAATATTTTTTCTGGTTTAGTTGATAAACATGCCCCCCTTAAAAGCTACAGGGTGAAGGGCAGGGACAATGCATGGTTTTCTCCTCTTTTATCAAATATGCTTCATGAGCGCAACTTGGCATGGGCGAAAGCTAGAAAAACTGATTTACATTCAGATTGGCTAGATTTTAGACGACTACGTAACGCATGCACGGTTGCAGTCAGAAAAGCTAAAGCTGAGCATTTCCTTATACAAACTTCTAATAATCTAAATAATTCATCAATTTTGGAAAACTATTAAATCATTAACTGAAAATAATAAAGGTATACTGTAGAACTTCCTTCATGTATTATGAAAGGCTCCCATGCAGTCATTGATAAAGAAAAAATGCTTAATTGTTTCAATGAACATTTTATAGCCTCTAGCTTTTTGTTTGATTCAATTTATGGCGCTCATACAAACTCTTTAATTGTTCAGTCAGAGAATTGTATGTCTAGTCAGTCATTCAATTTTTCACCAGTTGCAATTTCTGAGGTATGCAAAGCTCTTAAATCTTTAGATGTTTCAAAATCAGCAGGTCCTGATAAATTGGAACCTTATTTTTTAAAGTTAGCCGCTGATTTCATTGCCCCTCCTTTGACTCATATTTTTAATCTTTCTCTTGTTTTAAATGAAATTCCACTTATATGGAAATCAGCTTTTGTTCTTCCCCTGTTTAAAGGTGGAGATCCTACACAGCTAAATAATTATCGGCCCATTTCAAAGTTGTCTGTCCTTGCCAAAATCCTTGAATCATTTGTTAACAATCAACTAAAGGACTTTCTTTCTGTTAATAATATCCTATCTGATTTTCAATCTGGTTTTAGAAAACAACATAGTACTACTACAGCAGCCTTAAAAGTACTAAATGATTTTATTGAATCAGTTGACAACAAGAAACACTGTGCAGCTTTATTCATTGATCTGTCCAAAGCATTTGATACTGTTGATCATACCTTGTTGATACAACGTCTTGTCAGTATTGGATTATCTGAATATGCTATTGGTTGGTTTAATAATTATCTCTCTAATAGAACTCAGTGTATACAGGCAGATGGTTTTATTTCTAGTTCACTTAATGTAACTAAAGGTGTGCCACAGGGGTCGGTCCTAGGGCCGCTCCTATTTACTATATATATTAATAATATGGATCAAAATGTTAATAATACACATTTTCATTATTACGCTGATGACACAGTAATATATAGTTCAGCGTCCACTCCTAATCTGGCTCTTTCACAGTTACAGCTTGCTTTTAATATTGTTCAGCGTAATTTATTCGATCTAAAACTAGTTTTAAATGCAGATAAAACAAAATTTATGTTGTTTTCTAAATCAAAATCAATTCCTCATAATCCTCCTTCTATTATAACTTCTCAAGGTTCGGAGATTGAATTTGTGTCTCAGTATAAGTATCTTGGGATTTTAATTGACGATGCTCTCTCCTTTGGCCCCCATGTCCAGCAACTGGTGAGAAAATTGAAAGTGACCTTGGGCTTCTATTTCAGAATTAAATCCTGCCTTTCCTTTGAGGCAAAAAAGAAGCTTGTTGCTGCCACTTTTATGTCTGTATTGGACTATGGTGATGTTATATATATGCACGCATCTTCTCCGATTTTACATGCTATAGACACTGTTTATCATGGTGCACTGAGGTTTATAACAAATCTTAAGACCTTTACTCATCATTGTGAGTTGTATGCCCGGGTTGGATGGTCTGCTTTGTCCATCCGTAGGTTAAAACATTGGCACGTTTTTATTTACAAATCTATCCTGGGTTTACTTCCGTCATATCTTAATACTTATATCTGTAAAAAATCTGTTCGCAGTTATAGCCTTCGGTCCCAGGAATTTTTCTTATTGTCTGTTCCAGTGGTACGTACTGAACTGGGGAAAAAGTCATTTAAATTTGCTGCTCCCTTTGCTTGGAATAATTTGCAAATTAAATTACAGCTTAAGGAGCTGGTGTCACTAGATATTTTTAAAGGGTTTTTAAATAACTTGGAGACATAAACATTGGGCTGTAGATGTTTTGACTAGTTGTGTATCGATATGCTTGTTTGTGTGCATTATGTGTGTAATTTATGGATGTTACTTGATGTTATGGATGTTATATGTTAAACCCACGTGAGCTGTGTTACTGTTAATCTTGGCCAGGATGCTCTTGTAAAAGAGATTTTTAATCTCAATGTGTTTTCCTGGTAAAATAAAGGTTATAATAATAAAATTCCAGCCATAAGAAATATTGTAGATAAGTTGACATCCATTTAAAAAGGTTTCATAGTACACACTGCAGCTAAATTCGTTTGTCAGTTCACCTTTTACTCCTTAATTGCGTTCTGTAGACACATAATTCACTAAAATACGGGAGTGACAACCGCATTAACTCCTGAAAAAATACAGGTAGTGACAACAGCATTTACAGAAATTCTACGCGGTATGTACGGAACCGAGCTGAACAACTAGTTGTTAATGATGTATTTGAACGTGCATCGGTGTCTTCGTCTCTGTGAGATCATGCAAGAAAATAACACTGAAAGTAGTCTTTACGTTAGCACGGGGCCGGCTGCGCTCATGATCCTTACGGTAAAGTGTCAGTGTTGCCAGATCTTCATAGAAAAAAAACAACAGACAAGGAAAAACACTAAAACACCCAAATGCTTTGTTTTATAACACCACAACAAATCTCATATTCACAACAGATCACTTTATTAACTTCATAAAGTGCTTATCTTATGAGCTGAGACCAAACAGCATGCCTAAAAGTGCTTGTAAATACGAGGACATGGCAACACTGCAAGCAGCCTCCCGAGCAGAAACACAACGCAGCACTTAATCAGCGTTACTTTAGTTAAAATCAACAGACAAAAAAAAACTGCACATAACAATCGGCTAAACTTTTACTCACTCCCGCAAGATGACAGATTGTTGCTATGGTTACAAATGCAAGCGCGAGTGCTGTTCCGTACACGCATGAAACGATAACTTACGGGACTCACTCCCGCATTTAAATCCGGTTGTCGCTCCTGAAACTTGTAGTGTGTACGTGGCCATAATGAGGCTAGTTTCTGTGTTCATCCCCATGCACTAAAAATGTCTCAATGTAGATTTTGGTGAGCTTAATAGGTACGTTTACCCTACTCTTAATTTTACCAAGCAGATTGCTAACTAAAAATGTACAGATCATATATTTAAGTCATTTAAAGTTTGATTTGACAATGACATGACCGAGCAGTGAAATCTAAGTGGGTGAGTCGAGTATATTTATTTAGCCTTCCCATTAACACCATTGTTTAGCTATTCAGTCAGATCATTTTGTGGATTCGGAACAAGCACAGAAATAAGTGACAGGTTTTATTGCGTGAACAACTTAATAGGCCAATCAAAATGCAAAAGTCATTGCCTCCTCTCATGTGACTTTTCCCCATTCATTCTTAATTTACTCCTGCCAAACCCATGGCATGCATTAAGGGGACTGTTAAACCTCCCTGCCTCTGAGTCTCTCTTGCCTCCCGTTGTAGCTTTCACTGCTGTGATTTGTATACTTTTAAACGTTATTTTTTGTAAAAATTTGTAAAGTTTTGAAATCTAAGTTTTTTTTTTTTTTTTTTTTTTTTTTGTACTTTGGATTATTTTCTCATCCAATTTTTTGAGAAGGCATTGCCTCCTTTGCCTCTTCAAAGTCCTGAATGTACTGTACTGTGTTCTTAACCTAGCTTAGAGTACTGAAGTCTTAAAGTTGAAACTGAATCGGTTTAAAAACACTGCCACACTGACTTTTAATCAGTACCACTTCTCATTTCAGTTTGTGAGGGGAGTTTTTCATTTGCACCAATTCACCCAAATAATTCACATGTGAACTTTCACTTGCAAATGTGAGTGAAGTGCTTATTTTGTAAAGCCCTGGCCATGGTACTTCAGTACTCCAGACTTTCTCTCTCTTTTAGTCTCTCTTACCCGGTTTCTGAATCTCTTTCATAAAGTAAGGGCCCTCAACTAGTGTTGATGAATTCTCAACCATCAACAGCACAAGCAGCTACATCCTGTTCAGTCAGCCTCTGACCAAATCAAATACCTTAGCCACCGTTGTTATAACTGGTGGTTTATAATAAAGCTTGTTATAAAGCTTTTTACAAGTGGTTTGTTAAATGCCCATACCACCTGACAACTATCTCTGAAATAGGCTTCATGAGAAAACACACTTGTATACTGTGACAGCTCTTTACTGGGCAAACAGCAAAAGGAGTGTCAAGTGAGTGGTATGTGCTGCTTTGCCAATAAGAAACATTTAGCAAATTAAGGATTACTGAGACGTCATTGCAGGAAAGGTTTTTGGAAAAAAGACATTTGGTTGAAGTTAGTGCAAGTTAGCAGTACGGCTAAAATTGCTTATAGCACCTTTAACCTCAAGCAAAATTTAGTCTAAATATATTTTATTCTGACGTTGTGGGCAGGTCAACTGTGTGTGACACTGGGATGTTAATAAGGCAATGCTTTGGCTAGACTGGTACACGGGCCTGTCTGAATATGGGGTATGCATGCTCTTTGTGGTGTTGGAATGTAAATTAGCGAGTGCATAACTACACAGGAATGCGTTTTAATCACAACACAGTGCTTTTCAGAGCTCACTCTGGGACTATCACACATCACGAGGTAAACAGCCATGGTAGCGTAGAACAGGACAGTTTGTTCTGTACTGAATTGTCACGAATTGTCCAAATGAGCAGAGAAATGTTTGAAATGATTATTTTGGTCTCAGCTGCATACCTAATGTAGTTTTGTCTGATACTAGGCTGTTTTATTGTGAAGCTTTTGTCTGTGCACACCTTTCTGTACAAAAAAGTTCTGTGATGTTCCATGTTACAGTGAGGCTATTATATGTTAATATCATGGAAGTTTGGAATTATATTATGTTGTGGGTGTTATTTATATGATGCTCAAAGAATGCCATGATTCTTTGCCTAAAAACATGTAAATCCCATAATATTTGTTGGTTTTAGTTTGTTTATATTGCTGCTGGCTGGCACTGCAGTAATATCTGCCTCATCTCCTATATGTATTCATGTCTGATGCATTAGATAATAACACTTTAGCAATTACATTTTAGTGTTTACTAGAAAAACATTATATATTGCTGCAGTGAGCTGAATGAATCACATTTGAATGGCATTGAGTGGTAGATTTTTATACTCCATATTAAAAAAAACAAAAACATGTTTGCTTGGATGTAGAGCTTAATTACCGGTACATTCAGTATTTTATTATTGTTGTATCATTATCAAAATGTGCTATTAGCAGGTGGCCCTGATTAGTTTATCCTATGAGCGAACTTGTCTATATAAGTGGAGATACCCAAGAATCCTCTTATCTAGAGAATAATGTTCTGCTGGTCACGTGAACTCATAAAGCTTTGTTTTATCTTTTATTTCATCCACTATGACATAACGTTTTCTCATCAGAGTGAACAATTTGATTCAAAAGCTCTGTTTCTTTGTGTACAAAGTTTTAATTAGGACAAAATTAATGAGGATGTCTATTGGAGTTTTTATTAATGTGTATTAAGTTTAGCTTTATGTAGGGAGATCGGAGTTCTCTGTTTCAGATGAGCTGTGCTGAGCTACAGTCCTGCTCGAGGCTCTTCTGTACATCACATATATGCCTATATATATACAGCGTTATTTTGAGAGCACACCTTATTTACGGCCATGGTATGTGCTGAACTATTGCTCTTATTGCAGGAAATGAGGACCGCAGGTAACGGGATCCTTTTCCTGTGTTAAATTCTGTTCAAACACACACACGCACACACTCATGTCTCTTTGCTTTACAAAGCACATGAGAGAATCAGAATGAGGCAGACTGTATAAAATGTAATGCACTTCTGTATCAAGTGCAAAATGTACTATTCTCTCTCTCTTTGACACTGTAGCTTCTAGGGTCTAAATCCGAGAATCATTTTCAGAATCTGATTTTACCAGCAAACTTCTGTATTTCCATGTTTTTAGAAAGTATGTAAATTACTTACTCAAATATAGCTGCATATGATTTACAAAAACAAAAAAAAAGTACAACTTTAATGAATTTTTTTGTCAGATTTTTTCCCCCTTGAAATTAGGTTTTGTTGTTAGAACTCTAATACTTTTATTCAGCGGGGATGCATTACATCAATCAGAAGAGACAGTGTGAAGGCATTAATAATATTAATTTATGAAATATTCTTGTATGTTCATCAAAGACTATGGATGCACCGATACCATTTTGTTCCAATCCGATACCAGCACTGTTTTTATAATCAATGTAGAATTTCTATACCTCAGTGTGTTGATCTGATCATCACTGATTTGTGTTAAACGCAATCTACTAAATATAGACAACTTAATAAAAAAAAAAACAAAAAAAAAAAAAAAAAAATATATATATATATATATATATATATATATATATATACTAGGTTAGTGGATAATTCAGCAGCTAAAGTTATTCTAGAAAAATCATGAGTGCACAATTTTATAAAATCGAAACATTTAATGAAATAACATTATTTAGTGAGGAACTAAGTGAAATAAGTGTAGGAGTGAATCTGGTAAAATGTTACACATTGCTCTTTGTATTGTTGTAAAATACATTCATGAAAACAAATAAATATATAAAAATTATAAAAATTAAAAGACATTTCTTTTAAATGTTTAGCACCGTAATGGAGGCAGCAACAAATGATAGAACCGAACAAAAAAGGCTATTAATAATCTTTCATTGCGCAAAAGTATTATAATACGAAAGGTTCCGATACAGAGCGGCACAAAGCAGTTATGCGCATCCCGTGCACAGAATGATGCGCTTGAAACAACACGGAGTCACAGCATGCAGCGCTCCGCATAGAAAAGTTCAAAGCGTAGTGTATTAAATCTGTGCGATAGTTTGAGCCTTTTCTTTTTACAGTTTTAATGTTCAGTTCCTGCGCTCTTGAAGAGAGTTTCATCGTCTCGACTGTCGTAACCGAACGCAACACGCAGTTTGAATGCTGAATGGAGGATGACAGACATCTGCAGCGGAGAGTTCAAGTTTATTTGTATAGCGCTTTTTACGATACAAATCATTGCAAAGCAGCTCTACGGGAAATTAAGTTTCCACAAGATATTTATATATTGCAGAACCTTAATATATTTAACTTATGGCAAAAAATGTGGCAATTCTGTATGTTGTCTGAGCATTGGCATCCTCTGAGGTCCTCTGAGGGCATGGCATTATCTTTTCTCAGGTGTTCGGTCATCTCAGATCATTTAAGGGTTGGATCCAGACTGAAGCTTCTGTAATTCCTAGAAACAGAGAAACAAATAGACATAATTAGCGTAGCTGCTGTTCCATCTAAGCAAAAATGATTTGTCCAACCCAAGCTAAAGAATAATAATAATGTACATTTGATCAGATATAACTGCAGTACAAGATTATAAGATGCATTATGTGAACGCTTGGCTAAAGAGATGTGTCTTTAATCTAGATTTAAACAGAGAGCGTATCTGAACCCCGAATGTTATCAGGAAGGCTATTCCAGAGTTTTGCGACTTTAGGGGAGCGGGTTGGATTGTAACGTGATAGAAGACAGAAGAGTTTACGTGAACTTGACTTAAATATTCATCTCTACCTCACATTAAACTATGTAACAGCTTCAGAACACTTGGAATATAGTGCACGAAGATGAATATTGAAGATAAGAAATGTTACTTAAGCACCAAATCTGAATGATAATGATTTCTGGAGCATCATGTGACACTGAAGATTGGAGTAATGGCTGCTGAAAATTCAGCTTTACATCACAGGAATAAATGACAATTCAAAGTATGTTAATATAGAAAAAAAACTTATTGTAATAATATTTCACAATAATGTTTGTGTTGTATTTTGGTCAAATAAATGCAGCCTTGGTGAGCATTAGAGACTTAAAAAAATGTTACCAACCCCAAATATTTGAATATGATAGACTCTAATTCTTTTGATTTAATTTTCTTTTTGAATAAATTGTGTTGGCGAGTCATGTGAATATCTAGACACTTGTTCGGTCTTTAGGTCCTGTATAATTAAGCTGGTTTTGGGTTCACCTGACGATGATGGGATGCAGTTTTCAAGGGGGCGAGTACATACGATGCTAATTTATATGCAAAGTAATGCACAATCATTGTGATTACATTTTGAAGTGATGTATTGCTGTGGGCCATTAGTGTTTGTCAGTGATTGTAGATGAGTCTGTATCAGCCTTTAGAGTTTAACCCCCACTAGTTTACTGGTATACTGAGTTACTGATCTACGTTGAGAGAGACTGAAACTTTGACCCTATATACAAGCAAACAAGTTTCCCCTCCCTAGAGAGACCTTCACCCCATGTTTGTGTGCACAGTGATTAGTGGATCCATGACAGTTTCCTTTAACTACACACAGGAAGACATGCATAAACGCATCTAAGCCTCGCATGTTGACCTTTTAAACAATTTGCCAATGATGTTTATGTGTTCAGGCAAATAAGGAGGCATAAGGCAGCGGTGGATTGCAGCGCATGAGCGTGTGATGGTGTTTAGCACATGTTGAGGTGTTCTGTCGAGTACTACGGAAGCTATCACATGGGCTTTTTTAAAACCTATGGACCCAAATTAGGGTTGAGGGATGACAGGAATGTTTTGGTCCAGAACATGGAGTGCTGAGCTTGAGAGTCTTATGCACGTATGCGCACACACAGTCACACCGATTTCTTTTTCCTGTTTAATTATTGTATTTGTGAGTTACTCGTCCAGTGTTTATTGTATAGTAATATCCTGTGTTCTGTTTACATCAAAGGCGAATCAGTGCCTGCCTAGCAACCACATCATAAACCCCTTTGTTATAATCTGTCCTGTCTCTTTCTCACTCTCTCTCTCTCTCTCTCTATATTTATCTGTCTGCCTCTCTCACTTATTTCACATAGATTCAGCTTTAGTCAGTGCATGGCTCCATCCAGCATCCGAGTAGAAAAATACAAGCTGAACTTGAAACTAATTTGGTAACTTAATAGGGATTCATGATTTAACCAAGAAAACAATGTACAATTATAATAAGGAAAACTGAAGACTGGAGTAATGGCTGCTGAACATTCAGCTTTGCATCATAGGAGTAAATTTACATTTTAAAATATATTCAAATAGAAAACACTTCAAATTAATATTTCTCAATATTCTGTTTTTACTGTATTTTATTTATCTAATTAATGCAGGCTCGGTGAGCAAATGAGATAAAAACATATTAAAAATATTACCGACCCCCAAACTTTTGAATTATATTAAATATTTAATACAGTAATAAGTTAGCACATTACATGAAGAGTTACTTAAAGCAAAGATAAAACCATCCTTGCACAGCTTACAGTTAATTTATCTGCTTGTCTCATATTTTATGACTGTTTCCTGGCATAGGTGGTTTAGACGAGCTTAAGTCCCACCTATTGTCCTCTTGTATCATGAATTATGTGGCCAGTCGTCATGGTGAAACAGCGCCCTGCAACCGGTAAGCAGTTTTTGTTTAGAGAACTTTCCTTTCCACAGAAGGTGATGGTGTGTGTTTGGCACATCCAAGATTGCCATGATTGGTGTTTGTGGGTCACTGTTATCAAGGGGAAGTTCTTCAGTGTCTTGATCACATGAATCAGCTCTCTGTGCCAATTACTGGCATTACTTGGGTTCATCTACTAGTGAAAGAAGAGACTCACAGGGGGTCAGGGGCAATCCCACAGTCTCATAGGCTAGCAGAACAGCTCCAAAAATAGGCTAAAGGGGGCAGTGGTTTGGTTGTTGTTGCTCCTATGATGCCAGTCTGGTGGCATTGCACTATGACATGCTTATAATGTGTGAGTGGTGATGCAGAGTTTCGCACCTGCGCAGGGATGCAGATGCCATTTGCTTTTTAGGACAGGCTGGAGACGGCTGGCTCAGATCTCTTTGATTCCAGGAAGGCTGTTAATATATAACACCTTGAAATGTTCACCTTGATCTTTTGTGAGGGTGGGAAGTTTTGTAAGGGTGTGGTTGTTGCTGTGGGTTAATGATGGCACCAAGGCCGGGAGGAACTCTGGGACCTTTGGTACCCCATCGGACCTGCCCTTCAGTTGAACAATGAACTAGCAGCATTCCTGCCACTCCAGACGCCGCTGTGCGGAGAGCTGTGAAAGCGGCGGCATTGTGCCCCCACCACCATTGTTGGGTCAGACAAAGGCCTTTATCAAAGGCACTGCTTCTGTGCACCAGGGTCAAAGCAGGCCACCGTACAACCCCACTGCCCGGCAGAGCTTTAAGGGCATAGAGAGGGTCAATGCAGGTGAAGGCCACGTGATGATATCCTTAGATGGGACAGGTAGGACGAGGAAAGACTGGGTCAAGGATGAATGTAAAGATGAGATAAACCCCTCACTTACAATACAATTTTGCTGTATATTTGCATTTCTAAAACAACTTTCTATATATACATATATACATATTATTTATTTTTTATTTTATTTATTTTTTTAGTCAAATGTTAAGTTCTTTATCCACCTTTTTTCTAGCCTCATGATGCTTTGTGCAAAATTATGGGAGTAACTTACGTTTTCACTGTAAACCGTTAGTAAACGGTTTGCTCTATTAATGCAATAAGCATTTTCAAAAAATAAAAAAAATGAGGTGACATTTTACTCGCCCTACAACCATTGATCATTAAAAGGAAATTTTAAGGTGTAAAAGCATTAACAATATTTTCAAAATACCATGAATGATAATAAGATCCTCCTCCTATCTGCAGCAATATTACAGATGTATTAAATATCATTATAGTAATATGTCTAAATTTCATAACAATTACATTTTACAGCATCCGTGTGAAAACAAACCTGGAAAGAGACATGAGGATTTGGGGAGAAAAATGAAAGATGGTTCGTGCATTCCAGGGAATTATTCATTGTTTATGTTGTAAATTAAATCAGGAGAGCAGGCCACAAATGCACAGTACGTGTTGTCTTTTTTCATTTACTTACAGCGGAATACAAAGGCAATATGAAAATGATAAAACTGCAAAGCTACCTGGAAAACTATGCACAAGTGCACCAAGGGCAAATGCTGCATTAAAAGCAAAGGATGGTCACACCAAATGTTGATTTAAGTTACTTAATATAAGTTAATTGATAAAGAAAATCTATTTGACATTTTGACAGCTTCCTCATTTTACAGCATTTTTACACAAGTGCCTAAAACTTTTCACAGTACTGTAGCTTTGCAGGTAGGCCTCTTGAAGCGTCTTGAGAGACGTTGCCACAGTTCTTCTGGATTTAGTTTGTTTCAGTTTGTTCTGTTTCTTCATGTCATTCCAGACAGACTGGATGAGGTTAAAATAAGATCTGTGTGGAGCTCTAGCTGTTGTCATACTCCTTGTGCAAACAAAAATCTCACTGGAGGATTACAATTAACGGCAAAATGATTGTTTGGAAATGTGAACTGATATTCCCTACTTACACACTACAGCAAAAGATAGAAATATCTGACTCAAAACTATTTTTTAGCTGGTGAAAATACTAGTGTTACTAATAGAAAATACTAATACTAATAATTTTGTAGATATTGTTGTTATATCATGTCATAGTAATATACCAAACATAACGTTATTCTCCTGACTTCTGAAAATAGAAAATGAATGAAAATGTATGTCAAAAGGAAGGATAAGTATTATTTGTAGCACAATCTTATGATTTGAAATGATTTGTTGGTCTTTTTGAGTATAACTTCCCCAAACCGGAAGTGCCTCCCATAATTTAAAACTGTCCGCTTGTTAGAAAAAAGATGGATATAGATAAAAGTAACACGGTACTTTATGGTAATGGAAACACCTAAGATATTACTATTCCATCTTCCTACTATAAAAGTTGCAGAGAAATATGAAATGTTGTTGAAGTTCCCCAAATTTTGTGGTGCGGAGATAACCTTGATGTAGTTTTTCAGAATTCTTCGATGAATAGAAAGTTAAAAAGAACAGGATTTATTTGAAATAGATTTTTTCTTGCAGCAATGTGAAAGTCTTTACTGTCAATTTAATGTGTCCTTGCTGAGTCTTAATTTTAATTCAAAGACATTTCTAATTATTTAGCTTTCATTTACTTTGTACATTTTGTTCTGCCTTGTCACATGAAGGAAATCTTTTTAAACATGCAATATATTTATTTTTAAAACTGTTGACCAATCCCCCCCACCACCACCACCACCCAACTTGGTTATCAATGTCAATTTCTAATAGATTTACTGTTTGTTTTGTCCTGAGAGATGGTGGTGATTTGGTGAAGACTACACCCAGTGGTGGTCCTGACTCGCGATACTATATATCTGTGGTGATGGCGCAGTGGATAAGACACATGCCTTTGGTGTGAGAGACCCGGGTTCGAATCCACTGTGAGACACCAATGTGTCCCTGAGCAAGACACTTAACCCCTAGTTGCTCCAGAGGCGTGCGACCTCTGACATATATAGCAATTGTAAGTCGCTTTGGATAAAAGCGTCAGCTAAATGAATAAATGTAAAATGTAAATCTCTTGTACTTTAACATTCTTATTGTATACCTTTTAACCTTTCTTGTGTAGTATTGCTTGGTAATGATGAGATGCTCCACCTGGATCATATGGCGAAAGAGGATATGTTAGAAAGATGAGGAGAAAGAGAAAAATAAATGCAGCAGTAAAAGATAGTAAGGGGACAATACAGAAGTAGTTGGGACTCTTATTCTAGATGCCTTTTTAAATTTCTCCAAATCAGCCTTCAGTGCAGACTTTTTAAAAGTCTGTTAAGCACTCTGTTTCTTCCAGAACATGCACGTAAGTAGCCTTATGTGACCTTATTTAGCATCCCTGGCCCTCGCTTGATGAGCAAATTGTCGTCTTTGTGGATTCTTCTTTCGACATGATGAAACCGAGCACCCTGCTGCACCATAGGTGATCTTAATGACACGAATCAGCCCACTGTGCCAACACCATTCTACTGGACCAATGACATCTGTACGAGCTGATGCCACCCTTCGTAAGTTCATCTACTAGTGAAAGAAGAGACTCCCGCGGGATCAGGGGCAATCCCACTGTCGTAGGCTGGCAGAACAGCTCCTAAAATAGTCCGGGAATGAAAGGGAGGCAGCAGTTGTTTGGTCATTGTCCCATTTATAGCAGTGGCCTGCTGTGGCATGGCACTATGACATGCTGTTGGAAACTTTTCCTTCGTCAAAGACCAGGAGACGTTGGGATATCTTTCAAGCAGAAGTTACTCTTTATTGAGAACTCGCTGTAGTCATCCAAGTCTAACTCAAACAGTATACATTGTAGTTTATATACATTACGAGGGGGAGGGATACATAGAGGTGGAGACAACCTAAACAAAGCATGCAAATGCAGTACAGGAATCGGCCCATTACCAGCAAATGGTCAGGAAGTGCCTAAAGACAAAAGGTTAATGTCTCAGACACCTGGGCTGCCTGTCTTGATCTTAGAATGTCATCATCTTTACCTCAAAATGTAAAACACAATGTTTCAGTTTATATACTATTACATTGGAACCTAGATTTATCATTTTATAAATTTGTAATGCTTAAGATGTGTGAGTGGAGTGTGTGGTGACGCACATGGAGTTTGGTGTCCATCCAGTGACGCAGATGGTCTTGTGCTGCCGTTCACTTTTTAGGGCAGAGGATGGCTGGATCGGATCTCTTTGATTCCATGAAGGTGATTTAATATATAACACATCACTGACTCAAACTGGATGTGCTCATACTAAAAATAGTCATCTTTGTTTGCTTGTATGTGCACAGTAGTAGGGCTAACTACTTGTCAGCTTCCTGTTTTGTCTTGGGTTGGAGAGATTTTTTTTTTTTTTTTTTTATCTTTGATTATTACTTTCCTAACTGAAGTCTGTCTAACTTTCTAACACCGTTATTAGTCTTGAAAGTACCAGTAAGATTATTTTGAAAACCACAAACTGATCATTTTGTAAGGACTTAACATTTAATACTACTACTACTACTACTACTACTACTACTACTACTACTACTAATAATAATAATAATAATACACTGAGAAGCGTCACATTTTCCCCCCAAAAAAGCAGCACTATTTTAAACTTTAATGATAGAGAAATGTTTATTAAGCATCAAATTAGAATGATTTCTGAAGGATCATGTGACAGTGAAAAGTAATGATGCTGAAAATTCTGCTTTGCATCACAGGAATAAATGACATATTAAAATTCATATATATTTTTAAAAATATGCGGTTATTTTGAATTGTAATAATAGTATACATTTTTACTGTTTCTACTGTATTTTCATTAATACAACCTTGATGGGTATCAGACTTATTTCAAAACATAAAAATCTTACAACCCCCAAGCTTATAAACAGTATACATTATCAAATATTAGAATACATTTATATTTTTAACATTTAGTATTCTTTCGTGGCCAGGCTAGTGCAAATGTTGGCAAGGCAAGTAAAAACCAGAACTGGCCAGCAAACAAAACAACTTTTTGTTGTGCCTTGGCCTGGATAAAATATTGGATTCTGTGAAGGTGGTTAATATGTAACATCAGGCCAACCTAAACTGGACGTTGTTAAACTTCTGAAACTGGTTACCTTGATTTTCGATTACTTTGTGTTAGTGTTGTCAAAAATATCGATATTTCGATAAATATCGATACTGAAATATCTGAACGGTACCAATATTAATTTCCCGAAGTATCGATACACCGATACTAGCCGAGCTGTCAATTTCACTTCTCTCCAAAGGCGCGTGGACAAGCACCACACGTGACCGCACTCGTCTCCTTCGCTCTGGTTAAATAGCAAAAGTGAAGTGAATAGAAAGATGACTGCTCTGGTTGTTAAAGAACACAGCAGGAGCGCTATCTGTAGGATCTATGATCTCCGCGATGCAGAGAACGCCACGGAATCCAGTCATAAACACGGAATTTACAGTTTAACGCGGAATGTCACGGAATTTGTCAAAGTTTGGATGAATTAATCAAAAGTAGGTCATTACACTTAAATCAAATCACGATATGGACTAGTATCTGTAAATATTAAGCTGCAAAAGTGGATTTAAATATGAATCCTGCATGTTCTCTGTGTGAATGTGTGCTGCACCTGCGGTTTTGTTTACTAATGTGGCGCTCGCGGTGATTTCAGCGTCTGCCGTCTCAATGAGGACATAAATGCATCAACAATATCTCCAGAACTGATCTGAAAGGCACTTTACGAGCATTTTACCATTTAATTTGAGTAAAACTAGCGTCGTCATATACACACACAGAACTTTAAAAGTATTCACGGCAACCCGTCAAAATAAAAGTACTATTTAACTTAGCCTATTAAAGACCGTGTGCCAGAAATAGGCTATATTACTATTATTTAGTAGAATGTACATAATACTACTACTTACTACTACTGTTAATTTTAAAAAAAGAAATAATCACAAAATATTTTAATTTTAATAGTAAATCCCCTTCATTTGCCAAAAAGGTAAATGTTTAATTTTCATTAATTTAAATATAAATTAATTAAAATAGTTTTATGCCTTCATCTGATATCCAGTAAAATTTAAATACACAACAGAATTTCTGAGGGGGAAAACACATTTCATAACGCTACTGTAAGAATAAATAAAAATTGTTTGTATGCATTCAAATAATAGACATGCTAAAACAGAATTTGGTAACAATAAAACATAAGGTGAGAAAAAATAAAACATTTCATACGGCCCTAAACGTGTCATTTTTGTTACACTTTTAATAAATTAAATGTTAAATTGTATAATTTTCATGATTTTAATGAATTAGACATGCTTTTAGATTAATAGCATTTAATTTGACCATTAAAAAAAAAGTCCAGAAAAATTCAAACGGAAAAAAACGGAATCCAGAAAAATTAAAAATTGAATGTAGAAAAAAATAAAACGGAATTTGGGGAAAAATAAAATGGATTTCATAGGGCCCTATATCTGGAAATATTTTGGTTATGAAGCAAATGAGAATATCAACAAATAGAACTTTGGATTTTAATTAGTACATGTATTAGTAAACGTTAGTTTCAATTAACATTTAACTAAGATTAATAAAAGATTAATAAATAAATCAACAAATGCAGTACCTCAAGACATTTTTTTGTTCATGTAAAATATACCACATGTTCTCGACTTGTTACATTTATCTTTAAATTAAAAAAATTACCCCCTTAATATTGTGACAGTTTTTTTCACCGTGGTATCGAAAATGGTATCGAATATCGATATTTTTCAAGGTATCGTATCGAAGTTAGAAATTCCAGTATCGTGACAACACTACTTTGTGTGTGAGCAGGAGGAGAGATTGCAACTTCTTTCTGTCTTGTGCCAAACTTGAAGATGACACCCATGCTGACTTCAGTACATGGGGTTGTTAATGGCATCTCTCCTGGTAAAGTGAGGGTGTGGTTGTTGCTGTGGGGGTAATGATGGCAACAAGGCCAGGAGGAACTCTGGGACCTTTGGTACCCCAATGGACCTGCCCTTCAGTTGAACAATGAACTAGCAGCATTCCTGCCACTCCAGACGCCGCTGTGCGGAGAGCTGTGAAAGCGGCGGCATTGTGCCCCCACCACCATTGTTGGGTCAGACAAAGGCCTTTATCAAAGGCACTGCTTCTGTGCACCAGGGTCAAAGCAGGCCACCGTACAACCCCACTGCCCGGCAGGGCTTTAAGGGCATAGAGAGGGTCAATGCCGGTGAAGACCACGTGACGATGTCCTTAGATGGGACAGGTAGGACATTGTAAGACTGGGTCGAAGAAAGTCAAGATAGTCGTATAACATAATGTAGTCAGGATGGTCTTGCCAAATTCCTTTTTAAATAGAATTTTGTTTAAAAAACACTCTGTATTTTTAATGAAATATATGCATTTTCTGCCCTTCCATTCAAAGTCCATTATACCAGAACTTTGTGAAAGAAATCCATATAGGCTTGTATTCACACAAACGTTGATCAGTGTACAAACATAGAGCGCATCAAATATGGTAAATGAAAACTCAAAACATACTACTATATTGCGCAAGAATAAACCTCTTTTGCTGAAAAGGACTTTGTCAAATCTCTCAGGTTTCATTACTATCTTCAATTGTGTTTCCAAAATGAGCAAATGTGCACAGAAAAACGTTATTTTCACAATTTTCATTTTTGGGTGAGCTAATATGTATACCTTCTATAAATGGCACCATCATTAAACACTGAGTGTTAAGATGAATTGAAGGGGAGTGATGGTACCTTACCTTCAATTGGTCCGTCGGTTAATCCTGCCTCTCTCTTTTTCTCATTACAGACTAAGGACTGTCCCATGAAGCTCCTGCAGATACCGGAAAGCATGAGAGCCCTAGCACACAACCCTGTGGCACAACAAAAGGATCCTGAGTTTTGTTTTAATGGACTTCTATGGTTGTTTTTATTTGTTTATGTGCTGTCTCCAGAGCGGATCCATGCGTTCTGTCTTGTGTGAGTTCAGTGCTTTATTGTGATTTTTATTCGCTACATAAAAAGGGAGGTTCATCTTCTGAAGACACCATAATCCAAAAGTCTGGTTTGGGCAGGTGCATGCTGTTTAAAAGCATCACACGTATGTACAAATTGTATTTATTTCCCAGAAAGATTTCAGGTGCAATTACAGATTTTAGTGTTTGTTTACCGTTTGCTTAACAGAGAGCGAGCATATATTGGTACAGTGCAGACTGCAGATGGGATGTGACTGTCCAGCAGTAGTGTCTTTTTTACGAATGTCTGTCTCTGTTAGGTCCTCACGTAATGTTCCATGCACATCTTCAATTTTGGACTGTAGAAACCTCCTCCTTTGTACTATCAACACTGTTCTACAGTATCTGTGTGTGTCAGGCTAGTCATGGTGTTTCAGTCTGCTTTACCCCGTGCAGGGCCCCAGGTGTTTCTTGCGGTGCCTTCTCGGCATGTGGCGCAGCCCAAACATAGACTTTTCGTATCTCTTCCCGTACTAATTTTTGACCAGCATCTCCTTCGCTTTGCCAAGAGAGCTGAAGAGAGAGAGGGTGGAAGGAGTGGGGGCTCAGGAAAAGAGGAAGGGTCTATTCTGGGACTCCCCAGATGAAATCTGCTGCAGTTGCTAAAATGCCAATAGGATGAGCACAGAGTTGGTGATTTATATCATCTAAATAAATTTAAATTGGTTCTCCGGTTATGTTTTGGTACCCACAATAAATAAACTCTAAGTGGAGACCTTCTGCAACTTAGTGGGAACAAACAGCACAATACGAAGGTACAAAAGACCAGTTCTGTCTGTATAAATCATTATGCATGCTGTTGGCAAGATCAAAGGGTATCCTTCAATCGACAAAGTCACAACATTTCATTAATATTTCATTTATAATTAATTCTATTTAATATTTTAGTGTTACCAATCAGCTGCTCTTTTGTTCCATGACTCTCGCCTATCAGTATAGCGGTATGTCCTGCTTCGATCAAGCTGTTTTTTCAGGAAGTCCATGGTCCATAACTGTTTTCTGCATTTGTTCTGTAGTAGTTTTTTTTCCCCCAAAGGAGTAATATGCACACAACTCAGTAGCTTCAGGTTAATTTGTCTTGGTTACATAAACAGCCTTCATTTTTATTTTGTTTTTATATTTCCCTTATACTGTACATTGTATTAACAGACAAAATCAAATGTGAAATGTGACTGAAAAAAAAAAGCAAAAATACTGTATGGTACAGTCTTCATTGTTATGCTGTCAATGGTACGAAAGTGAACTTTGTTGTCTGGTAAAAGGATCCATTCCTCACGGAATTACCAAAGCAAGTCTTAACTAGCACAGATTGGCCATTACAGCCCAGCTGTGGTTTTGTGAAAAGGTTTGACCCAATGTCCAAAACTGTATCTAAGACCCAGATTGCCTCAATGTGATATAAAAAAAAAGGTACAGAATATTTTTGACTAATGACTAATGTTAACATAGTATTTGTAGCTGTGAGACTGACCTCTAAGAATTACAAATTACAAATTCTGTCATACATAAAAGCTTTAAATCAGCCAAATTGTTGAACTCCACATACATGTATTTGATATCAGCTTTTTGCTAATGTATATGATCGAGCTGACTGCTTTTTGCCATGATTTTCATTGAATTGAACTTGATTCAAGTGATTGCATAGAGTACAGATGTGCAGTGGTACAGCATTAATATGTTTTTCTTACCCTTGTTTTTAATAGCTCAGTTGATTGTTTTTTTTTTTTTTTATTTGGCATCATTTCAGAATAAAAAAATGGGAAGTTTGTGCATCCTGTTGCCAGTTTTTGTCACACCTCAGTATGTTTTGGTACATTTGTGTTCTGTTCGCTATTGCTTTTGTCTGAGCTTGACATACAGCAAAGTTCAGGTGTGGAGGTGAATTCTTCAGATGAAGTCTGAGAGGAAATATAAAAAGGAAAAAGTTTTATGGTTGTGACCATGTGTATACTAATGCTTTGCTTTTTTTTTTTTTTTTTTTTTTTTCCTGCAGTTGATTGACACTTCCTTTTTCCTCTGGTGGGAAAAAGTGAGTGATGGCAGGCAAATCATTTGAGCATTGCTTAGTGTTTGTATTTATCATCTTTTTTTTTTTTTTTTTTTGCTTTTAATAGAGCTATTGCAATAAAAAAAGTTCCTGTAACATGTTTCAGTATCATTTGTTTTCATTATTCGTCTGTGAATGAATAAGAGCAGACTAATGTCTTGCTTTTTATGTCCACCGTAATTGAACTTTGATGTTTGCTTCAGAAAACAGATTCAGGGTATTAACATCCAGTGACCCCTCTTTCTCACTACAACTTCAGTGTAAACATGACTTGGACATATTTGGCATGATTACTAGCAGAGACAGAAGGAGATGTTGCCATTGTTTGTAATGATTTACTATAACAAGATGACACAGTAATATAAAATTGTCCAGCACAATATTTAAAAGCTCCTCTATATTCCACTGCTGATTTTTTTTTTTAATTCCAGAATATTTAAGGTTCTAATTCTGTATGTTCTTCAATTAAAACACTGGTTAATATAAAAGAAATATAGATCTCAGTTTACATCTTGATAGTTGTTGTTTTTAGCAAATATACAAGTCATCCTGTGGCCCCCTTAGAAGCATGCTGAGGCCCTCCAGTGGTTTCTGGCCCCCTGGTTGAGAAGCCCTGATAGAGACCACAAACACTGAGATTAAATAATGGAAGAACATGTTGAATAGCATGGCATATACAAAAAAAAAAAACACCAAAGAGTCCTGCGCTTTGTTGCCATTGCAAAGTCTTCTCCCCAGACTTCTGTATACTTTCTTTTCTCAGAATTACAACATTCGATATTGTGATATTTCCATCAGGCCAAATGACATTTAAAAATCAAGAGAAACCATAGCACATGTATATTAAAAACAAAACCTGGTCAGTTTTAGGAACTGATCAGACATAAAAGCTGACAAATAAACTGAAGGACAATGGGTCTCATTCACTAAACATGCGTACGCACGAATTTTTGCGTGAAATGTGCGTACGGACGTTTTCACGAATAAATCATGATTCATCAAAAACTTTCGTACTGAAATTTATTCTAAATGTACGAAAAAATTCAAGAACAACTTATACCACACGTACGCAATAATCATGTACGCCCAGGGCCTTATAAGCATGTATAAAGAACCCCACATATAATTAGATATGTTATTTACAGGGTGGGTGAACAGTAACTAGACGTTCAAATTGATAAAGTATAATCATAGGTCCAATCATATAAATATATATATATATATATTCATTTTAACACGTATATTTATTTTAACACGTATGTCCCCCCCCCCCCCCCCCCCCCCCACACACTTTTTATAAAAAGTAAATTCGTCCCCCGCACTTTTTCATTGGACAGTTGTGTTCTCGATATGTTGAGGTTTTAGTGGAGCAATGTATATAAATGCAGAATGATTTTAAATTCAAAGAGACAAGATCATTTATACATGACGTTTACGTTTCCATGGCAATCAGTCACTCACGTTTGTCACGTCACGACATGCAGGCTCGCGCCCGCGGTCCCGCGCTGTATCCATCATTCATTAGAGGTCGAGATGAGTTCAAAGCGGCAAGAAACTCTTCACTCCTTTTTTACGAAACAGTCAAGCAGCGTAAGTTGTCATGTGGGATCCGAATAGTGTTGCACAATGTTGAGTGACTCTGCCTATTGCTCTTGTTGAATAATTAGCAAGTTTTGATGTTTGTTAGGCCTATATGAAAAAAAAAAAAAAAGCCGCCTGGACAACATGCACTTATTTATTTTCAGTGTATTTTTCCCTAACTCTTTTGTAACGTCTTTTATTTTAACACGTATGTATGTTATCATTAACTTTATTCTAATAACTTTTATTTTAACACGTATGTATGTTATCATTAACTTTATTCTTATCAAATAAGAATAAAGTTCATGTTGAAGTGAGATTTTACAGCGTTTGCAGCATTGTGACATGTTTAACTCTAATGTTCAACTCTAAATGATGTATTTCAATCAAGTATGCAAGCACTGATCTGATACAGGATCGATCTTCATTTAGGGGTGCTCTGTCATTATTGCACTAAGTGATGTTTTATTAACAAATTTCGGGAGGAGCACGCGCAGATAATTAACACGGCCAATTCATCATCAGCAATCACACCACCTATCCAATCAGCACGAGAGAGAATCCCTATAAATAACCAAGCAGTCTTACCGTCATTATCTCTCGTCTTCCGACATTGGCACACCCATTCGAAGTAATCATGTCAGAGATCGAACTGTTCGCAAATGAGGATACATACGAAACGACGGATCTTCCTGCATCACCAGCTGCCGTCCTCTGCACCAGCGCTCCGCAGGACATCACGTTTCAGCCCACGGCTGCAACACGGGGCCGCCGGCCTTCCCGTGCAGCACCTGCTCACACATCCAGGCGTCGAGGCACGCCGTCATCTTCCTCTCCAAGGCGTCAGCCACCTTCTCCAGCATCATCCTTCACATCAGCCGTTTCCTACGCCCCAGCCGCGGAAAATTGGACCGTGGCAGGACTTCGCCAGGTACTCACCAGCGCCGGCGTCATCATCCCAAGCCGTTCTACCAAGCCGGATCTCCTCGCCCTCTACGCTTCTCTTCAGTCCGGGGAGCCTTCAAATCCTTCACCTCCATCTAAAGCAGTGGCTAAAACAAGTCAGGGCCGCGGCGTTCCTTACTCACGCCAAGAACAATTCACCACTCCTTCGGGGATGGGCCTCCGGCCACAAAGCCGCACCAGAAGGCCTTCGGAAAGCCTAGGCCGCACCCCGGATGCCGCCGCCACCAGCAGCCACCCTCCTCCTCGAGCCACCGAACTTTTAACCCACCCTGGCGAAGAGCTGGCCTTCGCCTCCACAAGCCGCCGCGTCCGAGCGAGCACACCTCCGCTAGCGGCAAGGAGCCACCCAAAGCCCCGGCCCCACCCCACTCCCAACCCCCTCCCCTACCCATGGCCAGCAGCCCCACCACTCACGTACAGCGCGAGCATGCCTCCGCAATCGGCGCAAGCCCCGGCGCCTGCCATTCCCCCTCTCTTCCCCTCCCTTTCCTCTGCCCACCGACCTTACCCAAGCGCGAGCATGCCTCCGCTAACCACGGTGCAAGCCCCGGCGCCTGTCATTCCCCCTCTCTTCCCCTCCCTTTCCTCTGCTCACCGAGCTTACCCAAGCGCGAGCATGCAGCCGTTATCAGCGCAAGCCACAGCGCCCACCATTCCCCCTCTCTTCCCCTCCCTTTCCTTCGACCCTCGAAATGCCCCGCCGGCCACCTTTCCCCCTTCCTCCGCCCGAGGCCCATTTTCACTTTCTTCAGCCACACCCCTATCCATCCCGCCAAATGCACTGGAACCAGCCCCCGTAGCCAACTCCATCAGGACACAGATCTTGTCAGGTGCGGATATAGACCTTTTTTCCCTTTTGTCACCAATTTCACCTCCGTCCGCCGATCGCCAAATTGACTGCGGAGAATTTTCGGTCACCTTAAAAAACACAGTCAACAACCCGTCACGCATATTATCATTCACAGAATTCACGATCGCTTTCAACCGCTACACAGAAGTCATTTGCACTGAATTTCCCCACAGAAGACGCGAACTCGGCGACTATCGCTCGCATTATCATTCGGAGGCTCCCATTTCTATACATACCACAAACTCTTTGCAGCCAAATGCGCCATTCGCGTGGCCCAGTGGAATCAAGCCCCTTACTGGGGAGCCCTGGACACCGAACTTCACAACAGGATATTTTTAGGCTGCCGTAACATCACATGCGCCGTCTGCCGATCCGTTTCCCACTCCACTACCTTATGCCCCTTCATCAACCCATCCATTCCCCCCTGCCCAGAACCATCCCAGCCCAAATCCACCAGCCACATGCCAAGCATTTCAAACGTATCAGCCAACCCATCTCCTCTACTTCGCCACCGCCCATTTTCCTCCGACAGCCAGATCTGCATCAGCTTCAATATGGGTAGATGCTCAAGACAGCGCTGCCGGTTTATGCACGTTTGTGATTTTTGTGGTGGTGCTCACGCCCGCTTGATTTGTCCAGTGAAAAAAGCTGCAAATAAAAATACCAAAAAATATTTATTGACTCCTGTAAATGTTTCTCGTTTATCCACAGAACTACTCCATCACCTCGACCCTTATTTTTTCGATTATGTCATATCAGGTCTCTCACACGGTTTCCACCCCGGAATCGAAAATCTCCCCACCCAAAGCCTCATCTGCCCCAATCTCCAGTCCGCTCTTACCGAACCCGAAACCGTCGATATCCTAATCAAAAAAGAAATAGACGCAAACTTCATGATCGGCCCCTTTTCCGTTCCCCCCTTCAACATTTTCCGAGTTAGCCCCATTGGCATAGCCACCAGAAAATTTTCAGGTAAAAAACGCCTCATAATTGATTTATCATCACCACACAATTCCCCGTTCCCGAGCATTAACAGCCTCATTCCGCTCGAAGAATTTTCCCTCCACTACCACGACATTGACCAAGCCATTACCCTGATCAAAATTGCGGGTCGTGGCGCTTGGCTGACCAAAGTCGACATCACTTCCACCTTTAAAGTAATGCCCATCCACTCAGACTTTTGGCATTTATTTGGCATTCGCTGGCAGGAAAAATTTTATTTTTCCGTCCGCCTCACTTTCGGCTGCAGAAGCAGCCCCAAAATCTTCGACATGTTGTCAGAAGCTATCTGTTGGATCCTCTCGAACAATTACGACGTACCTTATCTAGTACATCTCTTAGACGATTTTCTAATCATCTCACCCCCCGAATCCATCCCAGCCGCGCATCTTCTGACAACCCAAACGGTTTTTTCAGAGCTCGGGATCCCCCTCGCCCAAGATAAAACCGCGGGCCCTAGCACTTCAATCGAATTTTTAGGTATCAATTTGGATTCACAAAAATTCCAGGCTTCCCTACCTAAAGAGAAAATTGACAGGACGATTCTAGTAACATCCGCTCTCTTAGCCAACCCAAGCTGTTCCAAACGCGAACTGCTATCCATTCTCGGGCATTTAAATTTTGCGATGCGAATCATCCCACAAGGATCCCCCTTCATCTCCCATCTCCTTTTTGTCGCTTCATCCGCCCACGCACTTGAGGATCAAATAGCTCTAACCGACTCATGCTGCAACGAGCTCAGCTTATGGATATCAAACAGTGGAACGGCTTATCTTTCTTTTACAATAACCTGATTTCTTCCCCAGTCGACATCCAATTATTTACCGACGCCGCACCTTCCGTCGGTTTCGGAGGTTTTTATCAAGGCCGCTGGTTCACATCTACATGGCCCCCTCAGCTGCTAATTGTACCTCAGCCTTTAATGTCCTCAGCATTATTCGAGCTATATCCCTTAGTCGTCGCAGCCCTTCTGTGGGGCAAAGAGTGGTCTGCCACTAGCATAATTATCCACTGCGACAACGAGGCTACAGTGCACTGCATTAACAAAGGTCGTTCCCATTCACCTGCGCTAATGCCCTTGCTAAGACGCCTGATTTGGATTTCAGCTCGCGAGCAATTCATCATAATTGCAAAACACATTCCCGGGTCCAAAAATCTAATAGCCGACTCTCTCTATCGCTTTGCCTTCCAGAAATTCAGGACGTTGGCGCCAGAGGCGGACCTGCTCCCAACCCCGGTACCTCCCTATTCAGAGCTGATATTCCCGTAAATCATCCTCTGAAACCTCTCCTCGAAGCATCCCTCAATTCGATTCTTCAAGCAGTATCCCCCAGGACCCTACAGTCTTACCTAACAGCATGGAAATGCTTAAAAAATTTTCACTCAGCTTACAACCTGCTGTTCCCCAACTTTTCCCTGCTCTCCATCACCTCCTTCATCTCCCACCTTAATGTCAACAAAAAGCTCCAAATCAGCTCTATTAAAGGTTATCTAAGTGGAATTCAATTTTTCCACAAACTTTTATATGGTTCCCCTTCCCCCCAAATAGCCAATTCTCAAACCTCCCTACTCATCAAAGGCATCCAAAAAACCCATCCCACCCGCCCAGACTCCAGGCAACCCATAACCTTAAAGATTTTGACTGAATGTATTTCCATTCTCCGCAGAGGTTACCATTCCATCCACACCGCCCGTACGCTCGACGCCATGTTTATCCTGGCTTTTTTCGGCTTTCTCAGATGCTCTGAGCTCGCTATCACATCTAGCTTTAACCCAATCATTCACCCCACCATTTCTGATCTAGCGGTGCTGGACGATGAAACTATCTCTTACTTCATTAAGCGAAGTAAAACAGACCAGTCAAAGAAAGGCCACTTCATTTACACCTTCAACCTCCTATCGCCCATATCACCATACCAAGCCCTCCTAGCTTTCCTCCTCCTCAGGAAATCACAGGCCAAACTCCCATCCGACCCCCTGTTTACAGACGACTCCAACCGCCCCGTCACTCGCTTCTGGTTCCAAAAGCACCTTAAGTCAGTCCTGCTCCTTTCTGGTACCCCAGCCGAAAACTTTTCCAGCCACTCGTTCCGAATAGGTGCAGCAACCACAGCAGCCCATAAAGGCCTTTCCCAGCAGCAGATTCAAGCGCTTGGTCGCTGGTCGTCAGAAGCTTTCAAAAGCTATATTCGTTCAGACCGCTCCCACATCAAGGAAGCTCACCAAACACTAATCGGCCTACTCCTCTAATGATATACATCCCTGAGAACCCGAAATTCATACCCTCCCTAGCCAACCCCTCTTTAACACCACCTATATCCACCTTCAACGGCCCATCCCCACCCCATTCATTTCAACACCACTACATTCAGCCTTGTCCGTACTCCCCCACTGCCGCTGCAGTGTCTGCTCCCGCAGGAGCCTTTTTTCTATATTCCTCCACTGCCGCTGCAGTGACTGCTCCCGCAGGAGCCTTTTCTATATTTCTCCAATGCCGCAGCAGTGACTGCTCCCGCAGGAGCCTTTTTTCTATATTCCTCCACTGCCGCTGCAGTGACTGCTCCCGCAGGAGCCTTTTCTATATTTCTCCAATGCCGCAGCAGTGACTGCTCCCGCAGGAGCCTTTTTCTATATTTCTCCACTGCCGCAGCAGTGACTGCTCCCGCAGGAGCCTTTTCTATATGTCTCCACTGCCGCAGCAGTGACTGCTCCCGCAGGAGCCTTTTCTATATTTCTCCACTGCCGCAGCAGTGACTGCTCCCGCAGGAGCCTATCTGTATTTCCCCACTGCCGCTGCAGTGTCTTCTCCCGCAGGAGCCTTTTCTATATTTCTCCACTGCCGCAGCAGTGACTGCTCCCGCAGGAGCCCTATCTGTATTTCCCCACTGCCGCCGCAGTGACTGCTCCCGCAGGAGCCTTTTCTATATTTCTCCACTGCCGCTGCAGTGACTGCTCCCGCAGGAGCCTTTTCTATTTTCTCCACTGCCGCAGCAGTGACTGCTCCCGCAGGAGCCTTTTCTATATTTCTCCACTGCCGCAGCAGTGACTGCTCCCGCAGGAGCCTATCTGTATTTCCCCACTGCCGCCGCAGTGACTGCTCCTGCAGGAGCCTATCTGTATTTCCCCACTGCCGCTACAGTGACTGCTCCCGCAGGAGCCTTTTCTATATTTCTCCACTGCCGCAGCAGTGACTGCTCCCGCAGGAGCCCTATCTGTATTTCTCCACTGCCGCTGCAGTGACTGCTCCCGCAGGAGCCTTTTCTATATTTCTCCACTGCCGCTACAGTGACTGCTCCCGCAGGAGCCTTTTCTATATTTCTCCACTGCCGCAGCAGTGACTGCTCCCGCAGGAGCCCTATCTGTATTTCTCCACTGCCGCTGCAGTGACTGCTCCCGCAGGAGCCTTTTCTATATTTCTCCACTGCCGCAGCAGTGACTGCTCCCGCAGGAGCCTTTTTCTATTCCTCCACTGCCGCAGCAGTGACTGCTCCCGCAGGAGCCTGCATCTCTACCTCCCTCTCATCTCTACTTCCAGATTCCACAGAAATACCACTACCACAGCAGTATCCAGCATCCCTTCAGCCTAAGCCATGCAAGTTTTTGGGGGGTTATCAAGCCCCTCTTCGGCTGCTGTCCTGCAATAATAGCATTTTGGGGGAGCACTTTGGGTCCGGGCTAAATGCCGAGCTCGTACCCTCTCCCCGGTCGAGGGGAGTACCCCGGGCTCGGGAATGATTACCGAGCTCGGAGCCCTCCCCCTGGACAGCACGCCAAATACGCATAAACTTGCTCCGTTATTATTATATGTAAGTGTGAACTCGTGAAGTGATGTTTTATTAACAAATTTCGGGAGGAGCACGCGCAGATAATTAACACGGCCAATTCATCATCAGCAATCACACCACCTATCCAATCAGCACGAGAGAGAATCCCTATAAATAACCAAGCAGTCTTACCGTCATTATGTCTCGTCTTCCGACATCCCTCCACCACCCCGACTCCTCACCACAGCCGGTTCCTACCCCAGCACGGGGAGGAGCACTCAGGGGGGGGAGCACTTTGGGTCCGGGCTAAATGCCGAGCTCGTACCCTCTCCCCGGTCGAGGGGAGTACCCCGGGCTCAGGAATGATTACCGAGCTCGGAGCCCTCCCCCTGGACAGCACGCCAAATACGCATAAACTTGCTCCGTTATTATTATATGTAAGTGTGAACTCGTGAATTTGACGTTTTTATGTGTTGTCAAGAATGAACAAGAAACAGTCAGCCTAGCAGAATCAGGACGACACGCAAGAAAAACACACTTCACAGATGAGAAGAACTGATAGAGTGGCTTTTAACACCTGGCTGTTTTTATATTGTATAAAATCTATTAATACACAAGCGTTTGTTGGATTATATATGGACCAATCATAGAAAACACATAATTAGTCAAATATAGAAAAATTTTAAATACCATTAGTATGATGAAAAACTTCTCAGCTATCATTTTTAACTACAGTATGTAATTATTAGCTTGCATATTGGTTGTTTATTAGTACTTAAGCACATATTAATTCTGTATTCTTCATGATCATATTCTGCATCCCATAATTATACCTAATACCTAAACTTAACAACTACAACGACTACCTTACAAGCTATTAATAAGCAGTAAATGAAGAGTTTATTGAAGTAAAAGTCATAGTTAATAGTGAATGTGTTCCCCATTCTAAAGTGTTAAAAAATAATTTAGTATACAAATTATTGGTTATTGTCCAGCAGTGTACTTAATTAGTTATTTTCTTCTGTATGTCACTATTCCCTGTAAGTACATGTTTCAAACACTACTTTATTTGCTATAGACAGAGGCAGAAGTGTATTCAGAGTTGAGAGTGAATGAGTTTCAGTGAGGCTTCAGAGGTAAATATTATTTACAGCATTGTCTATGATAAGATATTTCTTATACCTTTTAACATAGACTAATCAGACTAATGTATAATAAAACAGAACAGAATAAAGGAGTATGTGAATGTGCAAGTATCCATTACTGTGTGCCATGTACTGTACATACAACACTCACAAAATACTATCTGAAATATGTAAACAATAGTACCCTTATAAGGACATCTTTGTAACTTATACTCAAAAAGGTGCACATATAGAGTACCAATATGTACCGTAATGTACAACTATGAAACTTTTTGGGGTAAATAAGGTACAACGTCCTTTTAAGGGTACTGTCCCATGTGACAAGCTGTTGTATTTCTTTCTTTCTTTCTTTCTTTCTTTCTTTCTTTCTTTCTTTCTTTCTTTCTTTCTTTCTTTCTTTCTTTTTTCTCTCTTTCTTTCCTTCTGTTTTATAATCATATATAATAATATAATCATAAAGCATATTAAGCAAAAAGGTATGATTAAAAATAAAACCTGTCAATTAGACAAGGGTTAACTGAAAAAAATAAAAATAAAATAAAAACAGGTATAAAACTAGACATTCCGTCCCCCCCACTTTTGAAATGATGGCTACGCCCCTGTGTATATATATATATATATATATATATAAATATAAAATTAGAGATCCAAACAACAAATCACCTGATCTATGCTTATAAACGGTGATTATTGTGTCTCACCTTGTGTTTGGAGGCATGGCACACTTACTGCTTGAAGACATTGCGGCGCGTGCTCTAAGGAGAGAGCGCGTCTTTAGAGAGCGCACAGCAGGGCCGGCGCCAAGGGGGGCACTCGTGGGTCGTGACCCCCCAAACGAGTTACTGTGCCTCCCCACTTTCCATCCTCTCCCCTCCTTGCTGAACGCGATCGATTTTGAAAGCGAAAGTACCGATAAAACAGCGCACATAAGAATGGAGTTGAACGCTTTAGCGAGCGTCTTCACGAATACACCCCCCCACACACACACAACGTGATTTGTTACCCCCCTAGAAATTTAAATGCCCCCCCGATGGAGGTGCCCTGGCGCCGGCTCTGGCGCACAGATATGTTTGTTGAGAGTGACGAATGGCTGTTCAGTTGCTTTTAAATAACACATTTTTTCTGGCTTCCACCTCCGACAGCAAAACCTCACGTTCATTATCGTTAAAGTTATTTTTCTTTGTCTTTTGTTTCGATGCCATAATTGTCTTTCTCTAGACCAGTGCCGCTTTGCGGAAAGCCCTTATATGGAGCTGGTTTGGACGTGTATTATGCTAATCACTAACCTCGTGCACGCGGGCGCTCTTTTAGAAGACTCCAGATTCACTAACAGAAGAACGAGTTTAAGAACAAGCTCATGTGCGTACACACGTATTGTGAATTAGGCGGAACGTTTTCGTGAGAAGTTCAAATGTGCGTATAAATACGAAAAACGTACACACTTATTAGTGAATGAGACCCATTGTCCATTAAAGGGGTCCCATTATGCTTTTTCACTTTTTGAATTTTAATCAGTGTATAGTGTGTATGTTTGGGCATAAAAAGATCTACAAAGTTACAAATCTCAAAGTCCACTTCAAAGGGAGCTATTTCGTTTTTAAAAAGTCCCTTTTCAAGAACTACAGGGTTGTTTTCCTGTATTTGTGACATCACAAATAAATCCCGCCTACGGAAATGGTTGAGAGGTGGGAGAAGGCTTGGTTGAGTTCTACACGTTTCAAAATCGAAACCTGGTGGGGTGTTTTTATATCACTGTATTTCTGAAGCCGACTGTTTTCAGAAAATTTTGGATGTCATTTTCATTTCATCTTGCATGTAATGTCTGATAAAGCAGCGTTTGTGAGCACTTTTTGTACAGCGTTACCGGGGACACCTCGCTCTCTCCCACTGGCAGAGAATTAACTTGCATATATATACTGTTGTTGACATCCTATATAAAACGTGCTTTAGCCAAAAAAAACAACAGCAATAGGGAGTCACGTGACGTGCTCATGAACCTAATCGCACTTGAGTAGAGCTCTGTATTTTAAGTTTTATTCACTGATGGCATGCAATCGGAAACAGCAGGAGTTGTTTCCGTCGGCTTCTCCGATTAAGAAGAAATCCAAGCCACCGACCGCGAGCGATATGATGGACAAGATGTCGAACACTGTTACACACTTTGAGGACATTCTAAGAACAGAGTTGACGGCGATGAGGAACGAGTTCACTTCTCACATGTCAGTTGTTCAGTCGCTATGCTCTAAACTGGATCTTCTTACAGGGGAGAACAAAAGAAAGTTGTTGCAGATCATGATAGACGCGTTGCCGCGCTCAAGCAACAAGTTGTGGACGTACAGGATCACAATAGGCGCAGCAGTCTGCATCTGGTCGGATTGTCTGAAGGTTCTGAAAAGGACGACCCTATGGGCTTTTTGAAAACATCGCTACTGACGTGACTCCCGTCTCTGGCGGGCAAAGAGATTGAAGTGAAGCAAGCGCATCGCGTGTACACAAGGCTCTTCTCAGATCACGCTAAACCACGGGTTTTCATCTTTAAACTGCTGCGGTACACGGACAGGGAGCTCATTCTGCGGGCCGCCAGACTTCATGCCCCGGTGAAATCTTCCGACAGAGCAACGCTGTCTTTCTTTCCAGATTTTTCTCCGGTCACCGCAAAAAGAAGAAGTGCATTTGCACCAATTAGAAAGGAGATAAGAGACAATGGCATCCAGAATTTTCTCCTTTATCCTGCAATGCTGAAGGTCATTCTCAATCAATGTGAACCTAAAATGCTACACTCCCCAGAAGAAGCAAGAGATTTTCTCAGATCCCATTCATCCACCAACTCTCAGTGAGCTTCAGCTGGACATTTGCTGTCTAATCGGAGAAGAGATGCTCTAAATGGTTAGGCGACTCTTTCACTGTTCACTTTAATGTTCACTTCTTAATTCATAGTTACTAGAAGCTTTCATTGTGCATACTGATTATGATGTTATTTTATTTATGTTTCTAGTTGTATTCCTTCTCTCTCTCCCTTTTATTTATTTATTTATTTATTTATTTACATGGAGATACTACCTAGTCAATATGTGACTATGGGGCCAATGCTGGTGCTACAGTAATGTGCAGGTTTTTGTTGACGCCACGGACCATGTTAAGGGGTGCTGGCAGATCAGTTTGTTCATGGTTTGATCTTCCATAGTTCATGGGAATGTATTTTTTTTTTTTTTATGGTAACGGGGAGGGTGGGGGTCCGGGGGGGGGGGGTTAATGGTAGACTCGACTGGTTTTATTCTCAAACTTGTATTTTGTCTTATTATGCAGTAATTCTGTTTGATACCTTTGACTGACCTTAATATTCTTATAGTTTGATTGATATAGTGTTAGTTCAAGAATCCCATTCGAAAGAGGAGGATATACGCAGGTGTAATAATATGTTTTATGAAGTGGTATCTCACTCATCTTGGGATACTAAAACCAAGGGTGTCCTAATATTGGTGCAGAGGACTTTAAATATTACTATTTTAGAGAAAGGTTGTGATACAGATGGTAGAATAACACATATAAAAACAATAGTGGAGAATAGCAATATTGTACTTCTTTCAGTTTATGCCCCTTGTACTCCTGACCCTACCTTTTCTCTGTTTTGTCAACCGATCTCTTGAAATTTTCAGATTTTGAAATTGTATTGGGTGCCGATATGAATTCTGTAATGTCACATATCCTAGGTAGATCTTGACCAAAGGAATCACACTCTCAAGGTATTTATTTTTTTTCTGAATATGTCATCTTCTGTGTAATCTCTGTTCGCAAGGATCTTTAGGCACGTTTTCACAGTTTTTATGGGGGGAGAGTGCCCTTCTCTCTCATTTTTTTGGATTCAGCTCTCACAGGACCTGTTATATTTGTTGGGTACTGAGATATGTTTGACTCTGCATAATTTTTTCATGAATGACTTTTGGGACTTCACCTTGTCCTTCCAACAAAGATGTTTACTTTTAGCTGCTCTCACAGCAGCAAAAATTGCTAGTCAACCGTTGGAGTCCTCCTCACACAATGGACGGACGAACCTGGACTGTGTGTTTGTTGGACATTGTCTCGGTGGACCTCTCAATTTCTCGTGTGCATGGATCTAGTTTGTGTCATTCAGCGTTTGATGTCGTGTCATCTTTTCTGGAATCCATGTGAAAATTATTTTATTGTGGGTTCTGAATTTGCACAGTTGTTTTTTGTTTGTTACTGCTGTTTCAAGAAGAAAAATTTATAAAAAGTTGTTAACAAAAAAAAAAACAGCAACAATAATGTTACCACTTTATATGTCTTGCAATATCCGTGCGTGCATTGATATGGCAATATTGAAGAACTTGCTGTTTTGGCAAGAGGTGGGGCAGTACTGAAACACTGTCTAAGCTGTTCGCCAATCACAAAACACTGGGACAGCTAACCAATCACAACACATTTTGTTTTTCGGAAGGCGGGCCTTCATCAAACCCAGAACTAATTTGTTTGTTTCAGGCTGGGGAAAAAGGTATTGTAATAAGGTAAATTATGTGAAAAATATTGTGATTTTTGAACCACCAAGCATGAGAGCATGTTCTAGTACACCCCCAAAACAAAATCAAGACTTTGTAAAAGAGCATAACAGGACCCCTTTAAAAGATAAAAGTCTGTTGTGAAAACGGTAACTGTTTTTCTACATTTTCTGAACTTCAGTTTTAACTTAATGGACTTCAGTCTGCATCTGATAAAAAAAAATTAATAAAAAAAAGACAGGCACACACATGTATGCATCACTGGGTGCACACCATAACACCCCTAACCCCCACCCTCCCCCAGCACGCTAATACCAGTAAGCTGTGTCAGTAAGTAGCTTGGGGAAATCAAAGCGGATAACTGACCATTGCAAGTGAACTTTTCAAGGGGGTCGACTTCTTTCCCAGAATCTCAGAGCTTATTTGCCCATGAGCATGTAGTAAGACACTTAAACCAGGAAACTGTTATCTCCTTAGGGGCCTCAAACCACTACAGAAATCTACTCACATGTATAATAATGATATCTAGGGAATGATGCCGTCCTTCTTCACACAGCGACCATGTCATGAACTGTTGTTGTTCCTCTATAATGACACCCTTAATTGGATTTTTAGTATTTAAATGTAAGCGTTTTGGCACTGCATGCTAATGAACAGAATCAATCCCCTATACTACGCTGTGTCTGCCACCTTGCACCTTCATTGGCAGCGGCACACATTGGTGTGAAATGTCAGATCTAAATATAGTTTTATCAATCCTTTGCTGAAGCCTAAATGAATATAAAAAAATGGGAAATGTTTAATTTCCGTTTTAGTGTCCAGGCAGACTGGCGAGCCAGGTGGCGAGAAGTGATAGTCTTTGTGAGTCATTGAATCATGGACTCAATCAATTCATTCAAAAACACTAATTCTTTGAATAACAAACCACCATAGCTGTATCCAAATACTCCTAAATTGGTAAGTAATATGTCAGAGTTGACAGTATTCTTAAAACAGAAGGCAAAAATACCCGGATAACCTATAGTGTTTCTGTCCTGATTGACATCGGTTTAATGTAGATCAATATGTTTAACGTTCAATTTACATCAAATTAAATAAATAAATCGTCATGTCAAGTTTTTGACTTTAATTATGATTTCAATTTGTTGACCATGACAACATGACAAATATGAAAGTGACGTGACGTGCCCAAGTATGGTAACCCATACTTGGAATTTGTGCTCTGCAATTAACCCATCCAAAGTGCACACACACAAGGTGGACACACACCGTGAACACACACCCGGAGCAGTGGACAGCTTTTTATGCAGCGGCTCCCAGGAGCAGTTGGGGGTTCGGTGGGGGGTATTGAGGGTGGAGAGCGCTGTACATACACTCCCCCCACCTACAATCCCCGCCAGACCTGAGACTCGAACCCACAACCTTTAGGTTACGAGTCCGACTCTCTAACCATTAGGACACAACTTAGCTACCCCAGATATGTATATGTATATGTATAAAAAATCATATTTATATATTTCTCCATTGTTCTTAGTTTTTAGTCTTTTCCTAATTAGAGCCATAGTGTTGTATCCCTGTCATGTTGTCTGATTTTCAAATGTTTTTGCTTAAAATCAATGTTTGTTATGTTTTGCTTCACCTCAAACCCGGGTTGGTTTGGTTCATGGTTTATAATACTTTAATAAATACTTCTGGTACCAAGGTAACTGACAAGGTGGACATTGCACTCTGTATAGAACCCTTTTTGTAAGTCGCAAATTAAGTGCTGTAAGTGCTGTGTTGCTCATGGTAATGCAACAGTTGATTCTATACTTTGGCTTCGTTCTGAACTATTTTTGTTGGCAGAGTAAAAACAGTCAAAGTAACCGATAATGTGTAATTACTCAAAATGTACCTACAGCTACAGTGCTGATGTTAGCAACAGCACAGGTGCTTGTGTAATATGGCTTAATTTCATTTGAACGACAGATCGGTTTTAGAAGAGTGAGTCAGTGCGATTTCCCAAAACACTTTTAACAACCCTTGATAAAATGTCTTGGCTGCACCCCTGCAGAGCGCAGAAGGGGAAGAAGTTTCTGCGTCATTAGGAGCTGAGGTTTCTCCCAGCAGCTCTTTTGATTTCAGTAGTTTGTAAAGTATGTGCACAAATGAAGGTTCTATTAGGGCTTAGGTTGCATGTGGATCATGAGCTCAGGGGCAACATGTGAACGTTTACGCCAAATTCCAGCTCTCAGGGGATGTAGTATTTGCCACTAGGTGTTCATGTTTCAAAACAGACATGAGCAGTGATTCCTTTTTTAAGCTCATTAAGCAAAAGGTTATTCCCTAAATCATGCATGTCATCCGATATGCCCCTAAGGGGCAAACAACCTGGAAATACAGATTTTGTCTCATTGCTTGAACCATTCCATGGACACAAAAATCGAAGTTAATCCAAAGTCAGACTGTACGGTTATCTTCAACTTTAATGGCCTAACTTATATGGAGCTTATAATATGACAAAACGATTTGAATTTGAATTGTGTAAATTTGAATTATTGACAGGTGTCATTTAACAAAACTGAATATAATGTGGCATTTAACATAATTCTGAATTTGATTTTTTTTTTAACTTGAATAATGAATTTTTTTATGGAAGTTTTTTCAATAGACATGTATTTTCAAACAGCAGATTTTTTGTTCTGAATTCTTTGAATGCAAATATCCAGTTTTAAAAAATACAGCTTCAAATTTTCAAGATGAAGAAGAAATTCGGAATATCAAATTCAATATTTAAAATTCAAAGCGCAGAAATTGAGAGCGTAAAGAAAGTAGGTCAGAGGTCATCCACAGGGAAGAGTAGATGATCTCCGAAAAGTAATTAATTTCTTCTTCATCTTGAAAATTTGAAGCTGTATTTTTTAAAACTGGATATTTGCATTCAAAGAATTCATAACAAAGCTCCATAAACTTAAGGTATGAATATGAAAGTTGTATATGCCTGCTATATATATATATATATATATATATATATATATATATATATATATTATGACAGTTAACCATTAGTATATGTCTATAAAAGTTGCTGTTTGTCTATTATTGACCATCAATGTTAAAAACAAAGAAAAATACAATCTTTTCATAATAAAGAACCTGACTTTCAGAGCCCGACTGAATGATTCAGTTGCACAAGTAGTGAACAATGAACTTTCGGGCCAAGCCAAGCCAAGCCAATGTTGACCCTTGTTTCGGTTCCTTCTAGGAATAAGACCACTTAAGTAATTTTTGTAAAGAGCTTGGTCGTTGCCCCTTGGTCTTGTTGTTGGCTGGATCAAATACCACTATCCCAGTGGCACTGGGGTCACTGTCATCTGCTCACTGATCCTATTGAGAGCTTAGCTCTTGCCAAATATCAACACTCAAGTTTGTCAACTGGATCTTATATGGACTATTTAGGTCCTAATAACCTCTCCTAAGCTCAAAGCTTAGTCATTAACCAATCTGTCCTGGATAACAAGCACATTGTTAGAATCAGAAAGAGCAGGAAGGAGGGAAGGAGAGCAGAGATAAATACAACAAATATTTATTTTAATGAATTTTACATCCACTTAATCATGTTGTGATTGAATCATAATGTATTACTACACAACAAAAGAGTGTCTGGAAATTTGCAAAGGTTCGCTGAACTCCATATCTATATACTGGCATAGATGTCTGACAGGATAAAGACAGCTGTTTGGTGCAGCCCTTCAGTCCTCGTGACTCAGTTCTCCCTCCACATTTACATTTATTCATTTAGCTGACGCTTTTATCCAAAGCGACTTACAATTGCTATATATGTCAGAGGTCGCACGCCTCTGGAGCAACTAGGGGGTTAAGTGTCTTGCTCAGGGACACATTGGTGTCTCACAGTGGATTCGAACCCGGGTCTCTCACACCAAAGGCATGTGTCTTATCCACTGCGCCATCACCACCTCTAGTGGTCCACCACCATAAAACTATTTTTGGTTATCATGCAGCAAGACTTGATGCTTTAGACTAGGAAACTTAAGTTACTGCGAAGAAAATATAACACTGTTGTAATGTACCATACTAATACTGTCATAACTAACCAGAGCAAAACAACCTGAATCCCACTCTAAAAAAAAGTTCACCATGCACAGACAAAGTTTGTTTCTTTTATTTCAGTCATTTAAGTTTATAACAACTTCTGGATACTAGACATAAAGGGGGAAATGATTTTAAAGTAATTTTTGCACCCCATGATGACGTGAAAAGATCTTCACTGTTTTAGGTTAGATGAACCACCACTATTAGCAAATTGTATGTACTGTGTACAACTATGCATACACAAAACTATTATATATTATATAACTGTAACATAGTATGGCACAGTGTAGTTTATGTTCACATTTTCTGACAGACAGTGGTTCATCGAATCTGAAACAATGACAGGCCACACTGTGGCGTAATATAACACATAAGAACCAATGAAAAGTTTACAAATTCATAACACTAGTATTTGATGGGTTTTCACAAAAATGTCCTTGCCGGTTAAATGAAATCTGAATAAAGGAGACGACTGTAAAAACAATAAAATTTTCACGTGTGCTATGAAGAACTACTGAATGAAAAAAAACAACCCTCCTACAGCCAAATCAAGTTTCTGGATATATACTTTCTTTTCAATATATATATTTATAAAATACTGTTTCATTTAAAGAAAGTTCTTTGTACAAATGTCAGTGTAAATGAATGTGGAACTAATATGTGAATAAAGGAGTGAGTGGTGAGCATACAGACTGAGATCGGTTTTGTTTTTACACTAAAAAGGTGTTTTACACAATATACACATTTTATTACTTACAAAAAGAGATAAATGACACATTGCTAAAAAGTCCTGATACAGCAGTGTTAGTACCACCAATAAAAAAGAAAAAGTGATTGGGGAAAATGATAGCCTTAAAAAAGCAGTCCCATTAATGTAACGCTTCAGTGCATTTCGTCTCTTTGATGTTCAAAGTGCCGATTAGGTAACATGGAGACAATTCCACTCGAAAGAAAAAAGAAAAAAGCGAGAGAGCGCTTCTCCCAAAAAAATGTACTATTTGTGTACCAACATCAAAATTCTTGTAGGAAAATATTACGTGAAAAGAATCTCTAGAGAGAAAAAAAATCTAATGCACATCGTCTCACAACTGCCATGGCACCTTGCTGGATCTGCATTTTTCTTTTGAGGTACTTCTTTAAAATATAAAAAAGACTAATAAATTCATTTATTTTGTTCAGTTTCTTTTGCTGTGTCGCACAGTAGCACCATGTGAAGATACTGCACCAATGAAACTTCACTGGTAATCAGCATGATGGCTGCAGTCGTTGTAAGTGATGGCTGATCCTCAACAACAACAACAGACTGCAAAAAAGTCACTAGGTTACGTCCTCTTCATACACACAATACAGCGGCTCACACGGGTCTGCAAGTTTCCAGCTTTCAGTGTCTCTGACTGCGGCTTTCTGTTTGGGCAGAGAGGAAAAAAATGATTCGAAAAATACTCTGATGATAGACATCTTTTAGTTTTAAGACAGTTTGCACAGTTTTTCAAGGAAAATTGCCAAGAAGAACTGTTGTCATAGTTTGGAATGAAATATTACCTGAACATTTCATTCATATCCACAGTGGCCAGCCAGAAGCTGTACGAGTTGCTGTAATAATTGCAGGTGCCTCGACCGTGGCACTCGATGAACGGAGACGAGCGGAACTCCTCCAGACAGGAACCGGGAGAGGCAAGAGCCTGACCTGAGCCCTCAGCACCTGCACTGGTGTGCTGTTACACAGAGCGAGATACAGCAATGAATGTTAGGCAAAAACCAAGATCTTTTAAAAACATGCCAATCTTTATATTCATGCTGTTTTTATTTGAACAACATTTCAACTTGGACTTGAAGAATTTATAAATGTGATGTAAACCAGTATAAAAAATAGGTTACACTTTCTTTTAAGGTGTCCTTGTTGCAGTGTAATCATACATTTAAGTACTGAGTAATATTAATTAACTACATTTACTTACTATATGGTTAGGGTTAGGATTAGTTTGGTTTGGTTAAGGGTTATTTGCATGTAATTATGCATAATTTATTGTTATTATAATAGTAAGTACATGTAACGTGTAACAAGGACTCCTTAAAATAAAGTGTTCCCAAAAATGATTGTTGTTATTTCATTATTGTTTTCAAAAATATTTGTTGTTGTTGTTATGAATCTCAGGAAGTACATTTATTTTATCACAGTGGTCTTAATGCAGTGTTTCTGAATCAGGATTCACTAGAGGGCCTAAGATGACATCAAATAACAATAACGAAACAATGTATAAAATAAGCCAGAACAATTCAAAATCAAGATATTTCTTATATTTATTCACCTTATATTTATTTAATCCCATGAAAAGTCATATAGATTAAAAAAAAAACAAAAATTGGTTAAAAAGTGTGTTTTTACTAGTTTCTGTAAATAAGAGAATGTTGTCACATCATTGAAGTAGATGTACCAAAGAAAGCCAACAATGGGGCCTTCATATATTGTTGTGGACAACTGTGGCCCTTGGAGTCAAAAAGAACTTCTGGTCCAATTGAGTCAACAGTTCTCTTGTCACATGATAAAATGGCTTCTTATATGTAGGTTAGACTTTGATTTGGCAGTTAAAAGTTTACCAATATTACTAATATTCAATTCTTTCTAAATAAATTCCCCCCATATGTGCATACCATCATGAAAGAGTAACCGATCCAGAGCACGCCCCAGTTGTTCGGGCAGGATGGCACCTGAATGGTCTGGCTGTGTATAGCAATCACCATGGCTGGAGCTTCGCACACAGAGCACCTGCGCGCACACACACACGCACAAAATGATTCAGGTAATTCAATGGATTAAATTTGCCAAACCACAGATTCCACTTCTACTCATCATCTGTGTCAGAGTGACCACCTCTTACCGACTGATGAAAGGTTTGATGCTCTCTCCAGTGATAGGCGCCATGCTCATGGGCATGGGCTGTGGTGTGGACAGCCAATAGGAGTAGTCATTGCGGGAAGCAAAGTTGCAGACATTGTTGATGTTGCAGAACATGAAAGGCATCGTGCTGAAACGACGTAAACAACTACCAGCCGTACCTGATGTTAATTTGAATGAAGAAAAACATATTAGTCATGATACATGTGACGTGAGACAGAAAATGCTACAAGTGTGTGCTCTATGTGTTTTGGGGACACTCACCCAGGTCCTGTCCATGTGCCCTCTCGTTGCCTTGCACATAGAGTAAAGAGTAGCCATCATAGATGAGACTTGTATCTCCAGGACACGATGGCACCTCTGTGGTCTGACTGTGGCGTGTGATCAGAAAACCGTGTGCGGCAGACGATGAGGCTGCGATACCTGGAGGGCCCTGAATCCCTTCTGGACCTGGAGGGCCAGGGTAACCACGCTGACCTGTAAATAATTATGTCATGGTTAATGTGAGGATGATACATGGAAGTGGAGAAGATTCAGGCACTGTTAATAAAGTTCCTGTTCCTGCTTTTTCCAAAAATATGAAAAAAGAATAATGGAGCCACCAATTTGAAGGATGATCTTTAAAGGAATAGTCGACTCAAAAATGAAAGTTCTGTCATCTTTTGCTCACCTTCATATCAACAATGATGTCAGGTATTGTTACTCACCCTCATATCAGAAATGGAAAACTTATAATAATTTTCCATAAGCAAGCTGTTTAATCCAAGTCTTGTGAAGAGATATGATCACTTTATATGAAAAGATTTAAAGGGGTCATGAACTGAGAAACAAACATTCCCTTGATCTTTTGACATAAATGTGGTTATTGTGCTGTAAAACATCCTGTAAGTTTCAGAACTTAAAACTTTCTTGTTAATCTAAAATCAGCTTATAGTGAAGCTAGTCTGCCAAAATGACAGCTTTTGTAATATGCCACTCTATGATGTAATAGTGTGGCTACATACCACTACATACCATTACACAAGTGTGTGTAACTATTACCTTGTCACTATTGCATTGTCTGTTATTACAGATCGTTTGATATGTATTCAGTATTTATGCTTTTTTGACCTAAATCACAGCAGCGCCCATCTATGAAGGATGTAGGCTGTCAAACATACACAACTGTTAGCCAATCATAGCAGTGGGCGTTTACTTCCGAGCCTACCGTCCGCCTATTCAAACTGAGCATTCTGATGAAGGGGGTCAAAACAGGACAGAAAATAGCTTTTTACTTCTAAATTACGTTTTTTGATGTAAAAATCTTGATAACATTATAGGGGACCTCAGAGAACAGTACAAAATAAAAAAGGCAGTTCATGACCACTTTAATTCAGGCTTTTATTTACTTCTAATCAATGACTGACACACACATAGAGCACATCAAATATGGTAAACAGGGAAGCTTGAGCATGTGCGTAATGCACAAGAACCATGAGATTTGTTCTCGTGTGTGACACATGTGATGTACACATAAGCTTCAGTGATTACCGCTTGTGATGCGCTCTATGTATGTGTGTTTATATGTAAATAAAAGCCTAAATTAAAATTGTAAAGTCTTAGGGGTTTGGTAAGACATAAGGGTGAGTAAATGATGACAGAATTTTCATTTTTGGGTGAATTACTCCTTTATACATTTTTTTAACCTGAATCTTTAAAGGCTTTATTGGACAAGACATTGGAGATGCAAACTTGTACTGGAAAATGACCCAAGCTGGATTTGAAATTGGATAGACCCTGTGCAACATGTCTACCCACCAAGCCACGTTTTGGACCTTAACATTACCTGGTTGTCCAGCTGGTCCTGTATCTCCCTTCCGTCCTGATGAGCCAGTAAATCCTGGAGGTCCCATTGGTCCTGGGTCTCCGGGGTCACCAGGTGAACCTGAAGGTAGAAGTGAAATCAGACATCATACGGAAAAAGACCAGCATCATAAACCAAAACCATTGCCACCAATGAATGGTCTCTATGATCAGCTTAGATCACATTTTCAGTAGTGCAGCCCAGATCAGGTTATCAGCTATAATATTTTTTTTAACTACTGTGTACAGTCTAAATATATCCACTAACCTGGAAGACCCTGCAATCCCAAGGGACCTGTTGGGCCTCTGCTGCCTGGGATACCAGGTGGTCCAGGAGGACCACGCTCCCCCTTCAAAAGAATTGGTTCTGGAGCATAGCCTGGCTCACCAGGAGAACCTGTGGTCAACAAAGGGGAGATGAGTATTAGATGATGCATTTTCATTGGAATTGTAAAGGGGAAAATATCCAGGTTTTAAAATAACACACCTGGTGTTCCAGGGTCACCACGTTCTCCTGGGTTGCCATTAGATCCAGGAAAGCCAGGCTGTCCTTTAGGTCCTATAACATGCAGAGGTTACGTGGATAGGGCTCATTCATAAATATAGCTTCACAACAAACATTACCATTTACACATTTTATTACAGAGCCACTTTGATGTTGTTCCAGACATGTACGCTGTTATGTTTTTATGTGGAACAATCACACATATGATCAATTTATTTGATAAAAAATATAGCAAAAACAGCAAACATTCAAATGATCATTTTATGTTTTAATATACTGTATTTCAAAATGTAATTTTGAAAATAATCTGTCACTGTGACAGTTTTGAAATATGAAATATGAAAATATGACATTTGTAAAATATTAAAAAATTCTCCTTTTGTGTTCCATCAAATAAATAACAGCAAATGAGACTGAAAAACATTAGGGTGTATAAATATTTACATGCATTTTTTATTTTGGTAAACAAATCCTTAATGGTTATAGAAGGAAAACCGACCTGGGAATCCAGGAACACCTTGAGGTCCAGTATCTCCTTTTAGGCCGCTAGGTCCTGGATTTCCTGGTGTACCCTTTTAAAAAGCAAATAACAAACATCATTATCCGACTAAATTAATATTATAAGTGGAAATTTATAAATAAATGGACAACTCTTTATATTATTTGAAATTGTTTTATCATGTGAGACAACAGATACTAAAGACATACTAGAACAACTATACAGGAAATCATAGAATTTAGCAGTTTAAGATATTTTGGATGAAAACCGGGAGGCTTGTGACTGTCCCATTGACTGCCAAACAATTAACACTGTCAAGGCACAGAAAAGTATAAAAAACATCATCAGAATAGTCCATCCTGGTTTTCAACCAAAATATCTTAAATTGTGTTCTGAAGACGAACAAAGCTTTTATGGGTTTGGAATGACATGGGGTAAGTGATTAATGACAAAATTTTCATTTTGAGGTGGAGTAACCCTTTATCATAACTAAGTATTGCCCTCTTTTCATCAAAGTGTCAGAAAACCCACATTAAACAAATGCAGCCTACAATGTTTCTACAAATGCAAATTGTGCGAAACCCTTTGCTAACAATATCTAAATCTTCTTTCACATCTATAATGCTTACCGGAAAGCCAGAGGAACCGTAATCTCCTTTCAGTCCTGATGCACCAGGTGTCCCAGGGAGTCCAGGCATGCCCTTCTCACCTTTTACTCCTCCACTACCTGGAGGTCCACGGGTACCCTCAGGACCAGGAGGACCTTCACATTCACAAAAAAGAAATCAGTTTCTACCTGTTTCACTGGTACCTGTTTAACAAACAGCATTCATCTTAAAACATGAAATCATTGTCAACATCATTTAAACATTTAAGCATTGATGTCCAGATTTGTGTGCATGTTTATCATGTGTATTGTTGTATGTGGTGTGCTGAATGGTTTTGGGATATTCTTGGAGAAGGCACAAAGAGAGCTGAACTAAACTATATTCCTATAATTGGATGGGGATAAGAAAGTTAAACATCAATCTCAGTCCTACTCAACCTCTTATGCAGAGGTAAATCATCTAATAACAAATGGAAGTGCACTGCATGACACAGGTGAGTATCAAACCAAGTTCTAACCTGCAGGACCTATAGAGGGGTCAAAGGTCAACGGGTTCCCAAAAGTCCAACAAGCGGAGAAGCAAAGAACAAGGTAAAGCAACATAAGTCATGTGATGTGTTGAAGAACAGATAAGTTTTGTCAACTTTCAAAATGTTTCAAACTCAGTAATTCAACTCAGTGACATTACTGAAGAAACAGATATATTAGACATTGCATTTATATAACCACTCAAAAGTTTTTTTTTTCAAAAAGGAAATTGATACTTGTATTTAGCAATGAGTAATGGTCTGGAATAAATCACATTTTAAAATATATTAAATGGAAATTCAAATATTATTATAATTATTTTTAAATTTTAATTATTCACAATATACTGTTCTGCTGTGTTTTTAATCAAATATATACAGCTTTGGCAAGGAAAAGAGACTTAGACTTATAGACCCAAAACTTTTGAATGGTAGTGTACATGCGCATCATTTTTCTGGTTAAGCTAAACTTAAAGGGTTAGTTCACACCAAAAATTCTGTCATTAATTACTCACCGTCTTCCGCCATTTTGGAGAGTACCCCAGAACGTAATCAACGTAATCAGCTTTGTTTACATTTAGTAGAAAGCGTGCGTATGCTGAACGAAAACAACGCTGATTACGTTCTGGAGTAACTAACTCTTCAAAATGGTGGAAGACGGTAACTTGGGGAGAAGAACTGTTGAATAAATTATGTTATTATTGTTTTCTTTGTGCACAAAAAGTATTCTCGTAGCTTCGTAAAATTACGGTTGAACCAGATGTCACATGGACTATTTTACAGATGTCCTTGCTAAATTTCTGGACCTGGGAACATTGCAATTGCATTGCTGTCTATGCAGGATCAGAGAGCTCTCAGATTTGATCAAAAATATCTTAATTTGTGTTACGAAGATGAACCAAGGTTTTACCAAGGTTTGGAACGAGATGAGGGTGAGTAATCAATGACACAATTTTTCTTTTTTGTGTGAACTAACCCTTTAACAAAAAAGGTTCACATGTTCAACACATAACTGAATAAAGCTGTACATAGTATAGTCATGATATTCCATTTAATCAAGAAGTGCACATTCTCTTCAGAAAATACTTGCTTTTGGAATTCTGGCCTAATTGAGTTGTTGCAGGTGGGTTGAGACATTTACATGAGACATTCATAATCATACTATAGGCAAATTCCAATATAGTAATATTCTTGTTCATGTGCAAAATCTGATAATCTACTCAAATACTTATAGGATATGGTCACCTACACTTACACTACACTCTTACAAATTGGTAATACTACTTTTAATATTATTTTGTATATACTTGTACAGCCAAAGTAGAACTGTGTGTGTAGACACATAATACAGATGAATCACAAATCATTAAAAGGCAGATGAAATTTAAATTCATTCTAATATAGTTACACGTTGTAGCATAAAAATCAGCTCTATAACATGAAGAAGCTGACCTGCCGGGCCTGCAAAGATCCAATGTCATCAGGAGGAGCAGAGCCATTCCCACGAAAAGTGAAGTAAAACAGAAAATGCATGTGATACCCAGAATGTGCCTGGATAAAAATAAGCCCAACAGACACTAGCCAAAATAGCCTCCTCCTTCATCAAATTCAAAAGCTTTATATCTATTTTATATGAAATGCAACAGAATTCGTGAATGTTTTTGCTCTTTTTTCCAAGGTGGAGCCCATTTTAGACAGTCCTGCATTGGCTTTTCATTTCTTACAAATCAGCACATTTTCCATGCAAACATGCCAGATGCACCCTCATTTTATTTAGTGAAAGACAGACATAGACAGCATCCTGTGGAGAACACTGCAGCTTTTACTGCTGAAAAGAAGGGATGGGTGGAAGTGAAGACACACAAGGATGAATGATGATAGAAGAATGGACGGGTGAACAGCTAACCTTGGATAGTGAAAGCTGTGTGTAATACTCATAAAGCCCTGACTGGACAACTATGAAACAATGACTGCACAAAACCTCTTCATGCATGCATATTCTTCACTTAGGATTTGTTATCTCCCAACACATGACAAACCGGTACACAACAAAGGAAGGGAGTGATGAGAACAGAAGATCACTTGCAGTGAAGATAATGCAAACAGTGTCTTGTGCTCTGTCATCTGAGAGTGAGTGTATTTGTGCTCATTGGACATGGATATGGCATAATCATGATTGCTTGTGCAATATTTCATGCAAATCAGTCAAACAAAAACAAAGCCAGTATGCCCTCTGGTTAACAATCATAATATTACATGTGCTGATGAAGTGACCCCGAACAAAGGGTACTTGTACCTGACTTTTTTGTTAAACTTATAAAACAGATTTATATAGTATTGGGCTGACTGTTAATGCATTCAGTTCCTTTTTAAACTAAACAGTGTGTAAATTGTGATAAAAGACAAATATCACATCTTCTCTGGTATAAGTTTCCATAGGAGTTACAAGCCACTACACCAAAACCATGATTGATATCACTTTTCATAAATCAATTGCTTGTTTCTGGTGGGTGTAGTAGGCATACATAAGAAAAACAACAACCACTGTGGTAAAGCACAGTATTAAATATTAGAAGTATGTGGTGAAGTCAGTATTTGTTGGGATTACAAAATTGTGTTTTCGTCTGACAATTTAGGAGTTCTGATTAAAACATTTGTTTGGATACTTGTTTTGGATAGCAAACTTGTTTTAAGAGTTTATTCTTTTTTAGACAATCTGCTCCAGGTTACTCTTTATTAAAACTAAACCAAAATAAAGGCAAATGTCGGCTTGACTCATGACACTGTGAAACCCAGAGGGCAGAGCTGGCCAAAAGGATTAGATGTTTAACTTACCAGCTCTTCCGGGGGCACCAGGTGGACCTTGGAAACCTTTAGGTCCCTGCACAGGCAGGCCTGGAGGCCCAGGTGGTCCTCCAGGACCAACTGGACCAGGCAACCCAGGAAATCCTGCATCACCCTTTGGACCAGGAAATCCAGGACTACCGGCAGGGCCCGGAAAACCAGGGTCTCCTTTAGGCCCTGCAAAAACAGTCAATAATTGTAAATTTGCTATGAACATTATGATGAGGAATGTGTTACAAGTCTTGAACAAAGTACTTGAACAAATCATTCAGTACTTTACCTGGTGAACCAGGGAAACCTGGTGGGCCTGGGCCACCAAGGCCTGGAGCGCCTAGGTAAAACATTTAAAAAGAAATGTTTCTAGATACATATGCTACATTGAGCACATCCAACATACTTTTGATTCCCTTTGGATTCAGACTTACCTGGTTCACCCTTTTGTCCTGGAGGTCCTGGAATGCCATCACGACCAGCAAGACCTTTATCACCAGGGAGGCCAGGTAGTCCAGATCGTCCAGGATCTCCTGGCCTACCAGATGCTCCACTAGGACCAGGAGTGCCTGGAGCACCATCCAAACCTTTAGGGCCAAGAATGCCAGGTGCACCTTGGAATCCTGGGAGTCCTGGATCACCCTTTGGTCCAGAGCTACCAGGCAAGCCTGGAGATCCTGAAAGGCCAGGCTGGCCTTTCAGACCAGGGGTTCCAGGAAATCCTGGAGGGCCTGGTTCACCCTGGGAATTTAATAGAATTTAATAGCATTAAATATTAAAGTAAATATTCTCAATGTTTAAGCAGAAAGCATGATGTTTTTACCTTTGTCCCAGGAAGTCCCGGTGCTCCAAATCCTGGTGAGCCAGGATCACCTTTGGGTCCCGGGAAACCTGCTGTTCCTGGGGAACCAGACTGGCCAGATCGGCCTGGTTGGCCGGAGTTTCCTTTCACTCCAGGAACTCCTATTACAAAAAAGATTGGCTCAGTCTAGCTTCAAGATTTTAAAGCCTCAGAAACAACAGTCAATAATTTTTTTTTGTTTTTTAGAGTTGTACGAGAATAAAGAGCTGACCTGGTAATCCCATCTCCCCCATGCTACCCTTCAGTCCTTGGGCTCCTGGAGACCCTGGAGTTCCTGGAATACCAGGATCACCTTTGGGGCCTAACAAAAATACATAATCCATTAAACTTGTCAACCAAAACCCATTGAATAATACATATGCACATACAGGAGACTAGTTGATTGAAAATCCTTTTTTTTGATGGCTCAAATATCTGCTTTACCTGAAGGTCCCGGTAGACCTGGCCTTCCATCTTGCCCAGTGAAACCAGGATCTCCAGGGATACCGGGAATACCCTTTGCTCCTGGTGGTCCGCTAAAACCTACAAAACAAATAAAGAGAATCTTGGAGTGACCAAAATATATGAGAGGATTAAAAGGATCCATTCTTTTAACTCTGAATTTGGAAAAAACACAGATCAAGGAAGAATCCAGTTTACTTTATATAAAAGATGGTCCCACTGATATACCGATCACAAAGAAAAGGTATGAGAAAAGGTAATTATGAAGAAAGTAGTGGTTGACCATCATTACGCCAAGGCTGAAACACCAGCTGACAAAGGGTAGTTTTTAATTATCGACATTGGCTAACACATTTTTCTGTTCAGTCAATAATTCTCATAAATATGACTTTTTTGGACATTACATGGTCTTTATTTGAGAAAATATAACCCCCAGTGCACAGACTTTTCGGATTACAAAGTAACTGTTGGTTACATTGTTTATTTCTTTATTTTTGAAAATACCATAATACCATTTAGTTGTTATCTTAACCATATATTTATTTCACAGATTTTAGTATATAAAAAATTTACTCATTTTCAAATCATTTGTAATTGCTTGACTAAAAAAAATTATGCTAAATAAATATAAATTTAATAGCAGGTTTTTAGGTTATTTCTTTAAATTGTGCAGTCTCGTATATTTTTACTTTATTTTGGCCCCATTCTTTATTAAACCCCATTTTATTTATTTGTGAATTTAGTGAACCTCCTAACACACATACACACACACACACATGTTGGTTTTTGTGGTTTATGGGGACTCTCCACAGGCGTAATGGTTTTTATACTGAACAAACTGTGTGTGTTATTGCCCTACACCAACCCTACACCTAAACTTAGCCCTCACAGGAGACTTTGTGCATTTTTAGATTTTCAAAAAACACCATTTAGTATGTTTTTAAAGCCTTTTGAATTACGGGGACATAGGCAGTGTCCTCATAAACCACCTTCATATTGTAATACCTCTGTCATACCCATGTCATTATACAAATTTGTGTCCTCATAAACCACATAAACATGCACACACACACACACACACACACACACACACACACACATATTGTGGATCTCATTCTATATATTTGTGAATATGTTTAATTTTCACAAATGTCTTTACATTTATTTGTGTATCATAATATATTTATTTGCAATAAAGGAAAAGTTCTAACCTTATACTAGTAGGAGGTAATAAGTTAAGACTGGGTAATAAAATGCTCGAGCAGTGATAATATTCATGATTCATGAATATACATAATAAACTCCTTTGGGACACTCAAATCTGGGAGGAGAGAGTTTCTGCCTTGGCTTCATTAAAGTAACAATATAAAAACAATTGTCTAATTTAGCAAACAACATGTTGACTTCATAATGATAACTTATTTCCCTCAAACAAAACATAAATAGTTCATTCTACATTAAGGTAGCAGCCAACATGTTTGACTCACCTGGAACTCCGGGTTCTCCTTTGTTTCCCTTAAGTAGATTTGTAGGTGGGACTAGGCCAGGTGAGCCTGGAATGCCTGGGTCACCTTTGTCTCCCTTTGATCCTGCGAAACCTGGGCTTCCTGGTCGTCCTGGGACACCGTCATCTCCTGCAGGGGCACAGAGCACAATAATATTTTGCTCTACAAGGGAATTTATGAAATTTTTTCAGAAATAGCCAAAAATGGTATCAGACCTTTTGGTCCTGGAAAGCCTTGTCTGCCAGGGTTGCCAGAGGCACCTGCAGGTCCTGGAGCACCCATCCCACCAATGTCTCCTTTAGGCCCTGTAATAATGATATAGGATTAGTAGAGAAAGACCATAAATAAACAAGACATACATTGTATATATTAAATAAATACAGTCAAATGTGATAACATCAGGGGATATTGGTCTCATATTACATATTAAATCATATTACCAGGCAGGCCTGATAGGCCATCTTGACCAGGTAGTCCTGGACCCCCAGGTGGACCAGCAGGACCAGGAGGACCAGGAAATCCAGGGTTTCCTCTGTCACCTTGCAACCCTGGAAAACTCGAACCTGGGGGACCACGGTCTCCTTTCCCTCCATTCGCACCAGGGACTCCTGATGAAGAGAAGACGACAATGGTGTGATATAGTAAAACACCACAAAGTTGTTTAACTAAGAACCATAACAGGGGTCCTAACATCAGTGTTTGATAACGCTTACGAGATACACTTTATCGAACGCACATTTTTTTATACTTCCAATAAGTTATTGGCAAGTTTTACATGCTTAGGTTTTATAATCCTCAAAACCACATTTTATTAGACAAAGAAAAAATTTAGTAGGGATGCACGATATTGGATTTTTGTCGATATCCGATATACCGATATTACCTTTTGTTTGGAAACAACACCAAGTCTCTCCTGTGCAGAAATTATAAGCAAAATATTTTTAATTTTGGTTAGTTTTTAACAAGAACTTATTTAATAGAATTAAATAAAAGATAATGAAAGTTTTTTGACAGTACATTGAAGCTTTGAAAATAACTATAAATAAACTATATCAATCGCTGCATTTTCCCCCCAGAAAGATGCAGTGTTAACCCTAACATTTTTTTTAAGATTGAACACTTGCAGATGTTCTAAAACAAAAGAGTTGAAAAAATTCTGAAAATCTTTTATTTTTAAAATCTTTTAAAAATAAAACATATTAGACATTAATGAATAAATCAGTATATATCAAATTATTTAAATTACAAGTGTCATGTTTGTGATTTTTTTTTTTCATTTAAGCTATAGCTTCTGACCATTAAATCAAAACATACTCATTATTTTATGACATCAATTACTGCTTTGTTTAATCAGAAACACAGTCTAAATCAGGGGTCGGCAAGTAAGTTTGGCATCGGGCCAAAAAAAATTTTCAGCACTAGATGGCGGCCCAGAACATAGTCAAAGGATAATTTAAGATATTAATTGATGAAAAATGCAACCAGAATTGCCTGTGACTGACTGTTACAGTGTATTTTGTAACTGGTAGTGAGCTGTTATTCTGTGTAAAATCCTGCGCCAGTCTTTAACAAAAAGCCACATTTGTGTGGCGGTGTCCGATCAGAGTATGTGAGTGGAGTGGAGCGTCAACAATTTCCCTTCCGCGCTCACCGATATCAGAAACCCCGCTCCGCGTATAAAGTATTTCAGTATTTTTTCAAATATCACAGTTCTATGGAAGCCCGTTTCCACCACTGAATAAAAAATAAAAAAAGGTTATTGCGACTTTTTATCTCACAATTCAGACTTTTTTTCCCCACAGAATTGTGCGATATAGCTAAACTTATAAAGTCAGAATTGCGAGTTAAAGTCCAGTTTTGAGGGGGGAAAAAGACTGATATGTTCTCAGAATTGTGAGTTTATATCTCAGAATTATGACTTTTTAACTCGCAATTGCGAGTTTAAATCACGCAATTCTGAGAAAAAAAAGTCAGCCGTCAGCTGAAAATATTCAGAAGGAACAAATAAATTCCTTGAGAAATATAACTTCTCGCTCATGTCCACTGCAGTCATCATAGCCTTCACATTCTTTCTGATTTGAGTGATCCTTTTCTATCTAGCTAACTAAATATGTTTAACATGTGAATTCTTGCTAAATATGCAGTTATATTATGGGTCGTTGGCATTGTACTCGTGATGGAGCGCTCTTGGAGCGAGTGAAAACCACGACGCTCCGACTTTTAAAAAATCCGCTCCTCGCTCCGTTCAAAATCACACCGCTCCACTCCGCTCACATACTCTGATTGTGAGTAACTGTTGCTGTCATGAAAGATCTATTTCAGAACCAGCTGCTATCAAAATAATCTGGCTACGGGCGTGGGCCAGATATTATTGCTGGCGGGCCACTTTTGGCCTGCGGGCCGCCTGTTGCCGACCACTGTTCTAAATGTTATTTGTGTAGGCTATTTTACTTTTAATTTAATTAGAAGTAGGCCAAAAGCGCCCCCTACAGATTAAATCTCTTTACCGACTGGGCGTTAGGACCAGGGAGGGTGCTATTACTGTTTATATACCGAACGCGTCATTCTGTACGTGCTTTTACAGATTAAGTGCAGCGATCTAAATCAGTGAATCTAATATCATTTCCGATATCAGTCCGATAATATCGTGCATCCCTATAATATATCTTTAATTCAAGATTCTTTCTGGTCTCACAGTTCATTAAATGTTTGAATAGTCTCTACAGGAAGAGCTTCTCGGTTTATGTTTGGACACATTTAAAAAAAAATAAAATAGCAGACATACCAGGAGACCCCATAGAGCCAGGAGCTCCAGGAAGACCAGGGGGGCCCTGAAGGCCAAAGGCAGGGGGCCCTGCGGGGCCACGGGGACCAGGACCACCAGGAAAACCAGGATCACCTAAGAGCAAAATGAAAATGCAAAGATCATTTGGAAATAATAAAAAAAAAATCACGTTAGAAAAATTGAAAGGCATTTAATTTGTTTACAGTCCAACATTACTATATAATGTCTACCTTTAGATCCAAAGGCACCATCAAGACCTGGACGACCTGGTGCACCAGGGCTTCCAGGGAAACCAGGATCACCTTTAGGACCGGGAGCACCTTTACTGCCTGGTAATCCTGTAGGACCTAGAGGTCCAGGTAGACCAAAACCAGGCTCTCCCTTTGGGGACAAAGACACTTATTTGAGCACTTTAAACTTAAAACTATTAATTCCTAATACAGTCCACTCATTTATTATGACCATAATGCACTCTAATTTATACTGTAGAATAAAACCAGTAAACATAATGCCCAAACAAATTGCCCATAATTCAATACAGACATGACAGTAAAGTATAAAAAAGGAAAACAGATGCACATAGCAGATTCGTTTCTTCCTGCAAATTTCAGTTTGCACGTGTACTCTTTCCTTATTCAGGCATCAACTGATTAAAATGCCAAATGAATGAATGAATGAATCCAAAAATATATTCGCTACCATTTAAAATTTTAAGTCTGTAAGCTTTTTTAACATTTTTAAATGTAAGTCTCATATGCTCAACCAAGGCTGCATTTATTTGACAAAAAATATAGTAAAACAGTAATAATGTGAAACAGTATTAAAATAACTGTTTTCTATTCAAAGTAATTTCTTCTTGCTATGGCAAAGCTTAATTTTTTAGCAGACATCACATGATCCTGAGAAACCATTCTAATATGACATTTTGTTCAGAATTCTTTGATTAATTCATATATTTAAAAAGAACAGCATTTATTTGAAATATATATATATTTTTTGAACACAGATGTCTCCACGATCACCTTTGATCAAATTCATGCATTCTTGTTGAATAAAATTCAGAATTAATTTAGTATTAAATTATTTTTTTTAAGTCCGACTGACCCCAAAATTTTGAATGAAAGTGTATTTTGGTAATGTGCAATAGAATGATTCAGAAACTGATGATTCAGATATCCGGTTATCACCTGATGGTAAAATACTCGTATTGGTGAAGTGTATAAAATCATATTGTATTGTTTAGATTAAATGTTTCATACTTTGGATCCAGGAAATCCAGGCTGACCAGGCAGTCCGTCCAAACCTGGTCGTCCAGGAATGCCAGGTCCACCAGGGGAACCAGCAATTCCAGGAAATCCTGAAGAAAATGGACAAAACGGTTTCTCACTACCCAAGTTAAAAAAAATTACTTTGTGGTATTTGGCAAAATCTTACTTTTTTCAATGAATAATGCTCATTTTCTCCTTTAAACTATTTTTTTCATGAATTGGACAACACATAGCAGCAGACAATCTACATGAGTCTATTAGTGTTTCAATTGCAGGAAAACATTGTACCTTTAGGACCAGGGGGCCCTGGCAAACCAATACCAGGAAGACCAGACTCTCCTTTGGATCCAGGTAAACCAGGGAACCCAGGCTGTCCTGGTAGGCCTGGATTACCTGTACATATATCAACCAGTCTCTATTGAACTCTGAATTCCCCACCTGCTCCATATGCATTTAAGACAACTAAATGTATGCTGACAAACTATAGTCAGTTGTTATTTCTTTACCTGGACTTCCTGGCAAACCTGGATCTCCATCACGTCCTGAGGGTCCACGTTCACCTTTTTCTGACACTGCTAACCCAGCTTCACCTTTCTGACCTACCCATTCAAACAAACATTGAGATGATGTAATGTCCATTGTAAGATCACTGCTACACTGTAACATGCCAAGATACAAGTTACAGCAGTCAGCTGTACTTCTAGTTATCACATAAACAGGTAACTACACTTAATTACCTCGATTAGTGCAAAAATAGCATATATGTAATTCATATGATTCACATTATGAATTGACTGACAGCCTTAAAATAATCTGAATTTAAAAACAAGACAAAGTATTGTTTTTTACCTGGTGCTCCAGGGGCCCCTGGTCTTCCTGAAACACCCTGGATACCTTTCTCTCCAGGAGGTCCCTGAGGGCCAAATCCCGGGGGACCTGGCAGACCCCTGTCTCCTGAAGGTCCTGGCAAGCCAGGTTGACCTGATGGACCTTGTGAGCCTTTCACCAATGCCGAACCCTGTAAGAAAAAAAATGGCTTATTTCACTGCAAATTGTTTTGTGAACCTGTTATTAAAGGGGTCATATGATGCGATTTCAAGTTTTCCTTTCTCTTTGGAGTGTTACAAGCTGTTTGTGCATAAATAAGATCCCTGAAGTTGCGAAGAATAAAGTCTCAAACCCAAAGAGATATTCTTTATAAAAGTTAAGACTTGTCCACGCCCCTCTAAAATGGCTCATTTAAACACACCCCACATGTCTACGTCACGATGTGGGGAGATTTTCATAACACCGCCCAAATGTATACGCAAAGAAAGAGGGCATGATTTTTATTCTCGCTGTAGTGTTGTTGCTGCTGCTGGCGCCATGTCCAGGGGTCTGTCTCATAAAACAAGTTTACCAAATAAGCCAGGCTTATTTCAGTTAGTCTGACTTATTTTGAACCAAATCAACTGACAATAAATCAGACAAACTGAAATAAACCTGGCTTATTTGGTAAACTTGTTTTATGAAACAGCCCCCTGAAGACGCTGTGTTTCGTTGTGAAAGCGAAACTACTTTGTTTGGGCTTCCAAAAGTTGGACACAACTAGAAATCAGCGGTTAAGTTGTATTTACAACACTGTTCCAGAGCAGTACAACACAAATATTTGAGTGTGTGTGGTGCAATTTATGGAGGACTATTTCCTGAACCTGGCAGGAGAGTAGCCTCCAATGCTAGCTGTGCACAAAGGCTGTTTCTATAAAGCGGGGCAATTCCAACAGTGCAAGGACAGTCTGACAGTCTGAATTTTGAGCTGTGTAGAGTAGCTCTTGTTTTTTGTTGTAGAGTAGCTCTTGTTTTTTGTCGTTTCTCTGATAACAAATGCAGACATGGTAATGTTTACACGGCGCGATGCAACGCGACACCTGAAAAGACAGTATAAGTCATTATAATCAGTAATTATGTCCCCACTGGATGCAACAAATGCCATGTTTGTAATGGGTTTTATTGTTTTAGACTCGTCGCGCCGGGAAACGCCATCACTATACGGTGAGGGGCGTAACATTTCCATCACACGCTTGAGGTATTCGTCAAATCACAATGCACTGGATAGCTGGCCAATCAGAGCACGCCTCGCTTCTCAGAACAATGAGCTTTGTAAAAATCGATGCGTTTCAGAAAGGCAGGGCATAGAGGAGCAACAATAATGTACAGTATGTGGAAAATAATGTGTTATTTTTTTTTTTTTGTGAACAACATTTTTATTCAGATTTAGTTTCATTCCAGAAACAAAACTCAGTTCACGGTTCAAAAGAACTATGTACATCAGATACCATGAAGCCGTCCACTTATACAGAGAGAGGAAGAAAAATAAGAAAAATAAAAGTAATAAAAGTCCTATAAGCATTGTAGGGATGTCAACTTTTCAGTCTATCTAGCAACATCTCAGAAACATTTGTCCAACTCTGAATAGTGTTGTCCTTTGCGCCATTGAATCTGGCAGTGGTACATTCCATCAAAACAATGTGGAAAATAATGTGTTTTTTTAACTTTAAACCACATAAACACATTGCATTACACCAAATACACAAAATAATGTTCTTTTTAGCAACGTCACATGACTCCTTTAAAGTCATGCAGAGCCTTGTTTCTCGTTAGAAACATAAAAAGTGAGTTTACATAAAAGTCTTAAATGCAGAGCAATAAAAAATATTTTAATTTAATTTTTAATTCTAAGGGTTAAATAGAGGTTGAACATGTTCTCCAAAGGTTGACTAAGATAAATGGTAATTTAGTAGTCTGAGAATTATTATTATCATCATCAATTATTGCCTGGCCTGCCTGGTATTGCTATGTCTGTATATTATTAAATATCAATGTACTTAACTGTATAAAACACCCAGAAGTTGTACTTCTAATGAAAAGTAAATAAACACTCACAGGTGGTCCTCTGAGGCCTGGGGGACCAGGAACTCCATCACGACCAGGTCTTCCGTCGAGTCCCGGCAGACCTGGAGAGCCAGGAAAGCCTGTGTCTCCCTTTTCTCCTTTCACAACCGGAACAGGGAGTGCATTGCCTGGGTCACCCTTCTCTCCAGGGACTCCAGGGAGACCCTGAGCACCTGGTATTCCCTAAAGAGTAGAAGTGTTAGGTACTTATGTGTCTCTTAATCACTCTGAATCATCTGTCACTTTAAACAAAAAATGAGTTATCCAGCATGTGTGAGGAAGAACTCACAGGTGGGCCCATGAGCCCTGGCCCTCCCGGGAATCCTCTGTCTCCTTTAGATCCAGGCAAACCAGGTGCACCTGACATAAAAAAGTGTAACGTGCAGCTTGAAAAACATCATTTTGTTTTGGGTCCACCCCTTGTTCCGTGTCGTAAAAGCATGTCGCATAGCTTAGGGCTGGGCGGTATATCGAGTTTGTACGATATATCGATATATTTTTTATAAGTGATACGTATGAGGCAATACCGTTTATATTGATACAGTAGTAGTTTGAAACGAGCGCATCTGGAAAAAAAATATCTCGTGGAGAACACAGACTGAACTGCTGAGAAGAAAGTGCATAATACAATTTGTTCTAAACATGTGACAAGTTTTATATTGAGGGCTTTAAAAACTCGTAAGATATAGTAGCCTATAGTTTATAGTTTCAGTTTAAAGCAGCTCTGACAGAAAGGCTGTGTGTGCTGCCGACAGACACGCTATTCACTCTGTTTAATGTGTTGGAGATGTGCTGTTTTTCTAAATGCATAATTTACATTTCACAGTTATATTCTCCATCTGTAAATGTTAGAAAGCCATGGAAATATTTCCATTGTGCTGTCAGAAGTGCATGAGCCTTCTGCTTTGCGATTCTCTGCTAAACTTTACAGACTTCATTTTCAATGAGTGACGCATGCGCGCCAAACAGACAGAGCTCAATTAAATAGTAGCACAATAATTCTGACTAAAATATACATTTTGCTTAAATATTTGTAGTTGGAAAATAAATGTGACGTATGTAGAATTTTAAGCCTACAAGTAAGTGTATTTGCATGATAGCGCTAACTGTAAAGTGACTGTAATTGGGTAATCAAAATAGCCTTTTTACTCAATTAGTCTCAGCTTTTTTATTATTTTCATTTTTAGTTTAGTAAATTTAACTTCTGCTTTAAAAGCATTATTCTTGTTTTTAGATTGCAATGTTAGAATGCAACGTGATTTTAACCCTTTTTTTTGCACATAATATACATGGTTATATTCACTTTATTTGTTTATGTGTTTAATCCAAATACGAAAGCATAGAAAATACCAAGATATATATCGTATACCACAAATGCTCATATCGCGTTGCATCTTCTCATCACATCCTGTTTTTGGTTCATTTAGAAGTATTTGGTCCATGTTGTGTTCATATTTTATTCGAACTGCGCCAGATTTCGTTTGGAAGCGGACCGAGACCCATCTTTTTAGCGGTCTTGGTCTGCTTGGTTGGTGCGCACCAGGGTTCGGATGGCAGCGTTCACTCTTACTCAAATGAACCGCACTAACAGAGCAATTGCACCAGAGTTTGTTTTAATCAAACCAAACATGACAAGTGTGAACACACCCTAAGTTGACTTTAATCTTACCTGCATTTCCAGGAGGACCTGGAAACCCTGGGGGTCCTGGGACAGGGTTTCCATCAGTGAAACAATTGACACATGTCTCTCCTTTTTGACCTAAGACAGTTGGTATTAGAAATTATTAGACACAAAGTTCCTCAAACCTTCCAAAGGTGTGTGTGTGTACATACATAATTTTATTTTCTAATATGAAATAAAAGGCAAACCTTTCTGTCCTGTTTCTCCTGTAAATCCTCGCTCCCCCTGCAGGCCAGGAGAACCGGGAAGACCACGATTACATTCTGTGTTGTCATTTAATATTCCTGGGGGACCAGGAGGTCCTGGGACTCCTTGGAGACCTGGTGGACCTGTTCTCCCAGCTGGTCCAGGGAGGGAGATTCCAGGCTGTCCCTCATCACCTTTTTCTCCTCTTTCTCCAGGTAAACCTGGTGGACCGGAAGGACCTGGACCTCCAATTCCTATAATGACAGATTTATTTAATTCACTGCATTAATATATTAACATGAATTACAATCACATTGAGTCCATTGTGAAAAAGGCCCAGCAGAGGTTGTACTTCCTTCGCCAGCTGAGGAAGTTCAACCTGCCACAGGAGCTGTTGAAACAGTTCTACTCTGCCATCATTGAATCCATCCTCTGCACTTCAATAACTGTCTGGTTCAGCTCAGCTACCAAATCTGACCTCAGAAAACTACGGAGAGTAGTGCGGACTGCTGAGCGAATCATTGGTACAACCCTCCCCACTCTCCAAGAACTGTACTTATCCAGAGTGAGCAAAAGGCCTGGTAAAATCACTCGGAACCCCTCACATCCAGCACACTCTCTCTTTGAACTGTTACCATCTGGTCGACGCTACAGAGCTCTGAGAACCAGAACAACCAGACACAGAAACAGTTTCTTCCCTCAGGCAATCCATCTCATGAACACTTGACACTAAACGTGGAACACACAACTCTATTATACATTATTTATTCACCACACATACTTATTTTTTCATTTCAAATTTGCACATACTTGACCTGTACATACATAGTTGTTTATATTATATATTGTGTTTTTGCTGCTTTGTACATTGTATATTTGTATATTATTCTTTTATTATCTGTGTCCTGTCCTGTTGCTGTCTTTCTGTTGCACTGTGGAGCTTCTGTCACTACAACAAATTCCTTGTATGAGTAAACATACCTGGCCAATAAAGCTCATTCTGATTCTGATTCTGATATGAATTTACTGCAAATAAAAAGCTAAAAGAACTGTAATGAAAAGCTTTGTGAAAGACATCACAAAATAACATTAAAAACTTTTATAAAAAAAAAAATTAAAAAAAAGCTTGCCGCTTACCTGGAGGTCCTGGTTGACCAGGTGGCCCCTGAATACCTACCAAAAGATGAATATGCATTGACTACTTATACACACAACATCATACAACATATTTTTATGCATGAACAGGAGATAAATTATATTTCTGGTCACTTTCTTCAATGTCTGACCAGGTCACACAATACATGAATTGTATCACTGAGAAGGAGCCAAATTCTGTTTCATGACAATGACATAAATGGCCCATACAAACTGTTAAATGGGACTTGTTCGTTTGATAATGCATGCATGCCGTTCAGGGAACCATGCATGAGCAAAAATAATGAGAAGCATAATGAGAATAATGAGAGTTTTGTGTTTGATTAGAGTTGGAGCTAAACTTTGCAGGACAATCGATCGCCAGGAACAGGGTTGGGCACCCCTGCTTTATCTGGTCTTGTACCAAAATAAATCAGTGACCTTCTGATTCCTTACTCTCCTCAAAGAGCACTTAGGTCTAGTAATCAGCTTCTCTTAAATGTCCCACGTTGTTGCTGTAAAACCAAGGGTGGTTGGGCTTTTTCAGCTGCAGCCCCTAAACTTTGGAATAGTTTGCCTGTAAATGTGAGACTTGCTCCTTCACTAGCTAGTTTTAAGTCTGTCCTCAAATCTTATTTGATTTCTCTGGCTTTTGATTAATGTCAGTTTAAGGCTTTGTCAATTTGCTCTGATTCTATTTTATGTTTATTTTTCATATGATGCACATTTCCTTTTATATACTGTGTTTTACAGGGACGGACATTTTTTCTTAAATTCAAATAGTAATGGATTCTATCTACACTATGTTAAAATAGCAGGATTTTCTGTTATTTATACTACTTGTCGCAAAATAGTGGCAATTATCTGTACTTCAGAATTGTATTACATTATAAAACAGTATGCAATAATAGTATTGAGTGTAAACTGTTCATAATTTTAATTCAAATTATTAAATGGATGCCACCTTTTAACAAAGCCCTCCCGACACCTACCCTTACCCGATACTTTATTTTCAACTTTTTGGTTATTTTCTTTTTTATTGACATTAAATGCTTTTACGATGTGACATGAGATTTAAAAAGGGAGAAAAAAAGTTCGGCAAAAGGTGTGCTCGAACCCGGGTCGATCGCGTCAAAAAGCACGCGCTTTACCATCTGCCTAGTTCTATTCACACCTTGACGGGAGGAATTAGTGTAAATAGTCTCTGCCAAAAGTGTAAATAGACACTCCATTTACATTATCAAAGAACATTATCATTGGCAGAATTAAAGCACTCTCAAAAGCTCCCATTAATTACTGAAGTTGCTTACATTGTGAAATTAATATCGTAATGATTATGATTCCATTGACGGTGCGCGACATCATTGCTACGAACAAACATGGAAGGAATGATGTTTTCGAGGACACCTGTGGACAATGAGTAATAATTGGATATCTTTAAAATGGGGGTTGGTTGTTTGACACGGGACTGTAAAAGAGACTGATAAACTGTTTTTCTAAGCCTGCTGGGGACACAAAAGGGATCCCTGGCGTTCGTGGTTGGCTAGCACCACCGGTGTTGTGCCGATTATTGTACAGCACTTTGGCGCAACTCTGTTGCTTTTAAATGTGCTAGAGAAATAAATTGACTTGACTTAACAATATAAATGTCTTAAAATAAATTTCTAATGTGTGATTGTTTTAAATCAAGAAACCGGTTTTTGTTGCCTGATATTATTAATATTTTTTTGTCTCTTAGAAATTCACAATTGATAGTAGTAGAAGCTTGAATTAGAATGCAGATGTAATTTTTGTAACATCTGTAAAATTGTAGCAACCTCATTTTTATATGGTGAAATTTAATTATTCTGACCAAGTCTTATAACCATTTTTTAAATTAACCACTGGTCTCCCCCAGTAGCATACATTTAAATAATGATAAACACAGTTAAAACCACACATATAGCACACTCCAATACCACAGTAAAAATATAACTGTTTTTTTTTTTTTTTTGGTATTTGTATGAAAAAAGTAGCCTAAAACATTCAGTATAAATGCACACATAGCTTAATCACAAAAACATATAATTATATTCCATTACTCCTATAATAAAATTCAATAGGCTATGAATATCCCACATTTCTGCCACAAAACCAACTGTTAGTGTTACTACAGTATATCCATGGTAAATGATTGCGATTTGCAGAGTGAAAAGCCTTCTGACTGTATGTTTGTCAGCGCTGTTTCATCTGGCTTTAAACTAGTTTAAATCAGTGAGTCACTTGTCTTCTTCACTGAACTCAAGCGCTTCACACTTCATCTTGACCAATCAGCTTACACATGTCACTGGTAGTTCCTATAGAACTGTTTTAGACTCTACTCTGAAGTAGGAGCTAATTATGTTCACCCAAACTGAGTTTCTAGAACCAAAACCGTTCCAAGGTCCTGCAGTGCGACCATGCCTAAAAGAATAGTCGCGGGAACATATTTTATCTGGAGGGTGATGGGGGGGTGGGGCTTGATGTTGCAGGGCTGGGCCATGGTGGGAGATTTTTGACAAAATCCTAATATTAAACAGCCCAAATTCGAATAGATTAACATACAAATTATGTATGCAAACCAATATAAATTTGTGCTTTTGTGATTTTAGTTCAATATTTTTTTCTTTAATATTTCTATTAGGTTATTTAAGGGGATTTTACTAAATATTTACATCACTGATACGCAAAAGTTTTGGTCAGTGCACTTTCTCAGTGTAAATTCTCTCATCAGAAACAACAAAGTGCAGATGTATCTACATGTGATGTAAGAGATTAATTCATCATACACTGCAGACAACATCACTGATTATAGTTTATGGCTTTTTTTAGAGTGCTTACACTCACGCTAGACTGAATTCAGTGATATTCTTTAATAATGTAAATGTTCTTTGCTCACTGTATAATTTGTTCGTTATTTGAATAGTGGACATGCGGCGTTATAATTAACCTTAGAATGCCTTTTTATTAAACGTGATCAGATTAAATACAAATTCAGACATTTAAATATTTTGTCATATGGATAACCTACTTGCCTAAAATGTTATGATGTGCGTAATAGATTACATTAGGCTGCAGACAGTGGTTTGAGCGCGTTTGACCAGAGACTAGAGGTCGTCTTGAGAAGCGAGAAAGCTTTGGAAAATGGCTCAAAAAAGGTGAGGATGTGAATGGGTTTTACAAGTCAGAATGTAAAATGACGGTAGCCTAATATCGCGTGAACATTTCACATGAAATTCTGTCTGTGTGAGGGGGAGATGTAGAAAAATACAACCACACTAGGCTATATATTGCTGGTCAGTTTAATAAATAATCACACTATCACAAAAATTAAGTATCTTGGGGATACTCGAGGGGCACAAGGAAAATCTCAGACCCGGCCCTGCGGCAGGGGGTGCTGTAGCACCCTCAGCACCCCTAGTTCCCACAGCCATGCCTAAAAGCAGGTACTTCTACCACTAGTTCTGTGCGAAAGCCCCTTAAATACCTGGCAGTCCTCTGTCTCCTTTAGGGCCAGGGAATCCTGACTCGCCACTGTCTCCTTTTGGTCCTATTCCACCAATGCCTGGGAATGGTCCATCCTATTGGGTGAACAGGTTTTATAAGTAAACTAATCAATGTTAAAATATGATAAATAATAATAAATATTAGGCATCTGTAAAATGGCAGAATAACACAGAGAAATAGTCAACATACCCTGTATGACGGAGGTCCAGGAGGTCCTCGATCACCTTTCTCACCCTAAAGGCATTAATAACAGAATGCATCAAACCAGGTCATTTTCTCAGAGGAGGCACAAAAAAATAGTATGACAATGAATGCTATATTATGATATGCATGTTCATTCACAATATGTATGCAAATCCACCAGATAAAAAAAGAAACTAACAGAATAATTACAAAATCTACTTACTCTTGCACCATCTCGCCCCGATAGACCAGGAGGACCTGATTCTCCTTTATCACCCTAAAAAAGATATGTCACAACAGAATTAAAGAATATCATCTGTTTGATAAACCTTACTGAATATCTGTTGTAGACAGCTTACTGGATATCCAGGGAGGCCTTGATCACCATCTTTGCCAAGTTTTCCCTAATAAAATAAATATATCAACACATAAATGTCATAAAAACCTGTCTTTTGTAATCTGTAAACATAACTAGTAGTTACTAGTAGAGTACCACTAGTAGAGTAGTTGGGGTTTCATTAGGCTTCAACTCACCCTCTTTCCAGGCTCCCCAGGTTCTCCTTTCTCACCTTTCTGGCCCCCTTGTGGACCCTGTCAGACAAAGACATGACTGTTAATTACAAAATGAACAAAAACAAAGAAAGCATAATCCACATATTTATATGTACCTATAATGTAATCTATCAGATGAATACTATACTACTGTGAGAGGTTAAGATGCCAGTGTTTTTAATGAATGTAGAATGAAACGAAAGGAAACAAAAATACATACAGGGGGTCCAGGGGGACCTGGAAAACCAGAATCTCCAGTTGCGCCACGATCACCCTGTTGAAAAACAAACACAGCAAAACATTAATCAAAACATACATTGATACACGTGCTATCATGCGATGTAACTCAGGAACGTTTTACTGTTTGTCACTGTGTCTGACAAAAAAGTAATTGAGTTGAATATGACCAAAAACTGGATTTGGACTGGGAGTAAAAAATTAAAAAATGTTAAAAGAATAAGACTTTAAGTGCGAGATTTACTAACAGCTCCTGCTAGCACAACCCCTTTTTTGACATAAAAAAAAACAACTACTGTCAGGATTTAATAAAGACACACATTGAAAAATTAGAGATGACATGGCATGGACAGAGTAATTTTTGTTGCTAACCTTTTTGCATTTTCATTTGTAGGAGTCTCCCTTACAGACACAAAATGTATAGGAGGAGAGTATTTGAATGTCTCATGCAAGTTTTACGCTAGTCAATTTACTGGCATTTGTGCAATTATTTTACGGCCAAAAAAAGAACATGTCTTTCGCCAATATGCACTTGTGTTATTAGTAGATTACATGTACCTGATCATCATCGGTAATTGGTAGGTTGCATTGGTCATTATGGGTGATTATGGAAATGATTGGCTATGCCTGTGTTCTTTAATTTGCGTATTGTCACCCGGAGAACTCTCCACTCACATTTTATGGGATTACGATCTCACACTAAATTGCCATGTTTAGTAAATCTGGTTCTAAAAGGTTTGAAGCAAGTAAATGATGTTACCTTTTCTCCTTGTTGAATGACTGTATCAGGTAAGCCTGATACTTCGCCAACCTGCCCTGGTGGCCCAGGAGGTCCTTGTAATCCACGGTCACCCTTCACACACAAACATACACGCATTAAAAACCCAACTGTTAATAAACCTGAGAAACATGTTGTTCTTGTCAAGAACCAGCTGCATACCTTCTCTCCTTTGGGTCCTTGGAAATTCAATCCCATGTTTCCCTTCAAGGTAAAGAGACACATTAGCACTTTGACAAAAAGAGAGTGAAGTAAAACTTGACACTGTTCAATTGCAGCATTCAAACTTACCTTTGGCCCTGGTGGACCAGGTGGGCCTGGACGCCCCTGAATGACAATAGAATTTACAAATAAAATTAATTATATTATTTGCAAAATTCTAAAACTGGATGACCAAGATTCACAGCCCTTCATCTGAAATATGCGTGGTGGAGTCTAATTCACAAAAGCTTACAGCTGCACAAATTAACAAAGAAATTGCAATCAGTGTCTTACCTCATACCCTTGTGGACCAGAAGGACCAACAGGACCTGGAAGACCCGGGGGTCCAGGATCACCCTATATATCATAACCAGTGTTATGAACTAGAGTTATTTCATATTTATCAGCATTTCAAGAAATGCACATATTTTCTGTTAATTACAGTACAGTCTAGGGTAACACTTTAGAATACTGTTTCTTACTTACTGCATAACTAATAAGGAATTATTGAAGAACTAACAGGTAATTATTCATTAACACTTAACTCACTACTGTTAACTACTAAGGAAGATGTGTTAACTAATCAGTATATAATACAATTTTATGATTGTGTTAAGTAACAGTTAGCTAATCAATAAATAATGTATTCTGTTATACCTCCTGAAGAACTACTATTAATTATCTACTATTTAAGGTTCAAGAAAAATAACTATGAAATAACTACTAATGAACAGTTATACGCAAAAAGTCACTATAATAATCAGGTTGTGGCCCACAAATCAAGTACTTGAGAAAAAGTACAGATACCCCAATAAAATATTACCCCATTAAAGTAGGCCTATTCATTTTCAAAACTACTTGAGTAAAAGGACAAGTACAAAGTACTACTACAGTAGCAACTTTGTTACAGTCCACTACTACTATTATTAGGCCATCATGGAAATGAAATATGCGTTTTGTTTGCTGCACATCCAAAAGGACTCATTACTATAATTGTACATAACGAGAGGTAAGAACCAGAAGGGTGTAAGTGACATTTTGGGTGAAATGGATATGTACATATAAAAAAGTATACTGTCATCCATGAGTGTACAAATTTTTATTATAAATGATTGAAATCAGTGCACAAAGTCAGATCAACCTATGGTAAATTTTTGTTTTGGCCCTCCTGTAAAGTTGGTGAAATGTCACTTATGCCTTTCTGGTTCCTTTTCCTTAAGTTTTTGCCTGTATGGTAAATAATTGCCTTGTGCACATATTCTGTAGGAAATCTACTTCGGAAAAGAACCCCAACTCCACTGTCTTGCCATAACTATCCAACTTACTACAGATACAGTACACTCTGTAAAATGGTGGTTTGTTAATTAATGAATTTATTTATTTACCGAAACACTGGGATGAAGCTGTTGGGTCATATTTGTTTTTTTAAGTTAACACAGGGAAGTTAACTGCAGTTTCCCTGAGCCCAGCTCCCGCACAAGTAATTAATTATTTATTAATTACTAAAGGGTTCACTATATTTTCACTTTAGAATAGGCCTACTGTTTCAGGTTCAAAATAAGTTCTGCATAATTATTTGATAATTATTTATTAATTACTAATGGGTTCCCTATATTTTCACTTTAGAATACTGTTTCAGGTTCAAAATAAGTTCTGCATAATTATTTGATAATTATTTATTAATTACTAATGGGTTCCCTATATTTTCACTTTAGAATACTGTTTCAGGTTCTAAGTAATTCTTGCAGAATTATCTGATAATTATTTATTAATTACTAAAGGGTTCACAATATTTTCACTTAAGAATAGGCCTACTGTTTCAGGTTCGAAATAAGTCCTGCTAAATTATTAGATAATCCTTTATTAATTACTAATGGGTTCGCTGTATTTTCACTTTCCCTCAGTCCTTGCCTTACATACAGGAATTGAATTAATGGTAATATGGTATATGCTGAGGAGGCATACGTACTGTATGTAAAATATAAAAACTAAGGTAAGTTATCGCATGGCACTGGAGTGGTGGTGGGGTTCCAATTCACTGCACAGGCAAACTTTCATACTGCTACTACTACTACTGCTAATAACATTTATATGAAAGGGTCACAACTCAATGTAAGTGTGTATAACTGTTCATTAGTAGTTACTTCATGGTTATTTTTCTTGAACCTTAACTAGTAGATAATTAATATTAGTTCTTCAGGAGTATAACAGAATACATTAGTTATTGATTAGCTAACTGTTACGTGACACAATCATAAAATTGTATTATACAGTATACTGATTAGTTAACACATCTTCCTTAGTAGTTAACAGTAGTGAGTTAAGTGTTAATGAATAATTACCTGTTAGTTCTTCTATAATTCCTTATTAGTTATGCAGTAAGTAAGCAACAGTATTCTAAAGTGTTACCCAGTCTAGAAGGCAGAAATAATCACAACTGTGACATAAAAGTTGCAATTATAAGAAACTTTTAAGGGCTGCTTTAACTTGAAGATGGCTTATATAGTAAAGAATTTAATCTTGTTATGATACTTGTTTGAAAGGGTACACAGTGAAATCCACTGTGAGCATATCCCCAGTTTGGGTCAAATTATGCTTTGATTTCAAAATGATGTTTTCATTTTACCCAAACATTCTTGGGAACATCAGTTTCACTGTTCTTTGAAAAAATCAGGTTCTGTTGCTAATTGGTTAAGAAATGCTCACCCTGGAGCCTGGTAAACCATTAAAGCCAGAAGACCCCTTTTCTGAAGGGCGATTAATTTCTATGACATCCCCAGGCTCCCCCTACAGGAGAAAAGAGAAGGTATTTATAAACATAATTTGACTTATATCCTAATATGCATTGAAGGAAGTGTGCCACTGCAATGCAGAACATAAGCATGTGCATTATGGAATTAATTAATTACCTTTTGTCCAATAGAACCTGGTGGACCCTGTGGAGACAAGAAAGTATGAATTATTTTGAGAATAATGACTTCAAATACTTCTGTGAGTGCATGACAGTATGCTTGCCACTTTGAAATGTGACATAAATGTGACAACACGTACTGGTGAACCCAATAAACCCGGAAGGCCTGGACTTCCTGAGAATCCTCTGTCACCCTGGTAAAGAAAAAAAGTTTATGTTTGTTTGCTCTTTTCAAAGTTTTACTCGTGAACAGACGAGACACTTATTTGAATTGTTTCATACTTTGGTTCCATTACAGCCTGGAACTCCTTTGGGTCCTGGGGGGCCATCCTGTCCTGGAAGACCCTGACAGCCAAAAAAAGCACATACATGCTTATAACTATTACTATTACTATTGAAAAACACGCCATTCTATATTATCTCAATGAGAAATGAGTTTTCTGCTAATTATGTCTGATGGAGGCATAATTTGATGATTTGATCCAAGCCAAGGTGCACATATTACACTAACTGACAGTGAACTTCATTGTCAACAATATTCAATGTGGATTTTATCAATCAGGTCTTGCAGCCATAATTATGAAATCTGCTTAAGAAATGTCCTGTAAAAAGTTTGCCTCTTATTGATTCACTCACTGGGATTCCTGGAGTTCCTGGGAAGCCTGGCAATCCAGAAGGTCCCTGCAAAAACAGAAAGGGTCAGCATTTGTTGATAACTGTGGATCCATTATGAGCCAGAAGCTGTTACTAAGAAATTCTCACTCTTATTCCTTTAGGCCCGCTCGGCCCTGTAGGTCCATCATCACCCTGTGACAGAAACAAAGTCCAGTTTTAATAGAAGCAATAGTATAGCTGATCAATAACAGATTCGGGTTGATCAGTAATTATATACAAATATATGAATATCACAGTGGACTGATGTCCTGACCACTGACCTTCTCTCCACGAGGTCCAATCGGCCCTTCTGGTCCTGGGAAACCTGGAACACCTGATTGGCCCGTTAAACCTGGAAACCCTCGCTCACCCTGTCATTATAGTTAGGAAAGTGTTTAAAGAAAGACATAAAAGAGACCAAAGGAGAGACAGCATCATGGAGAGCCATTATCATTATTGATGTACACAGAAGATCACATCATTCAGAAAAAACAATAAAACAAAGTAATGTAAACACTTCATGTGATCCTAATAGACTAGCTTCTCAGTTAAGATTTCAAAACCACAAACATCTAAGCATACAGCGATACATTACCCAGTGCAGCACTTCTGGTAGCACAGGTAAAAATGAAAAGAGTCAGACTTTTGTTGAGTTCATGTTCACTTCTTTTGAACTTTAGGTGACTATGGTTTAGCCTAGTGAAAGGGCTAGAATTGTCACGCAATCGATGCATTATATATATTCATATTAGAGCCTACAGGTGCGTTCCATTTGACCGTAAGTGCCCTACAAAGTGGATTTCACAGGCTATTCCTATCTGAAGGGAGCAAACATGTTCAGTTTGAAAGGCATGGTAAACACCATAGGGAATAATGGATCATCAATTAATGAATACATACATATGCATATTAAAGTATAGCAATTTATTTAAAGAAGTATTTCCTGATATCATTCCTCAAAATCCTCTAATATGTGCAACTCATCTGTGTTTTATGGTGTTGCAGGGTTTTTGGAATGAAGGCATTTTCTTGGGTGAAGTGAATTTCAACAGAAATCCCGTTCTCTGGAGCAATGAACACTGGGCAGGGACCCTGTCGATTGGAACGCAGCTTATGTACATTATGTGGTTGTTTGTTTGTGGATAAACACTCACCTTTTGCCCTTTCACCCCACTGCAGTCACACTTTGGTCCAGTCCCACAACCATGACACGCCTGAAAACACAAAACACAATTTATTTATAAGCACACAGAACAGATTTTGGAGATTAAAAAGTTTGGAATAATTAAGATTTTTTTTTATTTTGTTAAAAAGAGATTTGTTATGCTCACCAAGGCTACATTTATTTTATGAAAAACACAGTGAAAACAATAATATTGTTAAATACTACTGCAATTTATTCCTGTGATGGCAAAGCTGATTTTCAGCAGCAATTTCTCCAGTCTTCAGTGTTATATGTGACCTGGACCACAAAAGCAGTCATAAGTAGCACAGGTATATTTTGTAGCAATAGCCAAAAATACAATGTATGGGTCAAAATGATCGCTTTTTCTTTTATGCCCCAAATTAGTAGGATATTAAATAAAGATCATGAAGATATTTTGTAAATGTCCTACCGTAAATATGTCAAAACTTAATTTTTGATTAGTAATAAGCATCGCAAAGGACTTCATTTGGACCATTTTAAAGGCAATTTTCTCAATATTCAGATTTTTTTGCACCCTCAGATTCCAGTTTTTCAAATAGTTGTACCTCAGCCAAATATTGTCCTATCCTAACAAACCATACATCAATGGAAAGCTTATTTAATCAGCTTAATGTATAATGTATAATGTAATATGTATAATGTAATAATGAAATTGATAATGTATGAGTTTAAAAAAATTGACCCCTATGACTAGTTTTGTGGTCCAGACAGGGTCACATATGATCCTTCAGAAATGATTCTTATATGCTGAAAAAAATAAAATAAATAATAACCATAATTGATAATAATTAACTACCAAATGAGCATATTAGAATGATTTCTGAAAGATCACGTGACACCGAAGACTGGAGTAATAGCTACTGAAAATTCAGCTTTAAAATTCAGTAGTGTATGCACACCAAATGATTATTAACCATAAAACCACCCTCGGTCAATGTCATGAATGAAGTCTAAGAACAAGAGCATCTTTATAGTTCATTTAAATGAAGTTTCACCACTCATCATCATCAGGGGAACAGTGAAGTCCTGACAGTCCTTATTCACCTAATACAAAAAATGTTTGCATGACATACTGACACCTAGTGGTGTGAACACAGAATACCTTTTATTACACTACTGCTATAACAGGAGCTCTCATCTCTTGTTGTGAGAGAACAAGGCATGACAACATTTATCAAAAATATTATACATTTATGTATTTTTTCTGAGGGAAAAATTAAGGAAAAAAGTTGTTTTGTGAGCTTGTGTGAGGCTTTTGGAAGACAGTTCTTCAATATGAGAGAAGTGATTCTGAAAACATCCAAAGCAACTCTAGCAAAGTGCATAGTGAACTACACTAGTGAAAGCCACACTGAACATGTGTGCATACTTGTTTAAGTGCACATATGAAACAGAACATTGGTCCTGCTAGTCATACACATGCAAACAGTTAAATAGCTTGTCTCCAGAATCTCAAGGTCTAAACAAGACAGCTTGTCATTTTTCTTAAGGTCAGTACAGTCATATACTGTCAAAAGTTAACTCTTCATTACATCAAAACAACTAACATGACAATGTATTGATTAGGTGTCAATAACACAGGAACAAGGCCCTCCTAAAACCTACACCACTCAAGTGTGACTTTAAACACAAAACTGCATTATCTGAAACAAGCACCCAGCTGAATATTTACACTGAACACTGCTGAAACAAAGCAAGCATACAAACAGCAGATTATCTCATGATGACCTGCAGAAAAGCAGACAAAAACAAATTCTGACAAGCACACCTGCTTGATTCAGCACCATTATGCTATTGAAAAAGACAAGCACAGAGAGTCCTGGAAAATAAAGGAAAAGACGAGCTGTGAGCACTGAATGTTTAATGCACTTTCTTAAAGGTAGATGACAAATAATGTACTGTATGTTATGTGTAAACTGCCCTTAAGGATTTAGAATGTATAAAATGTATATGAATGTTTGTGGAAAAGTGTATATAAAATGTAAATAAAAATTAGTTTTTGATATAGCATGTCACATCAAAAGAAATTATATATATCATTTCATGTTAAAAACGTAAATGTGTGAATTACCAAATACTTCCACAAAATTAATTCAAAAAATGATGTATTGATACAACATGCAATAACCCATTAATTGTTTTTTGTGAAGTTAAGTCATTATCATTTTAATAGCTAACTATAATTCTAATGCAACCCCTAATCATAACAAAAACCTTTATGCATTTTTACAATAAAAACTTTTATTTTGTCATATTTTGCTATCCTTTGTTATATTTTGGTAACACATTTGTCCCCAAACTATATCCACACTCACAAACACACACACACACACACACACACACACACACACACACACACACACACACACACACACACACACACAAAAGAAAAACCCTAGGATAACAAAATAATTTCCACTAAGCACAAAACAAGTTCAGAAGTTTATACACTACAGTACAGTTCAAAAGTTTGGGGTTGGAAAAAACAGACTCTTAAAATGTAGTAAAAATAGTAATACTGTGAAATATTATTACAATAGAAAATATGATTCATAGGTTATAATATGAAATGTTTCTTTGATCAAGTGACACTGAAGACTGGAGTAATGACTGCTGAAAATTCAGGAATAAATTACATTTTACAATATATTAAAATATGATATTAATAATATTAATAATTCTTAATATTACAATTGTTTTTTTGATCAGCTTAATGCATCTTTGCTAAAAGTATTCATTTATTTAAAAATATATATACTGACCCCAAACTGTTGAATGGTAGTGGATAAAACATGAGCCAACAATAGTTGCTAGTAAATGTGGAAAAGTAGAGGAAAGGTTTTTTTGGTGATAGATTTTACAGTTTTTTTTAACTGCTTACACACAAAATCTTTACTTGTCACACAATTTATGAAACCTGACACTCAAACACCAGAGCCACACACCAAATCTGCAAAACCATACACTAATTCTCGGCCTTTGGCTCGGTTTTCAATTTTATAAAACACTTGCAAAACACAACACACAATTCTCTATGTAACACACAAAAATCTAACAGGAATTGGTGTTTGCAAATGTTTGCTTTAGAGATGTGTTTGTGATATTTTGAATGCAATGCTTGATTTTGCAAGAGATGCATTTTATGTGTGCAATTCTTGGATTTGTGTGTAAAGTTTTGAAAAAAAAAAAAAAGAGGTTTTGAAAATGTGTGTGGGCAGTTAAAAAACTGTAATGGTGGTGTTGACAAATGTTTTTGGATGTCTAGACTCCAGAGGGCAGAGTTTATATCTACAGTCAAAGTGGGTGGACAGATCAGATACAGACAAGTTATGCTCCGAGTCTATGGACAGATGGGGAGATGAACAGGGCCACCCTGTGGAGAACATTAAGCAGCGCAATGATTCATCCACAAAGGGAATGATTAACTGACCCCTAGTGAAAGATGGCCTGAGGGCAAATGAATGCTGGGAGCAGACAGAACAAAGTGGCAGCAGACCCAATCAAACACACACATATACAAACACATGATCATAATCACACACAAGCTCACAGTGGAATGTTTTGGCCATTTACACTAATTTGATCAGAAATATTTCAAACTGGCAAGTACATCAATGAAAAATCTTTTACGTAGTAATTGTTTTAAGCTGGGATGCATAATAGAGTCTGTATCAGCTTGCAGCAGCTCAAAGTGTTAGTCTAATGATGGGGAAAAACAGGGGAGGTACAGGGAAAAGTGAATCATCCAGGCATTGATTACTGAGGTCAAGGTGCAATCCCTTTATTAAACATTATTAACTTTTCCTCTCTGTCCCATTATCACACCCATTTCACTCTCATAGCCACACACTTCAAGACTGCCGGTTAACAAATAAAGTATTAAGTGCTGTGAGCATTTTGAATGACTTTTTAGCTTTCACTTTTTCAGTGAAATGGTCCTGCATTGTGACAAATTCATTTTGCTCAACAGAAACACACTGAAAAGCTATTTTTTCTCCAGGCACCATTCAGCAATAACAGTAAGAATAACACATTTCACTGCATTCCTTTTCCACAGTCACTGCTGGATTTCATGACTTCAAGGTCCATGGAATGAGAAAACAGAAAAAGGATATCCCAAGAATCTCTTCTAAACATGTTTTTAGGCTACAACTCTTTTGAATCTAATGAGCCAGAAAGCACCTCCTTCTGATGTCCTGCAATGGTTCTTCCCTGGAATTCTTTTATTCCTATTCCTGTGGAGCTAAGAAAAGAATGACCTTTGACCTCTACCAATTAACCAGCTATGGCTGAGTGGCTCACGTGGGGGCAGTTGAGGGGAAATCGTGCATGGGGGTGCAAATGTTTACTAAGGTAATGTCAGAATATAATCATATTGCACTGGCGATCTCCTTAAACTCCACTAGATCTTTACTCGGAAAATGACAACAAACTCTGTATGTGTTTTGCTCATTGAGGAGCCTAACTTCAGATTTAATATGAGAAGACTTTTGAATGCAAGCACATGCAAAAGCCATTAGCAGCAATCTGTTTCCAGGACTCCAAGGGGAAAGTTACAGATCAGCCAGTGTTTGGTTTGTGTAGTATTCACACTTTCATGCTCTTTTTTTCTACATTTATTATTGGTTATTTAATAGACACTACTGTTCAAAAGTTTTGGGTCAAAATGTTTTTTTTTGTGTTTGTTTTAAAGAAATGAATACTTTTATTCAGAAAAGACAGATTAAAAGTGACAGTAAAGAGTTTTACATTGTTATAAAAAAATAGTATTTCAAATAAATTATGTTGTCATTATGTTATTTTGAAATTACTATTCATCCTGAAACAAAATATTAAGCAGCACCAATGTTTTGAACGTTGATAAAAATAAGAAATGTTTTTGAGAGGCAAATTAAATAATTTAATTTAATTCTTTTTTTAGTGCTGTCAAACGATTAATCGCGATTTATCACATCCAAAATAAAAGGTTTTGTTTAGCCTACATGATAAATGTGTGTACTTTGTATATTTATTATGTATCATGCATGTATATGTTTAAGAACAATATGTCATCTTTATATATTAAATATATATAATATAAATTATATGAACATAAATATATACATGTAAATATTTTCAAAATATATACTTTATGTGTGTGTATTTATATAGACAACAAATATACACAGTACACACACATATGTGACCCTGGACCACAAAACCATTCATAAGAGTCAGTTTTTCGAGATTTATACATCATCTGAAAGCTGAATAAATAAGTTTGTTATGATGGGACAATATTCGGCCGAGATACAACTATTTGAAAATCTGGAATCTGAGGGTGCAAAAAAATCTAAATATTGAGAAAATCACCTTTAAAGTTGTCCAAATGAAGTTCTTAGCAATGCATATTACTAAACAAATATGACGTTTTGATATATTTACAGTAAGAAATTTACCAAATATCTTCATGGAACATAATCTTTACTCAATATCCTAATGATTTTTGGCATAAAATAAAAATCAATAATTTTGACCCATACAATGTATTTTTAGCTATTGCTACAAATATACGCCAGTGACATAAGACTGGTTTTGTGGTCCAGGGTCACATATATTATGTAAACAACAACTTTTATTTTGGATGCGATTAATCTTGTTTAATCATTTGACAGCACTGATTTTTTTTTATGTAACAGCTGTTTAAAATAAATAATCGAGTAAGATATATTTCAGAAACATACCAATTATTATTAACAATATTAACTGCTGTAGTATTGGTTTTATTATTATCAAACAATAATAATAATAATAATAATTGAGAATAAGTCATATCTATTATCCCACACTTAAAAGGTATTGGTATCTGCCATAAAAAAAAAAACACTTCTTTTACTGAAATGATACATTAACAATGCCTGACTTTCTATGAATTGCTGGACATTTGTGTCCACATCACTGACTGAACAGATAAAGCTCTTATTAAATTCCCAAAACACACAAGTTTCCCAAGAGAAAGAGAAACTGTCAGTATAATTTCTAAGAAGGCACAATATAAACAATCTAATCTCTACTTGTTTAAAATGCAACTATGTCAACATGTCCCGGTGCACCTAATGTAATTTGGTACAAACAGCATTCTCTCTAAATATTTGCAGATCGGCTTTGAGCAGTTTATGCAACAGCAGCTGGGCTCTTGAACCACGGAGTCCCTCCTTTCAACACCAAAGATGACGCTACAAAGAGGGATGCTGTATATAACTGCAATGGAAAATAGTTATAGACTGCTAAATAAGTAACTCCTCTCTTGGAATCAGCTTTCATTTGTAATATCAGAGTAACGGTGAAACGATAAACGAAAATTACAGTGACATTTGCAGAGCGGGGATCACAGAAGAGAAGCAACTGGATGTGGACTGGCACTCCAATGATTGTAAGACAAGTTCTCACCTGAACTATAAACTGGAGATCTAATTCTATCCCTAACAGAGCGTGTTCAAACCCGCATGCCATACCCAGCTTGCCTATGAATCTAAAACTGCAGGGCTCAAATGAATTACGTCTTCAAGCACTTTTGTCATATAGCAGTTTAAACACAGCAATAGCTGTAGCTTTCGGCAAACCTTTTTATTTAAAAGATGATATTTTGAACATATTACTTATAAAGTTACCTCTCCCATTGACAAAGTCTTTAAAAAATCCTGTGTTGTCACAAGGGAAGAGGCAGATAGATGATAAAATGCCACGGATGCCAGAGCATTGTTGGAAAAGCATTGCTATGCCAAGAAAAACAAGACAAGACATCACAGTAAATTTGTATATTTACTTAAAAAAATATATTATTTACTTGCAAATATCCACATACATAAAATAAATCAATAAAAAAAAAATATATATGACGGATCAGAATTCCCATTAATTTTATATCTAGAAGACAAATAGAATTTCTTTTTGCTAATCTAAACAGCTATGTTTTTGAGATCTAAAGCATAATCTGATTTACTGTTTACTGGAAACAGAGCAAACATTAGCTGCTCTTCACGTGCACATCCATGCAGTGAAACACGGCTGCCCAGAGATACACAGGGGAGCCACGACTGCCTCCATTCACCACTAATAGCAGAAGCAGATGGGAGTGAAAAAAGGCTAAGAAAATGGGGAGCTGAAGATCACCCAAAAGTTGAAAAGGAAGGGTGTGTATGACATGAAAACTAAATATGTTTGCTGTTTAGGGAAGGGGCATATGACTCTAGCTCTCTAAAGCTGAAAAACTGATACATGTTGAAACAAGATCTATTGTCGCTTATTGTTGAAAAAGACATTGAAGAAACATGCACACACATCTCTAACTGACAAAAGCTGTATAATTACAACCTTGTTTTAATGCAGGCTAGACACTAGCATATTACAATGTCTGTCTCGCACAGACTGTCTCACTCCCACCTCCATGGCCTGGATGAAATGCTTTTTCACTTTTATAATAACACTGGAGCTAATTTAGATAGATTTCCATAGTGTGTCAGAGGAACGGATGGCTCACTCCTTAAGGTCTTAGATTACATTAAAGGTCAACTTTAGTGTGATTACAAATTTAGACGTGATACTGTAATTCCAGTATGGTGTGTAAACTATGAATAAAAAACCCATGACACCCTACACTTGAGTAACTACTTTGATACCAAAGGGTTTGTTTGCAGAGTGTTTGTTTCAAATGCAAAGTCTGTATGTAAAATAACATGTGATAATAAACTACACTTATATTTTAAATTATATACACTACTGCTGTTCTGGGGTCAGTAAGCATTTTATTAAGAAATTTATACTTTTATTCAGCAAGGATGCATTCATTTGATCACAAATGACAGTTAAAAAAAAAAAAATTCTATCCATCAACGAAGTCTGAAAAAAATGTATCTCCGTTTTTACAAAAAGTACTGTCAACATTGATTTGTTTTCAAATTAGATAGATAGATAGATGGAAGATATGGGGTAAGCACAAGTTTTCACATAGCATTGAAGAACAAGAAATCACTTCATCTACTGATAGTGCAGTTCAGTATAAGATAACAGATAAAAGAGGGAGGACACAGTATAAGATACAGTTTAAGATAACAGATAAAAGAGGGAGGACACAGTATAAGTTACAGTATAAGATAACAGATAAAAGAGGGAGGACACAGTATAAGTTACAGTATAAGATAACAGATAAAGGAGGGAGGAGACAGTATAAGATAACAGATAAAAGAGGGAGGACACAGTATAAGTTACAGTATAAGATAACAGATAAAGGAGGGAGGAGGCAGTATACGTTACAGTATAAGATAACAGATAAAAGAGGGAGGAGACAGTATAAGATAACAGATAAAAGAGGGAGGAGACAGTATAAGATAACAGATAAAAGAGGGAGGAGACAGTATAAGTTACAGTATAAGATAACAGATAAAAGAGGGAGGAGACAGTATAAGATAACAGATAAAAGAGGGAGGAGGCAGTATACGTTACAGTATAAGATAACAGATAAAAGAGGGAGGAGACAGTATAAGATAACAGATAAAAGAGGGAGGAGACAGTATAAGATAACAGATAAAAGAGGGAGGAGACAGTATAAGTTACAGTATAAGATAACAGATAAAGGAGGGAGGAGGCAGTATACGTTACAGTATAAGATAACAGATAAAAGAGGGAGGAGACAGTATAAGATAACAGATAAAAGAGGGAGGAGACAGTATAAGATAACAGATAAAAGAGGGAGGAGACAGTATAAGTTACAGTATAAGATAACAGATAAAAGAGGGAGGACACAGTATAAGTTACAGTATAAGATAACAGATAAAGGAGGGAGGAGGCAGTATACGTTACAGTATAAGATAACAGATAAAAGAGGGAGGAGACAGTATAAGATAACAGATAAAAGAGGGAGGAGACAGTATAAGATAACAGATAAAAGAGGGAGGAGACAGTATAAGTTACAGTATAAGATAACAGATAAAAGAGGGAGGAGACAGTATAAGATAACAGATAAAGGAGGGAGGAGGCAGTATACGTTACAGTATAAGATAACAGATAAAAGAGGGAGGAGACAGTATAAGATAACAGATAAAAGAGGGAGGAGACAGTATAAGATAACAGATAAAAGAGGGAGGAGACAGTATAAGTTACAGTATAAGATAACAGATAAAAGAGGGAGGAGACAGTATAAGATAACAGATAAAAGAGGGAGGAGGCAGTATACGTTACAGTATAAGATAACAGATAAAAGAGGGAGGAGACAGTATAAGATAACAGATAAAAGAGGGAGGAGGCAGTATAAGTTACAGTATAAGATAACAGATAAAAGAGGGAGGAGACAGTATAAGATAACAGATAAAAGAGGGAGGAGGCAGTATACGTTACAGTATAAGATAACAGATAAAAGAGGGAGGAGACAGTATAAGATAACAGATAAAAGAGGGAGGAGACAGTATAAGATAACAGATAAAAGAGGGAGGAGGCAGTATACGTTACAGTATAAGATAACAGATAAAAGAGGGAGGAGACAGTATAAGATAACAGATAAAAGAGGGAGGAGACAGTATAAGATAACAGATAAAAGAGGGAGGAGACAGTATAAGTTACAGTATAAGATAACAGATAAAAGAGGGAGGAGACAGTATAAGATAACAGATAAAAGAGGGAGGAGGCAGTATAAGTTACAGTATAAGATAACAGATAAAAGAGGGAGGAGACAGTATAAGTTACAGTATAAGATAACAGATAAAAGAGGGAGGAGGCAGTATACGTTACAGTATAAGATAACAGATAAAAGAGGGAGGAGGCAGTATAAGTTACAGTATAAGATAACAGATAATGAGGGAGGAGGCAGTATAAGTTACAGTATAAGATAACAGATAAAGGAGGGAGGAGACAGTATAAGTTACAGTATAAGATAACAGATAAAAGAGGGAGGAGGCAGTATAAGATAACAGATAAAAGAGGGAGGAGACAGTATAAGTTACAGTATAAGATAACAGATAAAAGAGGGAGGAGGCAGTATAAGTTACAGTTTAAGATAACAGATAAAAGAGGGAGGAGACAGTATAAGTTACAGTTTAAGATAACAGATAAAAGAGGGAGGAGACAGTATAAGTTACAGTTTAAGATAACAGATAAAGGAGGGATGAGACAGTATAAGTTACAGTATAAGATAACAGATAAAAGAGGGAGGAGGCAGTATAAGTTACAGTTTAAGATAACAGATAAAAGAGGGAGGAGACAGTATAAGTTACAGTATAAGATAACAGATAAAAGAGGGAGGAGGCAGTATAAGTTACAGTATAAGATAACAGATAAAGGAGGGAGGAGACAGTATAAGTTACAGTATAAGATAACAGATAAAGGAGGGAGGAGACAGTATAAGTTACAGTATAAGATAACAGATAAAGGAGGGAGGAGACAGTATAAGTTACAGTATAAGATAACAGATAATGAGGGAGGAGGCAGTATAAGTTACAGTATAAGATAACAGATAAAAGAGGGAGGAGGCAGTATAAGTTACAGTATAAGATAACAGATAAAAGAGGGAGGAGGCAGTATAAGTTACAGTATAAGATAACAGATAAAAGAGGGAGGAGGCAGTATAAGTTACAGTATAAGATAACAGATAAAAGAGGGAGGAGACAGTATAAGTTACAGTATAAGATAACAGATAATGAGGGAGGAGGCAGTATAAGTTACAGTATAAGATAACAGATAAAAGAGGGAGGAGGCAGTATAAGTTACAGTATAAGATAACAGATAATGAGGGAGGAGGCAGTATAAGTTACAGTATAAGATAACAGATAAAAGAGGGAGGAGGCAGTATAAGTTACAGTATAAGATAACAGATAAAGGAGGGATGAGACAGTATAAGTTACAGTATAAGATAACAGATAAAAGAAGAAGGAGACAGTATAAGTTACAGTATAAGATAACAGATAAAAGAGGGAGGAGGCAGTATAAGTTACAGTATAAGATAACAGATAAAGGAGGGAGGAGACAGTATAAGTTACAGTATAAGATAACAGATAAAAGAGGGAGGAGGCAGTATAAGTTACAGTTTAAGATAACAGATAAAAGAGGGAGGAGACAGTATAAGTTACAGTATAAGATAACAGATAAAAGAGGGAGGAGGCAGTATAAGTTACAGTATAAGATAACAGATAATGAGGGAGGAGGCAGTATAAGTTACAGTATAAGATAACAGATAAAAGAGGAAGGAGACAGTATAAGTTACAGTATAAGATAACAGATAAAAGAGGGAGGAGGCAGTATAAGTTACAGTATAAGATAACAGATAAAAGAGGGAGGAGACAGTATAAGTTACAGTATAAGATAACAGATAAAGGAGGGAGGAGACAGTATAAGTTACAGTATAAGATAACAGATAATGAGGGAGGAGGCAGTATAAGTTACAGTATAAGATAACAGATAAAAGAGGGAGGAGGCAGTATAAGTTACAGTATAAGATAACAGATAAAGGAGGGAGGAGACAGTATAAGTTACAGTATAAGATAACAGATAAAAGAGGGAGGAGGCAGTATAAGTTACAGTTTAAGATAACAGATAAAAGAGGGAGGAGGCAGTATAAGTTACAGTTTAAGATAACAGATAATGAGGGAGGAGGCAGTATAAGTTACAGTATAAGATAACAGATAAAAGAGGGAGGAGACAGTATACGTTACAGTATAAGATAACAGATAAAAGAGGGAGGAGACAGTATAAGTTACAGTATAAGATAACAGATAAAAGAGGGAGGAGACAGTATACGTTACAGTATAAGATAACAGATAAAAGAGGGAGGAGACAGTATAAGTTACAGTATAAGATAACAGATAAAAGAGGGAGGAGACAGTATACGTTACAGTATAAGATAACAGATAAAAGAGGGAGGAGGCAGTATAAGTTACAGTATAAGATAACAGATAAAAGAGGGAGGAGGCAGTATAAGTTACAGTATAAGATAACAGATAAAGGAGGGATGAGACAGTATAAGTTACAGTATAAGATAACAGATAAAAGAGGGAGGAGGCAGTATAAGATACAGTTTAAGATAACAGATAAAGGAGGGATGAGACAGTATAAGTTACAGTATAAGATAACAGATAAAAGAGGGAGGAGGCAGTATACGTTACAGTATAAGATAACAGATATATCAGCTATAGTTGACTTAAACACATATGCACATAGATATCCTGTTTTCTTGGTCTTAAGATGGGGCTGTGTTTCTCTTAAGATATATTTGCAACATATACAGTATGACATTCCTATAGATAAAGACAAGTCCAATCAAGACTGCCCAGTGTATTTTTCTGGAAAAGTGCTAGTTATTAAACTTGGATATGATTAATGTGCCTGTTGCCCACCTAAGTAATCACCTCATTCAGCGCAACTCTACCAACGTGTATTTGTACTTTACACAAGCAGGCAGCAACACTGCTATCAAATCCATCAAGGAATGTACTGTACTATTGCTCCACACTTCCCGTTTGTACTTCACTACTCCTCTCTGAACACTGAATCCGACACCCCTTATGTTTTTAATGTCTCTGATTTTAGATCACTTTCAATTGCACTCCACTTGCCCAACCGCACCAGAGCAGACATGCCTCAAAACACTCCCAGGCAATACACCAAATCACAAACCATCCTAAAATTACTTTTGCCGGTAATCTGCCTCAGAACATAAACACTTTAGAAATATTTCACGATAATTTCTTTAATTGAATTGTGTACTTCTTTTCATGCACAAGTTAGGCAAGAAGTAAACCATAATGAGCCTTTATAGCCTATTCCACACTCAAGTGCACACATGAAGCTTGCCGAAAGCACAGAAAAACTTAATGACTATGAATGTTTTGGTAAAAAAAAATAGTAAGGAGATATTTTTATTATCTATGAATAAAATAGTGTTTTCTGAGTGAGTGTGCTGTGAAGATCAAGTTGAAAATGCTGCCATCTCCACAGTACAGTGACACACCTGTAGAGAGAAATGCACCTTTGCATTACATAATTGTTTTCAATTTGAATTAGTTTGTTGAAAAGTAGAATTTCTAGTTTTCTATAGACATATTGCTCATGCCTGTGTGGAAAGTAGCCTCTAAGCTAAGATTCAGTTCAGTTCAATTTAGGAGAATTCTTAAGTGTTTGTGGATATGGCCCCTGGCATATAACATCATACTCTGAAATAAATAAAACACTCACGTACTATAAACTGTCCAAACATTACTCTGAAGGTTTCCTTACAACATTTTACATTAGCTTTTACAATAAAGGCATAGTTTACCCAAAAATGAAAAGAACACCAGCGGATCATTCCGTGTCAACTCAACCAAATTTCAGAAATTTCCCCGGCTCAAATTTTAGATTTTGCTAATATTTTTTTCTGAAGAAAGATAAACATGTATAGTGATGAAAACCAAAATATTAAATGTCATGAATGAATATTTACTAAGTAATCCTCTATTTTGTAGAGTGGAGGTCAAAATGGCAAATTTCACCTGAGATTCAGAGCCAAATCACAGGGGGTTAAACATGACTTAAGAAAGATGGCAGCATCACAATATTAATTTTACACAGAGATTAGTAGGTCAGTTAGTAAAATATGGTGACTTTAGCAATCTTTGTTGCATTATGTGCCAATGGTGACCATTCATAAATGGGGAAAGAGCACTTTTCAAGTTCTTTTCTCCAAAGTTTGCTTTACTGTAACTCAACAAGTATTAAAGATATCTCAATGCCCTTTTAGATATTGGGTCTTAACAAACTTTACTTTTGGCTTCTTCATTTTTAAGGCCCTATATGGTTCGGTTCCAGAGATATTGGAATCTCAATATGGCTCCAAGAGTAAATTGTTAAAATATACATTTTCAGTAGTCAAAAACCAAATGTGGGTCAATTTGCAAAAATATGATACTTTTCTTTTAGAGAGGAATGTCACAAGAACAAATAATGTTGAAACTAGAAATGTATCTCATTTAATTCTGTCAAAGCAACTGCATTGAAAATACCTGTCTGGGGGCATTAAATATTATTTTTCCAAAGTTTGCATGCCTATAACTCAAGAAGTATTAAAGATATCGCAATATGATTTTATATTCTAGTTCTTAATAAACTTTGCTTTTAGAATCTACATTTTAAAGGCCCTACATCATTCAGTTTCAGAGACCCCCCTCTACAAAATAGTGGATTAATCAGTAAATATTCATCCATGACATTTAATATTTTGGCTTTCATCATTATACATGTCTGTCTTTCTTCAGAAAAAAATATTATCAAAATCAAAAATTTGAACCGGGGACCTCTGCTTGAGTTGACACGGAATGACCCCAAAGATGTTTTGAAGAATTTTGTTGACCGCTGACTTGAGGCATTTGTCAAAATATCTTCTTTTATGTTCCACAGAAAAAAGAAAGTTATGCACGTTTGGATTTGGGTAAGTAAAGACTTTTTTATTTTTGGGTGAACTATCCCTTGGCATAACAGCATATTATAGTGTGTTGATCCTTGTCTTGATGTCCATTGTAAAGTGTGGGTCCTGAAACAAAACCATTTCAGAACTTCTGCTCTCATCTTATGCAGAATGTTTGAAGAATTTATAGCAATGAAGGTATTATGGACCATTTTTTGAGATGGCTAACATGTTTGAATAGTATTGGTAAATGTAATGAAAAAGTATTACATGAACTTTAAAAATATGAAATGTAAATTCAAAGTTCTTAGAAAGATATTAACTTTGTAGCTCTCTAATTTGCTGGATCTGCTAAAAGCAATGTAATGTACCACGGATTTCTGTAATGCACTAAAGCCTGGAATACACAACACGATTTTTTCCCCGATTTTACAGTCTGAACAAGTTGACGCTAGTTAAGGAAAGCCAGAGCCAGTCTGCAGATTACAGCTGACAGATTCCACAGAAAATTGCGTAGTGTATGATGGTCACAGACTCAGATTTTTTAGCTTCAGACTTTGATTCCTTCCAGTCGAAGGATATCAAACATGTTTGAAATTTTCAGCTGATTTTAGAACACATATTGTTTTCATTTGTCATGTGTAGCACCACGGTGCACGTTTCTGCATGAGTTTGTTTTGATCGGAAAACTTTAAAGGTCCCATGAAATCAAAATTGAAGTTTTTTGGGTGTTTGTATCAATATGTTAGTCTTAAGGTTATCTGTATGCCAGTGTGCTGAAATAGGTCACTTGTTCACAGAATTTGTATTTTCGGTACGGTGAATGGCACATAGTGCACTATATAGGGGACAGGGAACGATTCAGACAGTATGGCTCTGCTTTACAGTTTCAAACTAAACCAAAAAATCTGGGGGTGATATTTGACGCCAACTTAACATTTGATCCGCATGTTCGTAATACAGTCAAGTAATCTTTTTGTCATCTCAGAAACATTGCCAAATTACATCCCATGTACAATTTTTCTGTGGCTGAAAAGTTAATCAACACTTTTGTGTTTTCGCGTATTGATTATTGTAATGCTTTGCTGGCTGGAGTTTCAAAAGCTTGTAAGTAAAGTAAACTGTAAGTAAATTACAGTTGGTACAAAATTCAGCTGCCAGAATACTGACTACGCTCCTCTGAAGCTGGTCTTTTAACTGTTCAATCAACTCGGCTTAAAACTATGGGTGATCGGGCTTTCTCTTCATTGGCTCCTAAATTGTGGAATTCCCTGCCCTCTGAGATTAGAAATGCAGAATCTCTTAGTGTTTTTAAATCGTCCCTTAAAACTTACTTTTTAGGGTAGCTTTTATGTAATTTATGTGATTACTTTGTGTTTTATTATATTGGCCTTGTATTGTTTTATTTGTTTTTTACTGCTTGTACTCTTGTGTGTATCTTTTTTACTTCATATTTGTATGTAAAGCGCTTTGAGATGCTACTTTTAAAGGCGCTATATAAAATAAAGTTTATTATTATTATTATCATAAATATGCTTTCCATTGAGGAAAAAAATAAGTAACCACTGCACCACACACACACTCTGCTCCGGTCCAGAGACACGATAGCATGGAGTGGATCACATGCGCGATTCGGAGCAGTTAACAAAACATATCGGACCTATTTGAATTCACACAGAATGCTATATTTTATAGCAATATGGATGAGATTGTGGCTGTCATACCCTGTCAAATGTGATATAAACGAACGCTATTGGCTATTCGCCCTGTCTTCCTGTTTCAGTTAAAATTACGCCAACAGATAGAATAACACTGCATGTTTCAAAGCATTTCAGGGGACCTTTAAAGTCTGGTAATGTATGATCATCGGTCGTGTAATGTATGATGCCCAGTTTTCCTTTGTCAGACATTTCTGTAATTTCTACAGTTATTTACTGTACATCACCCAGTATAATACTGCAAATTCCCTTTACATTAAATAACTGTAATACCCTTTGCATCATAGGAATTTTCTGTGACGTCAGACCCCACATACAGAGACTTACTGTATTTTTTAAAATTGCTGTACTACTGTATTTGCTAACAGCCTCTTTGGCGCCATTCTATTGAGGTTGTTTTGTTTCCCTCATTTCTTACATTTGGATTGATACGATTTGCCCTACACCATGTCTACAATGCCGCAACAGCTGACTATACTGACTATATTGGACATGTTACTGCCTGTAATCATTGTAAAATCCATTTGCCCTTCATGTCAGAAACAGCACGAGTGCTTGGAGTAAATCTGTACATCAGAAATATTTACTGGCATCACTTTACTGTCCGCATCCACTGTAGATATATACTATATATCTATATAATGGGTTCTATAGTATATTGTCTTTTGTCGAGTTGAGTCATGCCGTGCCACACCACTTGCGTCCGAGGAATACACGAAAGCAGCGAGGCAGCACCGCGGATTTTGCCCGGGGATGAACCTGCGAGAGTGGAAGAGTTCCCGGAGAGCATCTACACTGTGTCGATGCACCTTACGAGAGAATAAAACGTAAAGGTAAAAATATATGTACGTTTGTCTGTGTGTTTGTGTCAGATTTTTGCACACCAGTTTAACCTAGTAACATTTACCCATCAAAAACATGGTGGTAGCCAACTTTACTATGGTAAACTGCACTGTCGTTTCAAACGACTTTTGTCAGCATATTGAATTAAGTTACCGAATTAAAATGGTTTTTAACGAGCAACGCTTATCTTATATTAACGTTAGGTCAACTAATGTGAAATTTTGTTCAGGTGTTAGTTAAAGATGCCATAGAAAGGAAAACTGTATTTACCTGGGCATAGTTGAATAATAACAGTTCTGTACATGGAAATGACATACAGTGAGCCTCAAACACCATTGTTTCCTCCTTCTTGTGTAAATCTTGTGAAAAATAGGCGAATCAGAACATAACACCGACTGTGACGTACCAGCTGAATCATCAGAAGTTCTGCAGTTATTATGAAGAAACAAGCGAGGACAACAGCAAAAATGGCAGATCATGGAAATAAATGTTATGTTTCAGGCTGTGCAGGGGATGTGAAGTGCAGGGATGGGTTGGTGTCTGTATTCAGAAAGGCACGGAAAACAAATAACGTGTTCTAATAAAATAACGCGAGTCACTAAAGGGACATGGTTCGCTCCTTGCTAGCAGTAGCCTGTTACATTGCAGTACATAAGATTTATCACTTACCACATAAACAGAGTAAGGAGAGATGACTGAGGATGATGGTGAATGATTTACAGATCCTGAGCACCACTGACAAGCATCTGATCTTGTAAAATGTTTGGTAAGTACTGCCGCTCCCTGATGCCCGCATTTTATATACAGTATAATTATCCGATGATATAACTGAGAGAAAAAGTTTTGAAATATATATTTTCCTCCCTGTGTTTCCTTCCTGCTGTGTGAGAAATGAGCTGAAATGAACCGCACTGTGAAACAGCCAATCAGAGGCTGAGCAGAGCTCAACATTATTATTCATGACCCTTCCAAATAAACCAATAACAGACCATTTCATTCTAGGGAGAAATCCTAGGGTTTTAAATGGCCATGTAAAACCGTTTCTGGAGATTTTATGCCCTTACCTAAGCCACATACTTTCTATGTAGATATCAGAGAACATTTTAAAATATTGTATCCATGCATTCTATGTCACCTTTAATGTTGGCCTATTGCCTATTGAGAAAATAAAATCGTATGTTAGCTAGGTTAAACAGGTTTTATGGCTAGCTGCCTTTCTAGTTTTAGAATTAGTTTGTTATAGGAATATTTTTAAAGGAATTTAAGATTTTCTGCATTTTTTGTACTAGTGTTTTAAAGGCAACTGCAATGAAGCATCAAGAAAGATATGAGCATGCCAGCCACCCCGAGACTGATAATTCATGGTAAGAGAGCAACTATGGTTTTGAGAGGTTTATGTATTCTATATGGGGTTTGCTTTTTGTTTTTCAGAGAAGACATTTCTGTCACTAACAAAGTGGATAGTGAGCAAAGGTGGTGGCCACGTTTCGGAGCAGCTCCTGGGTTTTGCAAATGGCTATGTATTCTTTGGCTGCTTGTCTTTTTTCCCCATTATGTTTCTGTTGCCTAAGATTCGGTAACACTTTAGAATAGGGAACACTTATTAGCTATTAACAACTACTTTTCCCTCAATAAACTCCTAATTTGCTGCTTATGAATAGTTAGTAAGGTAGTTGTTAAGTTTAGGTATTGGGTAGGATTAGGGATGTAGAATTCATGCCTTATTCATGCAGAATAAGGCATTAATATATGCTTAATTACTACTAATAAATGGCTAATATTCTATTAATATGCATGCTAATTAGCAACTAGTTAAGAGACCCTAAAATAAAGTGTTACCAAAGATACTTTGTGAGGATAATGCACAGCAAAACGTCCGACGGGAGAAATGGTGAAGTTCCAGCATCGGAAGACTGTATTTATACATGCAATGTTATTGTGTCTGTTTTAATTGAATGCCAGTAGTACCTATGTAGAGTAAAAATGAAATGAATTTTATATAAATATTATAAAATCTAATGAAATCTATTTTAAAATATATGAATTACAGTAGTATACTGATGAATTTACAGTTTGCAACTGTAGATCAAATACAGTTTGCTACTGTAAATCTTAATTACAGTAACTTACTGGCAACAGTGTTGCCACTAAGTTACTGTAAAAAACCCTTTGAAATATCTAACAGTGCTCTTTACAAAGTCGGTAAGTGTATGATGCCTAGTGCTTTAAAAATCTGTTCAGATATTAAAAGTCGTGTAGTATATTCCAGCCTTAACCCAAGAATCCCTATGTGTCTGCCTATCAAACAGAGAGAATGATAATGAAGGTGATGTCTGGAGCAACAGTAGATGTTCTCTTGCTCCCACTCAAACTCATCAGACTGAGATGAGAAGATATCTAAAGCAGACAAACCTCTGCATAAAAAGTCTTCATACTGTCCAGGTAACTTCTCTCTCACTGTTCTTTCACAGTTTGATGACCTCTCCATCACTTAAACAAACACAGACTGCATGCATGTGTTTGCATGTGTGGTGTAAATTAACCACGCACTGAAAAAGCTGCTATTTGCCAGTTTATTTAGGGTTTAGCGCTGTGGGGGGTGAGGCAGTGAAGGAAATAGAGATTGGGTGTGAGAAGAGGATCACTGTCCACCTTATCCTAAATGGTATTTGCATCTCTTTCACACCACATTGTAAGTATAAGCACCCCAACAGTACACACACATACCTTTTAATCTATTAACACTCATTACCAGCAATAGATTTTGATGAAGTCTCCTGCTTGATCAAAAGATTTTGATTGAATCTCCTGCTTCTGTGATGTTTTTCCTGAGAAAAATACCTCAGTTATGTTTTTTCATACAATGCATTAGAAACAGTAACTGGTGCGTTTTCAGTTGAGCTTGAACATTTATATAATTAAAAAAAAAAAAATATATATATATATATAAATATATATATATATATATATATAAATATATACGTTACAGCATGCAACAACTATTTTCTACTTTTTGTCTGTTTTATTTCTCCTCAAAACATTTTGGAGGAACATCTGAGAAGTCAAAATAAAGAATGACTCAGAACGGTATAATGACTTATTGAAGAGTATTAAATAGTCTTTGACTCATGAGGGCATGAAGCTCAGCATAAACATACTCAGAGTGACTCAGAATGTCTCTTCACAGTCTTGATACTAGCCTCTTAAAGAAATAATTCACCCAAAAATGAAAATTGTACTGTTAATTAACTCAAGAACTCGTTCAAAAGAATGATTAGTTTGCGAACCATACATCACTCTGCACCGTTTGCCTGATGCTATATATTACATGTAAAAATATTGTAAATAACGTTCAGTTTCTTGCACAGACCAATCACTTCACCTCAATATATCGTCAGGAGCCTCGGGTATTCATTTTACATATCTTGATAAAAAAAACGGGCAGCCGCTGATTTTAAGCATCACCAACGTCCACGGTTTTAGCTAAAAATCTTTACTGTTCTACTGAAAGAAAAAAGTCACCATCATCTTGGAGGGTGAGTATATTAACAGCAATTTTAAATTTTTGGGTGAACTGTCCCTTTATCCCTTGGGTCTGCTTTGAGAAGTTTCTTGCATGGCTGCCTGTGCACATCTCGTGGCCCTCTCTGCCCTGCAGGTGAGATAAGATTGGAATTTGCTTGTCCTCTAGGAGAGAAAGAACTATCATGAGCTGCCAACCCCCACCTTGGTCCCCATCTCCTGGCATGAGACTGCTGCAAACCCCAGGCACTCAGGGAGGATATTGCTGTACTGAATGGATGCTATGGCTGCGAACACAGATTGCTGATGTTTGAGTCGAATTCATTGGTGTGCTTTTTATTTATTTTTTTGAGAGCTGAGGTGCTTCATCATTTGTGATGCTAGGGGGTTTGGTGGATTCTATTACACACACACACAGAGATTAGTGCACACCAACATGTATGTGCATTACCATATTATGTACTGTATATACAAGCAGACATGTACATTTCCCAGCATGTAAGTGTGCTCATATCTGCGCTCACACACATATCTGAAGCAGAACACATACAGACGCCAGACACACACTCCCATACATGTTCATACACCTTGACCTGCACAGTGTATGGAGTCCCTCAAGTATGAAACGTTCAAAGCAGACCCCTAAGGTTCAAGTTACCAACAAACTCTCTGACCTGGTGAGTTCTGGCATCTTCAGAAGAACAAAAACCTAAAATATCCCAGATAATTACAATTTTATTTTGTATATAAACAAAATAAATGTATATATATATATATATATATATATATATATATTAATTACTGACTAAAGACATTTTTGTCTTCAAGTATCATTAAAATACACTTTGTCACATGATACTAGATTTCACCACTAGGCGGCCAGTACTGAAAGACAGAGGGGTGGGAATTGTGGCAAGGATTTCCATTCTGCTTTGAGTTAAAAGGCTTTGATATTTTAAAAATAGGAGAAAATCTGTTCTTTCACACTGCATTGGCTCCTCAAAAGGACATCTCTTTGTTAGATTGAGCGGTATCCGCCAGGAGCGTTTCTAGCCTTTCATCGGCACTGGTGCATAGCCCCCCCACCACCACCACTAAGTTTCCCAACATTTTGATACTTTTTTGATAATGTTATGGATTAATGGATATAAACTGTCTTCACAAGCTGCACCTGCAATAAAGAGCTGCTTCATTGTTGACAAAAGATAGAAGACATTTGCAAGTTTTGTTACCTACAGGGGATTAATTATCCACCTCATCCAGTGTTCATCCAGCGCTCTTTCATTAGTTTTATGACTTATATTCTGTTATGATGTGAGAAACAGCTGCAAATGTTTTGAAAAAAAGAGTAAACTGTCTAAATGAATTAATTTGAGTCAATGAATGAATAAAACTATTTCAGACCTTTTTGCAAACGACACATATTCATTCACAAATCTGACACATGACATGATTCCTAAATTATTATCAGACAAGGATTTATCAATAACAGTTTACTTGGACACAGCGGTCCAGCCGAATCAGAACGCAGATTTCGGTGCCTCATTTCGGTGCTATGCCTGAGTGATCGATTGAAATATTTGTCCTTTGTTTCTCCGAAACGAACGTAAGAAGCATCATCACCGGTGAAAAATAATTTCCCAACTGAGAAAATGCACGTGAACTCAAGTCCGAAATCTCTAATAATACAAGTCCAACAAATCTTTGTAGTAACGCGGGTGTGCTGTTTTCACATTCCGACTTAAAAGCACAATTCGGGAAATGAGAGCATCCGAGGAGCACGCGAATGCAGTAATTACACTTGCTCTGACGGCAGCAGGTAGCCTTCCATTAACTAGCTAAGCTAAACATGCTTAAATTAAAATGCCTAAAGCTAAAATTCTCTTGTATTCATATTTTTAAACCTGTTGTCCAACAAAAGAGAACATTATAACCTTTTTAGTCCACAACTTTTGTGATCTGATGTAGCTTCTTGTCACAGAATGAGGCAGAAAATATGTTCCATAGGCTACTAATACATCGATTGGCAATGGATTATAAATATATTTAATTATTATGAAAATACCAGAGATGGCTTGAATAGCACAGATAAACTATACCCTGTCGTAGTCGAGTGTTTATTGTATTTGTTTTATCATTAGAAACGTTTATATCTTCTGTTACAGGGATAGCAATACCTTTGTCCATATTGGGGATTTCCTGGAGCTTCATGAGTTCCGCTACTTCTGTGACTGGATATGTGGATTTTTTGTGCGAGGGTGCCCCTCTGGTGTCCAGTATGAATGAAAAAGACAATGTGCTTAGTGCTAATGGCCAATCCAATTATTAATTGCTAATTTTTTTATATTTTTTTTATGTTTTTGTTATCAATTCAGACACCGTTTAGGCACCGGTACCGTTTTAAAAGTATTGATTAGGCACTGGTATAAAAAAAACAAAAACAAACGATACCCAACCCTACTAGCGATGACCCTGTTGTCCATCATGTTTCTAAACTAATTTGCCTTATTATTAACTCTATCGTGAACAATGTCAGATTCACTAACTGTATCTTTGAAATTCATCACTGAGCAAAAGCCAAAGCAAGTAACTCTAGCCTCAATGATCAATCTATTTGTGTCACATTATAAAACAAATGTTTCAAATTTTGGAATTGGCCTAAATAATCAGTGCCACACACTGGCTCCTTGATAATCCACATCAGGCAAACATAGAGACATACTGGACTGGGGGGTGGTATGTATAAACTGGCATTTTTTTGAAGGACTTGAGGGGTTAAGAGATTGTGTTAACAACAGGCTGTGGTTAGATTCACTTATTGAATAGACCTGAGGGTCGTGCAGTCTTAGATCCGGGGGATGGGCGGCACTATATGTCTACATGCCTATCCTGATGGCTAGCAAACTCCTCCCTCTATGAATGACAGATGCCATCTTTCACCTTGTAAACTGAGAAACAGAAATTGGGCGGAACCTCAGGAGTAAAATGAAGGAGCTCCAGAAATGTTATTGAAAATCAAGACAATTCAACAGCCAATCATTGGGAACGGAAGTGCAAGCTACATTTACACTCCCCGTTGGGACTAGTGCACAACAATGCCCTTTGGGAAATGCAGGAACATGATGTGTTTTGTTGTAAGGTCACCACATGTGCTCTTCTGTCCCTGCTGTATCTGTACCTCTAGGACAGGTCCCTCCCTAAACATGTCCTCACCTGTCTGCCTCCTGCTACTGCCTACTCTGACAGCGGGACAATAAATCGGCCACAGAGTGATGCCACATCTTTGTATTTGCAACAATGTATCCAATCATGATATATTAATGCAAAGCATGTCAGATTGACCAGGAACACTCTCTGGTGTAGTGGCTAACAAGACAGCAAAATTGTGCTCAGTGAATAGGTTCATATGGAAATTTTTACAGATGAGAACAATTATTCCTTATTTCACATCAGGTTTGTGATGAGTAAAAACTGGCATTTAATTTGGCAATAATGTAATTCGCTTAAACCAGTAACATTTGTGCAACAAATTGTTGGTGTAGATTAGAAATCACTGCTAAGAAAAGATATTTAACATAACCACTGTGAGGTTAACCAGTATGCAATATTATGGGCATTAAAATGACTACATGTGTATTTATGAAATTAAAAACAACAACAACTGATAATAAATAGATAAGTAAAAAAATAAGCAAACACAACAACAACAAAAATAAAAACAGACAGATAGGCTGTTATATTGACAAGAGAAACTTTACAAATATTATTAAATTATATCTTACATAAAGTTGTTATTTTATATCCAACATTAAAAGAACATCCTACATATTTCCACATGCAGTTGGGACTATATGAGGAGCATATCTCTGCACTTGCACTCAATAAAGTAGAGGCAAACAAATATAACGGATTGCATCTTAACGATTGCACATGAATATCCCATGTTTCAAGTCACATTGAAGTCTCGCACTTGTCCTCAGCGATCTCAAGGAAACCAATACTTTCAGGTTATAAAGTAGGCTAACCTGTGTTTAACTAAAGCGTGTGTGATTGACCCAAAGCAATGGCAACAGTTCTTTAAGATATAACTAAAAGAAGTAACAAGCAATGAGTACTTACCGCAGACTCCGATTTGCGCACCTCTGTACTTATAGTGAGAAACACCATTAACACCGCGCCGAGACACTTTAAGTTCATACTGATTTTCAAAGAATCTGCCCTCTTAACATTGACAGTCGCAACTATGAACACTTATTGAACTTATCATATTCCTCCGTTAAGCTAACTGCAGAACCAGTACGTTTTTTTTAAGTTTCAGATTAATTCTTGTAAAGTCTCAAGGCTGTCCAGTGCTGGCAGCGCTCGCAATAAATGTACCGTCACTTTACTGAATCCCCTTAACCTGCTCACCGCACTACTTCATATCCCTCCGCCAAAACCATTCTAGATCCCCACAAACTTTAAGATTTAAAGTCATGGGAGGATGAGAAGTTACATTTATATATCTTTTGGGGCTTTTTGTTGAATAAACCATTAATATATATTATTTTACTAACTGTTTCTTTCTCTTGATTTTATAGGGGGATTTGTTATCCATGCGGAGGACGCATCACAGACAATATATATATATATATATATATATATATATATATATATATATATATATATAATGTTTTTTTGTATTCATTTTTTTCCGAGGCAATTATCAAACAGAAGGATGTAGCCTAAATGCTACCACAAAAAAGGCTATATTTAAAGTGCACTTTTTGCCCGATAAATTTGTTGCAGTTATATTTGCTGAAACAAATGGAGATAGACTTCATAGGAAGGTTACTTGTTCTCTTCTGCTATTTTAAAGTTAAAATTAGTCATTTTGCAGCCTATTACTGATTATATTGAGCTAGACATGCATTAATCTGTGAGTTACTTGAATCAACTCAGTTTATGTGTTTATGTAATTTTCATTGTTTTATTATGTCCAGTCCTGTGTGAGATATATGCTACATTAATGATATTTCAGCTTACATGAGTGGCACAGTGTTTACTGATTGAGTGGCACAGTGTTTACTGATAAGTTTGGATGTTATCGCTGTTTGTTTAGAGGCGCGGGTGATTGACGGCTGAAAACCCCGCCCTCTTCTCGGAGCACAGCGCACTTGCAGCGGAGCGTGATCGACTGCGGCGAGGAGAGCGTTTCAACACAGAACTGTCTTGTGAGTGAACTTCTCTTATTCTCAGAGGACACACAGAAGCAAAACTTCATAAATGACTTACTGCATGTGCAAAATTATATTTTAATCTCTCGTTTAGGCCCTAATTGTTTATATTTATCCTTATCTCACTTCTTGCCCTTCGAAGTGGACGACCCGCTCGCGCACCGGATTCTCAAATGAATAGGTTTGAAGCCATTAACAGAGGCTTACCGTGAAGACGCCGAGGATACATTACCTGCGTTTTCCTCAAAGCTTTGCAAAATGAAGCTCTGGTAAGTACATTTATATTTAGAGATGTCATTTTATTACGCTTGGTTACAAATCAAGACACTTGGATGTTAAATAGTGGACTGTCAGTTTTAGTCACCGAGTTAAATAAAGTGTTTTATTTCTTTAGAGCACGTATGATGGTTTGTTTATCTCCCTTCACAGGAGTTTTGTGTTACCAGTTGTCTTGTATACATTGTCTGCTCAAGGGGTAAGTCTTCTATCATTAATAATGTAAAAAAGTCGTGACGTATTGTCAAGTATGGTGACCCATACTCGAAATTGGTGCTCTGCGTTTAACCCATCCAAGTGCACACACACTTGGATGGAATAAAACAGTACTTCCCCTTGTGGATTTTATCGCAAGTATAGGTTGGATCATTTGTTATTTAACTGAAACTCCAAGTTGTTCTTAGTAATATACATTTGGCTCATCACGTTTGGGTTAACTTTTGCAAACACATTTGAATGTTTTTAAAAGACACAATCACTTCACAAATTACAACCTGTGAAGTTTGGTGTAAACTGTTTGTGTGCCTTTTAAATGGTGTGTTACTGTTAAAAATCATTAGTTTTTCAGTGTATTTTCTTGTTTGATGATTTGTGAAGTTTCTCAGTCCTCTCATGACCAAACTGACAAAACACTCCTCCTCCTAATTAATATGCAAAGTACCCTGTTTCTCTGCCACACCCATTTACCCTATTACTACCATACTGGCACTGTGTTCTAATAAGTGTTTCATTCATGGATGTTTAAATATATGCTCATGTTTTACTCTTCCTCTGTTTTATTTTTTCACAAGAATTTGCCTGCACATTTAGTATGCATAAATTACTGACAATTTATCATCTTTGGCTCATGTTAAAGTGATTATAGCAGTATACCTTTTGAAATCTTAATTTATTTTTATTTTTTAGCTACAGACAAATCTTTAAAGATTAGTAGAGACATTAAATTGTGCTAATTGGTGGTCAATATTTGGAGGTAATAAGGTGCATGTTTAATTTTCACAAAAGGTTAGTGTGAATCCTTATAGAGGTGAATTATGAAAAGTTGTCTCTTGAGGCTTTATTTGAAAGTAAGTTGTGATTTGACTGTTCTGGATGCCTGTAGAGTAGGCATTAAGGAGTAGCCTGGATGTGGGAAATAGAAACAGAGTCTTGTATTTAATTCTATCAGTTAATGGGAGGAATTGTAGAGAGGACGACGTTAGAGAATATATAGAGGTTAAACATTTATTGAGTGGCATTTTTGATGGGCTCAAACTGACGTGAGAGTAATGCAGGTGGGATGGTGAGTAGTTGCAGTGTAGTCTAGTCATGAAATAATTAGAGCCTGCTGTAACAAGCAGCTTAGCAGAGTAGTAATTAATGGAGGGCTGGATTTTCCTCAAGTTCCTTGTGTAGCATGAAGCAGGAAGACAGTTTTGCTTCAATATGGTCCACAATGTGTGTCAGCTAGGAGTCAATTAGGATGTTGTGTATAAAAATGGAGAAAAATTGCTATTGGGAGGTCTTGACTCATTTGCACCTATCACCTCACTTTAAATGCAGATCTGTTTGAAATGTCAACTACAGAATGTGTGCATTTAGATGCTTGTTTATTTTTAATAAAATAATTGAATAATCTTTATTTACATTGCTTATAGATTTATTGTCCATAGAAGAGCACTTCCCAAAATGCCAGTACTTGTAGAAATCATTTGAATTTTAAAGGATTAGTTCACTTTTAAAAAAAACTTTTGCTGATAATTTACTCACCCCCATGTCATCCAAGATGTCCATGTCTTTCTTTCTTCAGTCGAAAATAAATTAAAGTTTTTGATGAAAACATTTCTCCATAAAATGGACTTCATTGGGACCCAAACGGTTCAAGGTCCAAATGACAGTTTCAGTGTAGCTTCAAAGGGCTTTAAACGATACCAGACGATGAATAAGGGTCTTATCTAGCGAAGCTTTATAAGCACAAATGCTCGTCTCTTGCTCTGTTCTGTGATGCGCGTTCGTGACGTCACGTAATACGCAATTACGTGGAAAAGGTCACGGTTGAGGTAGGCGGAAGTACCGAGTCAGTAGGCTTTTTAATATTAAAACACCCAGGATACGCACACGAAATGGGCATTTTAAACGATAAACTGACACAAAGACATTTGAATATGTGTATATGGTCCTCCTTCCGCACATTTGTAAACACTGACTCGGTACTTCCGCCTAAGTCAACCGTGACCTTTTCAACGTCATTGTGTATTACGTGATGTCATGAACGCGCATCACAGAACAGAGCAAGGCGAGCATTTGTGCTTATAAAACTTAAACTTTTTTATTTATTTTTTAAATGACCGATCGTTTCGCTAGATAAGACCCTTATTCATCGTCTGGTATCGTTTAAAGCCCTTTGAAGCTGCACTGAAACTGTCATTTGGACCTTGAACCGTTTGGGTCCCAATGAAGTCCATTTTATGGAGAAATGTTTTCATCAAAAACCTTAATTTATTTTCGACTGAAGAAAGAAAGACATGGACATCTTGGATGACATGGGGGTGAGTAAATTATCAGCAAAAGTTTTTTTAAAAGTGAACTAATCCTTTAATTCAGTAAATTCTACTACCTCTAAATCCATTTTAGGTTCCAGTTCAACTTCCTGTGTGGGGTGGCCAATTCAATCTCACACTCAAGAACCGATAAGGAGCCAATTCTTAATTCTGAATTAATTTGCACATCCCTGGTATGTAGTCACAAAATCAGAGATAGAATCCAATCACATGGTCAGGAGCTGCATTTGAAGTGCTTGTTAATACCAAGTGTAATCTCTGTGAATGCAGAGGCATTTGGTGTAAATGAAGTGCAGTTGATTGTTGTCAGTATATGAGAAACTGAAAATTTAGATGACACAATTGAGTTTTTTGGTGTGGCCAAGCAGTGATCCCTGTGGGACACCAATGTTGTTGATGGGGACTTAAGAGAGTGGGCCTTACCACTTTGCATGACCTATTTTCCAATATCAGAGTAGATCTTTGGGGCTGTTTACACCTGGCCACTTAATGCATTTTTTCTGCCTGAAAAGACCAGGTGTAAATGCCCTCCGAACGGATATAAATCCGATTGCTCAAACCACTTCAGGAGGTGGTCTGGGCCGCATTCCAGACAAAACTGGACAAGTGTAAATGCATCTGGTTGTTGAAATTACATATGCTAATTTTACTCCTCCCAAAATATTAAAATAATAAACATGTGAGAATGTTTTATAGGCTATATGGCATGTTGTATTCAGATATGACAGCGCTAATGCAACAAGCATCACCGAGGATGAGTAGCTGAGTATCTGTTCTAGAGATACACCGATTGCAATTTTCTTGGCCGATTCTGATTTTTTGGAAGTGTGACCTGTCGATACCGATTTTTGCCGATTCCGATTTTCTTTCTAAGAACTATAATTGAGAGCATATACAAACACAAATCTAAGCATATTTCAATGCAAAATTTATTTACATAATAAAATAAATTATTAAACATTACAATTCCCACAATCTGGACTAAGTTACATATTTTCTCTCACTTAAACAACTCTCAAAATAAAGTGCTCTGTGACTGGAAAGAGGAAGAAATATTTAACTTAAAATGAGTTGATGTATGTAACAAAACAGATGTTATTTCCCACTATGTTTATAAATGGTCATTTTTTTCATCTTTCACATCAAATTCTTACTTTGTTTCAATTAATTCAGTTTGCATAATAAGAAACTGTAGAGTTGTTACCATTCAAATGAAATTAGTATTAACAAACTATCTTTCCACTGCTGAGGAAACAGAAGCTGCATCTGAAGCGGCATTAGATGCATTTACACAGACAGTTTGATGAAGCTGAGGTGCCATAAATGCATTTACACTGCAAAATTTCAAATGCATAAATAATTTTACTAGATTAATGTTTTACATATTTTTTAAACATAAAAATAAATGTTGAAAAAAATGCAATGATACTTTTAAATATGACTAAACCACCAGGAGGTGGCGGGAAGTGTCTGTTTTAATGAGTGAGACATTTATTTATTCATTCATTCAACCGATTCATTAAAACGGCTTTCATTCAGAAACGAGGCAAGTGACTGTCCTTATGAATGGGCCACTGAATCATTGACTCACTCGATTCGTTCAAAAACGTGGATTCATTCAGTAACGAAACACTGATGCGTGTTGCTCGGAGACACTCAACAGTTCTGCTGTGGCTTTGATCGGAACTATTTTCGTCTGCGAAATTCCAAAAACAGTCAATATTTTGTCTAAAAGTCACTTAATTTTAACTTCCTGTTTATTAAAATACTATTGTATAAAATCAGTGTCACGTTGCAATCGTGTTGATATTGATATTCGGGGAAACATCATGGCCGTATAATGTTGCTTATCTAAATAATATTTTGTAAATATCTTTTTTTTTTTACCGCAGTATGTATCTATAAATTTCTGTGAGTTACTTTGTGTGTGCTGTCTCTCTCACACACTCACTCAGGCTATGCAAGCCTCATCTGGCATGACATAAATACATTATCAGTCGCCGTTTACACTGAATGCAATTAAAATTAGAATCATTCTCACGTGAAACGACTTGTTTACACCATGCAAAGGTCCCAAGATTTGATTAGTTGGTTTACACGCGACTGTGAGTGTGCGCGTGGCTGTGACGTCATTGCCTGCGCTGCTGGGCATAAAAGGATCAGCTCGGAATCACAAGACGTGAGACTGACCGGCCGGCAGTGTTGCCAATTTATACTTTGTAGCTAGATTTAGCGACTTCCCCGCCCCTTTTGAGACTTTTTTTTCAAAAGTTTAGGGACAAATATAGCAACTTCTTGGACAAACCTTTATGATGTCATCTAGTGACATTATCAGTTTTAGCTACATTCAATTGAAAGCAATTGGCAACACTGCCGGCCGGTCACCGATGCAAAAAATCGTCCGATTCCAATCACTGGCCGGTCAATCGGTGCATCTCTAATCTCTTCAGCAAGCCAACACGCAAACTGCCACGAATGAAACTGAAAGTATGTTGCAGACGCTCAACACACAATCATCTTGATTAGAGGGATAGTTCACCCAAAAATGAAAATTCTGTCATCATTTACTCACCATCGACTTCCATAGTAGGAAAAAAAATACTATGGAAGTCAATGGTGCCCCAAAACAACCTGGTTACAAACTTTCTTCAAAATATCTTCCTTTGTGTTCAGCAGAACAAAGACATTCAACAGGTTTGGAACTACTTGAGGGTGAGTAAATGATGACAGAATTTTCATTTTTGGGTGAACTATCCCTTTAAAAGTAGTGAGACTAACCTATCTTTCCAGTGCTGATGCCGCGCTGTCTCCTGTTATGGTCTCTGATATTGAAATTAACTGATAATGAATAAAATGCAGCGCATATCTATTGCTCTCATTGACGTGAACTCCATTAAATTTGCATATAGCGCGGGAATTAGATCCGTTTTGCGAAGACACGTTTATGTGGCCAAGTGTAAATGGAAACGTTTGAACAAATCAGATAAGATATCCGATCAGAGAAAACGCATGAAGTGACCAGGTGTAAACAGACCCTTAGACCAAGAAATGAGTTCAGATCTGAAAATAATTTTCATCATGCACCCATGTTTAATAGATGTTTGGGAAGTAAAAGTCAGCAAAGTGAACGTTTTCTGGACAGTGACTCGGTTTTCTTTAAACAACTCCTAATGTAGACATCACTTCAACTCAAACTTTTTGGACGTAGATGGACATTGTAGAGGGTCAGACATTTGTAGAGACCTACAACATCATTCAGATAAGGTCAGCAAGAATGAGGAGAAAAGTTCTTAAGAGCTTTTGATGGGGTCAAGACAGAGGCCAGGGTCTTAGGTGAATGGTTTTACCATTCCTTTTTTTTCCTACGAGCAAGAACAATCAAGCTTTATTGGAGTGCGCTGATATTTAACAGCAATTTTAAGCTTCTACATGGATTTTAAAGGGTTAATTGACCCAAATTCTTTAACTGAATTATGATGAGCAGGGAAATACAAGGAGCCATTAGTGAACTAGTGAAATAAAAGTAGGAGTATGTCTCAAGACTATAGAGAAGACTTTAGAAAATAAAACGTATGTGTTGCTGTCAAACCATATAAAAAAACACAGTTTATTTGCTTTTAGTGTAATCTCTCAGTTTTAAGAATCTGTGATGATTAAGCAAATCTTTTGTTGATACATTTTATTGTTTGATCTTTTTAAGAATAGTAATATAATAGGGTAATTTACAAATATCTCAAGCCAATTGCCATTAAAAATTTGTCAAGAGGCAAGAAGAAACTGGTATCTAGTTGGAAGCACCAGATTAAAGATTTCATTGGACCCTTTTAAAATAAAGTCTCACTCTTTGTGTTGCACACCAGGAAAGATGTTTTTTGAAAAATCTAGAGTTTGTGTATTTGATAATGCTACAATATAAATATGATATCATAAACTGAGTAGCAGTTTAAATATTTATATAAGGACATACGGAACGCACTCCATATCTTTTATTTTGATAAATATGCACAGATAAGCACTCCTGGCAGTTCTTATCTGCAGACACGCAAAAGCATTGTTCTTGCAATGATTGTGTATTATATTCACTTTTCTTGATTAATACAAATAATCTAAATCATTTTGGCAAAACAGCCAATTATAGCTCATAGCCTTTCTAAAACAGACTGATAGGGTTCGTGATAGTATACTGTCCTACTTATTACTGGAAGAGCCTTTTTGATGTGTTCTATAGCACAGCATGAAAGAAACCACAGCGGAAATATTTGGATGAGAACTATCTCTCCTACACACCATATCAGTGGAGACAGAGAATGAGAGAGAAAAAGACATATAAAGTGGTTTATGCGATCTAGAAAAACAACATGAATGCTTGTTAAAATATACTTTTGCCATGGGGTTTTGTGCTTGAGCACTGTGCAGATAGTTACATAGATAATTTCTCAGTATTTTAACTAAGCCGAAGGCAATGGATTCCAATAACTTGGTGCACATAGAGTAAGGGATCATTTCCTTTTAAAATTCCCTAAAGCTAGGAATAAAAAATGGGCTTGTTTAGAATATTTAATGTAAAAGATCTGTTTTATTGTCACATAAAATAACTGCTTACTTTAGGTATAACGGATTAATGTTAGGTTAGTGTTAAGGAGAGGGAGGTGGATTGTAATGAAAAAAGACACAAAAACATGCAAGTTCTCCTCTGGCCAAACGAACCAGCAGTTCAATTCCAACTGCAGCAAAGTCAGATTGTAAGGGCTCAACTGGTTCCAGTGGTCTTTCCCGATGGCTGTCTAAGTGGCGGGGTCCTCACTGGGGATCTGTCTCTGGCGCTCATCTCGGTGTCCTGGTCTCCGCTGGCGTTCAGGGCTGTAGAGGTCGTCTCTGGGTGCTGATCCACCATCTGATCTGGATACGAACTGGATCTGGTGACTGCAGTGACCATCTGGGCTGGATACGGACCGGATCGGGTGGCTATGGTGACTGGGGATATGTCCCTGGGGCTCATCCAGGTGTCCGGCCTCCGCCGACGATCAGGGCCACATACATCATCTCCCTGCGCCGATCCACCATCTGATCCAGACACGGACTGAGAAACAGAATAGAAACAGACAAATATTAGCGTAGATGCCATTCTTCTTATGATGTAACGAGTACATCATGTGTTATGGAGAGTGTTCCCGGTTCCGGTTGATCAAATTAATGCAGCCTAACTATCCTTTAACGGATTTGTATAAAATAAGTGTATTATTGTGTTATGTGTAAGCCAGGTTAAAGAAATGTGTCTTTAATCTAGATTTAAACTGACAGAGTGTGTCTGCCTCCCGAACAGTATTAGGTAGCTTGTTCCAGAGTTTAGGTGCTAAATAGGAAAAGGATGTGCCGCCCGCAGTCGATTTTGATATTCTAGGTATTATCAAATGGCCAGAGTTTTGAGAACGCAGCAGACGTGGAGGACTATAATGTGATAAGAGCTCGCTCAAGTACTGAGGAGATAAGCCATTCAGGGCTTTATAAATAATTAACAAGATTTTAAAATCTATACGATATTTGATGGGGAGCTAATGCAGTGTTGACAGAACCGGGCTAATATGGTCATACTTCCTGGTTCTAGTAAGGACTCTAGCTGCTGCATTTTGGACCAACTGTAATTTGTTGATCAAGTGTGCAGAATAACCACCCAATAAAGCATTACAATAGTCTAACCTTGAGGTCATAAATGCATGAATTAGTATTTCTGCATTTGACGTTGAGTGGTTGCAATTTAGGTATGTTTTTGAGATGGAAAAACGCAGTTTTACAGATGCTAGAAACATGGCTTTCAAATGAAAGATTGCTATCAAACAGCACACCTAGGTTCCTAACTGATGAAGAAGAATTGACAGAGCAGCCGTTAAGTGTTAGATAGTGTTCTAGGTTATTACATGTGGGGTTTTTAGGTCTGATAATTAACTCCTCTGTTTTTTCAGAATTTAGCAGTAAGAAGTTACTCGTCATCCATTTTTTTATATCAACTATGCATTCCGTTAGTTTCTCAATTTGGTGTGTTTCACTGGGCTACTAAGAAATATAGAGCTGAGTATCATCAGCATAACAGTGAAAACTAACACCATGTCTCCTGATAATATCTCCCAAGGGTAACATGTAAAGCGTGAAAAGTAACGGCCCTAGTACTGAGCCTTGAGGTACTCCGTACTGCACTTGTGAACGATATGATACCTCTTCATTCACTGCTACGAACTGATGGCGTTCAGATAAGTACGATTTCAACCATGCTAATGCACTTCCACTAATGCCAAAAAAGTGTTAAAAGTCTATTTAAAAGAATGATGTGGTCGATAGTGTCGAACGCAGTGCTAAGATGTGTAAGTCCCCCACACATGATTGTAAAAGTGCTTTGGGTGTACAGCAATACACAATAAAGCGCTATATAAATGCATCATTCATTCATTCATTCAAGATCCAGTAGAAATAATAAAGAGATACAACCACGATCAGATGATAGAAGCAGGTCATTTGTAACTCTAATGAGAGCAGTCTCAGCACTATGATACGGTCAAAATCCTGAATGGAATTCCTCACAAATACTATTTTTCTCTAAGAAGGAATATAATTGCGAGGATACTACCTTTTCTAGTATCTTTGACAGAAAAGGGAGATTTGAGATCGGTCTGTAATTAACTAAATCTTTGGGGTCAAGTTGTGGTTTTTTCATGAGAGGCTTAATAACAGCCAATTTGAAGGTTTTGGGGACATATCCTAATGACAGTGATGAATTAATAATAGCCAAAAGAGGATCTATGACTTCTGGAAGCAGCTCTTTTAGTACTTTAGATGGAATAGGGTCTAACATCTTGGTTTAGATGATTTAACAAAATTATACAATTATTCCTCTCCTATAGTAGAGAATGAGTTAAATTGTTCCTCAGGGGATCTTTAGTGCACTATCTGATGTGATATTGTAGCTGACGGCTGCATGGTTACAATTTTATCTCTGATAGAATCGATCTTGGAAGTAAAGTAGTTCATAAAGTCATTACTGCTGTGCTTTTGGGAAATGCCAACACCTGTTGATGCTTTATTTTTCGTTAATTTAGTGACTGTATTGAATAAATACCGGGGGTTATGTTTGTTTTCTTCTAGAAGAGACGAAAAGTAATCAGATCTAGCAGTTTTTAATGCTTTTCTGTAGGATAGGGTATTTTCCCGCCAGGCTATACGAAATACCTCTAGTTTTGTTTTCCTCCATCTGCGCTTTTTCCCATCATAAGTTATTTCTTAACTTATGCTCTCTTTAAGGTGCGAGTGTGAGTCGGACTGTTTTCTTTGATCTTCCTTAAGCGTAAAGGAGCAACTTTATCTAAAGTGTTAGAAAAGAGAGAGTCCATAGTTTCTGTTACATCAAGTTTTTCTGCGCTGTTGGATATGCTGAGGAATTGAGATAAATCAGGAAGATTACTTACAAAGCAGTCTTTTGTGGTAGAGGTGATGGTTCTACCATACTTGTAACAAGGTGTAGAATTTACAGTTTTAGCTATATGGAGTTTACACAAGACTAGATAATGATCTGAGATATCATCGCTTTGCTGCAGAATTTCAACACCACTAACATCAATTCCATGTGACAGTATTAAATCTAGAGTATGATTTCGACAATGAGTAGGTCCAGAAATGTGTTGTCTAACACCAACAGAGTTCAGAATGTCTATGAATGCTGATCCTAATGCAACTTTTTCATTATCGACATGGATATTAAAATCGCCAACAATTAAGACTTTATCTGCAGCCAGTACTAACTCATTAACTTACTAAATCAACAAATTCTTTATTAAAGTCTGTGTGGTGTCCTGGTGGCCTGTATACAGTAGCCAGTACAAACATCACAGGGGATTTATCACTAACACGTGTTTCTCTAGATAATGTTATATGCAGCACCATAATTTCAAACGAGTTATACTTAAAGCCTGCCCTCCGAGAAATACTGAGAATATTGCTATAAATTGTAGCAACACCTCCCCCTTTACCTTTTGGACGTGGCTCATTTTTATAGCAGTAATCTTGGGGGGTGGACTCATTTAAAGTAATGCATTCATCTGGTTTTAGCCATGTTTCTGTCAAACAGAGCAAATCTAGATTATTATCATTGATCAAATCATTTACAAAAAGTGCTTTTGTAGAAAGGGACCTGATATTCAGTAAGCCAAGCTTTATCAATTGTTTCTCTGTATTGTAAACATTTTTTATTTGTTGAACATCAATTAAATTGTTACTTTTAATTTGGTTTGGACGTTTTCTATATTTTCTAGTTCGGGGAACAGACACAGTCTCTATAGTGTGATATCTGGGTGAAGGAGTCTCTATGTGCTGAGATTTAACTGACTTCTGTGACGTGAGGCGGCTAGCAGACGGTCCGTTTAGCCAGTCTGTCTGCTTCCTGACCTGGGCCCCAGTTAGTCAAGTATGAACTCTAAGACTATGTGCCATATTTCTAGAGAGAAATATGGCACATAGTCTTAGAGTTGACTAATCTTTATTATCATTAATTTCTCACAGTTTCACAAGGAACCGTTGTGCTTCTTGTGTGAATATTGTCTTAGTGTTATCACAGAGGACACCCCATGCTTCCTCCCCCGTGAGAAATTCCTGGGCTGCCTAGTACAACGTGTTGAGAGATTTTCTGCACTTTTCTTGCTGCAGGTGTAGCTTTCTAGACCATTCCTCCAGGTCAGATTGAGACACTTTGTGATTGCTTTGTGATTTGTTAGTGCTTCTCCCCATTTGAATCGTCCCTGGGGCACAAATTCTCATGTTCCCTCCATCCATTTAAAAGCTGTAACACCAGTATGTAATGTTTATGGCCCTCTATTTGATAGTAGGATAAGTGGACTGAGATAGATGAGTTGTCAACGCTACACAATTGAGGGCATGATGGAGAAGATTGCTGTTTCTGTGTTTGTCGTATGTTAAACATCATGTTAATGATCTAAATTACGTTTAGTAAGAAATTAAATTTAGTGACAACATAGCGAGCAGTCAGATATTTTATTATGGCTATTAGCCTGCGACAGTTCCCATGGAATGACCTAAAGTGAGGTACACACACACACAATGCTAATGTTATTTACTTGTTTTCTTAATTTCTAAAACAGTAGTGTAAAAAGATCTCCATTTTTGCACATTGTATTGTATTCTTTCTTTCCTTTCTGGCATCTCACCAGTTTCCTTCCTGATAAGTCTATAAGCATTCATGTTTATTCTAGTCCTAAATGTATCCATATCAACCTTCTTTTCTTGATGATAAATGGAAAGATTTGAGCAGGGTTTTCGTAGTTTGCTTGCCAGGTGGCTTCATTTATTGTTCCCTACATGTTTCTCTCTTTGCCTCATCAGATTTGGTTTAGTTACTGATTAGTTAATCTTATTGTCACTGAGAGCTTTACTCCTTACATGGCCTGCTTTTATTGTACAGAGTCTTGTGGTTGTACATAAGAGGGATCCTTTAGATCTGCACATTTTCGCAGTGCCAACAAGCAGACAGTTTTACTGCTTTTTCATCTTTCATGATGATGGATAGCATCTGTATGTAGACCTGTGTATGTTTGTGGGACCACGTGTGTGGCCCGGCTTTTACTGCTTTACTCGGTCACATCTCCAGCCAGCCTCTTCTATAATGTCCTGCTGTTACAATCAATACAACATGAGTATAAATCACAGCATGCTACTCTGACATGTTTGGCTGCTAAGGATAATTTAATTTCATACAAGCTGTAAAGGCCTGCTGAGTGTCTCTTTCCCTCACCGTTTCCCATAGCTCTACATGGCCTTTTTTTCCCATCATAAGTTATTTCTTAACTTATGGTCTCTTTTTATGTTTATATATTCTGCCCTGATCTCCCTCTTTCTGTTGTAATTTCCTTCTTTTCGTTGAACCTTTTAAATCATGCAGCAAGTAGCTCTTCAAAAGTGTCAGTAATAAATTCGAGAGATTTGGGAGATTAAAGTCTCGGAGGCGATGACAGGACTAAAGGCATGCCAGTGCCATTTTTGTCTTTGTCTTGCCATCAACTCTACACGTATGATAGAGCTCACCAAGATCCATGTTCACTCATGTTCAAAACAAACAAAGGGTCAAAGGTTACACTACGGAACAGATTGAGAGTGTGTGGAGAGAGCATCTTAACATTCTTTCCTTCACTCACCGGTTTCTGAAACATTGTAAAAGAAAAAAAAGAAATAGAAAGGCAAGGACATAGGAATAATTAACAGAAAATTGCTACTTTAGTGCATTGTTGTGCATTTGTTACAGCATTCTGGGTAACTGCTAGGGCATTGCAATGTGGTATATTACTGACAAACCAAAAAAATCTGAGAAATCATAAGTCTGATTCTCTTCAAGTTAAATAATTTGAGACCTCATTCATGTTCCTTGCATAGATGGTGCAGGAGATGTTTTGTGGGTGTGGATATTTGTTTAAACCTCTACCCCAAAGTAAGAGCAGTATTAGGCTCAGGATACATGAGGCAACTTTTTGAGCAATTTTTATCTGGATACTTTAGTTTGGTCATGGGCCCTGTGTCTCACCTGGTTGCCGTTGACCGCAACATTTCCCAAAGTTGCCCCATGTATCATCAGCCTTAGTGATTTTTGCTTTCTTTTCAAGAAAGAAATGAATGAGATCAGAGAAGAAGCATTTATAATGATGAGCAAATGCAGTTCTCACACCGAGAGCATGGAAATATAGACAGATGAAAGATTGATGTAAGAAAATACAAATTGCTCTCAGGGTTTAAGAGTTTTTTCTGCTTAAAGAGGGTCCCCTTTTATCAAAACTTATAGGTAGGTTTATGTTTATGTTGTTTTAGTTCATTATACACACCTTGTCTTACACCATCTACATGTCACTGTAGCCTTGAACTGGATTTACTCTTTGCTTTGAAATGGATTTTTGCTTTTCTCTCTGTTTTTCTTTCATTTGTTGATGGCTGGCTTGCTTTCACTCATTCTTTCAATTCCTTCATGTACCCCACCCTTCTCTGTCATCCGTATAACCTTCAGAGTGAATTGGCACCCTCAGGGCAAAACCCCCTATCACACTTTGATTCATCTATATGTTTACCGTTGTTGTGAAAGAGTCTAATATAGACATAAAAAGAAGCATGCTAATATTTCGTACTGGCAATAAGTATTCATTAAGCAAGTAAATACCACAATTACCCCGCATCTGTCTAATTAATGCATCCTGCAGTTACTCTGCGTTGTGCTGTAAGAAAACCTGTTATTGGAATAGCTCTGTTTATTCATGTGTGTTTGGCCTCCCCTCCCTCTCTATGGGACTACATCATCCTTTCTTCCCTCTGTTGTTTTTTCCCCCACATATCTATTGTACAGGATCTCCTTAATCCTCCTTCATTCTTTACCTATGATGTGTCCACCTGTGAATTATATACAACCCGAATTCCGGAAATGAAAACTAAAAGACTTTCAAATCACATGAGCCAATATTTTATTCACAATAGAACATAGAGAACATAACAAATGTTTAAACAGAGACATTTTACACTATTATCCACTAAATGAGCTCATTTCAAATTTGATGCTACAGGTCTCATAAAAGTTGGCACAAGGGCAACAAAGGACTGAAAAAGCAATACATTTTGAAAATATTCAGCTGAGAGAACATCTAGCAACTAATTAAGTTAATTGGCATCAGGTCTGTAACATGATTAGTTATAAAAGGGATGTCTTAAACAGGCTGAGTCTCTCAGAAGTAGAGCTGGGCAGAGGCTCTCCAATCTGTGAAAGAGTTCGTGGAAAGATTGTGGAATACTTTAAAAACAACGTTCCTCAACGTCAAATTGCAAAGGCTTTGCAAAATCTTATCATAGATGCCCGTGGATACACTGCATCACTTATCGGCATGATTCTGTCATTGACATTACTAAATGGGCCCAGCAGTACTTCCAGAAACTACTGTCGGTAAACACAATCCGCCGTGCCATCTGCAGATGCCAACTAAAGCTCTATCATGCAAAAAGGAAGCCATATGTGAACATGGTCCAAAAGCGTTGTCGTGTCCTGTGGGCCAAGGCTCATTTAAAATGGACTGTTTCAAAGTGGAAAAGTGTTCTATGGTCAGACGAGTCCAAATTTGAAATTTTTGTTGGAAGTCATGGACGCCGTGTCCTCCGGGCTGAAGAGGAGCGAGACCTTCCAGTGTGTTATCAGCGTTCAGTTCAAAAGCCAGCATCTCTGATGGTATTGGGGTGCATAAGTGCATACGGTATGGGCAGCTTGCATGTTTTGGAAGGCACTATGAATGCTGAAAGGTATATAAAGGCTTTAGAGCAACATATGCCCTCCAGACGACATCTATTTCAGGAAAGGCATTGTGTATTTCAGCAGGACAATGCAGAACCACATACTGCAGCTATTACAACAGCATGGCTTCATAGTAGAAGAGTCCGGGCGCTGAATGGGTGCCTGCAGTCCAGATCTTTCACCTATAGAGGACATTTGGCACATCTTTAAATGAAAAATACATCAAAGACGACCACAAACTCTACAGCAGCTGGAAACCTATATCAGGCAAGAATGGGACCAAATTCCAACACCAAAACTCCAGAAACTCATTCTAAAAAAAAGTTTCACTGTTGTTTGACTAATATGAATGGCAGACATGATGAATATTGGACAGCTTCCCCTGTAAGACCAAAGTTCGGATCCAGTATAGCCTACTGTTACATATGCTTTTTCTTTTTCAGCTGTTTACTCTGTCTTAAGACCTAAATCACTGTGTTTATGAGGATACTTGCAAAGATGGGGATTCTGACATATAAGTGTGTTTATGTGCTTGCCCATACAAGCGCCAATGTTTTTTTGTTTTTTTTCGGCTTGTTTGTTTTTTTAGTTTTTAGCTATTTATTGTATGTCTGGAAAAAAATTGTCAGAATGACAATATATTCACTTATGTCATGCCAAACCTGTATGACGCACTTTCTTCCATGGAAGATGAAACAAGATATTTTTGAAGAGGTCCAAATAACATTGACTTGGGATCAAATATTTAGTTTCACAGAAGAAAGCAAGTCATACATGTTTAGAGCAACATACTCAGGATCATATTCGTTACCCTGACCATAAATAATAGTATTCTATTTTCAGGAAAATAATTCTGCCAGTTGTACTGGGTCAAAAATGCATTGTTGAGAGGAAAAAACAAAGATAAGTCACGTTGGTGTAAAACTCACATTTTATTATTATTCAGAAGTAATGTAAAATACCAGTAAATAAAAAGAACAATCATAACCCTATAAACTGTCGCCATGTGGGAAATGTGATATGCAAATAAACTTGTTCACATGTGTGCTTGAAGTGCATGTAGGTCGCTTTGGAATATAAGCCGCAGCATGTTTCAGATGATGAAAAAACGTGATTCATATTCCAGGATATACAGTACTGCTTATTCTTAACTTAACAAACACTTCTAAAGCTCAAACATCAGTGTGTGAATCTGTAATATTATAGTATAATCTACTATAGCATAGTTTAGCTCAGCACGGTCAAGTACTATCATGCATAAAGCATCGAAAGTATGTGTGTCACATTATTGTTAAATTAGAGATCCTTTTAGGGGTAATGTATACGGCTACAATCATTTGGAGTTACAGTGCTCTACATTGCTTGCAGATGTTAAGATGGAATGAAAAATGCTATACGTCAGGCCCCCTCTAGACCTAAGGCCCTGGAGCTAGACATTCCCATGATGGCATTCCCAAATCCATGATCGGGGCAGGCCTCAGCTTAGTCTCCAACCGTTGGCTAAGCAGCTGAACCCCCTCACCTGCACAACCCACCACAGCGAAGTACTACACACACACACACACACACACACACACACACACACCCACCCACCCACCACCTATGATCCTCTGTATTATTACCCTCAGCTCTGATGCTTTCTTCTTTCTCCTTCTCAAACATTTACCCTCCTGCTTAATCCAAGAATATCATATGAAGAGTTTGGTTCCAAAACGCTATAAATCCATTTTGATTAATTTGAGTAAAAATGTGTTTTCTTTACTAAGAAAGTGGCAAGATGAAAACCACTATTTTCTGTTTCAAACTTTCACATAGCATAGTTAGGTTATAATAACATAAATTAAAATCCAGATTTTGATTTTCAAACATTTATTATTAAAACTCATCTTTTTTCCCCAAAAATGCACTAAATCCATTGAATCAATATAAAAGTTTTTTTTTTTTTTTTTTTCATATTGAAAATACTGAAAATGCACAACAAAGTAAGTTGATCCACATATGACAGCCTCTGAACTTGGTCAATACTAATCTTCTATACAGGCACTGGACTAAAAATACATTCAATCAGTCTTTGCCATGTTGTATTCATTTAGTTGACTAGTGCTATATGCTGTAGGCTATATAACAAAATCATTAATGGCATTAATAAAAACACTTACACTGACAAGCTACGTGATATCGCATTCATAATCGAATGCGATTCATCTGCGATATTGCTCCATCTGAAAGCACGTGATGGAGATCACAGAACCGGCTTTACTGATGGGATGCGCATGATACTCACATGCGATTTATCTTGCAGCCCTAATTTTTTGTTTGTTTGTTTGTTTGTTTGTTGATCACAAAGTAGATGAGGAAAACTAGGATGCCGGGTGTATTCAAAGCGCCGCCATTGATTGCGCTGTGATTGGTTGAGCGGATTTATCGCATTCTGCAGAGAAAGGAGACTGGCGTTTGTCGCGGTTTGGAATAAAAGGGAGAATAACACGACAAATACTGCATTTTGCATAAAATTAAAAACAGACTTTTCAAGACCAGATACAATACTGATTTTGTTGGAAACTCTTTTTTTTTTTTTTTAAATGGCGTTTATCGCGTTTTGGAATCAAACTCTTAATATATTTCCTGAGACCACCATTTACTTTACTCTCTTCTTTCCCCTCTTGTCGCCCCTTTATCCTGTCTTGAAAGATGAATGTTTTTCATCACCCTCTCCGCAACCTTTTTACCTGTCGGTCTCACCTGTCTGTTTCCGCTTTACTGCTCCAAGGCAGATTTTACAGCAGATCCTGCAGGTTTTCTTTTTACTCCTTCGGCCTGTAAAAGACAATGAAGGTGTACTATCATTAATTATATGAATGTGGTGGTGTAATCACATGGGGGAGTGGAGAGAATGAAGAAGGAAATGGAGTGGTGGTCTTCATGTTTAAAGATTTTTAAATTCTAATGATTTGAGTTGTTTCAGAAATGGTTAGGTGGGTTTGAGTTTTTATTTACTGTGCACACATTTTGTCAGCTCATTGGTTAGTTGAGTGTCCATTTACACATTTACAACCAAATATGGTCTGTGGTTTCTGTTAATGGCTGAGATTTGTACCTCTGGTGAGCAAAAGCTCTACTACGTTGGTTCAGAACCAGGTCACAGCACAGGAAGTACTTGGTTGATCTCATCAGTGATACACAATGTGTCTCTAACTAGTGAAATCTGGACCACATTAACTCTTTCCGTGACCTCCTTAGGAAGCTTTCAAGCAGTTATCTTTAATAAGAACATTATGTTATGTTAATTCAATAAGTTATATTTGTACAGTTTCTTATTGCTTGTTTTTGTATTTAAAACTTCAGCACTCAGTAGACTCCCAGAGGACAGTTTTATTGCTCAGAAGTTTTGTCTTCTCAACTCTGTCTCTAATATTTCTCTAAAAATTCTGAAGGAGAAATGAAAACAGACATATACGAGTGTAAGCTATAATATTAATGTGGATAGGATAATTTAGATGACTTGGTCTTGGAAATATTTGATAAGAAATGTTCATATTGAAAACTTGCAGTATCGTGGACTTTAGTATTGTGGTAAATACAGACATTATTGGATTTTTTTTCTGAAACTTCAGTAGACATGGAAATTTATAGAAGGCTAATAATTAAACAAATGATAAAAATCTAAAATTGAAATTTATAAAAAATCATCTCATATGTCATATGACATTAACTGTGTGAATATTGAAATATTAATTTAAAATATAAGTGAGTTCTTCAAGTAAATATTGAACAAATATTCAAAAGTAAATATAAAGGGGTCCAACTAACCACAGCATCCCTGATCTAGGAGAAACAGAATTCTCATTTGTGACTTTTCTTTTCATATTTCCAAATATTTTGTGTGAGCCTTCTCTGTCCTATCAGTCAAAGAGGACATGTAACTGCTTATTTACATATACATTATACATATAAATGCTTGCATACATGTCTTTGTTTATCCCGTATTAATGACAACCAAACATGAGCGTATTCCACACATCCTGCAGTGCTGTAAATGATCAACTAACTCTGTTTGCCTCAGGACTCCGGCAGTCTGGGAGGAAGTGTATACAATCTGTCTCTGTTCTGTTCATTCATTAACATCCAGCTTTGTAGTATGGATTACACCAAACTGTGGTCAGAAACACTGGAGGTTTCCGTAGGACACAGACACAAAGATGAGTTTGGCTCAAGGCTTACTACATTGTTTGAAGTTCAGGAGAAGCATGTTTTGACATCAGCTCTTCTTCTAAGGAATCTCCGCACATCAGGTCATTTCCTTAGTCGAGAACTTTCTTTTGGGTCTCTCTCTATTTTTTTAGTCCTGTTTGAGCCTACGTGGGAGGGCATTACCTTTAGTTAATGGGAAATATATAACAAACTTGCATTGCTGATTAACTGTGTTTAACGATCCATTGAACTGATTCAGAGATATGCCCCCATCCTGGCTGAAATAATTACATCTGTATCACAGTCTTCAAACCAAATGGGACTTCAACCTCACCAGGCTCGTGTGGTGTAAACCATTAGCTACAGCTTCAGCACTTTTTTGAGCTATAAATTGTCTTCCCAGGGGGATTCAGACCACTGCTCAAAGCCTAGTGCTGATTTCCTGTGGTGGTGATGGAAAGGAGACTCCTTCTCTTAACACTTTGTGCTCTTGGGACTTGCAAAAGGCCAGTCGCTGCCCTCTTCTCTAACTCAAACTGAGTTTTAATGTTTCCCTGGTGTGGCTTCAAAGCCTCAGACTCTGACCTACTGCTGAGTGGTGGTTTCCTGTAGCGCTCATAGCAGGTGGTCTGCACAGTGTCGGCCTACAGTCTGTGATGCTCAATTTCCTTCAGCCATCGTAAGAGACCAAGCCAGCTGTGGCTTTTCCAGGCTCTTCTTGTCTGTTGAAAATGATGTAAAAATGCCAGTTTCACTTTGTGCGAGTTGCGTGACCGTCTAACGACGAGACGAGTGAAGAATCCAGAAAATTCACAAAGAGGAAAAATAAACAAACCGGTTGGGTCAAAATAACCCAACCCAGGTGTTCAGTAGTGAAGAACCCCTTGCAATCCATTTGACCCAGCATGAACAACCCAACTGTGTGTTTACAGTACCTCAAACAACCCAGAATTATGACCCAGCACAAAAATGTGTTTACAGAAATAACCCAGCACTTTTTAGTGTATGATACTTAGCTGGAGAGCTTTGACATGGTTGGGTTATGTTTTCCTAGCACATTGTGCTTGTTCTTTAATTTTTTTCAACTGGAGAAATATGAGTCCACAAGTGTGATTGCTAAAATGAACAATATTTTCTTATATTCCAAAGGATGAAAGCTAGGCCAAATAGAGTTTACAGAAACAAGCTGAACTAACAGCTTTTAGAGCACTGCAAACTGAGATCACACCAATGGTCCATGGTCCCCTTCCCTTACTCATCTTTTCCTTGACATAGGCCCGTGATATTACTCCAGCTTTCAAGTTCTGCTTCACACCGGCCAGCAAAGTTTTCCTATACACATACTTTGGTCCAAAAGGGAGCATATGGAGGATAGACCTATGCCTGCCCTAAACCTCCTTCATAAACTTAACTTAAAACTTCAGCAGCCAGTAGATTCCCAGAGGAAAGGTTTTTTTTTTTTTTGCTCAGACGTTGCTCTTTTAGAGCTGGAGTTCTTTATTATGCCTCTAATGTTTCTCTAAAAATTCTTAGGGAGAAATAAAAATAGACAGACAAGACAGCTGTGTCATATAGCAAAAGTATAGAGCTATAAAATGAATGTGGGTAGAATAATTTAGAATGAGATAAGACATGTTCATATTGAAAATGCAGATATTTGGTTGCAGTATCATGGATCATGGACTTTGTTATTGTGCCAAAAATTATTGAATTTTTTTTTCCCTAAAACCAGTGAAGACGGGAAATTTACAGGGGCTAATAATTAAACTATAAAATGTGAAATTATGGAGAACACAATATTTGCCCCTAAGAACCTTTTTGTCAGTTACAGCTATAGATGGGTATCGAAACCCTGTATTTAATCGGCCCCAGGGCTAAATTATGAAAGACCGGTGGATCGATAAGCTCTGATGTTAACGGCTCTGCTGTCAGTACTGGAGAAATTAAGAAAATACACATACATTTATTATAGCTATATAGGGAAAGAAGTGGACTTATGCAATGGCCAAGTCAATCACCTGACCTGAATCCGATTGAGCATGCAATTCACTTGCTGAAGACAAAACTGAAGGGAAAATGCCCCAAGAACAAGCAGGAACTGAAGACGGTTGCAGTAGAGGCCTGGCAGAGCATCACCAGGGATGAAACCCAGCGTCTGGTGATGTCTATGCGTTTCAGACTTCAGGCTGTAATTGACTGCAAAGGATTTGCAACCAAGTATTAAAAAGTGAAAGTTTGATTTATGATTATTATTCTGTCCCATTACTTTTGGTCCCTTAACAAGTGGGAGGCACATATGCAAACTGTTGTAATTCCTACAGCGTTCACCTGATTTGGATGTAAATACCCTCAAATTAAAGCTGACAGTCTGCAGTTAAAGCACATCTTGTTCGTTTCATTTGAAATCCATTGTGGTGGTGTATAGAGCCACAAATGTTAGAATTGTGTCGATGTCCCAATATTTATGGACCTGATAACATAATAAATGTTTAAACTGAGAAATGTCACAATTTTATGCACACAATATTTATCTCATACCTCGAGAGAGTAATGGACTCGGTAAGAGACAATGGAACTGGAATATCTGTCCATGGGTACAAGATCAACAACCTCAAATTTGCAGATGACATTGTTCTACTGGAGGAGGATAGAGTTGAATTACAAGGAAATCTGGATCGGATCAATGAAGCAGGGGAGGCCTCAGGATTACAGATTAACATTGAAAAGACAATGACAATGGTGTTTGGACAAGAGGACATAGAAGAGGAAATGGAGATCAGGGGCAGAAGTATCAAAAATGTCACAGAGTTCGTGTACCCGGGTAGTTTACTGATCTGGGACAACAATTGCAATAAGGAGATCAAGAGGAGAATAGCGAGGGCAACTGGAGTAATGGCAGGGTTTAAGACAATATGGAACAGCAAGCATATCAGCACAGACCAAAATCAGCATAATCAGGACATGTGTGATGATTGTGTTGCTGTATGCTTGTGAGACATGGACATTGAGGAAGAAAGACAAAGATTTACTGTTGGCGTTTTAAATGAAGTTCTACAGGAGAATCTTGCGCATTCACTGGCATCAGAAAATTACAAACGGAGAGGTGTGAAGACGAGTTGGAAACGCAAGGAACATTGTACCACTCATCATGGAGAGGAAGCTCAGCCTGTTTTGACATATCTGCAGGATGGAGGACAAGCGTCTGGTGAATATATATGAAGCATATGTTGCTCTAAAACCTTTATATACCTTTCAGCATTCATAGTGCCTTCCAAAACATGCAAGCTGCTCCTACCGTATGCACTTATGCACCCCAATACCATCAGAGATGCTGGCTTTTGAACTGAACGCTGAGAACATGCTGGAAGGTCTCCCTCCTCATTAGCCCGGATGACACAGCGCCCACGATTTCCAACAAGAATGTCGAAGACCACGGGCATCCAACAAAGGTCTTCAGCCTTGTCCGTTACGCACAGAGACTTCTCCAGTTTCTCTGAATCTTTTGATGATGTTATGCACTGTAGATGATGAGATTTGCAAACTTTGCAATTTGATGTTGAGGAACATTGTTTTTAAAGTATTCCACAATCTTTTTACGCACTCTTTCTTGGAGAGCCTCTGCCCATCTTTACTTCTGAGAGACTCAGCCTCTTTAAGACATCCCTTTTATAGCTAATCATGTTACAGACCTGAGGCCAATTAACTTAATTAGTTGCTAGATGTTCTTCCAGCTGAATCTTTTTACTTTTTCAGCCCTTTGTTGCCCCCGTGCCAACTTTTTTGAGACCTGCAGCAGGCATCAAATTTGAAATGAGCTCATTCAGTGGATAAAAGTGTAAAATTTCTCAGTTTAAACATTTGTTATGTTATCTATGTTCTATTGTGAATAGAATATTGGCTCATGTTGATTTGAAAGTCTTTTAGTTTTAATTTTATTCAAATTTAAAAAACGTCCCAACATTTCTGGAATTCGGGTTGTTATTTTATTGTTGATTTTGATTTGGCTTCCAAGGATCATAAAAAGAACATATGAGGTAAAACTATTAAAAACTATCCGCGTTTCTTCTAACGCAACTGCTTTCCTTTTACAGTGACAAACATTCGTTCCTCCCTAAAACCTAAACTTAACGTCAAAATCGGCACCATCAGTGATTGTTGTAAAATGCAGTCATTATACTGTTGCTAAATTCACAGTCACAGCCTTTACTTTGCTTTTATTTTTGTCTTTATAGCAATAGTGCATCATAGTGTTCACATTATTTGATATACAGGTCCTTTTCAAAAAATTAGCATATTGTGATAAAGTTCATTATTTTCTGTAATGTACTGATAAACATTAGACTTTCATATATTTTAGATTCATTAAAACACAACTGAAGTAGTTCAAGCCTTTTATTGTTTTAATATTGATGATTTTGGCATACAGCTCATGAAAACCCAAAATTCCTATCTCAAACAATTAGCATATCATGAAAAGGTTCTCTAAACGAGCTATTAACCTAATCATCTGAATCAACTAATTAACTCTAAACACCTGCAAAAGATTCCTGAGGCTTTTAAAAACTCCCAGCCTGGTTCATTACTCAAAACCGCAATCATGGGTAAGACTGCCGACCTGACTGCTGTCCAGAAGGCCATCATTGACACCCTCAAGCAAGAGGGTAAGACACAGAAAGAAATTTCTGAACGAATAGGCTGTTCCCAGAGTGCTGTATCAAGGCACCTCAGTGGGAAGTCTGTGGGAAGGAAAAAGTGTGGCAGAAAACGCAGCACAACGAGAAGAGGTGACCGGACCCTGAGGAAGATTGTGGAGAAGGACCGATTCCAGACCTTGGGGGACCTGCGGAAGCAGTGGACTGAGTCTGGAGTAGAAACATCCAGAGCCACCGTGTACAGGCGTGTGCAGGAAATGGGCTACAGGTGCCGCATTCCCCAGGTCAAGCCACTTTTGAACCAGAAACAGCGGCAGAAGCGCCTGACCTGGGCTACAGAGAAGCAGCACTGGACTGTTGCTCAGTGGTCCAAAGTACTTTTTTCGGATGAAAGCAAATTTTGCATGTCATTCGGAAATCAAGGTGCCAGAGTCTGGAGGAAGACTGGGGAGAGGAAAATGCCAAAATGCCTGAAGTCCAGTGTCAAGTACCCACAGTCAGTGATGGTCTGGGGTGCCATGTCAGCTGCTGGTGTTGGTCCACTGTGTTTTATCAAGGGCAGGGTCAATGCAGCTAGCTATCAGGAGATTTTGGAGCACTTCATGCTTCCATCTGCTGAAAAGCTTTATGGAGATGAAGATTTCATTTTTCAGCATGACCTGGCACCTGCTCACAGTGCCAAAACCACTGGTAAATGGTTTACTGACCATGGTATTACTGTGCTCAATTGGCCTGCCAACTCTCCTGACCTGAACCCCATAGAGAATCTGTGGGATATTGTGAAGAGAAAGTTGAGAGACGCAAGACCCAACACTCTGGATGAGCTTAAGGCCGCTATCGAAGCATCCTGGGCCTCCATAACACCTCAGCAGTGCCACAGGCTGATTGCCTCCATGCCATGCCGCATTGAAGCAGTCATTTCTGCAAAAGGATTCCCGACCAAGTATTGAGTGCATAACTGAACATAATTATTTGAAGGTTGACTTTTTTTTGTATTAAAAACACTTTTCTTTTATTGGTCGGATGAAATATGCTAATTGTTTTGAGATAGGAATTTTGGGTTTTCATGAGCTGTATGCCAAAATCATCAATATTAAAACAATAAAAGGCTTGAACTACTTCAGTTGTGTTGTAATTAATCTAAAATATATGAAAGTCTAATGTTTATCAGTACATTACAGAAAATAATGAACTTTATCACAATATGCTAATTTTTTGAAAAGGACCTGTATTTGACCCTATAACAATGTCCATCCTCTCTTCCTCTTCATGGATGGATAGATAGATAGATTAAAACCTGCTTTTACACTTTTACACTACACTTTTTGTCAGTGTTTTCAACCATCATTTTTTAGGGTTCAGACATTTAAATACACACAAGTTTTATTAAAATAAAATTATATATATATATATATATATAATTTTTTCATTTATTTTTTTTCATAATTTTTTTATTTGTAAAATACTAATATCTATGGAATAAGCATTAATAATCATTTCAAACATAATTTGATTATGTGTTATAGGCTATTCACGTCAAACATTATTCATACAGTGCTACTGTGGCTATCATATGACAAGCTTGACATGTCATCATGGAAATAATGTGATATATTCTAATTTAACAGTTGGCTTTCTGATGCCTTGGGGCTCGGCCAAAATATTTTAAACTTACGTGTGAAACAGTTAAGAATTCACCAATAAGCATTGCTCAGAAGTCGAATGTGTGAATTGATATTTGATTGCCTGTATAAATGTCATTAATTTTCTCATCACTCTGTTGATAGGGGGTCATGTCAGTGTTTGTGTTGCCCTGGGCTCCACAGACATTTGGGCTGAAATAAGCTCTGCTGAGGGGTTGCCACGGGCCAAGGATCTGCTTCGTTACAGACCCTAATCATCTTAATAACACACTGGCTGGTGGGGGGATTTGGTAGCACGTTGCCTGAGGTGCCAGGCGGAGCAAGAGTGGAATGACATGAATGGATTTTAAGTGGCTTGAAATCAGAAGTAAAGGGGTGATAGATCTGATCTTGACCAAAGATGTGGTTGGTGACGTCTGTAGAGTCCTGGAACAAGAATGCAGATAAAATCCTGAGCGCGTTTGTTTTTGTGAGGATGGGTGATCTTCAGGTGCACCCCATGGGGTCTCACGCTAAGACATGTTAGCAGAGCTCTGAATGTTGTCTTTATTCACCCACTCCCCATTCCTCTGAATCCGTCCATCCCTTCACTTATTAATTTTCCCAGCTAAGGGAATGACATACCTGGAAGACGCCAAACTTTCAAGCTGCATTCCATGATATTAATATTTATTAAGGGTTGTTTTCCTCTAAAGTCTTATTGACTGTAAATATTGACATTAAAGTGTATCCAAAAGCCAGTGGGAGAAAGAGAACTTTTTTTCATGACACAACAAGCTGGTATATGTTTGGAATTTACCCTCTAAACAGATCTCAATCATAAATGTAATGGAAAGCCCAGGGAACTGCTCAACACCTGTGAAAACATATTTAGATAGCACAAGATCGATTGTAAATGTTTTTCTTACACTGAACACACAAACAGATTTTTCCTGAAGTAATTCTAAACTTATTGAGTTGTAAAATGTAAGAGGAGAGAACACACACATGCACAGCCATTTAGAGTTCTGAAAGATGGCTATTTTTGAACGTTTCACCCCGGGTTCTCTGTTAAGAACCCAACGAGTCTCCACTTAGGTCTGTTGCAGTGTTAAAGGCTTCCCTGAAATAGAGCTACTGAGCTACTGTTTCACTTGGTGCTTTACTTTGTTTGACCCTTGCTCTCCTTCACGTTTCCTCATTCATCAAACATGCTTTCAGATCTCAGCGGATTGTGATGTCTCTGTCCATCAAACCTGCTTTATCTTTGATAATACAAGGTTTTAAAGTTGCAAATGTTGTTGAAAGATGAACTTTAAAAAATTAGTAGTCTTCCAAATCTTTGATTAATTAGCTCAATAAATTAAATCTCCGATCTGCATTAGGTTCCAGAGATCCATTGCGTTGGACCAGACGAAACATTCTGCACTATTTTTGGGGAAATTCTGTGGAAAAGATCTACATGTGGTAAATGTAATAAATGGAGCTGATTCATACATTCTTATCGATAGCTGTATGCATTGCTAAATTAACCTACCATTTGATAAACAACTATGTTTGTGGCAAGCAGTGGGGCATGCAATTATGTGGCATGAATTGCTTGTGTGCACGTTCTGTATGGGCCTGCAAATGAGTTATTTATTACTGATTATCTATCAGAGGTCAGTTAACTTAATTTGCCTTTGATAACCTGAAAACATTATAGATATAGTGAAAATAAATATTTTTGTTCTTAAAAAATGGAGCTGATTATTATAGATTCATAAATATGGCCAGCACTGCTATTATTAGTTAAGAAGGATATAATTTATATTAAATTTAAAATCAATGTGCAATAAAGAAATGAATAGTACTCTCAAAAATGTTTAAAATCATTATGACTCACACAAAAGATAAAGAAATCAGTCAAATCTGCCTCTTTATGAAAGCTGTTACATTTACATGAATTTACATGACACTCACAGAATAAATTAGATATGGCTGACTGTAAATAGCGCATTTATACAGTGGCATCTGTACCTGATAACTGTCTATTTTCCTTATATCCATAATGGCCAGTGCAAAATAAAACATTACAGTGCATTATTAATCCAGTCTGAAAGAAACAGAATTTTGCACGTGAACGTGTGTTTATGTAACTTGGGATGTCTGAAAGGGTCTATCTGGTCATGCCCAGTGACAATCATTTGTCAAAAATCAGATAATCATGACGATAAACCGCTTTTCTTAAAACGTCAAACCAAAGCCTGAACTGATGAACATACACAAAAGACAGCGAGGAGTCCACACATTTATTTTTCTCTGTCTTTTGTGAAGTGAACATGGGCACATACAAACACATGTACGTTTGCACGTTAGCACAGGTTCATGTGATGATGAGTGATGATTAGTTATGTGATGGGGGGCTCCCAACTTTAGACTGGGCCTGGGTCATTAACCTCAGATGCCGGAAAGTCAACCAAGCAAAGAAAGGCCCCTTCGGTATTGAAAACCTAGCGTAAAACTCAGCATACCTTTTGACACAACACATCAGCTCCTGTTATATACTTAGAAAGCACATGAGTCATGACCATATTCTACATCCCTAATCCTACCCAATATCTTAACTTAACAACATCCTCCTTACTAACTATTAATAAGCAGAAAGTTAAGAGTTAATTCAGGCAAAAGTCGTGGTTAATGGTTTGTTAATAGCGAGAATTTTACCTTAAAATAAAGTGCGGCCAAAAAAATTGTGCCTGATAAAAGTCTCTATATATAACAAACCTGCCCTATCCAAATATGCCTACTTCCTGTATTTATACAGTAGAAAGTAAAAAACAATATGTGAAATAATCAAATTTATAAGTACCCAGAAAAGTACCTAAAGCGGATGACCTACTACTGTCCCATGAGGCCTCAAAAGAGGAGTCGTGAATGGCTTGGAATCGTCACAACTGATGCCTTAAGCCACAAGATGTAGCATGTATTATGGATTTAATTCAGATACACATTCATACTATCTTTTTAACAGTTGTGAAATGTGTGCTTATTAATCAGCTATGAATAATGTTTACTGTCAAACTGCATTGTGTTGTAGTCTTTTCCTTAATAATAATATATTTAGTCACTTTGGTGATGGAATTATCACTCCCCTGAATGCAGCAGAAAGCTTAGCAGACTTCCAGAAATTCTATCCCACAACTAGAGTAAAAAAATGTGAATAAAGAGTGTCGGCTTAAAATGATGGGATACACATAATTTTACCTTTGCAGAAACATGTCAAGCTTTTCTCTACATACTTCTCAATTGAGGAAGATTAGACGAGGAAAGGAGGTGAGGAGAGATTGGCAGGGAGAAAAAATTTTTTTGTTTTTCATTTTCACTGCATATATGAAATCATGGGAAACAAAAAAGTTAATTTTATTCTTACATTTGGCATTGTAATTTGTGGAAAATCTTGATGTGTTCAAGCACAATATTTACATTGTAGAATTTCCTTTATGTATGCATTTTTGCTATTGTTATTTTTTTAAGTACTGCACAGCTGAAATCCTTACATAATCTTTGACTACTTGCCTATGAGCTTTGTTAATTCAAAGCATTATTGTTGTCTGCCTGTAGAGACTTTAATCACTGAAACATTTGCTATACTTGGTCTTTATCTGCGATTGCAAGTGTGCTTTCTATGTTGTCAGGGGGACCATACTGGCAGCCAGCAAGCAACAGTGTGTCACAGTAGGCAACTATATTTCAACAGCCTTTCCCACCTCTTCATTAAGAGCAGCCAGCTACAATATATTCCCATTCACTCACCCCCATCTTTGCAGTCCACTGACCAGGCCTGCTTGCCATATACTTCATGTAATGTTTATACTTGTTCCTTTATATCAGGGGTCGTTCATAGTCAAAGGATAATTTAATATATTAATTGATGAAACCAGATGCAGCCAGAATTGCCTGTGACTGACTGTTACAGTGTATTTTGTAACTGGTAGTGAGCTGTTATTCTGTGTAAAATCCTGCAACTGTCACTAACAAAAAGCCACATTTGTGTGGCGGTGTCCGATCAGAGTATGTGAGTGGAGTGGAGCGTCAAGTTTCCCCTCCGTGCTCCGGGCATTTAATAATCACTCCGCTCCAGCTCCACTCCGCGCTCACTGATGTCAGAAACACCGCTCCGCGTCTAAAGTATTTCAGTATGTTTGAAATCTCACAGTTCTACGGAAGCCCGTTTCCGCCACTGAATAAAAAAATAAAAAAAAAAGGTTATTGCGACTTTTTATCTCACAATTCTGACTTTTTTTCTCGCAATTCTGACTTTTTTATGTTTAACTAAATATGCTAAATATGTTTAACATGTGAATTCTTGCTAAATACGCAGTTATATTACGGGTCGTTGGCATGAATTGTACTCGTGATGGAGCGGTGATGGAGTGCTCTTGGAGCGAATGAAAACCACGGCGCTCCAACTTTTAAAAAATCTGCTCCTCGCTCCGTTCAAAATCATACTGCTCCACTCGCCTGTTGCCGACCACTGCTTTATACGATAAAGCCTTTATGAAGCAACAAAAGTGCATTACACCTGGCTTTGGATTCCTCCCTTTTAAAACTTTTAAACCTCAATGTCTTCACTCTCACCTTATTAGCCACTAAAGATTTTCTGACACACCCTCCCCTTGTTATGCTAAACAGGTTTCCATAGTGACCAGTGCTTTTCCCATAGTCCATTAAAGGTCAGGAGAGGGTATATCTTGCAGAGACCACCAAAGGACAGTGCATAAACTTTTGTTTAGTATAGTGTTACCACAAGCCAGAATGGGTGAAGGAGAGCAACATAGTTAAGTTGTTTAGCTGCATTTAATGAAAAATGGCAGCGAAGTGTTGAAAAGTGCCCTGTTCTTGTTGATTTAGTCCTGCTGTATCTGGTGGAATGTTTCCTGGCATTAGTGTAAGTCTTAGACATAATACCTCACGATGTGGCCTGACCTCACCTATTCGGCCCTAATCTTTCTCGGTTAACAGGAGCTTGTTGACGTTGTTAAATAAGTGAAGTGAAGTGAAGTGAAGTGAAGTGAAGTGACATACTGCCAAGTATGGTGACCCATACTCGGAATTCGTGCTCTGCATTTAACCCATCCAACGTGCACACACACAGCAGTGAACACACACACACCGTGAACACACACCCGGAGCAGTGGGCAGCCATTTATGCTGCGGCGCCCGGGGAGCAGTTGGGGGTTCGGTGCCTTGCTCAAGGGCACCTCAGTCGTGGTATTGAGGGTGGAGAGAGCGCTGGACATTCACTCCCCCCACCTACAATCCCTGCCGGCCCGAGACTCGAACCCGCAACCTTTGGATTACAAGTCCGACTCTCTAACCATTAGGCCACGACTTCCCCCAGATAAAGCAGTCTCTGTCACATTTTTATGCACCACCTGAAAGAATTCATGTCAATTAATGTGATTTCTCAGTGATTACAAAGATGGTGAGTGACTGGCTACTGTGAACCAAGCGAAAGTCTTGGAAACGCCATGAGCTGAGAACGCTCTCTGTCGAGTTCAGACGAGCTCAGTTGAGGTTTGGTGCTCTCATTAATCAACGGTTCAGAGAAAGCATGAAAAGAATGTTTCCAGGTGACAAAGGAAATGCAATGCTTTGACTCAATTCACGTTTCATTTATATAAACCAGACAGGGTTTGAAGGCAATAACTATGTGTGTTTAATTTGTAACCTTGATATTTGTAAAATAGTTGACTGTTTTTGTGCTTTGTTCACATGAAGAACCTTTACCACTTTCATAGCTAATCCTGGATTTAACAGGCCTCGCCAAATCCAGTGTACACGCACCCAAACAGACAGGGAAAATAAGCTCTTTCACTCTCTTCGCCCTAGTTAGACCTATGTGATCACGACCTCTACAGCGTTTTAGGAATGCATCATCAAGCCCAGAGGGTAAGTGCACCTAATGGCCTGACGTTAACCTCTGTAGCCCCCTGAGAACTCTGGATCCACATGCTGCATTTGATGATAATCAGTGGAGCATGACCCCCGCTGCTGCTTCACTGTCTGTGCTGAGTTCACAAGGCATTTTTCAGGGTAAACTGTAGGCATATGAATGCTGGTTGGTGGAGTTATAAGAAATATATGGAAAGCTATAAAATGGTGCTGCTTTCCTGTAGCTTAAACATTTGAGTATGCTGGATATGATTCCCAGAGATTGCATGTGATGATAAAATGTATATTTTGGAGACAGTTTTTGTAGCTTTGGATAAAAATCAAATGCATTGATGTTAATATAGATAACATTGTAACTACAGATGGAATTTTTGCTAACATTAATTCAATTTTAAAACAATAGCTTTTTCGATGTTTGATTGAAACTTCTCTCAGCTACAATATCTTTTTTCATCATTTATTACCATTATATTGTGCAGTCCATTCTTTAAAATTGATTTCACATACCTTAGTGCAGTAAATAATCATACATTTTCACAAAATAGCAACACTCAGATTAAGTGTCTGTTGATATGTTTATTAAGAATGAACCTAGACTCTTTCCAGGGCTGATCTTTAGCACTTGTGTTTTTTGCACAGTGAATGACATAAGGACATATCTGGATAAATTTGAATTAGACTTTGTCATTGAAAATCAATTGAAACCTGTGGATTCTTTAGAGGTCTTTAACATGATACATCTTGAACAAGACCTAGTGAGTTACTACTCTGGAGCAATTTAAGGTGTCATAAGTGCACCTGCAGTGTAAACACAGTTTCAAAAATTAAGCAGTAACATTTTACTGCAAAATGAAGTCATACAGATTTTCTTGAAAATTAAGGAGAAACTATGTAGTCTACTTACAGTCTGTGAAACATAAATCATTATGATTATTGAAAGTGTTACCCATATGACAATGTGTAGATGAAGGTTTTATTTAGTTAAATTTGCGTGCCATGTAGAGTTCCATTTCGAGCGTTTCAAGCATTTTCAAGAATAAAGCTGCTAAATAAATCCAAAAGCCTGCCATTTAAAGTACATGTATTATTTGAGAGATTCATTTTTCTAAATTTGAACTAAGGAACATTCTTATGAGAATTTATCTTAAGACATTTCTTTTTCATGAATCCACCCCCAGATATTAATGTGGTTTCATTAGAGTTAGGATGCTGTCATCCTTTTTTTCTGATTTAAATACGTAATTGTGAGATGACTTTTCCTGCTTCAGCAGATCCAATGGAACAATAGTTTTGAAATTGCTAATGAGCTTCAAAAGGGCTGCTTTATATATGTTAAAATGGAGTGGGTGTGTAGAGCAGCAGGTGGTGAAGAAATGGCTGTTTCTAGTGTTTTTAGGAGTGGCGTCCTTCAGAAGTATCTGCCCAGGATGTAGGATAAAATCACAGCGGGCTATATGTAGTGGTTCTCTATCACTATTCCCTGGGTGGGCTTGCTGTGGTGGGGATAACTGTAATGTTTTTCTGTGGCCAAGGAAGGCCTCCAATTATCATTGTAAAGGACCCCACAGAAAGGGGTGTGGGAGGTCTCACTTTGTCTCATGAGCTCCACTCAGCTCCTGCTGTGGGACCATCAACACCCTAGTTCCCTTTCACTGTCCACTCCACCAACTGGACTTCAACATCCATATGGCAGGTGAGCTCATACTTCAAACCTGCCTCTCCCTTTGCTCTTGCTGTTCTCAGATCTATCTTATCTGTTGTTTACACTAGAGGAAAGAAAGATTTTACTTGATTTACGCTTATATAAAAACACTGTGTCGTGACCTTTTTGACAAAAGAGAAAGACAGGCAATAATTGAATATCTGCCAGCAGAGGAGCCAAATAAAGCCAATCACAAATCACTCTGGTTTTACGAGCTTAGCATTCCAGTAAACCCCCATTGCTAAAAAGGAGCCCTTATTTAAACACAGAAGCTCAAATGTGTGTGTATAACACATGCATGAGCTTCCTTGTTTACCATATGTGATGTGCTCTGTGTAAGCATAAATTAAGTCATTTTATATTACATTAAAGGGACAGTTCACCCAAAATTTTAATATTGTCATTAGGGTTGGGTGATGTCTACCAAATTGGCATTGGACAGTGTTTACAGTAGGGATGGGAAGATTCCCTGATTCGCTTGGTGCATCGGCAAAAAAAGTTAACGATGCGATGCGATGTATTCGTTTAAAAAGAGTGCATTGGAGACAAGTTGGTACTTGTATCGCGATGCATAGTTTCTAACATATTTGCATTGGTAAAAACTAATTTATTTATATATAATTACTAGTGGATGCGCTACATGTTTATTGTTTAGAAAGTGACCAATATTTTATATGTAGATTGAGTTCTCCTCTCGAAACTGTTTCTCAAGCGCGTTCTCTGCATGTGAATATGACAAATCACAACAACACTACGGAGACCCGAGGAAAAGTGGGGATTAAAGTCCAAAAACTGACTTGAAATAACCTTACAAATCAATCGGGGCTAAAGCGGTTATAAACGACAATGTAAATTCACCCAAACTAACTAATTTGTGCTCGCTTATTCTTAAGCAGCCCTTAATGTCGATCATGGATCAAATCGATCCACCATGGCAAACAGTGAATATATTTGTGCTGTTTAATGCATTTTAGATGTTTTGTTTTCCTCAGTGCATAACTGACATGTCACGAGTATTTTTTCATCTGTAAATGTTAGAAAGTCATGCAAATATATCCATTTTGCTGTCATGAGTGGGCTTATGCGAGTGGCTGAGCGCTGCTGCGCACATGCGTGCTAAACAGACGGAGCACAATAATTCTGAGTCGAATATGTATGCATATGATAGCAGTAACTGTAAAGGAACTATTGTAATGGGTAAATAAAATGTAAGCTAACACAATCCTAATAACTAAGCTCTGATGAGTTAATGTGTGTTTCTTATAGCAGTTAAAATGTAGTTTTAATTGTGATTTTAACTTTTAGTTTAGTGATTGTTAATGCTTTAAAGAGCAATGTTAGATTGTAATGTTCTTATGCTATCTGTGCTAACTATAAAAGGTGCCGCTGTTATAAAACCAGTGAGAAAGGCTGCATGGCTATGATAGTGGCTGTTTCTCAAATGGAAGGCTGCATCCTCCGGAGGTCGCATTTGTAGGTTGCATACGTCATCAAGCCTGGTTTATTTCAGTTAACTGAGCATTACATTCGCGAGTCAAAAGCATATTACAACAATTTACACTTAACTAAGAATAATGGTCAAATTTATAACTTCTTTATGACATATGCAGCCTACAAATCCGACCTCCGTAGGATGCAGCCATCCGTTTGAGAAACGGCTAGTATGTGAGAGAGTCAGTGGTAATATCATTGCATTCCTATTGGTCAGTGTTAAAGCAGCTCAGCTTTTCCTGACAGTTAGCCTGCCCTGAACCAGGTTAGCTTTCCAGCATAATTAGCCACAGTGACTGAGGTTGATCTTTGTTAAATTTGCTTTATGGAACCAAATCATTTGACAGTGAGTCAGACTAAATAAGCCTGGCCTATTTGGTAAACTTCAGGCTTTGAGGCGTTAGAAGTCAGAAGATACATAAGTTAATTTATGATTTGCTGTCTGTCTGAACCAAAGAAATAAAAGCAATCATATTTTTTCCATTGCATCGTATTGCATCGAATCGCATTTTGTTGAATCGAATCGAAATCGAATCTCACTGCATCGTAACGGGTGAATCGTATCGCATCGCTAGCTGCTTCATATGTATCTTCAATGTATCGTATCGTTGGCTATAGTGTTGTCAAAAATATCGATATTTCGATAAATATCGATACTGAAATATCTGAACGGTACCAATATTAATTTCCCGAAGTATCGATACACCGATACTAGCCGAGCTGTCACTTTCACTTCTCTCCAAAGGCGCGTGGACAAGCACCACACGTGACCGCACTCGTCTCCTTCGCTCTGGTTAAATAGCAAAAGTGAAGTGAATAGAAAGATGACTGCGCTGGTTGTTAAAGAACACAGCAGGAGCGCTATCTGTAGGGATCTATGATCTCCGCGATGCAGAGAACGCCACGGAATCCAGTCATAAAAACGGAATTTACAGTTTAACACTGAATGTCACGGAATTTGTCAAAGTTTGGATGAATTAATCAAAAGTAGGTATTACACTTAAATCAAATCGTGATATGGACTAGTATCTGTAAATATTAAGCTGCAAAAGTGGATTTAAATATGAATCCTGCATGTTCTGCGCGTCTCTGTGTGAATGTGCTGCACGTGCGGTTTTGTTTACTAATGTGGCGCTCGCGGTGATTTCAGCGTCTGACGTCTCAATGAGAACATAAATACATCAACAATATCTCCAGAACTGATCTGAAAGGCATTTTACCATTTAATTTGAGTAAAACTAGCATCATATCATACACACACAGAACTTTAAAAGTATTCACGGCAACCCGTCAAAATAAAAGTTCGGTTTAACTTAAGACCGTGTGCCAGAAATAGGCTATATTACTATTATTTAGTAGAATGTACATAATACTACTACTTACTACTACTGTTAATTTTTTTAAAAGAAATAATCACGAAATATTTTAATTTTAATAGTAAATCCCCTTCATTTGCCAAAAATGTAAATGTTTAATTTTCATTAATTCAAATATAAATAAATTAAAATTGTTTTATGCCTTCATCTGATATCCAGTAAAATTTAAATACACAACAGAATTTCTGAGGGGGAAAACACATTTCATAAGGCTACTGTAAGAATAAATAAAAATAGTTTGTATGCATTCAAATAATAGACATGCTAAAACACAGAATTTGGTAACAATAAAACATAAGGTGAGAAAAAATAAAACATTTCATATGGCCCTAAACGTGTCATTTTTGTTACACTTTTAATAAATTAAATGTTAAATTGTATAATTTTCATGATTTTAATGAATTAGACATGCTTTTAGATTAATAGCATTTAATTTGACCATTAAAAAAAAAAGAGTCCAGAAAATTCAAACGGAAAAAAAACGGAATCCAGAAAAATTTAAAATTGAATGTAGAAAAAAATAAAACGGAATTTGGGGAAAAATAAAATGGATTTCATAGGGCCCTATATCTGGAAATATTTTGGTTATGAAGCAAATGAGAATATCAACAAATAGAACTTTGGATTTTAATTAGTACATGTATTAGTAAACGTTAGTTTCAATTAACATTTAACTAAGATTAATAAAAGATTAATAAATAAATCAACAAATGCAGTACCTCAAGACATTTTTTTGTTCATGTAAAATATACCGCATGTTCTTGACTTGTTACATTTATCTTTAAATTAAAAAAATTACCCCCTTAATATTGTGGCAGTTTTTTTCACCGTAGTATCGAAAATGGTATCGAATATCGATATTTTTCAAGGTATCGTATCGAAGTTAGAAATTCCAGTATCGTGACAACACTAGTTGGCTATGCATCGAGATGCTTATCGCATCAGCCTGAGTTATGGAGATGCACATTCCTAGTCTACAGTGAAACATTGTGATTGGCGATGACATCGGGGTGTTTTGCCTGAAGCGTGAATCCGTATTCAGAATTCCCGGCTCAACATTGTGATGTCTGTCAACCATCGGCGATGGATGATATCATCGTCTAAAAACCCAACCCTAATTGTCAACACTTACTCACCCTCATGTGATTCCAAGTGAAGCTATTAACGTAATTTCGGGAGGAGTATGCCCATCTAATCTTCCAATTAATATCCGAGTATAAAAACAGCCTCTTACCACTTCCATTGTTAGTTCTTTCTGCATTCCCTCCACCTCACCATCTCCTCCTTTATGCATATTTATTTAATTTATCCTTCTGTCTAGGGGGGCTATCGGAGCTCGAGTAGAATAGTCACTCTGAGCCCTCCATTGCAGAAATCAAGCCAAATCCGTTTACCACTAATGCTTAGATTATATGGGCACAGGAACTTGTGAAACATGTATGGCTGTTGGAGAATGAAGAATGTTGGAATGAAGAATGTTGATGTTTTAGTGACCCTTTACTTTCATTGTATGAATAAAAACATCCTCTCTTGTGTTCCACATAAGAAAGGAAGCTCAACCCCAAATTCATGTGTAGTCATCTATTGACTTTCATTCTCTACTCAAATTAAATCAAATCTCGTTTGGAAGCTCAGAAATATTATGAAGCGCTTGAACAAACTGTGTGTTTTTTATTTAAATGTTTTAAATCTACTGCTCAGTGTTGACTTCTAAAACTCCCTCTTGAAAGCATTGCGTGGGAGCCCACTATGAGCAACCAGTCAATAGATATTAAGGAAACGTCAAAGTGATGTCATGGTGACCTTCAAGGAGGCCAGGTCCTCATGACCATGCTTTCCAGCTTAAACGCATGGAATTCCCAAGAGCATGGAGTTTTCCATCTCAGCGTCTGTCTCACACAAAGTTGTCTGTGTATGAAGAGCTTGTGGAATTTCAGAAAGACGTCTTTCTTGTCTCACTGTCTTACATTTTTGTCTCTTCCATCTTTGTTCTTCTGTCTTGTCATCATAGAAATATTACTAGAGACCAATGTGGACCTTTAATCTTCACGACTGCGACGAGAGATTTTTCATCCCTGTAGATCTCTCTTTTTTTCTTGCTCTTTCTCTCTTTCTTTTATTTTTGGAAACATATTTGTGTAGAAATAATTGACCCAAATATCAAGAGTAAGCACGTTTAGGGCCAAGTCCAGGTGTGTAACAGAGCTTGGGAATAGGAAAAATAGGTGTAAAGGTTATTGACAGTCATAAAAGTCACAGAGTGTTTGATTGACAGCCTGGGATGACAGCACATGACAATTTTCTCTACTGAGAAACAGTGACCTTCAACCTTTCCCATTTTCCCTTGAAAGTTTTTTTCAGGAATTCTCATCACTTGTGACCATTGCCGCAATCTTTGCAGCTGTTGCCCAGCACTGCACAGCTGTATGCAAACTTTTCACGCTCACCCCATCTCTGCTTTATCTCTCCATCATAACTGCCTGGCGGGGCAGCCAAGACTGGAGGGCAGGAATGAGAGTGAAAAAGTGACTTGCAATGACACCTTGGAAAGTAAAATTAGCCAACCAATATAACACCTATTTTTACCACCATTTCTATGGCTCTTCTTCTCCTATAAGGGTGCTTTATTTATATATTTAGCTAAATTCTGAGGTGATTGCCTTGAGAGGAGTACACTTTCAAGCAAGTTGCTTTGGTAAAACACTGTCCAAAGAGAAAGAAATGCATGGCCAGATTACTTTGAAGTAATTAGTAGAGTAAAGACCAGCACACAATGTGCGATTTTGGCCACGATTTCTTCATCTGAGACAAATTTTTAAAATCCTAAAAGATTCCTATAATCATAGGCTAAAATCTGTAGTTTTTGATTGCTGGTTTGACATGTTCACCGACAGCTAATCAGTTTAAGTAATTAGTAGAGTAAATTAACTGGTAATGTCATAGTGGTATCGTGTAGTCAGTGCAATCGAATCTATACCTGTGGAACCGACAGCACTGTTCATCTAATAAAGATCTTCATAGCTAGCAAACCATAGCCTGAATACTACTTTGAACCATATTACTTTGAAGTAATTAGTAGAGTAAAGACCAGCACACAATGTGCGATTTTGGCCACGATTTCTTCATCTGAGACAAATTTTGAAAATCCTAAAAGATTCCTATAATCATAGGCTAAAATCTGTAGTTTTTGATTGCTGGTTTGACATGTTCACCGACAGCTAATTAATGGCCACTGCGATCAAATTTTATCTCCGATAAAATTCTGGAAGTGTCAGAAAAGAATGCTGCACAGTCCTGTAGTGTGACTTCTCCTACGACGAATGTCAAACTGTCTTTGTTTTTCACGACAAGCCATGATCAGAATTAATGCTGGAGATTTCTTCTAACCGCATAAACTCCAGTGCGCCCCTCCTCCTTTAACGGAATTCATATGATATGTTGCCTTTATGATAAACACAGGTTGCGCCACTGTTTTCATGTGGGTGTGTGCTGCTTACACTATTCTAGTTAAAAATGCCGGTTTCCCGCCATTCATATACTTTTCATGATAGCCAACATTTCAGCCCCATGTGTAATGAGTCACATTCAGCCATACACATTCAGTGACTCACAGTCACTGAATGTGTATGGCTGGATAATGTAAAACTCCGGACAAGTTTTCTCATGCGCATACATTTTTAACTCGTCTTGACTGTCGTACAGCCTGATATTACTGACAACTGGGATCCCAGTGTGACATGATGAAAAAGTGAAAGTGACGTGACATACGGCCAAGTATGGTGACCCATACTCGGAATTCGTGCTCTGCATTTATCCCATCCAAAGTGCACACACACAGCAGTGAACACACACACACCGTGAACATACACCCGGAGCAGTGGGCAGCCATTTACGCTTGCTCAAGGGCACCTCAGTCGTGGTATCGAGGGTGGAGAGAGCGCTGGACATTTACTTCCCCCACCTACAATCCCTGCCGGCCGGGGACTCGAACCCGCAACCTTTGGATTACGAGTCCAAATCTCTAACCATTAGGCCACGACTTCCCCAACATCAACATCATTCCCCATGATCATCATGTTCGTACAGTCTAACAAGCAACAATCGTAAAGGACTAGGGCTGCCTTCGACTGAAGATTTTTCTGGTTAACTAGTAGTCGTTCATTTTAAGCATTGGTCGACTAATCGCACATTTATTAATAAACCATTTAAATCATTATCATGAGTCTTTAATAGCCTTCATAGCTTAAGCGCTCAAAAGCTTGCCACAGTGCACCACAGAAGTAATGATTATGTCAGGGAAAAATAGTTAGGAGGCTGCATTAACAGATACAATATGCTCTATGTATGTGTTGATCAACACATTAATTGAAGTAAAAAAAAAAAAGCCTAAATTAAATCTGCTCATCATATAAAGTGATTGTATCTCTTCACAAGACTTGGATTAAACCACGCAATTTATATGGATTTATTTTACAATGCCTTTATAATCTTTTAAAATCTTCTACATTTTGAAAAATTAAAAACTATTTTAATTTGTGATTTGAAGATTAACAAAGGTCTCATGGGTTTGGAACAACAGGACGGAGAGTAAATAAATGACAGATTTTATTTTTGTGTAAACTGTCCCTTTAAATCAAATGACCGTTTGTTCGCTAGATAAGACCCTTATTCCTTAGCTGGGATCATGTAGAGCCCTTTGAAGCTGCACTGAAACGGCAACTTGGACCTTTAACCCATTGTTCCCGATTGAAGTCCACTATAGCCTCTTTCACACAGACATTCCGGAAAATGCACGGATAATGTGTCCTGTGATTTTTCCTGGGATCGTTTTATTGTGGTTCATTCACACTGCCGGTGATTTTCCGGAATCTGTGTGTGCGTTCACACACATCCCATAAAGATCCCGTAAAGACACGTGACAATATGATGTGACGTGTAATGTGATGCGTTCCATTTTCTCTAAGCTGGTGAATGATCTCAGCTTCAGTGTGGATAGTAAGGAGCTCCCTGATCTCTGCTTCATTACAGTTTGCACATATTTTTTTGCCGTGAAAACTTTTTTTATTAAAAAGTAAACACGGGTCAACAAAATAACTTGTGCTCGGTGCTAATTGTTCGCCACTCATAGCACTCATAGTTGCAATCTTTGAAATTGCTCATAAAAACTTTGCTGGCCTTTGTTAGCGATTTCGGTTGGGGTGTAACGTTAGGTCTTCCTTTTTCAGTTATTCTCTTTTGTCTGCAAAATAGCGCCTTGAAAAAGGCGTTTTTAGTAGATCGGCAACTAGATCTGGTGTAGGCGCCGATGACTGCAGCTGTTATTTTCTTTTCATTGAATTTCACTGACTAAAGGGGCAGTCTAACGCTGGGGGTAGCATTGGGCATGTAGCTAGACCCAGATGGCAGGCTGTCATTGAACGTCAAAATTTGATTGGCTGATGATTCTGTCACTAATGCTCGTAACAAATCAGATTTGACGTCTTTCAACAAAAGGGTAGCACTATCTGTAGTGCTGGCCATAGACTTTTTAATGTAGGTTATTCCAGTTCAACCTCAACTAACCTAAACATAACGAACCTATACACAAATGAAAATGATACCTAAATAATCAATAAAAACATTTTTCACGCAATGTTTTATTTTTTTTATAGGGCCAGCAGAGAAGGCCCTGCTGCCCCTGATGGCCCACCACTGCACAGAAGGCACTCCTGCGATTTTCCGGGACCAATGTGCAGTGTGAAAGGGGTTTATATGGAGAAAAATCCTGCAATGTTTTCATCAAAAACCTTAATTTATTTTCTACTGAAGAAAGAAAGAGCTGAACATCTTGGATGAGGAAATTCTTATTCTGGAAGTGAACTAATCCTTTAAAGTGATTTGTCATAAGACTTTTATATGTACAATATTTGATTTATGTTGCAGTTGCATCCTGTGTAGATATGCAAGCCGGTATCATGCTGTATGTTCAGATGTGCTACTGAGTTAATTGCAGGTGTTTGTGGTTTGAAGTAGTGGGTGTATTTTGTGGAGATGGAGCGATGATGATGATTCACTCAATTAAGCATCGTCATTCAGCACCTGCTTGGTCTTTTATAAAAAAAGCACCACTGACATCGGGTGTGTCCAGTCTCACAGTTAAACCCCCACCCCACACCCCAACCAGTGTTAGGACATGCCATGATTTGTGGCAGCCAACAAGCACTATTCAGCGCCAATGAGCCTGACATTAGAGTGAGTGATAACAATCAATGGCTGCCAGCTGCAAACCAACGACCCACGTGTCTGGTCACATCTATTCGTTGTCACCTCCCTCTGTCCTCCCACTCCCCTTATTATTTTCTTTTAAATGCCATTTCAGCAGATAAGGATTTTAAATATGCATGCAGTTTCTCGGATACTTGTTGGTGTTTTTCAAGGTAACAATCTAAGGTGTGGTTAGTTCATGTCACTAAAACTTGGTCAGATATTTGCTTTTCCTTTGTCTCTTTAAATGGAAATGACTAAACATTCATGCATCTATCCTCAATAGTAACCAGAATGTTTTTATTTAGTTTCTGGTCATTGCTGTTAGTAAATACCAGTGTGGCACATTTGAGCATTAATGTCAGTAATTATATGTTTTCCTGTAGTCCTTCCAGATCTTTGATATAAAGCAGAACGTACAAGTACAGTGCCCGCACAACTCCTGGTAATGCCTGGTTCATTTCCTAAATCTTATCATCCATCTCTCCTTCCCCCATCACTGTGACCTTCTTCAACCCTGTTTACAAGAGACTTTGATTCCTGACCTCTGACTTCTGACAGACTGGCACATCTGGTCAGGTGTATATGAGCACTTTGAGCAATATGAATTGTGCTGTTCTCAGGCAAGACATGTGGATATGTGAGCGTACACACAGACACCGTGATTAGAGTGGCGCTAAAGTATTTCTAAAAGAACCACCTGTCAGTTAGCAGTCTGCAGTGGGACAAAGAAAAACAAGTAGAAAGTAATATACAAAAGAATCATGGGATAGCTTTCATCTTTTCTTTTCAAGCTTTTGTTTGTCTGCCTCAGGACACACTTAGTCCTTTCATTTCTTGTGTGTAGCAGTAAGTTATGAATTTAATCTTTTCCTTGTTTTTACAATTCCACTCTTTCGCGCTCTCCTAGTGTAGTAGGATTAGTTATGTATCCCGGCTGGAAAACACGCAGGGAATGTGTGGCCATTTGTAGTCCTTTCTTCACTTCTTTTAGAAAAGTTAAGCTTCTCTCTGTCATATTTGCTAGGCCCTGATTCTTCTGAATGAACGCTTTTTTAATTTCAACATCTTACGCAAAGAAAAAAAATAGAGAAATATGAACTTCAGAAACTGCTTTGGTCTTCTTTTCTTGCTTATCTTTTTTTCTCTCGCCGTCCTCCTTACCTCCTTTCTCTCATTTCTTCAGCACCCGCCCCTCTCTATTCACAGCCCTGGGCGTCTTTTGCCATCAAAGGAGGACTGGCTTAATGGTGTGTAGGTAAGTCTGTTGTCAGCCATTCACCCTGCCCATGACAAAAAAGGAAAAAAGAAGTTGGTGTCCTAACAAAGGACATGTCCGACAGGGAGATATTTTAACCAGATCATAGCCCCACTGCAGGAATCTGTGAATGGGGTCATTGTTTTGAAGGAGACAGAGGGACAAGGGGGAAGGGAGGGATATTTTTTTTTTTCACCTATCTTTCTCTTTTTGAAGAAGTAGTAGAAAAAGTTAATGAAAATTATGGCTGCTAGTTTAGCACCTCCCGTCAAGGTAGTTGCACCCTTTCTGTGTGTGGGTTTACTGTACTTAGGAGACTATACTGATGCAAGCTAAATCTGACTTTTGTAGAAAAAAAAAAATAAAACATTATATATATATATATATATGTCACATTTATGGTCTGTTTTGTTTTCCATGTGTTCTATATTATAAGTTTTCTGTGTTTCTTTATGCCCTTATTTGGTCCTTCCTGTTTCCTGTCCTCATTTAGTGTGATTATTAGTTCATTAGTCTTCAGCTGTGTTTTATTAATTATCTAGTTTTATCCTGTGTATTTAGTTCCTGCCTGTTAAGTTCTTTTTCATCTGGTCTACTCGTTACATTATGGGTAGCTGACAAATCAAAACTGGGCTGTGTCCTATGGTGTGACATAGCAGAAATGTACAATGTAGAAAAAAAAACTTAACATACAAATAACATGAGAGAAATGTATCTTCATTCTTAGAGTTACAAATTGTCAGTCTTGTCTTCCTGTGTCTTGAGTTTCCCTTCCTCTCGTGCCCATATTTGTTTTTTCCTGTTTTCTGTTCTCATCATTAGTTTAGTCCCCAGCCGTGTGTCTTTAATTATCTAGTTTATTCCTCATTTAGTTTCCTTCCTTAAGCCCTGTGTTTCCCTGTCTCTGGGATCCAGTCTTGAATGTCATATCTACATGCTCTGTTTTCTTGGATCAGTAAAAGACTGTGTGATTAGAAGCATTCTTCGTCTCCTCGCTCTTTCGTTCCCTGGCTCCTACATATTGTGACAGAAATAGCATGAGAGAGGTTTATCTTCAGTGTTAGAATTTTTTTTTTTTTTTTTTTTTTTTTTTTTTTTTTTTACATTTTTCCGTAACACCATAGGAAACATTGATACGTCAACTACCCAACTACCCATATATATATATATATATATATATATATATATATATATATATATATATATATATATATATATATATATCAAATGTGTTGCTCACTGTTAGTTAATGCATTAACTAATGAGACCTTATTATAAAATGTTAATAAATTAAGCGTTAGCGTTAGTTCTGGCAGGTCACGTGAGTCAAGCTTGCATCAGCTGACTCTCAGCTGATCTCATCTACCTATAGAAATACGACACCTATCGCGGCATTCCTACGCTATTCAGTATTATTCAGCAGCTTGCTTGCTCGGGAGCAAATTACCCTCCTCCATCCCCAATTCCTCCTTTTGCCACAGTCAGGACTTGGCTTCTGACATTCCTGTTGAATCAGACTCCCTAATCTTGAGTAATGTGTTACACTAAATGTAATTAAGTACATTAATGATATCTGCTTGGTTCTGTTCTGTTAACCCTTGGGGGGTTATTATTGCTGCTTTCCCTGCTCATTCATGACATGCTGCATGGATGGGCAGGGAGTTTTTGCCCAGAACAGAACCATATCACCAAACTGTATGCTAAGTGTCTATCATTGAAGATAGTGGTCCTGACAGAAGTTTTGTTTTAGCTTAGGGCTAGTTTGTATTTAGCATAATTTGCTGTAGTAGCTATATAAATATATATATATACACACACACACACACACACTAAACATATATACTTGTGAACATATAATTATAGCTTCATATATATATGTGTGTGTGTGTGTGAAGCTATATTTGTATATTCACAAGTCTGGTCTGTCAATGTTCTCATTTAGATTGCTAAGTAAATGTATGTTTTAGTGGCTGGAATTTTTTGCATTACTGAACACGTAAATACATATTTTGTGTGTGTGTGTGTGTGTGTTTATGTTTGTGTGCATGTTTATGTGGTTTATGAGGACACAAATTTGTATAATGACATGGGTATGACAGAGCTATTACGATATGAAGGTGGTTTATGAGGACACTGCCTATGTCCCCGTAATTCAAAAGGCTTAAAAAAACATACTAAATGGTGTTTTTTTGAAAATCTAAAAATGCACAAAGTCTCCTGTGAGGGCTAAGTTTAGGTGTAGGGTTGGTGTAGGGCAATAGAACACACAGTTTGTTCAGTATAAAAACCATTACGCCTATGGAGAATCCCCATAAACCACAAAAACCAACGTGTGTGTGTATGTGTGTGTGTGTGTGTGTGTGTGTGTGTGTTGCTCTATGCCACCCTCAACAGGCGAAGGCAAGAATGACTAATTCAGACATGCACAGACACACGCAGAGCACACAAAACATTTTCACGTGCCTGTATGTGAAAGCCATTATGTCTGGTATCACTCCCTGTATTGTCTGAATCAATGTGTTCTTCAAGCCAAATGGAGCTCTTTGACTCACAGCAAGTTCAAAGCTTTCTAGCACAGCTGAATCAGCTCAGACAAAACAACTGAGAACCAGGGTGTTGGTGGGGGTGTGTATTATGCTAGCTCAATGTTTGCATTAACTAAGAGATGAGGAATTCCTCAACATAACTTAATCAAAGTTTACAGCAGACACACACACACACACAAGTGGTCTTGCACTACAGTCACACAAGTACAGTATAGAGTATTTGAGGCACACTGATGTTAGTCTTACACATAGGTTTCTCCCTCATTCATTTGCTCTCATCCTGGCAGCTTACTGTTCAGGTGATCTTTCCTGGTAAAGCTGCCAAAAAAAGATCCCACTACCGTGAGACATCCTTTTTTTCTATAAATAGCAGAGCTGACGTTTGCTCAAAAGTAAAAAAGTAAAGTCGTGACGTATTGTCAAGTATGGTGACCCATACTCGAAATTGGTGCTCTGCGTTTAACCCATCCAAGTGCACACACACAGCAGTGAGTAGTGAACAAATGCATGCACACACACACACACACACACACACACACACACACACACACACCCGGAGCAGTGGGCAGCCATGCTGCGGCGACCGGGGAGCAATTGGGGGTTCGGTGCCTTGCTCAAAGGCACCTCAGTCGTGGTATTGAGGGTGGAGAGAGCGCTGTACATTCACTCCCCCCACCTACAATTCCTGCCGGCCGGGGACTCGAACCCGCAACCTTTCGATTACTAGTCCGACTCTCTAACCATTAGGCCACGACTTCCCCAAAACCTAGTGACGTGCCTGTGGAGGCAGCATTTGAATTGATGCTGCCTTATAAAATACATGTTTTAACCAAATTCGGAGGAGGAATTGCATGTATCTTTTGTGACAAGAATACATTATGGTGAGCTTAGTGAAAAAATTAATCCAAATTGGTGAATGCATTTTTAAAAGGCGTATTCAATAATTATTTTCATTCAGGTGCACTACTGTGCACGTACTGTGCACGTTTTCAAAAACATAAAAATTCTTACCAATCTCAAATGTTTAAACAGTAGTGTACATTTCATTCAAAAACTGATTATTTTACTATTGTTAGTATTAGTTGGTTTTATGTATGTTATCCTATAGCATTAGCAGATCTAAGCTTTTAGCATTAGCAAGCAGTTTTAACATGCAAGTGATATGATTTTGTGGCCCAACATGAATTTATTTTGTAAATTCATTAACCATTCCTGACCCCCTGTGTGGAATTCTCTGCTGAATGGAGAAAGGAAGAGCTTGTCCTCTTTTTGTTGCTTGCTGCTTCCACTTCAAAGAGCATTATTAGCATCCCAGCGCTTAGCCTTGCAAATTACAGCCTGGCGATACGAGGCCTATGCCTCACCTTTCATCAGTGTGATTACATATAAGTAGGTAATGTTCACACTGGCAGCAGTGGCATTGGCTCTCTGATATTTGCTCTGGATTAGGGCTGTGCTATTAATCGAAATCGAATCGCAATCGCGATTTGAGATATTGCGGTTTGCTAATCGCAAAGCCTGCGATGTGGACGCGACATTACTCTGTTCCAGAGCACATGCATGACTGTCAGCCTTGGGTGACAGTCTTACTAACCAACAGAGTGAGCGCACCTCCGTTCTCCCCGATCAGCACTGCTCTAGCCAACTGCGTTAACGCCCACCATTTAAAAAGGTCAGATCGAAAGTTAGGCAAATTAAAACTAAAGAAAAACATATGTAACTTCAGCTTCGAAATGACAGACAACGAACAAAAAAGGTAATTTGCAAGAGCTGCGTCACAACGCATATCAAGAGCTCCCTTATCGGTTCTGCTTTCAGTACTGGAGAATAAAACATAAATTTTTAGATGTTTTTATTAGTAGGCTACATGAAAGTTTTTTTACACATTTTATCTCCCCAACAGATTAATTTGAAATAAGTTTATAATGCATGTTCGCTAAATGCTTCTCATAGTCGCTCCGCTCTGCCCCACGCTGTGCGTCTCCTGCGTCTCACGGACGAGCCGTTTACACTCAGCCTGTCTCGTAATACTCTTTTATAGTCTCGCGCCCGGTTCTGCTCCGCAAGCCTCTCACGATCGCATCTGGCAATATGGACGAGGCCTGACGCACGCGCGCAACCTGTGTCAACTCGCGTCTGGCTCCGCGTTTAAAACGAAAGTAAAGTAAGTCTAACTGCTTGCCAAACTCACTTGGATGAAATGAAACATTCAGCACATTTCCCACTTGTTCTTAAAATCCCAAATACTTAAAAATGAATAAATCAGCCCGTGTGACATACTAATACTTTAATAATTGACTAAATAAATACAGTTCTTTATTTATAAAAAATAAACAAATCTTTCCTGTGAAATTCAGTAATTTTGTAAAAATAGTAATACCATTATAATCTTCCCTGCAGAAAAAACAAAACAAACAAACAAACAAAAAAAAAACCCAGTAGAACCCCTCCCAAAACACAATAGAAAATGTAATGGATTTAAGGGTTATAATGGTAATTGTATTGGTTTTAATGTAAACTATAATGGTGTCTACTGCTATTTGATGCATTCTATTAGTGGGATGTAATCTAGCAGGTGGCAACCAATAGAACAACAGTAATTCCTATTGGAATAATGCCCAAAACAAAAAGGAATTTTGTAATGTTTTATGGAAACTGTATGATGGTTTCTATTGTTTTGTTTTTTTTGTTGTTGTTTTTTTCAGTAGGGTAACGATACTCATACTGTGCTGCACATTATTGACAATACTGAGCTGAAGCTTGACTTTGCAAATTTAAAATCGCAATTCAAATCGCAATCGCAATATTTGTCAAAAATATCGCAATTAGATATTTTCCCCAAATCGCACAGCCCTACTCTGGATTGACTCTCACTAAACACCAGAGTTCAGATAAATAAATATATATATATATATATGAAGAGTTTGGTTCCAAAACGCAATAAATCCATTTTGATTCATTTGAGTAAAAATGTGTTTTCTTTACCAAGAAAGTGGCAAGATGAAAACCACTATTTTCTGTTTCAAACTTTCACATAGCATAGTTAGGTTATAATAACATAAAAAATTCAAATCCAGATTTAGTTTTTCAAAGATTTATTACAAAAACTTTTTTTTTCTTCAAAATGCACTAAATCCACTGAATCAATATAATTATTATTATTTTTTTCATATTGAAAATACACAACAAAGTAAGTTGATCCACATATTACAGCCTCTGAACTTGGTCAATACTAATCTTCTATCCAGGCACTGGACTAAAAATACATTCAATCAGTCTTTGCCATGTTGTATTCATTTAGTTGACTAGTGCTATACGCTGTAGGCTATATAACAAAATCATTAATGGCATAAATAAAAACACTTACACTGACAAGCTACGTGATATCGCATTCATAATCGAATGATTGCTCCATCTGAAAGCACGTGCTGGAGATCACAGAACCGGCTTTACTGATGGGATGCGCATGATAATCACATGCGATTTATCTTGCAGCCCTAATTTTTTTTGTTTGTTGATCACAAAGTACAAAGTAGATGAGGAAAACTAGGATGCTGGGTGTATTGTTTACAGGGCATGGAATGGTGCTGATTTATCATTGATTTATCGCATTCTGTAGAGAAAGGAGACTGGCGTTTGTGGTGGTTTGGAAAAAAAGGGAGAAAACATGACCTAACACAACAAATACTGCATTTTGCATAAAATTAAAAACAGATGTTTCAAGACCAGATACAATACTGATTTTGTTGGAAACTAATTTTTTTTTTTAAATGGCATTTATCGCATTTTGGAACCAAACTCTTCATATATATATATATATATATATATATATATATATATATATATATATATATATATATATATATATATATAATTATCTGATTGTGTAGCCCATAGGTCCAGTTGCAAAGGTAGTGCTGGCTGTCTTGGTCTGGCTGTAAAAGAGCCTGAATTTGAAAGCTTGTATAAGGCAGCAAAAGGTAAATGGTCAGAGTGGTGAGGAATGATGAGTCTAAATTTCAAGCATGCTGAACATAGTGTCAACATTGGCTGAGGAAAAACCTCAACCTGATCTTGATGTAGTCATAACTCTGGCAGTAGAGTAAAGGTGTGCGAAGGATCTATTCTGGGATCAGCAGGAAAGAATTCGCTCTAACAAACACTCTGTACTGACAAAGTATATGCTCAGCTACCTTCACCCATTGTTGATTTATTACTGTTGGATCATAGGAGTCATAAATCTGTGCTGTGCTCAACACTTGTAGAAGCTATGTGAAACCCTCACACACAAGCTTTGAGGGACCTGTTAAAGGAGTGTCTTGAGGTAGGCAGGTGCTGGGGCTTGCCAGAGTAGGGTGTATAGCTTCTCTCCAACCCTGAATACCTTTAGTGAGCATGCCCAGACTTCCGCGTATGATGTAATGTGCCTGTGGGCAGCTTTGTCAGTTTCAAAAGTCCAAAATGACTCGGTTGATGACATAGTAAATCGCTCTAATAATGGAAGCCATATTTTGTCATGTGCCTACCTCTGTGTCTGGGAAATATCCACAACAACCTCACTTAATGATAATTTTGATTGACTGACACACATGGGTATGGTGTGAAAAAATAATTTATCTTCTTAAATGATGGAGACATGTTGTTTTAAGTGCTACTGCAGCAACACTAATTTATCTTAAAGGGATAGAATGTTTTTCAAAGATGGCGCCGCAGATGGCAGCTACTGTGCTTTGTTCTTCAGTGTTTGTACTGTTTTTTTTTTGTTTTTTTTTTCCTGTTTTTTGTTTCTCAAACATGATCAGTTTTACCAGGGATGACCTGCTGAACATTCAGCAGAACACACCACAAAATGTTTTACCGGATTTTGATTCGGACGTTTTGCTGGACATTGTAGTTGGCGGAGCCGTAGCTCTGGTCAAACGCTTCAGGACGCGCAGACGGGGGAAGCGAGCCGGCGCGCTCGTGAAGCTTCGTCAGCGCGGATTTAGAACGGCGTTGTCTAGCATCCATCTGGCGAATCTCCGCTCTCTACCCAACAAAACGGACTAACTCCTTCTGCTCTCCTGGACAAACAAGGATTTTTCTAACTCTGCTGCTCTGTGTTTTATGGAAACCTGGCTGAATGGCGACATACATAGCATGCTACATCTGGCTAGCTTCCAGCTGATCAGAGCAGATCGCGACGCGGAATCAATGGGGGAAATTGAGCGGTGGCGGGACGTGCTTTTACATCAATGAGAGCTGGTATACAGATGTAACAGTGTTAAAGAACATGTGCATCCATCCATCATAAGAAGTGCTCCACATGGCTCTGGCAGGGGTGAATACAGGCCTTCTGAAGTGAACCATTTGTGTAATAAAAATATCCATATTTACAACTTTATAAACTGCAATCTCTAGCTTCTCTTCTCTCTCTGTAATCTCTCAATTAGAGCAAGATAGAGATTACGGTTTATAACCGTAATCTCACATAGCAACTACCATAAATCACCGAGTTTCGTACCATTCCAAAGAAGAAGCGATTTTTAAAATTAAAAAAAAAAAACGTTTTTCAGTCTAAATTGACTGAACAATACCAGAGGGTTAAGCATTAAATTTTGCAAAAGTTTTTTTAAACACCATCAAGATTTGTTGCACAATTGTTGTAGCTGACCAGGTGATTAGTGGTCCACTATAAACCAAACTGCAGATAATAGGAAATTTATTCTCATTACCGTAAGGCAAAAAATACAATGTAATCAAAAATGTATGTATTGTTGATCTATTAAAAAATGAATAGTAAATAAATAAATAAATAATAATGATGTGACCTGGTGAATTTCTCACATAGATTTTGTTGTTATATATTTCCCAGGTTTCATCAAGTCGGTGAGAAACATACACAAGCAATTATGAGTAGGCTTCAGTATTTAGTGTGATATCAAGTTCATTCTGGTGTTTGAAACATGTTGTGTGCATTGGGATTTTTGTTTTACTTGGATGACATCAGACATGTGTAGGTCAGGGTCTGTCAGTGGGAGGCCTGGGGTTTTAAGAGCCCATCAAACCCGAATGTATATGCAGTTGATAGTAAAGGAACAGGGGGTTGTTTGGCCTGAGGTAAACTGTGACGTACTGAGAGTTTAAACACAGCTGTGAGAATGGACACATGACCAGCAGACCCTGAAGATACGCGTGTAAGAGCGCAGCCTGTTTTGTAGGGGTTCTGTTTAGAAATCTGTGGAAACAAGGATAAAAGGTGAAGGATAAAATAAAGGAACTCAAAAACGTGTGAAAACACATAATAATGATAACAGTAATAATAGCATTAATAACAAGAATTAGAGGATGGAGGGTGAGGAAGATGATAAGGAATAATAGTAATAGTAGTAGCAATAATATAAATAAATAATAATAATAATAATAATAGTAATTAACTCAATTAATCAGAAATGAGGGGAAAGTTGGAGGGTGAGGAAGATGACAAATATCAATAATAATAGTATTAAATAGTAATTAGTAATAGTAGCAACAATAACGATAATACATTTATTCATCAGAGACGGGCGGGTAGTTGGAGGATCAGGAAGAGGACAAATAGTAATATTAAAAATAATAATGGTAGTAATAGTAGTAGTAATGATGAAATAATAATAATAATAAAGCTATAATTAGTAAGATATTGTAAGACTGCCTCTGGGCCCTCCGTGAACAAGGCATAAATTAGGCCTACGACGAGCCATCAAGGAGAGGTGCAGTGGGGCACAAGGCCCAAAGTCCCACCCCCGGCCACCACTCACATGCCACGCTTGGCCTACATACATACACACACACACACACACATACAGATATACACACACACACACCCACACAAACATACATACATATATATATATATATATATATACACACACACCCACACAAACATACATACATATATATATATATATATACACACACACACACACACACACACATATATATATATATATATATATACTTCATTTTTTTTTCTTCTTCTTCCTCTTCCCCTTCTTCTCCCCTTTCCCTCTTCCTATGCATGTATGTATGTATGTCAACGAGTGTATGATGCATTAAAAAAGCGTGACGTGCAGCGTGGAACCAGCCCAGTGCAAAGTCCAGGCCCCCATGCTCACGTCCCACTTATCCTGTGTGTGTCTGATATACATATATAATTTTTTTTTCTCCCTTCTTCCCTTGCTTATTTTACAATAGACGTATGTATGTCGTCTAGTATGTGATGCAATAAAAAAAGCAAGGCATGTAGTGCCGAACCTGCCAGAGGCAGGAAAACCAAGCCAAAGCTGGTACAAGTTGGAGGGACAAGGTCTCCGGCCCCACAACACACCCACCAACAACTAAACCGAACCACACTGGGCAGGAACTGAGATGCCACAGCCAACTGAGTCCCAGAGGCATGAAAAGAGAGAGAGAGAGAGGGGGAGCAAAAATAGTAAAAAAAAAAAAAAGACAACGACGAAAGTGGGGAGAACAGAAAGAGACAGAAAGAAAGGATAGAGAAAAAATAAATAAAAAGTTGTACAGTTTTCTTGACGATAGGTCGAGCCACTAGGAGTAATTTACTATCTGTATCGTTTGAACTGATTATGGATATGTCACCTAATACACAGAGGGAGGGAGACAATGGGATGTGACATCCCATAAGGTTGGATAGTGACTCAGTAACGTTTTCCCAAAAGATCTAGATTCTAGATTAATTGTCCTGATGTCAATCTTTGATTGAATTGATGATTTGATTTGTGAGTATTCCAAAAAACAATTGCTGCCAATGCCGTATGGGAGAATGGAGCCAGGTTATTATTATGAAAGATATGCTGAAGTTGTGTGATGCCCTTTTCTGCCCATTGAGCGGTTTCTTGTTAACTGTAAAATCTGGGTTATTCTAAATCGGGGTGTAGTTAGATGGTGCGTTTGCATTCTTGATGAGTTATGTATAATTATACTGTTAAAATTATTATTCTAACCCCGATATTTGGTCTCTCAGGGCTGAATTGTGTGAATTCCTGACCAGTAGCAATTATAGGCGTAGTAATTGAGTTTGTATATCTTTTATTACATCTTTCTTATTATGTGTCTTAATACTTTTCATTACATATACATTACAGTTCTAAAGTTTGGGGCTGGTAAGATATTGTAGTGTTTTTTAAAGAAGTTCTTATACTTGACAAAACTGCATTTATTTGATTGAAAATTAATTTTAGTATTTTATTAAAAGCAGTAATATTGTGAAATAATATTACAATTTAAAATAACTGTTTTATAAATTAACCAATTTTAAAATAAAATTTATTCCTGTGATAATTTGTAATTTATTCTGAATAACCAGCAGCCACCACTCCAGTCTTCAGTATCACACGATCCTTGAGAAATCATTCTAATATGCATATTTTGTGCTGCTTAATATTTTTGTGGAAGCCATGATGCATTTTTTAGGATTCTTTGAAGAATACGAAGTTCAAAAGAACAGCATTGGTTTGATTGAGATTTTATTTGTAACAATGTGAAAGTCTTAAAGTATTTATTTAAACAAAAAATGTTACTGACCACAAACTTTGAATGCTAGTCTACATTATATCAAAATATTCAAGATAATTTAATATTCTTAATTATAAAACAGAAAGATTTGATTAGATTAATCCTTCTGTCATATTTAAAAAAAAAACATTAACCATTGTAAAATCACTTTTGCGCACACCCTTAATTAACTTAAAGCTGCAGTCCGTAAGTTTTGCCTCTTTGTCGCCATCTCTGTTTGAATATCTGGAATTGCAGTTACTTGCGGAATTATCTTCATTGCATGGGTTGTACTCTGGCATGGCTCCAGCGCGGATGAATCTAATGTTTTGAGGTGAATGTGTAGCTGTCAGTCACCGCACCAGTGTGAATCCTATGCTTAGTAACCACAGATTCTAGCCATCTTGGAATATATGACCCAAATAACAATTTTCACCATATATTGTCATCTGAACAAGTAACAAGTCTGCCACATTTGTTCTGACCAACTAAGGAAAAAAGTATTACCATAAATCGCGTTACCAATGTTGATTTAATCTAAAGATCAGTTAGCTCATATCACATCAAACTGTAAAAAGTATTATTATTGTTATACTTTATTCTCAAATTATAAATGTTAACAACATCAGCATTGCTTGACAATGAGTATAGAGTGTATTAGCGTGTAGATTTCAATTTTTGCACATTCTAATCTCTAATTGTCATACCATTTGAATTTCATATTAAGAAATTATTTTAACCCAAAAAGCAAACTATGCTCTCTTCGAACTGGTTCTCTTTAAAATACAAATCTTGTGTAATCCCAGGCTATCTGTAATCAGAAGAACATTTAAAACTGGAATATAATTCAGTTTAATTCACGTGTGTTTCATATAATCCTTTCTGGATTACAATCTGCCATCAAAATGATTTTTTGACATTTAATTATTCCAGCTGCTGTGAGAAAAGACTATAAATGATGCGCCACCTGCAGGATCCTCGCATGTGATAGCCTAGTAGCCGATGTGACAGATGTGACGAAATGGCGCAGTGCCATGCTCGAATTTCCCGCGAAAACCTACCCGTACCACTCAAATGAGAAAACATTATTATAAACTAACCATTGTGAATCGGGCTAAATTAAGGTGATAGTTTTGAAGACTGGCTGGCTATGTACTTGCTCAAATATTGATGTTGGATCATTTTTAACCAAAAAAAGTTATGGACTGCTGCTTTAAATTCATAAATGTGTTGAACATTCATTTTGACTTTATTATTAAAGGGAGAAGAAAATAATGTGTTAGAACTTGGAAGTGTAACAGAAACAAAATGCAAATACTGTGTATTTTTGTAAAGGCAGGTAAAGACAGACAGGTGAAGCATTTGTACATCAGATTCATGTCCCAGTATTTTTTATTTGCTCTGTTCTCTGAGCTGTGCCGTTTTTCAAAGGAGCTCATCAGTCACAGGAGAGCAAGATAAACGTCCCTTCTCTTACATCCTTTCCCTTTCTTCTCATGTGGTTTTTTTCAGTCTTGTTTTCTATTCTGTCACGCAGTGATTTGAGTGGATTGATTGATGACAGCAGATGATGGAGGGAATGTGAGCAGACAAACATCTCTAAAGCCTGAGAGGAAACTGGAGGTTAACCTCTCTCAGAGTCTGTGTGTGGCCTCTGGGTTTCTCAAGTGTACATGTATGCATATGCCAGTGAATCTTAAGCCTTTTGGGGTCTTTGTTTGTGCATGCTGTTTTGTTTCCCAAGGGTGACCAAACATTCCAATACAACTATAGCAGTCCTGATTTTTCAAGTCAGAGTCAGTCATGATATACTTTATTTGAATTGCTTGATTTGACCCTTATGTGTACAGTTCATCGTATGCGACCCACACATTTATTGCTGTGGGTACAAATAACTGAAAGTTTATGGATGATGGTTCGCATATAACAGTTAGCTAAAGTTAAGAGGTGTAATACATAACATGTACAAACACACTTCAGGTGTGTCAAGCTGTTTTGTTTTGGAGGAAAACAGTAAGGAGGAAGGCAAGACCCCCATTGATTTCTTTGGCAAAATGTGAGATGGATCCTGTCCTTTTACCTGCAGGGCTGAGTGTGTATGTGTGTGTCTGGATATGTGTGCTTAGAGATTTCACCTTAAGTTGCACTCTTTGTCCTGCTCCAAATAGCTCAATTCATTCCACTGAACAAGCTGCAAAGGAATGTCAAGGTGTGCTGCTGAGAGGGGCTTGTTGCTCCTTGTAGTGGAGGTTTGCTTAACTTACAGGAGAGGGACCTAAATTCACATAAATGGCTTATGTTTTCACTTCTCACCAGGTGGCTTAAGCATCCTGAAAAGAGGATGGCAAAGGTGGCAGATCTCCTCAGGGACAGGATCAGCCATTTGAAATTGAGAGAGGGGTGTTGGATTATCCTTCTCCCCTTTCTGCATTGCCGCTTGCTGTCCGCTCTAATCTGTTAGGTAGTAGTTATGGAATAGAGTAATTATTACTTGACAATTAACTTTGTGCCATATGTGTCCGTGTGCCACCCGAGACCCTTAAAGGCCTTTCCACACTGAGCGCGATGTGAAAAAGCCAGGTGAATCGCAGACGAACTGTGCTTTCACACCGAGCGCGAAACGATTGTTTGCCTTCTGCTAATTCACACTTGCACACTAGGAGGCGCTGACCAACAATGCATTTTTCCTCAGATATGTTTATCGTAAATGGATTTAACATTGTCTGCCGCTCAATATACAGCATTAAATTAAAGTTTGGTTCTACACCAGAGACACAAACTATCTATAATGCTTACAAGAATAGGCTACATCCTAAAATATAATTAGAAGTACAATTAGCATCAAGCTACACTTGGAAATGTATGTAATTATTAATGTATTTGCTTACCCACTTTAAACCATCATCGAGTGCTTGTAGTAATAGTTGATTTTGATTCTATAATAAGCAGACACATGCACTCAAAAAGCGCACAAAAAGTATTTGCATAGCTTTGTAAAATTATGGTTGAACCACTGATGTCACATGGACTGTTTTACCGATGTCCTTGCTACGTTTCTGTGTGTTGATCATGGTAATATCGTTGCTGTCTATGGAGTGTCAGAGAGCTCTCAGATTCCATCAAAAATATCCTATTTTGTGTTGTGAAAATGAACGAAGGTCTTACGGGTTTGGAACGACATGAGGGTGAGTAATTAATGACAGAATTTTCATTTTTGGGTGAACTATCCCTTTAACTATCTACCTGACTTTGAGGTAATATTGATACTTCTGCAGTTAGAGATGAGTTTGTATCCTTTGAGAACCTGGATTTATGTTGACATTCATTATTTATCATTCTTTTCTGATTCTGATTATTTTATTCAAGAATTCTTTTTTTGCCATGATTGTTACCTTTTACAGTATTGCATTACTAAATGTAATTAGTAATGATGCAGAAAGGAAATATCTTAAGTGAATAAAAAAAAATGAAGAAAATAAAATGTCACTGTGTGTCAGGCAGGAAAACGCAGGAGACTCAGGAATCTTCATATTAGGAACATTTAATAGTCAGACTCAGGAAACATGGTGAATACACACACTTAACATAACTGAGACCGAACACCGAATGAACGTAGGAGACAGGTTTATAAATGAGCACAATTAACAAGACTAAAAAACACAGCTAGAGACAAATCAACATAATCAGGACACGAACAGGAAAACGACTAAAAAAGGAAAACCAGGAAACAAAACGGGAACATACATGAGACAGGGACAAGTTTAAAATTATTACCAAATGTATATTTGAGAAGGAGCTTGTTTATCTAATTCAACCAGTAAATTTTCAAGAATATCTTTGCATGTTCTATTATTATTTTTTAATTATTAGAAAATAGAAGGAATCACTTTCAGAAAAAAATAGAAATACACGTAGAAATATAATAATAGAAAACACATTTTTGGATTTTAGATTTCTGTTTCAGCCTCATATTCTTACGTTTTGTACATTTTTCACAAAATCTTTAATTCTTTGGTTTCCAGGATTGTTTTGTGTACGTGTTTGCCTTTTTCTGCAGTCAGACTAAGGTCAGTAGGTTGTATTTGGTCAGGATTTGTCTTGCGTGATATATGATTCCCCCCCCCCCCCCCCCCCCCCCTCTCTCTGTCACTACTTCTATCTGAATCCCTCTTTGCAGATTTTCTGGCCTGTTTCTGTCAGAGCAATTAGTGGTAAACAGGAGATCAGTAGCAGAGAGGCGAGGCCTGTCCAGGGCAATCCCGGCTTTCTAACATACTTTTACTGGTTTCCTCTCATGTACCCCCTTTTTTTTATCCGTACTCATTCTCTTGCTCCTGCTTTCACTCCCTTTATATCCCTCCATTATTTGTCTGAGCCAAAACCTCACAAAAAAAAAAAAAAATGCGGTCACAAGTTGGAAAAGTCGCAGGCTTTGTGGAGTCATGTGACATTCTGAGTGGAGACAGGTTTCACAGGGGGCCTTACATTATCTACACACACACACAGACGCTGGACACACATGCCCTTTGTGATTAGTAAATAAGGTCTTGGTTATCAGTTTAAGACCTTTGAGGTTTTTTCTAGATGGCTGTCCGAACACCCCTGACCCTTTGGGCAAGTACCCACTGTCCAAGACCTCATGGGGCCCTCATCCCTGCTTGTCTGCACCTTTTCATCCTTTAATCAAAGTGAAATGCTATCCAGTGACCTCTGAACTATAGCAGGGGATTACCACTTAAAAGACCCGTATATGTGCAGCTTTCATTGATCACATTATTCACAGATCTGCTGAATGAAGGGGATTGAATTTCACAGAGCTTGTTCTACAGATTAAGAAAGGACATGTTGTTACATAAAATCTGAATTTGTTTGTGCATATAATGTTTCTTGTGCTAAATGAATAATGAGCAAAATAATCACATTACAACCCCAAGCCATATCTACAAACCAGCAGCCAGTACACTTAATAGTAATAGTAATAACACTGTGTATAAATATTTTGTGAGTTATGATATCTGGTTAGCTAATGACCCAATATATGCATAGGTATTTTTAAAATGGTGATCTGATAAAATGGTAAACTGATCAAAAATGACATTAAAGGCACTTTCTGTATAATAAAGATTTTCTTTCTAAATAAAATGGAGTAATGGCTGCTGAAAATTCAGCATTACCGTCACAAGGATAAATGAGATTTTAAAATATATCCTTATATAACAGTTATTTAAAATTGTATTAAATTCGAGTTTTTATTGTATTTTTAATCAAATAAATGCAGCACTGGTGAATTCTTAAAGAGAGACGTATACATTTTTTTATTTTTTTTTTACTTAACCCCAAACTTTGAACAGTAGCATGCATTTGGCAATGAAATGAGTCTGTTCAAATACTGTATAAATGTAGTAAGTTGGGGGCTTTCAAAGGAAAAAAAACAGCATTGAAAAGAGATGATTGCGAAGGGTGAAACAAGCATGCTTTGGAATGTGATCTCAGCATGGGGCGAGGGGACAATAGAGCTCATATGTATCTTTGTGTTTGTGTGTGTGTGTGTGAGTGAGTGCTCTATAGTAAAAAGGTTTAGGTTTAGCATTAGGGATGTATAGGGTAACTAATCGTCTTTAACAGTATGAATGGAATGACCTCTAGTCCCTGTCTTCCTTTTTTTTTCTTTTTTTTTTTCTGTGTGAAGTAGATCTTTTGGTATGCTGTACCAGAGGCTAAAATCCAGAGCAGGGTTTTGTTCCTCTATGAGATCACATACCACTTACTGCTGTCCAGGTGATCTTCTCTAGCCCGAGGGGAGACAAACAGATCAATCCTACACTTACAGTCACTTTCACAAACTACGCTACAACTTGTTGCTCTTACACACGTCCAGAGATACTGAGAATTAATGCTCATACAATTTCATTGCAGTTTTGAAAAGAGAAAGTACATTGATCAATGATGTAATCTCTGTATAACTTATCAGTCATTTCAGAGTACAGTTTTCTTTGTACTATTTTGACATATAACATTGACAGTAGTGCAGGATGTAATCTTGTCTCTCTATGTGTTTTTGTGTGTGCAGGGATCAAAGCTGCAGGAGCCGTGTGCAGGCCGGGACTGCAGTGGACCGTGCCCGTGTTTGCCCTTAAAGGGTAGCAGGGTGAGTGATGAAGAACTCTATTTGCCAATGTTGAGACTGTTCATACCACTCTCTTGACCTCATCCAGTATATCATACATCACTGTTAACTGCAAATTTACCTTCAGAGTTGCACGTGCCTTCTGACTCACACACACACAAACACATCTCTCATGTGCCAGGTAGACGCATGAATGAAAATGAACTGAGGGACGAATATCTAGACATTCATATCTTTCTTTTTGAATCACGAATTTCAAACATTATTCTATTTTACTGCAATCTCATATAGATATAGAAACGATCATAGAGCAGGTCACACAGTCAAGAGTTCATTGTTAAAACCAAACTGATACGATACTGTCTCAATTGCCCTGTTCACACATACCGGAGGTCACAAGGTCACTGTACTGTTAGTTGGTCGTTACCTTGTCATAGCTTGTCATCAGTCTGATCATATATGAGATGTATTACAATATGAAATAGGATGCCGTTGTAATTTAATAAGATATCAGATTAACTCTGACAAGAAATACGTTTTATTGGGCACACCCACATCACCTTACTCACGTGATTAGGGCTGGGTATCGAGTTCGATACTTTTTAGGCACCGACCGAATTGCCTCGATATCACCGAGTATCGAAAAACGTCTTGTCGTTCGGTACCAAATTTCGATACCTAAGGGGTTAATCTCATCACCGTCAGTGAGCCAATAATCCTGCAGCACTAGGTGTGTTTGACTAGAAGTGACGCGGTGCTGATTGATCAGTGTTTGACATCCGCGAGAGCAATTCGAAAGCGTACGGAGCAGTCTGCTCTCTATATCGCGCAGTTTCGCTTACTTGACACAGAGTGAAGCTCGCGTGACATTTCAGCGTCTGCCGTCTCACTAAATGACGACATAAACACATGAACAACAGCTCTAGAACTGCTCTGAGAGTCACTTCATGAGCATTTTACCATTTGATTTGAGTAAAACTTGCGTCATATCATAAACACACAGAACTGTAAAGGTATTCCCGGAAACCCGTCAAAATAAAAGTTTGGTTCAACTTGGAAGACACTGCGGCAGAAATAAATTAATATTGTTCAGCAGAGTGTACATACTGCTACTACTAGGCTACTATTAAAATTATTAAAACTCTTAGTTTTTAATTAATAATCACACAACATTTCTTCCATGTTTTAATTTTAATAGTAAAAGTTTGTTTGCCAAAATAAATAAAGTTTTATTTTCAATAATTTAAAAGAAAAATGAAATTAATGTTTTATTCCTTCATTTGAAAACCAGATACAGAACACAGAATTTCTGAGGAAAAAGAAAACATTTCATAAGGCTGTTTTAAGAATAAATTTGAATAAACCAAGTAGTTTTTATGTATTCAAATAATTAGACATACTACAACATATAATTTAATAACAATAAAACATATTGTGAAAGGAAAATAAAACATCCAAATATTATGAAAGTGGATAAAGATTTTAAATTTCTTGAAGTCTTTAAAAACCTAGAATAAATGAATAGAAATGATGATTCTGTCTGAGCTATGCGTTTTAAAACGAGCACGCACTAGTGTAAACTGAAAACTATTTGAGCTTTATTAAAATTATTTGCACTGGTTTATTGTGTTGGCTATATTTTGTTTCTTTGCGCAGTGGCTCAGGAGATGAGTCTTTGAGTCTGTATACATGTCAACAAGCTGAAAAAAATAAAACCAAAGTTTTTTGAGATAATGTAATCTTGTTAAAACTGTTTTCATAAAATTGGTATCGAAAAAAGGTACCGGTATCGGTATCGAACATTTTTGAACGATACCCAGCCCTACACGTGATTGCTATATTAATCACAAAACATAGGCTTTGTTCACTGATAGCTGGAATCAGATTTTTAAGCACAATTAACACAATTAAGTCTGTTTAATTTATTTAGTCTGAAGACCACAAAAAAACACATTACCTTTTTAATATTTACAAAGCAATTCCAGATCATCACGAGGCACGTTTTCCCATGTGCCACATGAGGAACCGATGAGGCAAAATTTCCATTTTCATACTCACAACTTGTCACTCTAAGTTGTTTTAGAAGAAAGTCACTTGACACTGTGTTAACGCATACATTATTGCTGTAGCAACAATGCATAAACCAGATATTACACTGACTGAACAAACATATCATACCGTAGGGTCTTAAGATTAGACTTGGAAAAACAAATCAGAATTAAATGCATTGTCATGTTCACATTTTATTCTAAAAACTATTACGGAAAATACTTTATTTACACACTTCGAATACGAAACTATTTCTTTCTGCCTGAGAGACTTGTTGGCAAAAGTTATACAGTGTTTCACTGATATACAGTGCCAGAGAACTTGTTTGGTAAAGTACAAGTCTTTACAATGATTTAATCAGGAATAGAAATATTTATACCCTGTAGATATAGAGTTTCAGCTCACTTAAGGTTGTTTGCCAAGAAGACGTGTCTCCTGAACTGGTATGACTTTGGAGTTTATCCAGGCCACTGTTGAGTCCTGCTCACTCACACCCAGTGTGCCATGACTGTTGTATGAAAATGCACTACGGTTCAAAGTTTGGGGTAACAAAGGTTTTATTTCAGTGAAGAAATTAATGCTTTTATTCAGCAAGGATGCATTACGTTGTGCTAAAGTGACAGTAAAGACTTTTACATTGCTACAAAATATTTCTATTTCAAATAAATGCTGTTCCGTTTCTATTCAACACAGAACTAAAATATCAGTGTCCTCAAAAACATTAAGCAGCACAACTGTTTTCACCATTGATAATAATAAGAAATGTCTTTTGAGCCCTATTTGATCATATTAAATGATTTCTGATGGATCATGTGACACTGAAGACTGGAATAATGGCTGAAAAGAACTCAGCTTTGCCATCACAGGAACAGATTACATTCTAAATATATTAAAATACCGTTATTTAAAGTTAATGTTAAAATATACTGTTATTTATTGTTAATTATTTAAAAATGTTTTTAAAATGCAATAATATTTCACTGTATTACCATTTTTACTGTACTTTTGATACATAAAAGATTTCTTTCAAAAGCATGTCAAAGTTTACTGACCCCAAACTTTTGAATGGTGTATTTTGATGCTGATATGCACATGAATTGTTATCATAGAAAGGCATGTAGTGAAAGGTTGGGAATGAGATAGCAGAAATGATTGTGCGAAGGAGGAAAGTTTTTAAAAATTCATTAAACTATTATCCTGATACCATCACCAATGTCTGAAATAAGCATCATCACTTCAACACATGCACACAACAATTTTATTTTAATGACTTTCTCAAATAGTGATCAATGATTCATCAGGCACATGTGATGCTGGTCAAACCACAGCACGCCAACGCCCACAAATTCTGAATACACAGACAAACTGTGGATAATGACGTACTTTTATATGGTGCAGATTAAAACCACAGTTTGAGATGACTGATAAAAGATAAACCAGTGTGAGGTCTTGTGTATGTTGTATGTCTCAAATCTTAAGCATCCCTTTGATGTCAGTTTTAAATAAATTAATACATTCACATGAGATAAAGCTCTTGTTTTTCTGCATACAAAAGCATGGCGCCCCTGATGGTGGCCACCACGTTTGGGTCATCTGACCATGTGACAATAATGTAGTGCACCTTTTTTTTTTTTTTTTGTCATGTTAAGGATTTTCCTGTTGAGAATTCAGAATAAACAGCTGCTTCACAAACAAACAGAGACATGCACACACATGGTCAGAATGCAAGCGCATCATACCACATCTGTTCCTTCATCCCTGGAGCATGCCAAGATGTTGGCGCACAAGACAGAATTGCTCTCAAGGTCAGATTTATGGTTACTTGTGTAATATTCACACCTCCAAGATGAGAGATGTATTTTATGAGCATGAGCACACACATGCCACTCATAGCCACCTACATGACAGTGATAAGACATAATCTTGAGAAATCAGCAGTTGTTTTGCTGTTTGGAACCACAAACTCTAATTAAACAAGCAGGATGACAAACAAAGGGAAAAGCTGCCACATCCTTTTCTGATATAAACATGTTTACAACATGATTTATTTTAAGTAATGCAGGGTTTTCCACAGGCAGGAGCGACGATAAATAACCATAAAAGAAAGAACAGGATGTTTCCACTCGCTTTAGTCTGCTAGTATAATTTCCGTCTCAAGTGTGGAGGAAGATACTGTAGTAGTGTTTCTTTTCATATAGTTATTGAAAGAACAGACTCAAAGCTTTCTTTCTTTTGGCCTCGAGTCGCTCAGGGTTTGACATGCATTTTTGGTGCTGCAGTCAAGCATGGTTAATATACAACATAAACCCATTGCATTAGTGCAAACGGATACCACAAGTAGTTTAACATGAGTGTACCCATGACAGAAACCTTGTGACCCAGTAGGCCTTGTTCTGTCATTGTCTGAACCCTTGCAACTCAGTGCACCCATCCCTGACTCAAAGTGGGCACAGTGTCAAGTCTCAATTGAGCTGCAGTCAGTGTCCAGGACAGAAAAAAATCGGTGTGGTTGTTTAGCTACCTATTTGCCCATTGCCATTACCTTTGATTCCAGTAATCCATCGACACAAAAGACACGGCCAGAGTGAGTAAACCATCTTTGAGCCTGACTTCACCACCACTAATAGAGCCGCGGCCCTCAAAAACAACAGGAGCCAATGTGATGCGATGCAAAGTGAGTGAGCTCTGAAAAGTGCAGTCAGCCGTACTGGGAATGTCTGCTTCAGAGGAGCGCAAAAACAGACAGAGAGAGAGTTTACCAGTTAACCATAAATTTATTTGCACCATCAGTTAGGGGCAAAATATGCAGAATAATGCTGAATTTAAGTTTAAATCATTGTTAATAGAGAGAAATAACAGAGACATTTGGAGGGATAAGGAGAGAGCACAGCCTTTATTTGACTACTTAACAACACATACATTAGGGCCGGACATTATTTCTCGTTTATTGCAAACCACCACAAAGAATTTGAAATTTAATACATAGAGACCACCATACCTGATAGGTGAAACCCTATGCAAACCTAGCTCCAAGGTATGTGAAAGTAAAAAAAGCTAACCAGTGGGGCACATTGCTTCATGTGAACATATATTGTATGTCACATGCATGAAATGTTTTGTTTTTGTAAGCAACTGCTAATAATTTTATATATACACTATGTTCGAAAGTTTAGGGTCGATAAGATTGTTAATGTTTTTAAGAAGTCTCTTATGCTCACCAAGGCTGCATTTATTTGATCAAAAATACAATAAAAACAGCATTTTGTGAAAATATTTAAAACTTTTCTTTTTTGAATACATTTTAAAATATGATTTATCTCTGTGAGGCAAAGCTGAATTTTTAGCAGCCATTATTCCAGTTTTCAGTGTCACATGATCATTCAGAAATCACTCTAATATGATGATTTGCTCCTCATGAAACATTTCATATATTTAGCAGTGTTGAAAACAGTTGTGCTGCTTAATATTTGTGTGGAACACTTGTGGAATAATTTTTGTGATACATTTACTTTTTTCAGGATTCCCTGATGAATAGAAAGTTCAGAGGAACAGCATTTATTTGAAATATACTTTTTTCATAATGTAAAAGTCACCTTTGAACAATTTAATGCATCCTTGCTGAATAAAAGTATGAAATTGTTTAACAAAATCACACTACTTTTGAACAGTAGTGTGTATATTAATCTGCATGAAGTATTGAATTGTGCTGTCTCTGTTGACGCATAGAAGTAAGTGATAATGTAATGTCATAGTTTTGATATAAATAAATAGAAAAATGAAATTGTACATTGGTGTTAAGAACATTCTAGCAATCATCTTTGATTAATTTCATTTGCTGTTTTAAAAACTAACTTGTTACTTAGTTAAGGCACATTTTGTCTGATGTCAAGAATAAGTGGAGCTTCATAGAAAGTGTTACCGCTGTAGTTCTCAGACAAATACACCTGCCTGCATGAGGCCATTCCTGAAGCATCTGTTTCCAGCTGTCTCAGAGTCCTCCTTAAAGACAAACATCAGCCATGGCGAGCCATCTTTAAAGAGCATTCTTCTTTGGTCAGCCACCCAACAAAAACAGGCGCCCATACTGGTCTCGTTTGGACCAATAACATCCGCTTCCAGACAGGTCAGAGGTTACAGGATGCTGATATAATGGTTGGGTTAAGGGCAGCCAAAGAAAAGCAACACTGGCTTTCATGTGTGCAAAGCATGTGTGACCACTTTAGCTACCCTGACTCAATCTGTCCACTCTTGGAGTAACTCCAACCTGGCCTTTAACAGTGATGGGAGTCTTGATATTGTCTCGATGAATTATTTATTAGGATTATTAAAAGACACTTTGTCTGAAAGCAGGGATGTACATAGTGTGTAATATAATGTACAATATTTTTTTTTCCTTGCATTGAATACTACATTAGTCTTATCATAAGTAACTTATCCAAGATGTCACAGTAGACAATAAATATTCAACACGTAAATACAGTGATAAATGTGTGGAAATATTATTTGTCTGTTTATGTTGATGTTTCCTTCCTTTTCTCTTTCTGTGATTTCATACTGAGATGATCAGAACTGATTACTGTTTGATAAATGTCCCAGATAGACAGAGAAGGACCAATCTAGTTTTTAAGGGAAGGGTTTAAATGTTAATTATCTTGATTATGAAGTAATTCATACCTGTTTTGTCATTTAACATTGCACCAGTACAGTGTCTCAGAAGATAGATATTATTCTAAACAAGTCCTTTTTGAAATACACTGTAAAATGTGTTTGTCACATAAAAACGTGTTTCATGTGGTGACAGCTAATGTACCTGGTTTCAGTGAAGTCTAATTATTTATAAAATTACAGGTACATCTCAAAAAAAAGGAATATCATGAAAAAGGTCAATATTTTTTGTTACTCATTTCAGAAGGTGAAACCCATATATTATATAGATTCATTACACATAGAGTGAAATATTTCAAGCCTTTATTTCTTGAAATTTTGATGATTATTGCTTACAGATAATGAAAACCCAAAATTCAGTGTCTCAGAAAATTAGAATATTACATAAGATCACTAAAAAAATTATATTTTAAACAGAAATGTCGGGCTTCTGAAAAGTATGTTAATTTCTATGCACTCAATACTTGGTTGGGCCTCCTTTTGCATGAATTACTGCATCAATGCAGCATGGCATGAAGGCAATCAGCATGTGGCACTGCTCATGTGTAATGGAAGCCCAGGTTGCTTTGATAGCGGCCTTCAGGTCATCTGCATTGTTGGGTCTGGTGTCTCTCATCTTCCTCTTGACAATACCCCATAGATTCTCTATGGGGTTCAGGTCAGGCGAGTTTGCTGGCCAATCAAGCACAGTAACACCATGGTCATTGAACCAGCTTTTGCTACCTTTGGCAGTGTGGGCAGGTGCTGGAAAATGAAATCAGCATCTCCATAAAGCTTGTCAGCAGAAGGAAGCATGAAGTGCTCTAAAATTTCCTGGTAGATGGCTGCGTTGACTGTGGACTTCAGAAAACACAGTGGACCAACACCAGCAGATGATATGGCAGCCCAAATCATCACAGACTGTGGAAACTTCACACTTGACTTCAAGCAACATGGATTCTGTGCCTCTCCACGCTTCCTCCAGACTCTGGGACCTTGATTTCCAAATGAAATGCAAAATTTACTTTAATCTGAAAAGAGGACTTTGGACCACTGAGCAACAGTCCAGTTCTTTTTCTCCACAGCCCAGGTAAGACGCTTCTGACGTTGTCTCTGGTTCAGAAGTGGCTTGGTAGCCCTTTTCCTGAAGATGTCTGAGCGTGGTGACTCTTGATGCACTGACTCCAGCTTCAGTCCACTCCTTGTGAAGCTCTCCCAAGTGTTTGAATCAGCTTTGCTTGATGGTATTCTCAAGCTTGCAGTCATCCCTGTTGCTTGTGCACCTTTTCCTACCCAAATTCTTCCTTCCAGTCAACTTTGCATTTAATATGCTTTGATACAGCACTCTGTGAACAGCCACACCTTAAAGCAATGACCCTCTGTGACTGTGGTGGGGAAGTCGTGGCCTAATGGTTAGAGAGTCGGACTTGTAATCCAAAGGTTGCGGGTTCGAGTCTCGGGCCGGCAGGGATTGTAGGTGGGGGGAGTGAATGTCCAGCGCTCTCTCCACCCTCAATACCACGACTGAGGTGCCCTTGAGCAAGGCACCGAACCCCCAACTGCTCCCCGGGCGCCGCAGCATAAATGGCTGCCCACTGCTCCGGGTGTGTGTTCACGGTGTGTGTGTGTGTTCACTGCTGTGTGTGTGCACGTTGGATGGGTTAAATGCAGAGCACGAATTCCGAGTATGGGTCACCATACTTGGCTGAATGTCACTTCACTTTACCCTCTTAGGGGAGGGCGTCAGTGTTCGTCTTCTGGATCATTGCCAAGTCAGCAGTCTTCCCCATTATTGTGGTTTCAAAGAACAAGAGATACCCGGAATTTATACTGTATGGATGGTCATTAATTGAAACTCAAATGTAAATATTCTAATATTTTGAGATATTGATTTTTGACTTTCATGAGCTGTAAGCTGTAATCATCAAAATTAAAACAAAAAAACTTTTGAAATTTTTTACTTTACATGTAATGAATCTAAAATATATGAAAGTTTCACTTTTTGAGATAAGAAAAATTTTTACTTTTTCTAATTCAATTTTTTTTAGATGTACCTGTATTTTACATAGTATTTAATATGACTGAGCTTGATTTCATTGGGATACATAAAAGTAATTTGTGAGGGTCAGATCATGTTGCTCAGTAGGGTAGGTAGTTCACACAAAATTCTGTCTTCATTTACTTACTCTCATGTTGTTTCAATCCCATAACACTTTCATTTTTTGAAACAGAAATTAAGACATTTTTAATGAAACCTAAGAGATTCTGTCCATCCATTGAAAAATTATTCACTAAAATTCCACCAAAAGTGATTGTGTCTCTTTAGAAGACTTGGATTAAACCACCTGATTCAGATGGATAATTTTACGATCTCTTCAATAACTTTTTGAAGCATCAAAGTTTTAATGGAATGCACTTTCAATGGAGGGACATAAAGGTTTCATAAAATATATCTTCATTTGTGTTTTGAAGATAAATGAAAGTCTTATGGGTTTGGAATGACATGAGTATAAATAATTTATGACAGTTTTCATTTATGGGACAAATATCCCTTTAAGGTAACAGCTGTACATTTTCAACTTTTACAGCATACAGATGAAAAAAATCACATAAAACACACATGCTTTTTTTATCCCCTTTTTTGTTATCGGATTCATCCCCATACCTTGCTCTTCTTTTAGAGGGGGCTGCCTCAAATACAACCTCAATCCAAACAAATGTGAGTCACGTGTCTAGGCTACAGATGATTTAACCAAACAGCTTGACTAGCCAGAGATGTGCATGAGGGACACAGTCCATAGCTGTTTAATGCATCAGTAAGCGCGTTTACATGCACAGTTATAATTATACTATAATCATACTGTCTTTCAATGCAAGCTCACAATTGAGGTCAATCGTAGTCCAATGAACATGCAAAACTAGAGCTACAATCTATTTTCTCTGTCTAGTGCTATTAATTGTAAGATTGGCAGGAGTGGCAGTCATTTATATGATGAATTACAGTTTTTCTCAATTGCTAAAACACTAAACCCTATTGTCTGAAGCAAATGCTCAGTTGCCTGAACCCACTGATTGAATCAATCACTCTTTTGGCAAAACCATAAGCACTTTTCACCTGTTTAGACACAACTTGCCAACACATTTTCATTGTGATGCACCCGTGCTGCATAATGGTGAGCACAGGTGACAAAAGTCAAACACAATTAAAGCACAGGTGTCACCACTTGAACACAACAACTCAAAACTGATCACACTTGTGGCTAATCATGTGAGGGAACATATACAGTAAGCCAGTTCAGAGAGCACTGGTTTGTGAGGCCCTACAATGGATAGAAATCTGAGAGGAAGAGTTCGTGTGAGAGGAGGTCGAGGTGGTCAGCGAAGACAAAGAACAGTAATATCTCATTAAATCAGAGCTACTGTGATTGACCATGTTCTTGTCCATGGTATGAGCATGAGGGAGGCTGGACAAAGGGTATAAGCAAACATCAGTAGATTCACTGTGTCCACCATAATCCGAAGATTTAGAGAAGAGAACAGGTAATTACCTTTTTTTGACATTATAGTACAGTATGTAAATGTTGACAGCAATTACTGTATGACATACTATAGAGCTGGTAAGTCTCGCCCATCTGTAAAACCCCACTGGACCTCTAGATTGAAAAACCGTCAATGCAAGTGAATGTGAGAAAATAATTATTTCTCACATTCACTTGCATTTTCTCACATTCACTTGCATTGACGGTTTTTCAATCTAGAGGTCCAGTGGGGTTTTACGGATGGGCGGGACTTACCAGCTCTATATACTGTAAGTAAATATATGTTTCAGTACATCACTGTACCAAATGTACTGTAGTATTGTAATGGAGGGTTGGTCTAACTGTTTGTAGGCCTAGTATTCCATGTATATTTTTGTACTTTATTTTTACATGGGCTTACTGTACACAAGTGGCAAACGCATAAGATTTCTGTTTGTTTTTACAAGTGCTACGTGTAAATGCACAAGATTTCTGTTTTGTCTTTTTGTACAAGTGCTATGCACAGGTTTTCTTTGTTTTGCAACATGCATTTAGCCTACAGTGAACAACAAACATTTATTTCTCCAGCTTCATGTCCTGAGCATTGTGTTTTCTTTTTTTCTACGTAGTGTTTAGTGACTGTTCAGTAGTGTTTTTAATTTTGATTGACTCGGGGCACGATTTAACAACATAGTTCAGTTTTGAGCACAGATTGAACTGTTTTGAGGTGAAAGTTTGGTTTTGCAAGAAGAGTCTGAGGTTTTGTGAATGTAGCTTGAAAATTGGGTTTTGTGTTCACAGTTTAGAGAAAAGGATAGCAGCTTTCAAGAAATGTGTCTTAGCAATCGAGAAAAACTGTAATGTCTTAGTCTAACTAAAATTTAACATTTAAAATGCATGTACACCAGTTAACTGTAAACAGCTGGGTGTCCTGTTGATCCAGATCAAGAGGAATTAACCAGCAGAGTGTAAACAATCCTTACTTGTTTAGACTGACCCAGTGTATTTGAGTGTTAACTCTTACAGATTAGGTTAAACAAGACTCATAAAGTTACATCCAGATGTAAATTATTTACACTTCCTCTTTGTTTTTTTGTCCTCGTCTTTGTTCTAAAGCATAATCATTTATAATAAGATGAAAGGAGGTGAGAGGTCATTTTCACAAAGACCCCAACATGACCTTTGACCCCTGGGGTGATGTCTTGATCTACCTGGGTGAATTTGTTAGAAAGTGTCTTAGTTATTAACCACACTTTTTTTTTAGCATGAAGGTCAGTTGTATCTATGGAAATAAGACTGTCCCCTACTGGAAATCATATGCAAGTACGAGGGCAATGTTGATAGAACTTGTAACACGTACATAGTGAAATGGATGTGGCTTTAACGCATCATATTCATGCCAGCATATATGCAATAGGACTGTACATATAACAAGATATGATAGTATCTTTGGTAACTGATTTCAAATGTATAATCTGATATGAGGTTATAGCAATGAAATCTGATTAGCTATATGCTGGTAGATTGCAAAACACTGCAATGCATACATTGCTTTCTCTCTCTCCATCTCTCTTCTGAATCCTTTTCATTCTTTGCCTCTGGCATTATTACATATGCATAGTTTATGGAGTCTTTATGTCTAAATATCTTGTTCATGGATAACAGACACATACAGTGTTTTGTTTGGAAAATATAGATATATAGCCAGTGATGTTTGATGTTTGAAACTCGTGAAAGCTTTTTCTGGCAGCCTTTATTCTATTTGTTTGTGTGTGTGTGTGTGTGTGTGTGTGTGTGTGCATGTTTATGTGGTTTATGAGGACACAAATTTGTATAATGACATGGGTATGACAGAGGTATTACAATATGAAGGTGGTTTGAGGACACTGCCTATGTCCACGTAATTCAAAAGGCTTAATAAACATACTAAATGGTGTTTTTTTGAAAATCTGAAAATGCATAAAGTCTCCTGTGAGGGCTAAGTTTAGGTGTAGGGTTGGTGTAGGGCAATAACACACACAGTTTGTTCAGTATAAAAACCATTACGCCTATGGAGAATCCCCATAAACCACAAAAACCAACGTATGTGTGTGTGGTGTGTGTGGTGTGTGTGTGTGTACGTGTACAACTCTATTCAGTAATTCCAGATTCTAATAACATTTTATTAGCCAAAATTTTTATTGGAAAAGTGTGACCACTAATTACAAGTAGCCATTGTCACATCTGTTATTATTAATATTATTATTATTATTATTAATAATAATTATAATCATCATCATCATCGTATTTTGTAAAGTCTTTTCTATTTTTTGAATATGATTCTGAATATTTGTATTTACAGTCTGAAATATGGTGGCATTTTAAATTTTATTTTTGTAGACTTTTGCCTGATAATCTCTTTTCTATGGTTATATATACACATATGTTTAAACACACATATAATGCTGATAAATCCAAAAATAAATAAAAAAACTTATCCAAGTATGCACAGAAACACACATTTATTTACATTATGCAGCTAAAAAGACCTGGAGAAAATAAACAAATCAGGTAAATGTTTCCAGAAAGCTTTAAAGTAGATATTTTTGAATGAAGGTCTCACATAAAATCATTATAGCATTAAATGGCCAGCTGTTTATAAAGGTTACACGCACATTTAAACACACCGTGACTCATTCATATATTACATTTGCATGCCTGTGGGTTAAGTTTTGAACAAGAGAAAGACTGCTGAGTCAGAGCGTATGTGTTTTCACTGCTGTCTGCCTGGCACTGCTGCTTCTTTCGCTTCTGCAGGCGGGGTGGAGCACTCAGAGAAATTTGGTTATCATGGCTGAATCACTCAGTCCACACCCTGCCCCTTTTTGATGTGTTTCCTAATGCTGCTTCCATCACCGCTCCCGATGAACACATGGCACGACAGGTAAAATCACGCCTGAGCCTCGCTGCCCACGAACAATGGTTCCTACCAAATCCTCAGAGCCAACAGGACTGAGCCGGGGGAATCTGTTGGCTCATGGATTCTGTTGGCCGTTCCGACAGGAAGTGAGGTGCATGCTCGCTAGCCAGGCGGGTAAGACTGGGCGGCTTAGAAAGGCAGAATGAGTTCTATTGTGTCCATTGTGAGGGGCCAGATTTGTGCCACAAACGAAGCAGTCTAGTGCGTGTTAATTCGGCTGGAAGTCATTTTTTCCATCTTCGCGTTGTTAATATCGGTGTATACAAGTTGAAACCATATTAAGTGGTGTGTGAAGGAGACAGGTGAGAGCAGATCACAGTCTTGAAATGCCTTGTGGTGATATAAAAGAGCGCTATAGTGGTTTTTAAAGGTTTTTAAAGCTGTCTGCTTGTTTGTGGGGCATTGCAATTTAAATCATCGTCGGAATAGTCTACTCATTGGTCACAACACTTGGCATAAATCAAACAACTAGATTTCTATGTTTTCTGAGAAAATGGATGTTGACCATGCTAAAGTCACCAATCCATGTCAATTCCTGTTCCTAGAGGGCTGCTTCCCCTGTTAAATAAACAGCATATGCTAGTGAGGTATGTTTTGAAGCATGGCAGCTGGTTTCAGCTGGTCCTTAGTTGGTTATGTGCTGGTTTAAGCTGGTCCTGAGCAGGAGCTAGTTGCGTAACAGCTTAGGACCAGCACATGACAACCCCAAGCCAAAAGAGCAGATTCAGTTTATTCACCATGAATCATTTGGTGATTCCAGAAGTTTCAAGAACTGTATGTTTTTCAGTACAAATAGTAGTTGTTGAGGGTGGGAAAAAGAAATTTGATTTGATTGCATCTTAACTTGAGGTTTATCTTAGTACTGTTGTGAATGGCGGTGGAGACTGACCCGGAAGAGAAGTTGTTGTTAAATAAAGTCATTATTTTTGTTTTCTTTGCACATAAAAAGCATTCTCATAGCTTCATAACATTACGGTTGAACCACTGATGTCACATGAACTATTTTAACAATATCCTTCCTTACTGTTTCTGGGCCTTGAATGTGGTATTTGTGTTGCTGTCTATGCAGCTCTCAGATTTCGTCAGAAATATCTTAGTTTTTGTTCTGAAGATGAACAAAGGTCTTGCGGGTTTGGACATGAGGGTGAGGAAGTAATGACAGAATTAAAATTTTTGAGTAAACTATCGCTTTAATGTTAATTTCAACTTTAATACATTAACAGACGCCTTTTGATTTTAATAATGTTTAATGGACCTGAGCTACAGTAACATAAACTAACAATGTATTTTTAATGTAAAAAATGTCTTACTCATTTTAGTTAGTTAAGGTAAACGTACCTATTAAGCTCACCAAAATCTACATTGAGATATTTTTCCACGTTCAGCTAAGTAACACATTCAAAAACTAAATAAAACAAACCAATAAAACATTTAACTCATGGGGATGAACATAGAAACTAGCCTCATTGTGAAACTCTTTTTAAATGGTTGTTAACTTATCTAAACACTCTTAAGACTGGAACACACTACAGGATTTTTGCCCCAATTTCCCACAGATTTACAGTCTTGAATAAGTTGATGCTAGTTGCCAAAGATCAGAGCCAGTCTGCAGATTTGAGTCGACTGATTCCATAGAAAATCGATTAACTTTTCTTAAAGTGACAACCATCAGTTAATATTTAAAGTCTGTTTCTGAAGTATTTACATAGACGTTCAATGTGGAAGAGCTTAAAGAGAGCACACTGAGCTTAATTGGAGCAGCAACAATTTTTTATATATTTCCTGTAATATTTATTAAAATGACAGGATTTTGCTAAATAAATAGTCTAGGTCATGTATTAAGTTCATACATATTTAAATATGAACAACTATTATTAACAAGATCTATGAAATTGTACTTTTTCTTATTGATGTCACACTGAAGCTGTGATTTTCATAGTCGTGTACCCTTTAAGCTCACCTTAAAATATTATGAAATCTTTCAAATTTACAGCACTGTAAAACGACAGACCAGCAATAAACTGTCAATTTATAATATTATGGATGTAAAAGTACGAGTCAGTAATGCCTGTGAAGTGATATGTTAGCGTAGCACACAATCTTATACAGCTAGTCAGCTCACTGTGTTCTGTAGCGTCTGCGCTATGTTGCTAAAACCATCTTTTGGATCTAATGTAATTATTTCTCACATCCAAGTTCCAGGTTATAATATGCAAAAGTCTGTTAATCTCTTAATTTTACAATAAGTAGTGAAATTTACCCAAAATAAAGGCACAAACATCTAAAAAATGCACATTTAAGGGGCTACTCTTTTGGTGAAAGTCTTTAGACAGCTTTCAAAATGACCGCCAGACAGTGTGAACACATGGAGACTCATATCTCAGTGTGCAATGATCTGATTGACTTGAAATTATAGCAGGTATAAAGTATCAAACACATCAATTGGTTAAGACATCAAGTAGGATAATAAATTATTTTTTGTTTTTATAATCTAATCTCAAAAATGGAAGTGAGCTTAATAGGTACGTTTACCCTAGTTAGTGAATCAACGAACACTGACTAATGGGCCTGTATTGTAAAGTGTGAATGATTATTTTAATACATTAATAACAATTTATTAATTTAAATAAAATCATCCTGTGGTCCCCTTGAAACTTTACTGAGGCCCCCTAGTGGCATCATGATTGAGAACCATTGCTATATATGACCTAAAATAAGTTTGTGATTTTCATTCGCTTGTCTTTTCATTTGTCTGTTCTCCAATGAACATATGTCAGTAATCTTCACCAGACTGATAGCATTCAATAACTGGTGAGTCTTTTGAAAATGATACTGTGTATTACTCAACTGCCCACAGATCTTGTCTAATACTTGGTGGTTTCCCAATACCAACCACTGTTAAACCTCAAACCAAGATGGCAAGTCTGGTTTAGCCTCAGATTGAATGTTCAGCTTCTGCCTGCTGATGTGGGTAAGAAGTGACACATCCTTCCCTCTTCATCACTGTCAGAGGAATAGCTTGAAGTAAAAAATAAACCACATTAAAAAGTGAAACTTCCCACAAAAGACCTTATAGAAAGCTAAGGCTTTGAAATATCTGTACTTTCTATTCTCTTGTTCTTTATTTCTCCACACTTGCGCTCTACACTTCTTTACTGTGGTAGAAGTGCCTTGAAAGAATCCACGCGGTGATGGCACATGGATGCATACCAATGCATGCTGAAAAGTGCCTGCAGCTGATTGCTTCAATCAAAAATGTGCATACACCCCCAAGGATCATGGGATTTTTGTGGCTATAATCCTAAGATCTCAGTTCTTGTTTTTTGTTTGTAGTATTGTACCATGTGGTGAGCTGCAAAATATTTTAATACTGTAGTTCCAGTAAAGTTGAAAACCTTTCCTACACAAGCAGATTGATTTTATTTAGACGCTGTTTTGAATGTAAGGTTTGTTCAGAGTGCTTTTTGCTTTCAAGAAACAGATTTCCTCATCTCTGTGCCCATCAGTGGCCAATTGACAACACACTTCACTTTTTTTCTTGCTATAATATATTTTATTTGTATTTTCTGGCAGACATATAGAAATATTGACTCAAACATTGCACTGGATAATTTAGAAGTTTGAGACACGAAGTGATCTCACCTCTCACATCAATAAAAAGGCTTGTGTTCAGCTGTCCAGTTCATGTTATGTTGACTAACCACCTTGCCACATGACACTATTTTTTTATTTTTTATTATTATTATTTTTACCTGCCCTTTTAAAACCAATGCCCAGAATGATCCTATCAATCATTCTGTACTCTATGTACAGAGACAAGCTGCATAGAGTTTAAATGCTGGATTGTGTCGCCCCCATTTGGTTAGCAGTGAGTATTACTGGTGATTATGACAGTGAGGTCAAGTAATGTTGCTATTCTTACTATGCAGATTATATATTATTTTATTTTATACATTTTCTCTTTTTTTCTAATTACAATTAAACCGAATAATAATTTTTATTTTTTTTCAAAGTTGGGTAAAAAGTACATGATTACAGCAACAAACATTCTTGTTTTGTGTGTGTTTATGGTCATTCCCTTTTGCATATATATATACTGTGAAGATATATATACTATATATATATGAAGAGCTCCAATGCAAAAGCCACTAAAAGTCATCTTGGTCAAAAATGAGATAATGATACTGAGTGAATGCTCTCCACACATAGTATGTTCATCAAGTACTTTCTCTTCAAATGCGCTAAATCCCAGCCTCAACCCATTCAGAAATACCAGTACTTACAAAGAAACCTATAGTATAGTAGCCAGAAAGAAATGCTCATTTTAAAGAAAAACGTCAGATATACTTAGAGACTTTTGCAACTGAACTCCTCATATATATATATATATATATATATGTGTGTGTGTGTGTGTGTGTGTGTATACATTTATATTTATTCATCTAGAAGATGCTTTTATCCTAAGTGATTTTACAAATGAGAAACACAACAAACCGATTTATTTATGAAGGCTCTGTGCCTCTATATCCTACACTCATTTTTGTCTCCTTCTAGGGGCAACCAGGGGAACTTGGACAGGCGGGCAGCAGTGGTCCTGAGGGTTTCATTGGGGCCCCAGGGCCAGTTGGGCCTAATGGAGAAAAGGGCCATGTAGGACGTAAAGGACCCTCTGGACCAAATGGAGATAAGGTCAGATTTTTAATGGAGGGCAATTATTAGACATACAGATATGTGTTTCTATTTACCTCTATTCTGAAATACTTTGTGAATGTAATGAACTGTTTACAAATGTATTTTTGTCTTTATATTAGATCTAAATACAGGAATAAATGTGTAGTATACATGGTGGAACAAAATGCCTTTTTTGTGATTTTTATTTTTTTTTTATTTAATTTTTTTTGACAGGGCCCAATGGGTGTTCCTGGGTTTTCTGGTAATGATGGTGTTCCAGTGAGTACACATTTCTTGTCTCTTACCATAGTTTCACCCTTCTCTGAAAACGGTTAACCAAGCGCTGATTTTACCATCCTGTGCAGGGACACCCTGGTCAGGAGGGGCCCAGGGGACCCCCAGGCTTGGACGGATGTAATGGCACACAAGGTGACACTGGTGACAGGGCCCGTGATGGATTTCCTGGTCTTCCTGGTGCTACTGTAAGTTTGAGGGCTTTTTCTGCATTTCAAGATGATTGTATCATAAAATATTTACCAGATTGAATAATAGTAGACATTTCACTTACTAATGGAACAAATCATCTTATCAAAAACCAATTGATTTCTTTTTGAGGATCACATATGTTTCTTTATTTAAAATATAATTAAATAATGTCATGCAAACATTTTCATTATAATGCAATATCAATAACCTATTATAAAAAAAGCTCCACGCACCAGACACTAAGATATAAAGTTGATGTTGCAGTTGCTTATTAGTGTAATACTTTTTGTCCTACTATTTTGTCCATGAGCATAGCTGTGAAAATGTAGTGATGTCATTTATTAAAAAAACATAGATCAGTTTTCAAAAACAAACTTTTTTTTCCACTTGATTTTAGGGACTCCGTGGTCTAAAAGGTCAAAAAGGAGAACCATTTTATATAGATCTTTCTGGACAAGTAAGTTGCAACCATTCTTTATGAAACCCAAGCATATCACACATGCGAACATTTTATATGTATACACACATCCACATTCAGCATGTGTTAATACTGCTGCTCATGTGGCATTTACTGCCAGCCCTGTTAATAATATGTGTTGTGAGGTAGTTGTAAATCTGGGTGTGGAGTGCAGACCTGTCTGGGAAAATCCCTCAGTCATTTTCAACACCTCATGCATTTTTTATATTATCTGTAGTTTTAAATCCTCCCAGATGGGCCATGTGTGGAAGCCCATGTTCTTGATGTTGCCACACATAAGGGGGTTAATAATTCTTCTGCTGTTTTACACGAAAAGAAGACTGAGATGAACATTGATGACTCAAATTTTTTTAGTGTTAAAAAGAGGAGTAGTTTTCTCTGTAAATGCATTCCTGGTTTACTCACTGTCATGTTTAATAAATAAAGACTAAGGCATCTGAACTTCAAAATAACAAGAATGAATGAATGATTGAAGCAATCAGTTAAGTCACCTTTATTTATATAGAGCTTTTAACAATACAGATTGTGTCAAAGCACTTAACAGTATCAAATTGGAGGATAGAGTGTCAGTAATGTATAAATATAAGAATAAACACTCAATTTTCAGTTAAGGCATTTCATTATTGAGTTCAGAGATGTCATTGTCTAGATCAGTTTAGTTTAAATAGTATCTTTGAAATCTAATTGACGATAATCACTAGAAATTAAGTGTCCCCAACTGAGCAAGCCAGAGGCGACAGCGGCAAGGAACCAAAACTCCCTCGGTGACAGAATGGAGAAAAAAACCTTGGGAGAAACCAGGCTCAGTCGGGGGGGCAGTTCTCCTCTGGCCAGGAGATAATTGTTTATTATTGTTTACTTAATGTTTTGATTAAAATTTTAAATGTATAAATTTATTTCTAGTTTATATTGTTGCAATTTCTAACAATAATAGTATTATGTAGTTAGGTATTTTATTATATTTTTAGCTATTTTCTTTTATTTTTAGTTTTATTGTATTTAATTAATCAATACAGCACCATAAAAAGAGACATTAGCTAAGATTTCTGAGGTCTTTGAGGACTCTTGAATTGAGCTGAAAAATGCTCTGCCTTACATTGCTTCAGAAAACTGCTTTTGTGTCATTTTGGATCTTTAAACATTCAGTCCCCTTTCACTGTAATTATATGAAAAAGAGTGACAAGTAGGCACATTAATCAAAGCTTCTCCTTTTGTGTTCCATGTAAGAATGTCAAATAAACAATGTTTACAACAAAATTAGTGATGACAGAATATCATTTTATGGTAAACTATCCTTTTAAAACAAATTCCAAAATGTTGTATTAAAAGACATTATTTTAAAGGAAAGCTTTGGGAAATCTACCTTGGTTCACTTATTTCCTATTTGGGATTTAGATTTTTTTTGTGCAACTTTAAGTACTAAAAACCAAATGTTGTCTTTTTGTAACTAAAACTTCTTTGTAAAATCCTTAGACTTTTTTCGTTGAAGGCCCTCCTGGTCCAGTGGGATTTTCAGGTCCAATGGGGCCTAGAGGTCCAGATGGATTTAATGTATGTATTATATCTATACATTTATCTACACTGTATAACCCCCCCCCCCCCCCCCCCCCCCATCTGTACAGTATAAAGACTGTAATTTCAATGTTCTCTCTTTCCGCAGGGTCCGGCGGGTCCACCTGGTCCTCCTGGACCTCCAGTAAGTTTAGCTGTCTAAGGAACAGTTTTGAAATAGCATAGTTCATGTTAAATAATCCTGTCATGTTTAACACTTCCAGTCAGACAGGGGGCAGTGTGCAAACATATATGTACTTCTGAGCACTTGCTTTGGAATGAAAGTAAAGAGTGCAATCATTACGGATACAAGAAGTCTTATAATTGTCTGCTTTAAACCGTAGCTCCTGAAGTGTCAATTATTAAGTATAAATGTCCTTTTGACTCTCATAAAGGTTTGCTGAATGTCTGTGCTTATGCTACAGGGAAGTCCAGGTCAGGGATACAAAGGAGAGCCAGGAGAAAAGGTATGGGTTTCATCAGCTCACAAACAACTAAGCAAGGCCTCCACACACAACTGCTTTTAGTTTTCACCATTAGTGTCATTAGGTTCAGATAATTACCTCATTTCATCCCATACTGTCTGCATATTTTTTCCAGAAACACTTAAAGGGATAGTTCACCCAAAAATGAAAATTCTGCCACAAATTACTCACCCTCATGTCGTTCCAAACACGTAAGAACTTCGTTCATCTTCGGAACACAAATTAAGATATTTTTGATGCATCCCGAGAGCTCTCTGACCCTCCCATAAACAGCAATGATCCTAACACGATCAAGGCTCAGAAACCCAGCAAGGAGATCGTTAAAATAATCCATGTGACATCAGTGGTTCAACCGTAATTTTACGAAGCTACGAGAATACTTATTGTGCACGAAGAAAACAAAAATAACGACTTTATTCAACAATTCGTCTCCTCCGCGTCACCCTGTAGTGCCATTTTGGAGAGTATGACATACGTAAACAACGTATGCTGATCTGTGTCAGCAGCACCGTACGCAGATACACTGTTTACGCTGTTTACACTTTGATCTGAACGTTGTCTACGTATGTCATACTCTCCAAAATGGCACTACAGGGTGACGCGGAGGAGACGAATTGTTGAATAAAGTCGTTATTTTTGTTTTCTTCGTGCACAATAAGTATTCTCGTAGCTTCGTAAAATTACGGTTGAACCACTGATGTCACATGGATTATTTTAACGATCTTCTTGCTACGTTTCTGAGGTCTTACAGGTTTGGAACGACATGAGGGTGAGTAATTAATGACAGAATTTTCATTTTTGGGTGAACTATCCCTTTAAGATGCATTTTAGATATAGATCTCTAGCTGAGTCCTGGGTGTTTGTCCTTGTTTGTCTGATAGTCTTAATGAGAGCATTTTTTTCTCTCTACTGAAGGTGTATTGCATGTGTTTGTTGGTGGTTGAAGCCATTGTAATTGGCCTAACACAGAAAACAATTGGCCTACTGTCTCTGACAGTAAAGACCCCACGAAATTGCTTGATGGCCAAAGTTTTCTGTCTTATGGTGACATATTTCCTATTGAAACAAAGTCTGGGCAGGACGTATCATGGCTTGTCCCTTTTGTATTTCAAACAGTAATTTCACTTTAATTAGGTCACAGCCAGTAACTGTTATTTTGACTTGCTGGTTGGTTGCAGGAGAGAAACATTCTCATTCCAAAGAGCATTTGATTGGACAAACGTCTGCGTAGTGCCAGATCATCAATATCTTTGCTTTCTCACCTGGAAGATGAAGACTGTTAATCCAAATGCTTATTTGTGCTAAATGTGACTAACAGACATGGATTAAAAGCCCCCAAACTCTCATTTTGATTTCATGGGGTCCTACAATTGATATGTTCATTTAATGTTTTTTTCATATCTCTACAAAACAAGACTCCACTCTCTTTAAAGAGACTGGCATGCGCAGAGAATGTTTATAGTGTAACATTCAGTTCGAATAGTATTTTAAGGCTTTTCCACACTGAGCACGATGCGAAAAAGCGAGGCGAATCGCCCACGAATGTTGCTTTCACACCGAGCCAAAACGAATGTTCGCCTTCTGCTAATTCACGCCTGTACGCTAGGGGGCGCTGACCAACAATGCATTTTTCCTCAGATATGTATCGCGTATGTGGATTTAACATTTAAATTAAGATAAACAAAGCTTGGTTAGAAACACAAGCTATCTGTAATGCTTACAAGAATAGGCTACATCCTAAAATATAATTAGAAGTACAATTAAGCTACACTTGAAAATGTATTTAATTATTAATGTATGCTTACCCACATTAAACCATCATCGAGTGCTTGTAATGACTTCCGATTGTGATTTATAGTTGATTTTGATTCTATAATAATAAGCAGACACATATACTCTTTGTATGTTTAATAACACTAACTTACACTGCTCATATTAGTCATAAACATCCTTTATTGCTATAAAATGAGCTGCATACAAAACACATACAGAAAATATATCATCATAATCATGTCTATTTACTTTCATATTTCATGTGTAGAAAAATGTTTCACTCGATTTTTTTTAAAAATACAGAAAATCTAGAGAGTGAATGCGCTCTGACTCCTAAAACTCGCGCGCGTGGAAGATAACGGACGGTGCTCTACAGATCACATGATTCAGTGGATAATTATTAGATATATGTTATTCTGTATGAAGAACGTGTTTTCAAATACCAATGATAACAAGAACTCAGCATCCACTCTCTTTTCCGAGATACTCTTCTTCGTTGTTTGTTTACACTGGTTTTCGAAACAGCGCCATCCTTTTGTGCAACAGCAGCTGCTCCGGTCACGTGGTCATAGCTCAAATCTGATTGGACGGCCCATGTTTTCGCTTTGCGAAACTGAAAAGATTCGTCGGACTAGACGAAAAAAAACATTCGCATTTTCGGTGCGCGAATGTTCGCGGTCTGTGTGGAAGCATCCATAGGAAGCTGTTGTTTTATTCCAGCGTGACATTGCGTGCAAACTTCGTTTCGCCTTTTCGCGCTCAGTGTGGAAAGACCTTTAGTCTGCTAGGGGTCTGATTAATAACAAACTAGCTAAGGACTGGATATTAAAAGATTATATTGCTTTTGTCTTGCACAATAACACTACATCGCTCTTTCATTCTTATCATCTTACCCTATATCATCTCACTCTAGATTTTTCCTCGTCTTCCCTTTTCTCCGAAATAGTTCTGTACTCCCAGCATGCCTACTGTATATTGTTCCATTTATGTTTTAACCCAACTGCAGTATGTTTCCACTCATCTCAAAAACACACTACACATAATAAAAGCCTTTTCCTGTAAAATGATGCATCCCTATGGTATCTTACTAATAAGCATGGCAACACTACAACATTTGGAATGGATTTTCTTCCTCTTTTGGATGGCAGTTCACAGATTTCAGAAGTTTACAGAACAGTACCTGAAGGTTCTGTAGAACTTGTAAAGTCACTCATAGAGAGTGTGAGGTCTCTGAGCTGCTATTCAGTTTGCAGTTTTTGAGTGGTTTGTGCTGGTGCTGGAATCACCTGCTCCAATCTGCTGTGTGCCTTTGTTTCCGTTGGTTGGGACACTTAACCCACTGAACTCAAGAGAAAACAAGGACCAGCTAGTTCTATATTAAATTTATTGAACTTGCCAATTAAATCAATGAAGTAAATTCAAAATAAAGCAGTGGCAGCAATAATAAGCATGTGTTTGTAGAAGTAAATATTACAAAAGGAGCCTTTAGTCCTATTGCTCTCACCTTTCCTTTCACCTTTTCGTTCTCTCTCACTTCTTTCCTGTTTATTCTCTGTAAAAATCACTTTCTTGCTTTCCAGTAAAAAAATTAAATAAAGACCCCATCAAATCAAAATGAGAGTTTTGTGGCTTTTAGTGCATGTGTGTTAGCTTTGGTACCATCTACTGTATACACTAGTGTACTCTAAAAATTGACAGTAAAGTTAAAGTTCATCAGATATACGGTACGTATTTACTTTCTCTTTTGGAGAAAAATGACCAAAAAATGCTGATGATTCATTTTGCACTTCAAAATTTTTATCAAATTAAAATAATTTCTGGACTGAAATTTTAAAACTGACTACTGACCAGCAATTAGCAAATTATGGTTCATTGCTGTGACATACCTGAAGCCGTTTTTTTTCAAACACTGCAATAATAATAATAATAAAAAAGGAATATACGTGGGATGTTCATCAAGCAAAGAAAAGGGGTGTTTTTTCATAAGCTGAATCTACTAGAAAACTTGCAGCAAAATGAAGACTTAAGAGAAGTTGTCTTGAACTAAGTTCATTTTTCTTACTCAAAACAAAACTGGCTAATAGGTTGAGAGTATAAACAGGATATATATTGTTTTAAGAATGCTGGAACCTTTTTACTGGAAAATAAGACAAAAATCCTGATCAAGAATCTGATTTCTGCAGTGTTTCTTCTGCCTGTTGTTCACTACCCTTTGCTTTTACATCTGTCCCTCTATTTTTATCTTAAGTCTCTCTCTCTTACACTCTCTCTCTTCTTACACTTGCTCTTTGTCTTTTTCCATGATCTTTTTCTTAACCTGACCAAGACTCTTTCTCACGTTTTCTCTCTCTGATATAATCCTGGGCTCTAATGTGTCAAATATCTGTGTTGTGGATCTCAGGGGGATGTTGGTCCATCAGGACTCAGGGGCAGTCCGGCCGTTCAGTTTAACGCACCAGCTATAAGCACTATCAACAAAGGAGAGAAGGTAACACACAGGGGAGCGGTGATGCCAACCCAGGGAGGGGCACTGCCAGGGTGAGAGGGTGTGGATGGTGGGGGAGAGAGGAGCGTTAGAGGGCATTGAACCACAACATTGTTTCAGGGAAAATGGTCTGGAACGTTCTGATCATTTATCAGTTGGGACTGACATTTGTTAAAACCTTGATTATGGGAATGTTTTCTGAAAACACATAGAGACATTGACAGTAAATAAAGGGAGGGTGGTTAGTTGCATAATGATTGAATGGGGAGAGAAACAGACACATCTATTGTGTTAAATATGTGGTTCATTGCCAAAGCTCCTTTGTTCTGCCTGTGTCCATTCATCTCCTCTTCACCCTGATCTCCCCGCTGCTCTGGCAGTGGTCACAGTCCTCTTAACGTCCTTCTTCAAAACCCCAAATATTTCTCATCACATGCCACCTCTTCAACATGCTCCGCCGCTACCGTCTCCAAACAGCCTCCCCATCAACCGTCATCTTGTCCCATATAAAAAAAAAAATCTCTCTTCCTTGGTTACCGTATCCAGGGAGATGTGGGCACGCCCGGTGACCCAGGCCGCCCACTGGTCAATGGAGTGGTGGAGCTTGTTGGCTTTCCGAAAGGAGACAAAGGAACTAAGGTTTGTGAGGAAAATGCAGCTGTGAGGATCTAGATCTAGGATGAAGTCAATAGACACCGTCCTCCTCAAAATATTTTCCCTTGTACCTCAGACCTGCTATCCAGGAGGGTGACGTCCACTTTGTGCTTGATGTATTCATGCCATACTTCACCCTGTGGTGAATATTGAGGGTGGTGTCCATAAAGTCTTCATATTTGGTGGTGATTTGAAATACTTAAATGATGTGTGCATATATACAGCGGCCCTAAAGAGGACATTTCAGCTACCCTTACAAATGTATAAATATCACTCTCTAATGTGGATAATGTTAGATAATATTTTGTTCTAATACAATGGAATTCATTTAAAGTGTGGTCCAAGTGTTAAATTAGCTTTATGAAACTGTATACTTCTATTTAAAGGATTAGTTCACTTCCAGAATAAAAATGTCCTGATAATTTACTCATCTCCATGTCATCCAAGATGTTCATGTCTTTCTTTTTGAGGAAAACATTACAGGATTTTTCTCCATATAATGGACTTCAGTGGCAGCTCACGGGTTGATGGTCCAAACTGCAGTTTTAATACAGCTTCAAAAGGCTCTACACAATCCCATCTGAGAAATAAGGATCTTATCTAGTGAAACGATCAGTCATTTTCTAAAGAAAAAAATGTGACCTTTCCAGCGTGATACGTAATGTGTGAGGTCAAGCTAGTGCAAGACGAGCATTTGTGGTTAACAAGTATAGAATTCTATTTTTATTTTATAAAAATTTTTTTAGAAAGTGACCGATCATTTCACTAGATAAGACCCGTATCCTCGGCTAGGATCATGTAGAGTCCTTTTAAGCTGCATTGAAACTGCAATTTGGACCTTCAACCTATTGGCCACCATTGAAGTCCACTATATGGAGAAAAATCCTGGAATGTTTTCCTCAAAAACCTTCATTTCTTTTCATCTGAAGACACAAACATGGTTTACACTATTATAAGATTTTTTTTATTATAAGGTATAATTTTATTCAGCAAGGATGAATGAATTTGATCTAAAGTGACAACAGTGACTTTTATAATATTACAAAAGATTTCTATTTCAAAACATTTCTGTTCTTTTGAACATTCTATTCAGCTTATTATTCAGTTTATTATTAAACAGCACAACTGATTTCTGCATTCATAACAATGTGAAATGTTTCTTAAGCACCAAATCAAATAGAAAACAGTTATTTGGTATATGTCACAGTACTGTTTTTATTGCATTTTTGATCAAATCAATGAAGCCTTGGTAAGCATAAAAGACTTCTTTCAAAAACAATAAAGAAGTCTTACCGACCTTAAACTTTTGAGCTGTAGTTTATATTATGTAGGTGTTCAATTTAAGATTCTTGTTTGTTTCATTTGGAGCCCAAATCATAACAAAGGACATTCAACTGAATTGAAATTTGTGGATTTCAAGCATAGATGTGTACAACAATTGCTGCGTAATGTATTACATGTTATGTAATATTTCTTGACCATAGAAATATCAGTATCATTGAAGCTTCTTTCTCAGGAGTTTTCTCTTGATAAATTTTCTGCATTCACAGTACATATTGTTCTCATATTGGTTCAACTTGTTATGCCATTTTTACACTAAAATACTAAAATCTGGAGAGAAAAGGTTTAAAAATGAACTCGGTTGATTTTTAGGTGTAATCCCCAGCCCAGTCAATTGTTTTAAAAAACACAAAGTGACATGATGAATTCTCAGTCTTCTCTCTCTCTCTCTCTCTCTCTCTCTCTCTTCTTTAGGGTGATCAAGGCTATGGCGGTGCTCCAGGTTTTCCAGGGAGACCAGGACCACCAGTGAGTAATCAAAGAGAGCTTGTTCTCCCAATTCATGTTTGTTATGTTACTATTTGAAACTGACACACACATTGTTGTGCATATATAGGGCCCATTTGGGTACAGAGGTGAGACTGGAGAAAAGGGAATCCTGGGCTTGCCAGGCTCAAGGGTAGGTAATGTTACTGCTGCATTTTGTGATTTACCATAGGGTGATATTTTGTTGGTTTCAAATTAACCGGAACTTCCTTTTTTTTTTTTTTTCAACATGGCAGGGTCCACCTGGTCTGAACGGTCCTCCTGGGTTTCCTGGGATTAAGGTAGATATGAAAATCTATACTCTAAACTGTTTTCCTCTTATATCTTCATTAGATACAACCATCTTTTCTCTCACCTCTGTAGGGCTTCCCTGGGACTCCTGGTTTTCCAGGACAACAAGGTTTTACCGGCATAAAGGTCAGAACAGGGAACAAGAAAAACACAAATATATATATTTCATAAACAGAATTATGTTACACAGTATCATATTGTAAATATATTTTTAAGGGTGAAAGAGGAGACCCAGGTCCACCTGGACCGATTGTGGATCCAGTAGGTGGAATTAAAGGTATCAGGTATCATTTATCTTAATAAAACATTATTCAATTTCATACAATTTTGTGATCTTATATATGTTAATTGTTTTTCTGATCTCTCATGTACATACTCATATGTATGCTGATGTACAGTCTTCAGTGATTATTCAATTTACTTGTACCTAGGTCCTCCAGGTGATCCTGGCTTTCCTGGTTATCCGGGGATAACTGGAGATGCAGGGTTTCCAGGGTTTCCTGGTCAGCCTGGTCCTCCGGGACAACCTGCTTTTCTCACAGGTACTACTGACATACTTTTGGATTTTAAGGCTTTATGGCTCAGGTCATGCAGCTTGTTGAGGACGTTTTTGTTCCACTATGGTTGTTGAAAAAGTAACGAGGGCATGATCAAGACGTTAGACTGGAGAGGACATGGCACATAGAAACAAACATGACAGAATCCAAACAAAAATTACAAAACGAGAGCAAATGAACCACCATAAGACATGTGCTCCAAAAGATTAATTACAACACACCAAACTAACCAAAGAGCACATGGAAAGGGAATTAACAACCCAAGCCACATCCCCACAATGAAAGACACGACATGGAGCATCTGGGTCATGGCACCAGAACTGACACCGAACTAGACAGAATTGCCAGGACCCAGACACAAAAGGAACAGGAGAGCTCACAACCAAGAGATAACCCCAAAGAAATAGGAACCAGGACAAAACATGTAACATAGGTGTCAGGATATTGTCGTCAACGCCAAACATGACAGAACAAAGCAACAGGATATACAACATCTAAAGACCAGAAAACCTGTCTAAACAATAAGGATGTGAATCAAAAGAAATTTAATAATCCTTTTAGTATTTTTAAGAAAGAAATATTTAGGAAGAAGAAATGCAGTTACATTGTCAAATAATGACAAATTCAATGATAAGTTTTAAAAACTTACACAGTTTACACAGACTTTTTAATGGCTTTTGGTTCAGCAATTGGTTGGACTTCACTAGTCACACGGTATATTTTTTATTCATTGAAACAATCGCATAGCAGCATGCGAACAACCACTCAAAACTCCTTAGCAATGGCATTGAAATGCCTTGGCAACCATCCACAACATCCTAGTGTCTATATTGTGTCAATATGATGATAACCATGAGTTTTGGTTTTCTATTTAGGTCGTCCAGGCATCTCTGGGTTCCCCGGTGGCCGTGGACCCAAAGGACAGAGGGGAAACCGAGGTCGGGAGTCTTATGGTCCTGAAGGACTTCCTGGAAATCAGGGCTTTCCTGGACCTCCAGGTCTCCCTGGACCACCAGGCAGTACATGTAAGCATTTGCAGATGATGATAGCCATCTTAATTTCACGAAACTTGACAAATTAGATCACACCAAGAAAGTAATTTTTGTGGGTCAAATCAAATAGAAGTAGATCCTTGGGGTAGCAGCTGCAGGTTACCACATTTCTTATTTTATCATTCTATCTAGTAAACCTGTTCTCCGCTGGACTACCTGGTTTTCCTGGTCCAAGAGGACCTCCTGGAGACAGAGGCTTTATAGGGTTTAAAGGTGAGGCACTTTGTTGTAGAACTGAAATGAGAAGTATTTTTACTATTATGTTGAATGATTTACATGGCCTTCTTCCCTGCTTGACTCTTGCAGGTGAAAATGGTGACTGCAACTGTTTGGGTGGAGGAACAATTGGTGCACTGGGACCTCGAGGGCCTCCAGGGCCCACGGGTTTTATAGGACTCAATGGAGTGAAGGGAGAAATTGGTGACCTAGGCTTCTCAGGATCCCGTGGTCCACAGGGCCTTGAGGTAAGATATTAATTATTAAAACATTAGCTTGGATCAATTGGGCTAATGCCTTGATGTTTTTCGGGGGGTGCTGAATGATGTTACATGGAGAGGTAGCAACTTGGTGGTGAGAGTGGTGCAATATAAATCACAAAAGTTCACTGCTAAGGTTACAGGTTTTGTTGTTTGTTTAGGAGTCTGGTGTAAAGCATTTAATACCATATTGTCTTATTGATCATCGAGAAACATTGGGATCATCAGGTAACTTCCAAAATTGTTTAAAATGATAGGTCTTGCTTTGCTTTTTGTTTTAGGGTCGTGCAGGTGACAGAGGCTTTAAAGGGCGTAAAGGAGAGAAAGGTAATTCTTTCTTCCCAGAAGGCAGAGGACAAAAAGGTGATATGGGTCAACAGGGTTTTCCTGGACCACTTGGAGCAAGCGGCAACCCCGGAAAGGATGGATCTCCTGGCTTCCCTGGAGAACCAGGTCTACCTGTGAGTAGATTTTCCTTTTCCTAATTTTTTTTCTCGTTCTGTCTTTTCATTTCATCAGCTCTGTAATCATTGCTAAAGACATGTGGCCCTTGTTGCTTGTAGTAATTCTGATTCTGACTTTCAACTAGTGAGATCTCTAAATTTCTCAAGTTCTTTCTCTACAGGGGGAGCCTGGTTTTGGTGTGTCTGGAGATAAAGGGTTTCCTGGTATTCCAGGGTTCAAAGGTCGTCCCGGTGACAGGGGTGAACCTGGTATTGGCTATCCTGGTGCAGCTGGGTTCAAAGGGTCACAAGGTGATCCTGGATTCAATGGTCTTCCTGGAACACCTGGACCTAAAGGATCTCCAGGTAAGTAAAAGAAACAACTCAGTAACACTTTAACAATAAATACATAGTCTAAAATATTTTATGTAAAAAAAAAAACTAATTATACAGATTATGTGATATTGTTACGTGTTATTATTACCAATTAATAAGTTGAAATGTAATGTATGTGATTAGCCTACTTTTTAAAACAACTTATATTCATATTTCATATACAGTGAATTAATTGGATGTACACCAATGAAGGTGGTATTTTGTCAATACAAGCCTTCTCAATCTCCTCAAGAGGCCCACTTAGCATATTAAGCTTGTTTTGTGAGTTTACGGTATAAGATTAAACAGTATAAGATGAGCTTGTTTGAAAGAGCTTCAGTTTAGAGGTTGCTATACCTCATCTTGACAAGCATTCATCTTGTCAAACTTTGGACATGTGTGAGAGTGAATGGGTGTGCAAATGAATCTTTACATTTTGCCTGTGCTAACAGAACTTTTGACCTCTTTGCAAGCCATTCCATTCAGAGAGAAATTGAGCAGGTGCAATTAAATCATAACAAGTCTTAACATCCATGTCTGAATCATCAAATCCTTTCACTTCTCTGCATGCTCTCCATCTCTCTCTCTTAGTAATGGAATGGCATTGACGCAGCCCTGCACATGTACCCCTTTTGATTTCCTTATTTGCACTGCATTAACCGAATGTGCTGGAATATTTGAATGAGCTTTTTAATTATCTACTAAAGGCACAATCATTTTCATTCTTATGCATTTGATTTCTTATTGATGCTGCCCGAATGAACTGATTCCTCAACCGATTGATTGACAGCTTCTCTTGCAATCTCTCTTGCCCTTGCATGTTGTCTGACTAGGTGACAGCTGTGGGCAGACGGGGCTTAATGATGCCTCTTTGGAAGAGGGAGGTGAGATGTGAAGCCCAGAGCTGTAGCCAGTAAAATATAAATCAACATTTTCCAATGGCCTGACTGTATCAGACAGCTGTAGTGTCCACCAAACCTGACCATACCTTACCTTCATTATGACTTCCCTTTAGCTTGAGATGTCTAATCCAGTTAGTCTCTTGCCATTCTGGAAAAGTGGTAGTCGCCGTATTACAGCCCTCTTTTGCCAGTCATTTAGCAATCTTTGTGCATGTTATTAGCCCTTCTATACTGACCTTACTGGGGAAGGATTGGTTATTTTCTTTTTCTTTTCTTTTTTTGTAGTATGAAAATAAATCACATTTTGAAGAATCTTTTATCACATTTAAAAACTCTGCTACACCATCAAAGGCCCATTACTCAAATTTGCGTTGCATCCCCTTTGTAGCGACACGACATCAGTTCTAACACTTGTACACCTTGGTCACAAACAACCATGACATGCCGTCAATTACCACAGAAGAGTCCGAAATTCTCATCCGAAATGTTTGCACGTTAAAAAATAAATACGACCGCACGATATGTCAATCACCTTTACACACTTCCTCCGAAATTTACTTCCGTCATAAAAAAATTCGGATCAGGTTTGATTTTTTTCTGTTTTTTGCATTCGTAGCAAGCATTTTGAGAGGTGTTTTTTGACAGTAATGAGCCACCGTATAAGCGAACGCCAAAATCCAGAATGGTGATTGTCAAGTTCATCCACTTCGTCTCGCAGCACAAAGCACTGTATATAGATCCTTGCACACTGAGTTCACAGAAACTGGTGGTCTTCTTTTTAATATGTGGCTCTAGTATCACTAGTAAAGCATTAAACTGAGCCACTGACATCTTGAAGTTAACTTTGAATCGCCCGTGATAATCCCGCTGCTCCTTAATAAAAGGAGGGGGAACTCTCCGTCCTCTCTAGGCTATATCTCAGGATTGGATGGACCCAGTATTTCCTTTCTTTTTCTTTTTTTAAGAAGCAAGAAGACAACAAAATCATCCTCGATGCTTGAAGTCTCCATTTAGTAGGCTACTGTTTTGCACATTTTTTTGCAACTGATTAATTAATACACATCTGACTCAGTATGCAAGGTTTCCGTGCGTGACAATTTTTTTGTATGAATACGAAAAAACGCATACGAAAGTTTTGGACTTTTCGGTCCATGCACTTACAATGGAAGTCTATGCAGCAATGTATTGCAACACTGAAAGTACACCCTGTTACATGTTATTATGAGCCTATGGATAAAATTATGCATAAAGCTCTGGCACTTACTAACATTATTTCCAAAATGTTATGTTATTACCATGTAAAGCCAATTAACACTTTTGCAATATACACCCATGGATGGACAAATGCAACAACAGAAGTATTAATATAATAATTAATATATGCACTTTAATTATTATAAGTTCTAAAAGAAAAATACAAGCTGCACATTATTTTTAAACCCTCTGAAAAGCATTTTCATTGTATGTGCATTACTGTACACATTTCTGTTGTCTTTTTAAAGTACGGGTTTCTGTTAAGCTGCTTCAGAACATTATGAACACTTATTAACTATTAACTACGACTTTTCCCTCAATAAATTCCTAATTTGCTGCTTATTAATAGTTAGTAAGGTTGTTAAGTTTAGGTATTGGGTAGGATTAGGGATGTAGAATAAGGTCATGAAGAATAAGGCATTCATATGTGCTTAATTACTACTAATAAATGGCTAATATTCTAGTAATATGCATACTAATTAGCAACTAGGTAAGAGACCCTAAAATACCAAACTTTTCTGTGGTAATTGACAGCAGATGAGATCTCCCTGCCCTCCACATTAAAATGTGGTTTTATGTGTTTTGTAATCATTTTCAGGACAGTTCAGGAAATGTCCATAATGCTGGACTGCAGTGTAACGGCATAGTTACAATATTCTCTCCTGTCCGTTTTCTTATCAGCCAACATTAACTTATCTCAGGTGTTCCGATACATTTTAACTAACAATTTACGCAAACACCCATCTTTTATGCTGCTTTCACGTGCTATAGGAATTATCGTAAATACGAGCTTCCTAGTCGGAAATTGGACATGAACGGCCTCTTAAGTCATATTTACTACTGGGAAATTCAGAAATTTTGATACCCGAGTTTCCGAGTTGGGCGGGTCATAAATTTTAAACATGGTGAAGGGGACAACCATTGCTGCTGTCAATGCTGTTCTCACAACAACTACATCCCTTTGTCTTGTCGCTAAAGTAGTGTATTTATAGGCTAGATATGAACGATCATTCGAAGCAAATTGTATGTTTTATAAGAAGTGAAATAAGCATGTATTTGACCGAAATTCCAGAATTGTCAGCGAACTGCATGTATAGCGCGGTAAATGTTTATATGATTGTCAACCAATGGGATGCTACATTTTATTCTTTCCGACATTATCTGATTCTGATTCTAAAGCACTTGAATACGACAAGCTCGTAATCACGACTTCATAAGTGGGAAATACGAAATTTCCAATAGCACGTGAAGGCAGCATTAATACTTGGTTTATGGTTAGTTGTAGGGAATGTGTGTGGAATGGGCCATCATTGACCGTTTTATATGTTACTGACAATGATATGGATGTCAACAGGAACACCACTGCCCTGTAGGATTCCTGGTGAACTTGGAGATCAAGGATACTTCGGAAATCCTGGGGTGTCAGGTAATTTCATTTCTAAAAGTATATTAAAGTTGATAATTGTAGTAATTTAACTGTAAAGAGTGATTTAACATTTAAAATGCTAAAACGTGTTCTTTTGCATGTTTGTGTGCATAAAAATATATTAGGGCCAAAGGGTCAGCCTGGTTCCCCAGGAGCAAGTGGGCGCCCAGGGTTTGATGGGCCAAAGGGTGAGAGAGGAGAACCAGGCTCTGGTGGTCAGCCAGGACCTCAGGGTAAGATTACAGCCCCAAATGTGAATGGCTGTGCCATCTAACCACAGATTGTACATATAATTGGTCAGCTTGTTTGGGCTAGCCATATATTTAAAAGTATAATAGCAATTGCATTATTCTGCATCAAATTTCATCGAGGTGCAGTAACATTTACTGTTGAAATTTTGCATTCAAAATCCAGTCATTCCAATAGGAATCTGTGTGATTGGGATTTTCACAGGAGGGTGAAAAATTTCCCCATGCAAATTTCACTCATTTTCAAGTTGGTAACATGAAATCACCTCATTGAGCAACACAATCCTTTGCTGCTTTTGGTTTGAAATTGTCTTCTGTTTGAGCAGTGCTTCTTATGTCTCTACGCTGTTTAGAAGAGACAATGGACCAATTTCATGAATGTGACTGCATCTTTTTAAATTTAAATCTCTTTAAATCTTATGATTAGGGTTCCCCGGACCCAGAGGAGATCCAGGTTTACCAGGAATAACAAATGCTGGCTTACCAGGGCCTCCAGGAAGAGATGGTTTTCCAGGTTTGCCAGGAGCTAAGGGAGAGCCCGGTGTGGTGCTTGGGGCCACTCCTGGAGGTCCAGGTTCTCCAGGGAGACCAGGAGAGCCAGGAGACAAGGGTCAACCTGGTGTGCCTGGTTTACTAGGGAGGCCTGGTAAGTTTTCACATAGCAACTACCAACAATGTCATTAGCACCAATCCTGTTAGACATTTATAAGTCATGCTAAATATCAAGATAATGCATTTCTCCTCAGGTAATGATGGACGCAATGGCTTTCCTGGCATAAAGGGAGAACGAGGTGTGGAGGGAATTCCTGGTCTTGTAGGTCCCATAGGTCCACCAGGAGAAATCCCTCCCGGGGGTGTTCCTGGTCCCAGAGGGCCACCTGGAGCTAAGGGATTTGATGGACCTCCAGGTAACCAAATCAAATCAATTTTGGCGTTCTATGTAATAAAATGAGTATTTGTTCAACAAGAACTGCTCAGATACATATACTAGAGTAAACTCTGCCTCGAGTTCTACAGTAAGCAATTTTTTCAGTTAGACCTTTCACATTTAAATTTTTGGCATATCTACTCAACTTCGAAGACTTTGTCATGAGGCATCATTTTTTTAATCTATCTTAATAACCTGGGTTGTTATGGTTTGATTTAAATTTTCATGTGAGTATTGTTTACTACTGTAGATTTGAGTTACAGTAAAATGTTTCACTGGCTCTTTCTCTTCTCATCAGTCTTTGTCAGCCTGTTTACTGATCTTCCTCACAAAAATATCTGTTTTCAATATTCTTTTCTCTATGGTCATCCTCCCTTCCTTCTCTTTTTTCATCACCATCATTTCCACCCTCCCGTCCTTCCATTCGTGGTGTCACCCTCTTCTAAATTTGGTGTTGGGTCACTTCACTAGGCTGCCAAGGTGAGAAATATTGTCCTCCCTGATGCCCTCCATTTGGTGTTGATGTTCCTCTAACACACAATTCACACTCTTGCAATGCTTCCTCTTAAAGGGTTAGTTCACCCAAAAGTGTTTTACACACCCTCGAGGCATCCTAGGTGTATATGACTTCCTCCTTTCAGACGAATCCAATCGGAGTTGTATTAAAAATGATCCTTGCTCTTCCAAGCGTTAGAATGGGAGTAGGTGGGTGTTTTTGTACAACAGTCCAAAAGTAGTCAAATAAAGCATGCGCATCCATAATAAAACGTGCCTTACACGGATCTGGGGGGTGAATAAAGGCCTCCTGTAGCGAATTCATGCGTTTTGTAAGAAAAATATCCATATTTCAAACGTAATAAACACTTCTCTCTCACTTCATCTAACTGTGGTACATGGAAGCCGTTCTGGTGGATGATGTAGGACGTCGGCGTTGTATGATTAGTGAGAAACGTGGAGAGAGAAGAAAACAAAATGGCGGTCATAAATTAGAAGTACAAAACGAGGATTTGTAAATAAAAATGTCAGAGGATTTTGATATAAGCTAAGAGGAGACTCCTGTAAACAAACTCGCGAGACTAGCATATCTCAGAGGCGCGTGTGTGACCGTACGTCCTACGTCATCCGCCGGAATGGCTTCCATATTTGAAATATGGATATATTTTTTTTTATCCATGCACGCACTTTATTTGACGTGTTTTGGACTGTTAAACAGAAACACCCGCCCACTGCAATAATAACACTTGGAATTACCAGGACAATTTTTTATATAACTCCGATTGGATTCATTTTAAAGAAGAAAGTCATATTCACCTAGGATGCCTCGAGGGTGAGTAAATCACAGGCTAATTTTCATTTTTGGGTGAACTAACCCTTTACTGCACTTGTCTTTCCTTGTGTTTCCAGTCCTCCTAATTAATATTTCACCCAAAACGATGACAGAAAATGACAGTCATTTTTGGATGAACTCTCATCTATTTCAAACCAATAGAGTAGTTTGTTCATAGTAACAATGCAGAATTAATTTGTTTATTTGGATCTGCAAAATGTTTATTTGAAATTTCTTGGATTGACCATTTATTAAAAAATGTTCATCCATGGTCTTTTATCACTGGAGTGGTTGTATTCCTCCATCTTTTTGTGTGTTTGTGTACTATGAAGCAGGATGCACATAGTGCACTCACGTGTAAAAGATGGCCTAAAACTTGTGTGCTTAAATACTAATCCTCAGGTTCAATGAATTTGAGAAATCTAGCCTCTAATCTAACAATCTAGCCTCAGAACTTGCTTTAATCCTGATGTGCTTGTGTGCCTTTAACCACAAACCCACCTACTGGTAAACAGCAGCATCTTTAGTTAGTCATGTCAACTTTAGTTAGTCATGAAAGTATGTTTCAGCTTCTTGTACATTCAGTCTATAATTACACTTTACATTAAACTGACATTTCCACAAATTGTGAAATGTTGTTTTCGCCCAGTACAGCAAATATCAGTAAATGTTTGTTTTTATGTCAACATTTATTGCATCTTTTAGTCATTTAAAATTCTTTAGAATTTGCTTGTTTTTTTCTTTAATTACCTGTTATTTAAAGCACTGCATGCTGTCTTTAAAGTATTTCTTTGTTGGGTAAGTCTATTCACCTGTACAGTATTGTGAGTTTATTTACATCTCATTAAAAAAAAAATCTTTCAGAGCTAATGCCTATATTATATATATATTTTTTAATTTCCCCAACAGGTTTCCCAGGGCTGAAGGGTGTGAGAGGAGATCCAGGGCCTCCAGGGCCTGGTGGAATAAAGGGTACACCAGGACTTCCTGGCTTCCCAGGGTCACAGGGATTTAGGGGACCTCCTGGTCCCCCTGGCATTGGAACACGACCAGGCATACCTGGAAGACCAGGAATAAAGGGTATGATATTGCAGAAAGAGCTTATTATTTAAACTGATTTGGCTTTCTTGAGTTATATTGTTGATTGAAGCTATTCTAGATTCACTTCTGCAGTCATTTTAACATGCTTTTATCTCTAAACCACACTATTGAAATTTGTTAGGCTATGCATTATCACAAAGACAGGAAACAAGCATCTCAGAGATTGTTTCAAATAGCATAAAATAGTCTAATGAGCACATTTTACTTTTAATTATTATAACGTGGATATTTTGTTGTCTGTGTTCAAGGGGAGAAGGGGTCTCTTGGATTGTTGGGATTCCCAGGTTTTCCTGGTTCTCCTGGAGTCCCAGGTGGCCCAGGTGTTAAAGGTTTACCTGGTTTTGCTGGGCAGGATGGCTTACCTGGAGGAACTGGATCAAGAGGAACCAAAGGTATATTGATGCAGGAGCAGGACATTTGATTGTGGATTTTTAGTTAAGAAAGCACTCAAACAAGAATTCAGCTTTCCTGTAGCTCAAATAGTAGAGCATGGCGCTAGCAACGCCAAGATCATGGGTTCAATTCCCAGGGAAAGCAAGAGCTGATAAAATGTAGAAACTGTAACTTGAATGCAATGTAAGTCGCTTTGGATAAAAGCGTCTGCTAAATGCGTAAATGTAAATGTAAATGTAAATTCAGAACTTCAGAAAGAACCAAGATATAAAATAGTTTATTGTAATTATATTTTAAAATGCACTGCAGTAATACAATTAATGTACTAAATTAATGGATATATGTTTGTGTTTTAAAGGGGAACGTGGTGTTCCTGGTCTTCCAGGACCCTCTCCAGTGCTTCCAGTAGAGCAGCTGGAAAAGGGTCAAAAAGGTGACCCAGGAGGTGGTGGACTGCCTGGTTTCCCAGGACCAAGAGGTACAAAAGTGGACAGACCATCCAATTAGACCTCAGTTCCTTAGATTCTAATGATAAATTCATGCTGTTTAGTGGCATAAAGGTGTTCATGGACTTGTGATGTTGAGCTGTTCTGTAGAGAGTAAAGTTCAGTGGAGTTATTAATGACATTTTCATTTAAACTTGTGATAAAAGAACCAGTCATTCAGTAAATCTCAGTAAAAACAAAATGTTTTTTTTTTCTTTTTAACAGGTGATAAGGGTTTTCTAGGGTCACCTGGACGTCAAGGCGTTCCTGGATTACCCGGTGTTGCAGACCAAGCAAAAGGTCTTCCAGGCCAGCCTGGACTCCCAGGTATTCCTGGCTCCTTTGGCTTCCCTGGTCCCAAAGGTTCACCTGGAGTTATGGGCTTCCCTGGCTCACGAGGCCTGAGTGTAAGTATGCTGTTTTCAGGCCACTAGTACAGTATAAATATGTATAAAATTTACTATGGATGCAGCAGTACTAATACAGTTATCAGCAAACTGTCTAATATGGCCTCATACTTGCACTTGTCAAAATGTGTTATGCACAGAAATATACATTGTCTCTTACTTTTCATGTTGTTCTCCATTGCAGGGTGATGATGGTGTACCTGGGGTTCCAGGGTTCCCAGGCACTCCAGGACAATCTGGTGGCAAAGGTGAGATCTCTGTGATTCTGTCAAAGCCAAGTATAATAATAATAATAGTAATGTACCTTATTTCCAACCTACAATATGAATGGCAAATGCAAGTAGTTGAATAATAGTCTGATCAAAGTCCCTTTCAAGGAAAGTCTGTTCACTCAGCCACCATATTTGCAACGCCTCCGGGCAGCTCAAACAAGACCAAGTCTTATCTAAATGAATGGGGGAATCCTGAAATCTCAAAAACGGCTCGCAGAACTCGAGATTAAATTACATATTTCAAATCAGCAACAAAATCTGAAATTAACTGCCCCTTGAATGTTGTTTCTAAATATCAAATTATTACTGCGCATGTGCATCGGCTAATCCAGCCTCAGGTTTCTATGGGAACCAGAGCTTCTAACTGCAGCTGCAGTGAAGCAATGACTTTACCAATCAGTGATTGGCTCTTTCATTTAGAAGGCGGGACTATCCCGCCATATTGCGCATTTCACTTTCTCCCATTCATAAGTATATGAGTGAACCGTCTTTGTATTTTTAGGGTGCTTTCACATCTGTAGTTCGGTTCATTTGGTCCGAACCAAAGGCAAAAAATTATACATTGTAGCTATTTTTAGCCGTTTTGGTTCCTTTTCACACCACACTGTTTGCTCTGATTCGAACCAGCTGAAACGAACCAAAATGCAGTCACGTGACAACATCCGCTTCACTTGTTGGCTAGATGTCTTTAAATGCATTCCCTAAACTGCTTTTCGATTGGTCAGAAAGAGTGTGCGGCAAAATTCCAACGGCGCTCCTGGAAGTAAACAAAGACAGGAGTAAAATGCAGCAGACAGAACACTATTACATTATTATTACAAATTTCTATGAGGCTCTGCACCTCCTCACAAACCCAAGTTTGTCCGCGACCTGCCATGCTAAACTGCAAACAGTCAACAATTACTTCCTCATCCCATAATGCACAGCGCAGCTGACTACGGCAGCTGAGGCACGTTCAGGCTCACACCGGTGCCCAATGTTTTGCTACTGTTTCCGGGTTGAACGACATGTTTCCTGGAAACGGTGTGCAACGGGGTTTGAGATGTTTTCTCTTGTTTGGTGGGTGTGTCAAAAATGTCAGCCCAATCAGCAGCAACGTGTATATAAACCACGCGGTATTAAAGAGACAGCCCGCACAATGGGTCCAAGTGAAGTCATTTAATATGTGTTTGCTGCAGCTCTGTATACATAACAATTGAAGATATTAGAAGACGTTTGTCGTAAGAGTTTTATAGTAACATAGCATATCATGATGATGATGAATTTGTAAGTAAATGTAAATAACAGCAAAATAAATTCACAAGAGCAAGTATATATTTTTTCACGTTTATTTACATTAAAGGCAAAATAACTGAAATAATAAGAGCACAAGTATAGATCTGGAACTTCTTTAAGTCTGTCTAAATATGTAGTAATTGCAATGTCTTCTGGTCCATATCCTTTCCTTAGGAAGGTGTGCTAGACACTGATTAATATAACATAACAATACTATACATATTTATATATTTTGCTATTGTATTGTGGAGTGACACGTTCATAAACTTTTCTATGCTTATCTGATTATATAATGCTAAATATTACAATATCATAGCACAACAACAGTGATCAGCAATAATGATAAGCCTAATACTCACAATAATAATAATAATAAGGTCATATATATCATAAAACAGTTTTGGAGGTAAGTAGATTGTCCTTCATCTGAAATTTATTTTCATCATGAAATGCAAGGCAAATATTGGATCACAATAATTAGGAACCACAGTGTACACAGATCGCATTCTCACCACAAACGAACCGCTCCAGGGTTTGTTTGAAAGCGTGCCAAGACCACCTCTTCAAGGAGGTCTCGGTATGCTTGTTTGGTCCGCTTTTGGTGCGCACCCGAGTGAGATTTCTGCATTCTCACCTACCCAAACGAACCGCACCAAGAGGGAAAACGAACTCTAGTGCGATTCAACCGAACTAAATGGGGCAGGTGTGAAAGCACCCTTTAAAATCTTTGGTCTGATGCAGTGGTTAATTTGTAAATGAAACATTGCCGGATCCAAATCAGCAGTTATAAGGCGCTGTGACCGACCCTGACAATACACCTTCAGTTTTCTCTGAACATTCAATGATGTCACTAAACGGTGATGCCACAACATCGTTCACAACTTTCTGCATGGACCTAATTATACAACCTTGGTTTTCAAACCCTGTTTTTATTGTGAGTGTGCAAAAATAAAAGTAAACACTTTGCGGTTTGTCGTAGCTCTATGACCAAAAATAGAGTATTTAATGTTTCATCTGTTTGATCGCACCTCGCACACACACACGCAGTCTCTTCATTATCAAAATAAAAAAGTCCATAGTATAACCGGTCCACAGCTGCTATTATGCCAAGCATGTGAAGAGGATGAGTTTTTCCGTCGATATAGGCCTACGAACACACGCATTAGTGAAGTGACATACTGCCAAGTATGGTGACCCATACTCGGAATTCGTGCTCTGCATTTAACCCATCCAACGTGCACACACACAGCAGTGAACACACACACACCGTGAACACACACCCGGAGCAGTGGGCAGCCATTTATGCTGCGGTGCTCGGGGAGCAGTTGGAGGTTCGGTGCCTTGCTCAAGGGCACCTCAGTCGTGGTATAGAGAGTTTAGAGAGCGCTGGACATTCACTCCCCCCCACCTACAATCCCTGCCGGCCCGAGACTCGAACCCGCAACCTTTGGATTATGAGTCCGACTCTCTAACCATTAGGCCATGACTTCCCCCAAGTCATGAAGCCTAGTCTACATTATAAATAATAGTTTAACATTAAATTACATTTGGATTTGTGCCAAATGAGAGTGGTACGTGAGCCCAACGGTACTTTCAGTTTCACTTTGTTTTGGTTTCTTTAGCTTTATTTATTTATTTGTCCATTCTTGATCTGTTCTGCATACCATTAAATTTAAATGATTTGATTTGGAGTGAGGGGAACTAGGCTATGATTATGGTGTTTATAATGTTTGTACATTATAAACGATTTTGAATTAAGAAAGCTGATTGGTCAATGAGTTGACCAATACATAATCTACAAATCATGCTCCAAATACATCTACATAAACTCGCAATCGCTCTGTCTCGTATGCACGCGTCATGATCTACTGCACTTGGTAATGCGGGATCTTTTCGGACATTTTCCGGAACAGGATCCGGCTCAAATTAAGCACTGGTCTGATGCCTGTAAACATTGTCTTTAAGGTCAGAAAGGTGATTCATATGAATTATCTGGACCCCCTGGACCAAAGGGTGTGATTGGAAATCCTGGATTCCCAGGTTAGAAAGACATTTTTTTCAGGTTCTTAGTATGTATATGGTTTATAAACTTTTCTATTTTTTGTACTATATTTCATTTTAATAATGCAAATTCCAGTCTGATTTCTTAAAAAGATTTTTGTCCTTTACCTTTCATAACTAGGTGGTACAGGACTTCCTGGTGAACCAGGTGATCCTGGTTTCTCAGGAATATTGGGATTTCAAGGCCAGAAAGGTTTTCCTGGAGAGCCGGGAGCACCTGGCTTTGGTGGTACGTGGAAGTTTAGATCCACACTTATGATTCGGTTTAAATTATTTCAGCTTTATCAGCAGCTTCCCTAATTTTATTTTTATTGTTGTATTTGTTTATAGGCTCACCAGGCCTCCCAGGCATAAGGGGTCTCCCTGGTTATCCAGGACAAAAGGGGCGTGATGGAGATTCAGGCCGTCCTGGAGCTCCAGGTTCACCAGGAGAGAAAGGTTAAACAAGAACTTGTACAATATTGCTAAAAACATATGTTTTTTTTCAGCTGTAGTCATTCATCTTTTTACAAACTAATTGAACCCAGCATGTTGCCATTTCTGAAATACCCTGTTTCAAATCTTACTTCAGGTTTTCCAGGATCACCTGGTTTAGATGGACTCAATGGTCTTCCAGGATCCAAGGGGTTGTCTGGAGTTCCAGGTACATTATCAGATGAACCTCTGAATATAAGGTTCTACATTATACTTATATAATGTATATTATATAAACAAACTTGTGACTGCTCACTTATTTAACATATGTCCTCAGGTGTGACTGAAGGTGGTCGGGCTGGAGCTCCTGGTGTGAATGGCCTGAAGGGGGGGAGAGGTTCATCACAGTCCGGAGCACCTGGGCGCTCTGGAGAAAAAGGATCCAGAGGAGACACTGGTGAGGAGACTCATGTGTATGGACCACTGAATGTGCAGTCAACCTCACCAGACCTTTGGCTATATTTGAAACTCTTAAAAATAAGGGAAAAATATCATTTTCAAAAAAGAAAATGCAAAAAATAAATTAAATTAAAAAGTTTTTGCAAATAAATGTTGTAGGCTTATACAATTGTCATGTAAATGTAAAATCTTAAATGTATAAAAATAATTATCTTTTTGGAAAACCCTGTATTTAAAAAAGTATTGTGGAACAAATTTAATACATTTGTAAATTAAAGTAATATGAATTTTTATAATTTTTTGAGTGTAATAATAACAATAGCTATATAAATATTAATGAGATTTTAAAACCGATAAAAATAGTTTTTAAAGTTAAACATGCAAATGTACCATTAAAGTATTGAAATATTTACTTAAAATATCAGGGGGTACTTAATAAAAAGTAAATAATTTATGTCAAAGGGGTTCGGCTGACAAAAAAGTTTGAAAACCCCTGCTAAACCACTTGATCACATAGAATGGGAATCACGCAGTCTCCCTTTCAATTTGCATGTATGTATTTAATGATTATGAAATCTTGGTTTTCAGGTGCCTCTGGTTTGAGAGGCTTCCCTGGTAATCCAGGCCCCCCTGGCCCACCTAGTCCTTCTAATATCCCAGGTCCTCCCGGAGACCCTGGACTTCCGGGATTAGATGGACGAGAAGGTACAGGACATCTCTGTAGTCTCTGTTCTCATTACTTTTATTGCCTCTCTAAGATTGAACTGATCCTTTCTTGGGCTATGTGTGTATATATATATATATATATATATATATATATATATATATATCAGTATACAGTATATCTAAAACAAAAATATGTTTGATCTAGAGGACTAGCAATTTTATTTCCTCTTAGATCTGTTTCTCTTTGAGAGTGAACTTGTAACCTTTTGCAGTTGCCCATAGTTCTTGCGATGTATTGAAATCAGTTCAAACTGGATCATTTGTAGGTCCCTTTGGCCCTCCTGGCCTACCTGGTCCACCAGGCCCTGGAACAGTCCAAGGAGACAGGGGAGATACCGGACGTCCTGGGCGACCAGGAATACCAGGACCACGTGGAGACCCTGGTGGTTTTGGAGTGCCTGGATTACAAGGCAGTCCTGGTTTTAAAGGTATTTTTTTCTAATGTTTTAATATTTTTCCATCTCTTTAACCGTGCTCCCATATTTTGTTAATTGGAATTTATTAATTTTTGTGCTGTCTGGATTTACAAGGACAAAGAGGTGACCCTGGCTTTAGTGGTGTACGTGGACCACCAGGGTTCCCTGGAGAACCAGGAGATTATGGCAGGAATGGACCCAAAGGATTAAAGGGTCAGTAGGCATTTTAAATCTTTAAAATTAGCTAACATTAATGAATCATGAGCATTCTTGAAACATCAGCTTTTGTAATGTCCTCTCAGGTTCTGCCGGTCCTAAGGGACGTCCAGGAACTGTCGTCCCACCTAACATAACCGATAGTATGCCATTGGGGGAACGGGGCCCACCAGGTCTTGATGGGTTTCTTGGTCAGGCAGGAATGCCAGGCCTGCCAGGCAGTCCAGGATTCCCAGGTGAGGTGTTTTCTTTTTGTATTTTCTTTGCAGAAGATAAGAAAAAAGAAAGAAATATGAAACTTAAAGTCAGCTCAATTATTTAACCTTCTAACTCCAATTTCAATTCCTCTGAAAATTCACCAGGTCCCAAAGGACTCAGAGGGCCAGTGGGTAGACTTGGTTCTGTTGGTGCAGCTGGATCTCCTGGAGCTTTTGGTGACCCCGGACCTTCAGGAATCCAAGGACCCACAGGAACCCAAGGTACAAAGAGTGTTCTTCTACCTTTTACATCTTTTATATAAATGTTTTGGGTTTTGGAGCAGTGGTTCTCAAATGGTGGTTCACAGATCTGTTCTGATCATGGATCAGTAGTAATCAACCCCCACCCCCCAAAAGAAAAAAAACTATTTGTATGAGCCATCAAACTTCATTAAGATGATTATTTACAAAGAAACTTATTTAGCAAGGATGCATTAAATTACTCAGAAGTGACAGTAAAATCATTTATAATAATACAGAGGATTTATATTTCAAAGAAATGCTATTCTTTTAAACTTTCTACTCATCAGAAAAAAACTGCATCATGGTTTCCACAAAAATATTAAGCAGCAACTGTTTTCAGCATAATTATGAGCAATGTTTCTTGAGCAACAACTCAACATATTAATATGATTTCTAACCATGTGATGCTGAAGACTGGATTTACGGCTTCTGGAAATGCAACTTTAATATCGCAGGAATAAATAATAAAAAAACTCAATATATTAAAATTGAAAATAAATATTTAAAATTGTAATAATGTTGTAATATGACCATTTTGCAGCCTTGGTGAGAATTAGAGAATTTCAGAAAATCATACCCCAAATGTTTGACTACTGTAAATATTTACATGTATATACATTTTATGCAATATACTTTTGTAATAAACATTTAACATGAATAAACATATATTGTGCTATAGATATTTTTGACCTTGTCTTGCGTCACTTGATTTCATGTGTAAAATTTGGATTCTGAAGCAAAACCAGATGAGAACCATTAATCTAGTGTTACATTCATGTGCTTTATGTGGTAACATCTACATTAATGTGATTATTTCCTATCAAATCATATTATTTAATATGAGCCAGTCACTGTGACTAGATAGGATACACTGGTAGAAGTAATTTTAGCATCAAATTAGGAAAGCATTTCATTAACTGTATATTTGTAAGGCAGAAATTTTGTTAACAACAGCATATTTTCAAGCGTGTGAAGTAACACCAGATTTCCCTATGGTTTTCCGGGTTACATCTTTCACCCATTTCCTCTTGTCACTGCTGTCACTGCCTTTCAAATTCTTCCACTTTCACATACTGTATCTTCTACAGGAGCCCGTGGCCCAACAGGAATGCAAGGTCTTCCTGGTCCACCGGCGCGCAGTACCGGTATCGGTAATACTTTGGTGAAACACAGTCAGTCCAGCCAGGTGCCCATGTGTCCTCAAGGCATGGCCAAGCTGTGGGAGGGCTACAGTTTGCTCTATGTGGAGGGGCAGGAAAAAGCACACAACCAGGACCTGGGTGAGACACTAGGGTGGTTATTATAAGCGTTGTCAATTTTCATACCATTTTGATAGTTCTGGGTTTTTTTTTACTTGTGTGTACTAATAAGTTGACTTGCCTCAAGATAATTGAATTCTCTTCCTCACAGGATTGCCAGGCTCCTGCCTGCCGCATTTCAGCACCATCCCCTTCCTGTACTGCACAGTCAATGAGATCTGCTACTACGCTAGTCGCAATGACAAATCCTATTGGCTGTCCACCACAGCACCCATTCCCATGATGCCTGTGGCAGATCAGCAGATAGCTCAGTACATTAGCCGCTGCTCAGTGTGTGAAGCTCCATCTCAAGCGATCGCTGTCCATAGCCAAGACCTCAGCATACCGACCTGCCCTCGGGGCTGGAGAAGTCTGTGGATTGGTTACTCCTTCCTTATGGTAAAATTCAGTTCTACCACATACTGCAGATTCAGATCAACTGAGCTTACAGTGTAGAACATGTTCACTCATGTGTAGAAAATAATGTTTGAACACTTGACAGTTAATACAATAAAAAACTTGTTGACAGTTTATACATGGTGTAATATATTCACACAAACTTCTTTACTTTTAAATGTTCATGATTGGGATACATTTGGAAGGTCTCCTCACTAGCGTTTATGTTTGTCCTTCAGCACACAGCCGCTGGTGCCGAAGGAGGCGGTCAGTCATTGGTGTCTCCTGGTTCTTGTCTGGAGGATTTCCGCGCCACCCCCTTCATCGAGTGCAACGGAGCCCACGGCACCTGCCACTACTTCGCCAACAAGTACAGTTTCTGGTTGACCACGGTAGAGCAGAATGAACAGTTCGTCCAGGGTCCTCCTCAGGAAACGCTGAAGGGAGATCAGTACCGGTCACGCATCAGTCGCTGTCAAGTCTGCATGAAGATCTTGTAGCTGGTAGGTGCACTGCAGGAGACTTTAACAAAACGATTGGAAGAAGAGTGGATGAGATAAGTAGAAACAAACATGAACTGACTGAATCAAATTCATGCCCTTGATGCCCAACATTGGTAATACGAAGGGCTAAGGTGAGCCCATGGTAAATATCGGGGTTGGAATGAAAAGAAGTGGAGAAAGAGATTTTACTCTATCTGTTTATCAACAGTGGTGCTATGTTGAAAATAATACGTTGTGTTTTTGTGTTAAATCGTTTTCTTTAAGTTGTTGGTCATATTCACGGCTACCTCAGAGAGTGCATCCCAGACTCCCAGTGGATGGCTCGGAATAATACACCTTGATTTTTCAAAAGAATCCATGCAGCGATGAAAACATTACTGCATTTCATGTATATGTTTTGGCTTCAGTAACCTGTATTGGTGCTTTCTTCACATTCATGTAAACCATTCATTAATCTTGGACAAACCAGCACTTTGCAATCGACATGAATAAGATTGTCCGCATGGTTGTCACTTGAAATGATTAGTCTAACCCCATACATTTATATATAAATTGCACTGAGCTTAAAAAATATATAGTAAAATTCTTTCACATGCAGTTGATCTAAGTTCATCCAGGTCAACTAATGATATAGAATTTTCTTTATTGATGAGAACATTTAAACATCCATCAAACATGAGGATGGATAATACCTTACAGATCATCTCTTGGGTCTTTTAAGGTATAGGTTTTCAGCCTCAGAAATTCATTACATGACCAGAAATGTGTATTTTTTTTATATTCAAAATGTCATTTCCTTTTTATAAAATGTCTAATTTACTTTGTGCATTACGGATGATAAATAGACCAATATTTTCTCTCTTAGAGAGACTGGTTGATATATGACCACTAAGCCTTTCAGTCTCTCGTTGGTAGCCCTGAGTATACATTTACTTCTGTTCGTGTTACAGTCATCATGTGTCTGTAAGTGGTTAGATTATGGTTTATTCATTTCATCCCCTTGGTTGAAATATGTATATTAAATTCATTGTACATGTAATAATAGGGAAATATTTAATAATATTCCCGTTTATGTTGCTTTTGGTTATTTTTTTAAATAAAATGATGTACATTTGTGAAGTTTGGCTGTCACAAGTGGGCAATTTCATTACGTTTTTACTACTGTGAGACTAAAAAAAAGAGATGTATAATTTCAGAACCCGATAAATGTTAATAACTGAGCATTAAACATTTTTTTAATGAGAGGATGACATTTTCCAGTATTTCATATAGTGATGTAAATGTTTGATCTGAATGCTCACAGTGACTACATGTATGAAACCTCTCAAATAAAAGTATTCAAATTTTAAATGTTGTCTTTGATTGCAATACTGTTTTGATGTAATCACTAATTTGTCTATATCTTGTGAATCCAATCACAAAACTTCGTACACATGAGCAACAGGACAGTCTGAGAAAACATGTCAAATTTGGTACATTTCTGTTGCTCAGGGATTTTGATCTAAAGGTGAACAAAATTAATTTAACTGTGAAATGTATAGTTTTTAAATATCTCTGATGTTTATTAATTACATTCATTTTAAAGTATGAGAGATGTCAGATACCAGTAGATGTTTGGTCTGAGTTCATGCCAGATAACAGTTTCAGAAGTGACTGAAATGACTTTTCCAGGAGCCTCAAGGTGGCTATGGCAGGTAATGTAAAGTTCTATGAAACTCTTCAAGGAAACAGTGCAATATAATTATAAACATTTATTATACATTTTCTTATACATTTATTGCTGGTTTTTTTACATAATGTCTTACAAATTTCTTATGCAGTTTTCTTATTTTTTTTACAAAATACTTTAATTTATGAGACTCTTTAAAGTATATACATATAATAATGATATACAAATAACTATTAAGTACAGATCTCTGAGCAAGCAATACCGCCAGATGCAAATATTGCTGCTTTAAGTCAAGAACATTGTGGCCCTGCAAAGGCCGCTCATGTCTGTCCAGCAGATGCAAAGCAGACTGAGAACAGAAAGCAAGGGTGGCTGTGACAGGAGTCGTTTTCTGATGTTCTCCCTGTCTTAATCCATGACCTGAAACAAAAACACATTACTCAAACAGTAGAGAAATTCCAAAACCATCCATCCATAAGGTACTATCAGCAACTGAATCATCCAACCAAGTTTCAGTGAATGCCATTATATGCGTGTTTCTGTATTCGTGCATGAAACTCACATTGGCTTGTAATTCATCCAGTTTACGTCGAAGCGAGCGTACATTGCCTAAAAGAATTCCAGGCAGGCAGCGGAGTAAATCTTTGAGCACTCGTTAATCTGCGTTTAACTCCACCTCGACTCCCGCGTTTCCTCCGTAATCTCCTCATAACAGTGGCCTTTTACTGGAGCCACCCCTGAGGGTTGAATAATAAGGGTGAACCTCAAGGAATGTAAGTTATTACAAAAAAAAAAAAAGTGTCATGGCAGTTTAAAAGATGCGATTCTCTCATCAACCAATCAACATCTGAGAGAGAGGCAGACCATTTTCGAATAAGCTTTTGATGCGTTCTAATCCTCTGTAATGACATGCATCACAGCAAGAATTCTAACAATCTTGATTTAATTAGTTAATAATTAGTCCTCTACTAGATCTGTAGATCATCTTATGATCTCCACCCAAGCTCAAGCTCCTTGCCCTGCCAGCACCGCCCTTGCTTCCTATCCTGCTGGGGTCGCCCTTGTTGCCTGCCAAGCTGCTGGTCCCGCTCTGGCCTCCTGCCGGGGTTCCAGAGGCGCAAGAGCCCGCCTGATCCGTACCTCCAGCTCCACCCTGGCCCTCAGCCAGGTCTCCTGAACTGCTGGAGCCCCACTGGTCCGTCCCTCCAGCTCCACCCTGGCCCTCAGCCAGGACTCCAGAACTGCTGGAGCCTCCCTGGCTCAACCCCCCCCCGTCCCTCCCCGGACCCTTCTAAAGACTACCTGGGCTTATTTACTGGCTTGGCTTCCCTCCCTCCCACCCTTCCTTGTCTCTGTGCCGTCCCTTTGGGGAGGGGGTAGTGTCAGGGTTCTGTCACTTCTACGTGCCATGTGCTCTCATGTCAATTGTCTTGACCCCACCCACCTTGTTTCCTGATTATTTGTTAATTTGCCCCACCTGTGTTATCTCGTTACCCTCCTCATTTGTTCCCTTTATAATCTCCTTGTGTTTGCAGTACTGTGCCGGTTCATCGTCGATGCTACCCTATTTGAAGTCCTGTCCTGCCTTGCCTTGTCCTGCCTTGCCAGTCTGTTTTCCCCTACGGGGTAGTTTTTGTTTGTTGATTTTATTTTATTATTAATACAGCCCTATTTCCTCCTGCAAGTGAGTCCTCGCTCTCATCCCTTCGCCCACACTTGACATATCTAAGCTGCCACATCATCAAGCTCCATCAAAGGATGTCTCAATGTCAAGGATCCTTAGTAGGCAGTCTAATTTACAATGGAAGCCTGTGTGGGCCAAGCCTTTGCGTTGGAAAAAAAACCCGTTAGAATTCACACGGTTTGAAAAGTATAACCATAAACATTATACGTGTTAACATACAACTATGATCAAATGGTTACTAACTGTATGAGTAACATTATATTATTTTTTAACTGCTGTGATGACACAATTTGGTAATTTTCGCATGACACATGTGGATACTAGAAATGGACTGTTTATTTACATAGAGAAAACTGTCCTTTTTACATGTTAGATGCGCTTACTATAGTATAATCACAGTAAATAATGCATAACTGCTTGCAACTACTCTAAAAAGCCCTAATCCTATAGTAAGTACATGTTGTTAATTAATATTACTCCGTGCTTAAATGTACAGTTACACTTGTAACTAGGACACTGTAAAATAAAGTGTGACTAAAAATACACTACAGTAACTACAAGCGTAGATACATGTTACATTATCAGAAGTTCATCCTAGAGGAGCAGTCCTCACATAAAGGACAATTTATAAATAAAAGACACATTTTTGTGTAAAAAATAGTTTTAACAAAAATATGTGCTTTTAAATCTTCTGTAATCGTATTCTTTAGATGTCTTTTGTAAATGAATTTCTATAAACACATTATTATAGAATTAACGTCTTTATTATTTGTCTGCTCTCTTAACAGGGACCTGAGCAGTGCTGAGATTCTCCAGGATCAATATTTACAGTCTGCTAGGAAGACAAACAGCAGTATACTGGTAAAGTAATATTGATTTTAAGGGTTAGCTCACCCTAAAATTATAACTGTTTTAACACTATATGTAAAGACACTCTGAAAATGGATATGATGTTTTGTTATTGTGTGTGTTCAGCCGTGGACGCTGGACAGCTCCATCAGCGAAGTGAACAAGACAGGCCATTGAGAGAATGCTGCTGGAGGAACAGTATCCTTCACCCTTCTTTTTCTTCTGAAAATTCAGCTTTGCTATCACAGCAGTAAATTAAATGTTAATATATAAAACTGTTATTTTATTGTCTGTGTGTTGTTGTCTTTGTGTACTGGAAGCTTGACACTAAAACAAATTCCTTTTATGCGCAAGCATACTTGGTAATAAGAAAACATAAAAAATCTTCCCGGCCCCAAACTTTTGAATGGTAGGGTGTATGTGTTTGTGTATTATTACAGTAATTCATTCAGAGTGTCTTTGTAGGATATTGGTGAAGAGTTCTGGAGTACAAACTCGTTGGGTTGAAGAGGAGAAGGATTTCTTTGAGAAAGGACAGGTATGATTTCTGAACATAAAGGAAACTGTTCTCTCTCTCTCATAAAAGTAATGAAACTGTGTTTTGTTTTTTTTATGTTTACTAGGTGCAGTTTGGCCATAGGTGGACAAAAACTTATCGGCACTAGGACAGTTCTACAGGTGAAGAACCATGTTAGGCAGAGCTTCAAAAATAAGGCATGACTTTTGCCCATTACCATATGAAAATCCATACGCTTTTGGTTCAGATGTGTGTAGTGCTTTATTAATTCATTTATAAGGGAATAATTATAAATATAGACATCCAAGGGGGTATGTTTAAAATCTAAATATAAAAACTATTTATTGGATTATGATTGTATAATTATTATTTTTTTTTTTTTATAAATATTTTCTTTAGACCTTAAAAAATATATTGCCACCTCTTCATTTATTCATAGTTTTTGGGGTCATACCACTGAAAAGTGGACAACCTGAATTAATTTTGCATGTTATGATATGTATATGATGTTTTTGACTTTAATGATAATATATATTTTAAGCGACTTATTGAGGGTCTACCATTGTGGCCTTCCTGTCATATGAGAATAACATGACGTCCTGCATGTTGGTTATACCATTATGATTTGACTGAATTTGACAAAACTATCACTTCTTGTTTTAGTGATAAATCATAGATTACATAGTAATTAAAAAAAAAAAATACATTACCATTCAAAAGTTTAGGGTTGGCAAGATCTTTGTAAGTTTTTGGAAGAAGTCTCTTCTGCTCGCCAAGGCTGGATTTATTTAATAAAAAACACAGTAAAACAGCAAGATTGTAAAATGTTCCAATTTAAACTTGTTTCTATTTTAATATTTTAAAATACATATTTTATTTATTCTATTTTAAAATGTCTGCAATGGCAAAGCAAAGACTTTTTTTTTTTTGCATTAATTGCTCCAGTCTTCAGTGTCACATGCTGCTCAAAAAAACATTTCTTATTATTATCAATGTTAAAAACAGTTGTGCTGCTTAACATTTTACAATTTGTATTTCAGGATTCTTAGAATATAACGTTTGGATCAATTTATTGTGTCCTTGCTGAAAGAAAAGTATTAATTTCTGAGTCCTGACCCCATACTATTGAGCAGTATAGCAGACTGACTGTTTAATAGGATTTCCTGTTTTTCAACAAACCTCATCAAAAATATCAATATGAATAATAATTCAGAAATGTAAGACATGTTGATTCCTCATTATACGTAAAAATGTAAAATTCTTAATTATTTTTTGAACATTGTATTAAAATGAGATGGGCTTCTTTCAGTAAGCATCCCTTTATCAGTGTTAGGCCTATTAGTAGTTATTTCCCCCTTGTGTCTGAAACAGACACACCTGCCGAAGTGCCCACCTGTGAGCGGGACTCCCCATTTTTGTATTCGTATTTTGTATCATACACACTTGCGTATTAAAGTGTATTATTATTATTATTATTATTTTAACTGCTCAGAAATCAGTTAAAACTATTAGACACGTGTTCACAGGTTCTAGCAGCGAATCAGTATTTTTTACATTTTATTTAGTGAAAAAAGAATGCAACATTTACAAGAATGAGAGAAAAAAATAGTGGATTTTTAAACTAAAGTCAAAACAGTATGAAGTCCGAAGCCTCGTTTGCTGATATCTCGTTACTTGAATTTCTCGTGAGTTTGAACCACTGATTCAAATCAAAGAGATTCATAATATAAGAGCTTCATGAAAGCGCCCCACAGCAGCAGGGGGCGCTGCACGCGCTCAACAGCACAGTCAACCACTGCAGCTGAAGTAACTCGCAAACACAGACAGACGTAAGCAACGGGACTTGAAGAAGCACAAGACATTTCTCCTTTGAAACTGCTGCACAAAACAGGTACATATAAACCAATAACAGTGTGTGTGAAGAAGATATGTCTTGTTGCTGAGTCCGGATTTCAGATGTTAGTAAAGCTCTTATCCACGCATATAAACATGCAGTTTAGAGTATTATACAGCTGTTTACAGTAATGACGTGTTTACAAACGTTATATCACATTTGACATACTGGAGCTGGTTTTTGATACCAGCAGATTCGTCTCTGTTTTGAATTTTGAGGAATAAATCTCACAGCTGTGATTGTTATTTATCATAGATGGATGGTTTTACATTAGTCAGCATCGTCTAGCAGAGTGTGGTGGCTAATGCAGAATCCTCCTGCTGCTCCAGCACTGCAGATCATGACCAGGGTGCAGGTGCTTTGATTAACAGTGTTTCAGTAGTTCAAAGCTTTATGTTGCATGGTTGCTGAGGAATATAGACTATTAAGATTAATTCAAGTGTGACCAGCTGGTCTTAGTACCATCGTTTTCCTCATCATTTAGAACTAGGTCATATTTCATCTCATAATCAAAAAGTAATCAATTGTATTTTGCATTAAGAACATTACGGCTACAGTATGTTGAAGACCAGATGTTTTATTTCAGGACTCAGTAGGGTCACTTCTCTTATTTACAAACAGAACATTGGCAAAAAACAACAACAAATAACTAAATTATACTTGGTTGCATTTAGTTTTAAAATTATTTAATTATACAGCCATTTTCATTGGATGGCTGGGGGGCTTCGTGAGATTGACTCCATTATTGTGTTTTTCAGTTACGCTGGAATTTTCGGAGACCGACTCAGACATGTCATATGTCTTCATCAATGACTCGTTGCAGACCAGTGTACCATTACTGCAGGCTTGTATCGATGGGGACTTGAGTTTCGCTAAGCGTCTGCTGGAGGCTGGCTGCGACCCCAACATTCGTGACCACAGGGGCCGCACAGGTCTGCATCTGGCAGCGGCGAGAGGGAATGTGGACATCTGCCGCTTCCTGCACAAGTTCGGCGCAGATCTGCTGGCCACCGACTACCAGGGCAACACTGCACTGCACCTGTGTGGACATGTGGACACCATTCAGTTCCTGGTGTCCAATGGTCTCAAAATTGATATTTGGTGAGATATGCCAATATATTTATTTAGAAAATTAAATGTTTGTTGGTAAGTGACTACTATTTATGTAATTTACAACGTGGCTAATGCTTGTAGCACACCTGTGCTTTTTAGTACTCCCATAGTGTGTGGCTGCAGAAAAAAACTTTTATTGAACATTGATGGAGCAACACATTTACGGGAAGAAAATCATAAAAAGTATTGATGTAAATATTTTAGCTATAGTAATAAATTCAGCACAACATGTTTTGCATAAAATACTTCTTCAAAATCACTTTAGCTTAGTAATTAATTTAGTTTGTGCCATATTATGTTTATTTTGATAAGCTGATTTGAATAGTAATTTTATAAGAGATATCATATTAATTTATTATTATTTTACTGTAGCAGTAATGATGTTATTATTATCATTATCTGACGCTATGTAAATTTCTCGATTGTTCTCTGACATTTAAACAGTAACCACAATGGCTCGACACCACTGGTGCTGGCTAAGAGGAGAGGGGTCAATAAAGATGCCATTCGGTTACTGGAAGGGCTTGAAGAGCAAGAGGTCAAGGGCTTCAACAGAGGAGCCCACTCCAAACTTGAAGCCATGCAGATGGCTGAGAGCGAGAGGTTAGATTTCTACATTTACATGTTTTAGTTATTTGACACGTATCAGTACCTTTTTTCTTAACAAAATACCATTGTTCCTAGTGCGATGGAGAGCCATTCGCTGCTGAATCCAAACCTGCAGAACAGCGAGGGTGTGCTGTCCAGCTTTCGCTCCACCTGGCAGGAGTTTGTGGAGGACTTGGGCTTCTGGAGGGTGCTGCTGCTGCTGGTGGTCATCGCCCTTCTTTCTTTGGGGATTGCTTACTATGTTAGTGGCGTACTGCCCTTTTCTGCAAGTCAGCTGGAGTTGGTCCACTGAGGTCCAGATTGTGTTATATCTCGGGACCAGACATGTCCAACTTTGAACTAAAGGGGAGGTTTGAGTGGACTCTGAAGGCTCCTCATAGTACAAGATTAGATCTAATGTGAAGTTTAGAAAGAAGCTTGTGATTCTCACAGGTGAGGTCGAGTGACGGCGTTCACATGATGATGGCTGCACTATGAAGGAAGACTGAATGGTTAAGGTATTTATGGGAGAAAATGTTAGAAGTTTCTCAGATACACCTAAAGTGATGTAAACCCATTTCTCACAGATCTTTCCATGATCACTGAGCCCGGCCAACTGTTGAACAGTAGACATATACACTTGTAATAATTTGTAAGCAAATTATGTAAGGCAACATTAGATGACTGTTGTAGATCAGGCATGATGTTTTCATCCTAGTATTTACATATTTTCTTTTCTATCATCTTTATTTTTGTCTGTATATGAAGTCTTTATTGTGTAAGTATGACAGTAGATCGGTTACTACACACGTGCTTATTCGCATATCTGTGATTCAACAGTTTACATTGTGACATGAAATATTGTTTAAAGTAATATGTAAAATGTTACATATATCAATAAATGGCCATCATGATTTTCCTGTTTGTGCACAGATGACAGTTTGTCAAAGGACAATTAACGTTCTTTCTTTTATCCTGTTTGCGTATAGTTATTATCATATGTTACAAGGTTCTTCCTGTTTGTTAAAAAAAAAACAGAAACTTTTTTCACATTATAAAATTAAAAAATAAATAAAGAATATAAAATTTATTTTCCATAAGAATAAATGTCAATGTTAAGATAGCATAAAGCTAAATATGACCTAAAATGATTGCTCATTGTCTAAAAAAAGCAAGTAAGCCCTAAGAAGCAGCGGTTTACAATGATTTAAGAACATCTAATGGGATCCCTTAACCATTTATTCATAACAATAACAATAATAATCATTCTTTTGCCAAGTAACTTATAGCGCATTAATGCTGATTTAATGAGGCCACAGGTGTGTGTGTGTGTCTGTGTATGTGTGTGTATAACGCTTCTTAGCCAATCGTAATTGACCGCAACTATTAGTTTTATAAATTATTATTGAGAATTTTAAAAATATATATATTTTAATTTTTGTTGATACAAATCAATGTCAAGTCACCTTTATTTATATAGCGCTTTTAACAATACAAATTATGTCAAAGCAACAGCACAATATAAAAAAAGGAAAATAGTGTGTCAATAATGTAAAATGACAAGATTAAACACTCAATTTTCAGTTAAAGGCATTTCATTATTGAATTCAATGATGGCATCATCCAGCTCAATTCAGTTTAAATAGTGTCTTTGCAATCAGGTCGCCGATATCGCTGGAAATGAAGTGTCCCCAACTATGCAAGCCAGAGGGGACAGCGGCAAGGAGCCAAAACTCCATCGGTGACAGAATGGAGAAAAAATCTCAACCCAACAACTGGCTGTAGGATGCCTATTTTACACCCCACTAATCTGTCACATAATTTATACAAGTGTGTACATTTTCTCGCAATATTTGGAAAGAAAAGAAAACAACAAAAAAACTTATTCGTACAGAATTAGAACATTCACAAACGATAAATCTTGTCAGCAACTAAAACTCTATTTTCAAAGAGCTTGAACAAATGATCTACAAATGGATGTAACATAACTCTTAGGGTCATAACTTACATCTTGTCTGGACATGGTATATATCAGTCTGTTCACAGGTTTAATGACACGTCCAAATCGGGATGTCACTCGAGCAAATCCACTTGGAACGTCGTCATTGACTCTCTTGGACAGATTGACTACCGCTCGAATCACATTGCTGGTCTGGTAATGATAAAGTAACAGAAGACTGTTCTGGAAGAGCAATAGATCCACCTGCCATTCCATCCACCGCATCAGAATCACTGGTTACATTGACAGGAGAAGACACCTCGCTTTGTAGATCAGGATCAGCTCGATCAGAGCTATCATCAGTCAACTGAGAGACCCATTCTAGAGTTCTGTAGGTACAGTCTTTGTCACAAGAACCTGAAGAAGTAGCCTCTGTGTGTTCACATATTTCCGTGTCATCCATTATAGGCACAGATTCAGCCGGATTGGGGACAATACTTGCAGAGTCATTTCACAACTTAAGTTTAAGACCCTGTGAAGATCGCTTCAACCTCCAGCCACCCTTTGACTTTCTTGTTTGCCCTGAAAATAATTCAGAGAGAGGTCTAGCAATGGACGAATACTTGGGTATGAAATGTTGATTATAATTTACCATCCTGAGAAATGACCTTATGCGTTTTTGACTTGGAGTCACTCTATCCTGTTCGATCAAATCAGCACAAGTCATTCCAGCAATACTCTCAACTTTACCAGGGTCAGTAGCGATACCCGTCTCATCAACTACATGCCCGAGGAACTTCACTGACCTGAGAAAATAACACTTCTTTGACGACAGCTTCAAGTTGTGTCCACGCAATCTGCTAAAAACCATCTCAAGACGCTCCAAAGCAGTCTTCTCATCAGGGGCAAAAACGAGAAGGTCGTCAAGGTAACACAGTAGGCTTAAGAAGTTCTGATCACCAAAAATAGCTGTCATCATTCTCATAAAGCTACCGGGACTGTTACATAACCCCTGTGGAAGACGGTTATATTCGTACAGCCCCATCGGGTTGTAAAAGCTGAATATTTCCTGTCATCATCATACAGGGGCATATTGTAAAACCCCGACGTGAGATCCAGAGTACTGAATAAACAATTACCACCGAGTGCAGCCAAGCAATCGGCTTGGTGGGGAAGCGGGTACGCATCTTTGAACGTTCTTTTATTCAGCCACCGAAAATCAGTGCAGATGCGTAAGTACCCATTCTTTTTCCAAACCAGCACCAATGGAGAGGCAAATTCACTGGTTGACTTCCGAATTATATCTCTCTCCTCCATCTCATCAAGTACTTTGCGAAGAAACTGATACTGACTCTGGGGTACTCTTCGGTATGGCAAACCGAAAGGGTTTAGTATCAGTAAGGTGAATTCTGTGTATAAATTCCTGAGCCTTACCACAGTCAAGGTGATGGCGGGAGAAAATATCCTCATACCGCAAAATAAGGTCCAGAGGTTGTTTCCTACAACCTTCAGAAACCTCACAAATGCATCAACACTCAGTCCACCCAAACCGACACGCAGCAACTGCTCCTTTAACTCCTCCCCTCCAACCAGGCTTGTTGTGGGGTCAGCCACCTGAGAAGAGCTCAACAAAGGAACATCATTACTCATGGATACAACATCTTCCATATCCTTGAGCGCCACACATGCAAACAGATCAGCGATCTTTGCATTGCGTCTTAACAAGATTGGTTGATGAGACATGTTAATGAGCTTCATCGGTACCCAACCATCACCCCACAAGGGTGTGACAAGTCTTGCTACTAACACATGTCTAGGAGCCGATCTTGATGTAGTAGGTTCAATTATCACAGTACTGACTGGGGAAATGACACAAGACTTATCCAACTTCCCCCACAACAGGTATTCACGGCCGGGTTCCAGACACACTGCTGAAGCACATCTAACTGTTCCAATCTTGTCTGGGATTTCCCCACCCTTCCAACGTTCCAACCTTCCCAACATGAAGAGAAATTGTTCTGATTCTAGATCAGTATTCCGACATGGATAAGACAATGCTTTCCAGTATGTAGGACAATGTTTAGACTCACGGATCACTTGTTTGATTACGTTTGTCCCAATTATAAGGTCATCCAGTTGGCCTTGTACAACTAGAGTAGGCACAATGACTTTATAGCCATACACTTCCATTTCTACATCATAAGCAGATTTAGGCTTTACTCGACTGCCGCCACAGCCTATCAAAGCCACATCAAAATTGGATTCGTCCTCTTTTGCCAACACACCAGCATCGAGGAGTTTGACCTCTGCTTTTTCACTCATTGTGCAAGCCATTGACCTGCTATCAAGCATGCCGCCAAGAGTCAACTTGTTCCCCACGATAACTGGTGTGTAAAACAAACTATCACTTTTGCATACTGTGTTTGTGTTCTGTACAATAACATTCTCTGTTGAATCGCAGAGAGCTTTTTCCACTGTAAATACAGCTTCAGCACCAACATCAGTATTATGGGAGTTGTCACATTGACCCGCACATCCCCCCACCATATTGTCAGTATTATCAGCTCTTGGAGTGGAAAGAAAAGGGCCATTCCCCAAAAATTGTCAATACCCCTTTCGCTGTCACACATAGGCTGGAAGTGCCCAATCCCTAAAATGACTCATTGTGGGCAGTGTCACCATTATTCACCCCAGTAGGTAAAACACCCCTCCCTCTAGGAACAAATGGGCTAGTGGCATCATAATCTGAAGGAAATTTCTCAGCATTAATGAATGTGAGGGAAAGTCAAACAAAAACACGAAATTAAAAATAAACTTGCGTGAACAGTCCGTGATTGAATTGATGCATGACAAATAGAGTCCAAAATTCAAATAGAGTCGTATGGTCCAGAGTCCAGATGTTCCTGATGTTAACATGCTCACAAATGTTTTTGGTTGTTTGTATTTTATTGAATCAGATACCTGAACCACAGATGAATCCTGCTGACTTTCTTCTGATGTTGGTACAGTGCTCTCAGAGGAACACAGTTTGATGTTCAACTACACTGATATTCTATGGTAAAACAAGATCCTTGTCTACTGATTGTTTTTTTCTTCTTGAATCCATGGACATAAGTAAATGTCAGGTACTTGTTGAACAGAATCTGTTGCAGGAATGAGTTAGTCTGTTCACATCTCTGTGGTTAGATCAGTGTGCACAATAATGTGTTTTTGACCTTCATTATGTATGTTTTGATTATACTGTGTTGTAAATAAAATACAAATAATTTTAAAAACCCATTTTTTCAGTCTCCTCACACTGTCTTACCTGCCTCAGTCACAGTCACACTGATGGCCCATAGCAGCTTTAGGGGAGGGCCCTTTGTCTCTCAGGTGAGAATCGCTTAATATTCAAGCCCATTACCACTCCCTCGCATATTGGCTTTCAATCACAAAAGATGTCTTTAAAAATTTAAATCAATATATTGTTTTCTGTGAAGGAGTAAGCAGAATGATTTTCACATAATTGTGAAGTAAATATTCTAGCCTACAAGACTGATTACACAAAAGTCTTATTCAAGACTATGTATTGTGGGTTTTATGGCCTTATTTCAGCTACATTTTTTCCCCAAAACTTACTAACCACGCATAATATTTTTTTTTCTAAAAAATGCAAACATGTACATCCATCTTGGTCACATATTATTGTAGCACAGTTTGTGCTGAATACAAAAAATACATGTTGGTCAATAGTATAAGTAGCTGAAATAAGCACAAATATCAGGGCATGTCAAAACATCTCAAGGGCCCCAAAATCACCTCAGGCCCCAGAGGGTTAAATGTTCCACTTAACTCAAGGAATACCTTCAGAATGTAAAAGGAACAACCAACCCGTCCACTATTTGCCCAATCTTCACGCGTGATGAAAGTATGATGATCTCCGGGATTCAGCAACCACGGGAGTACGGCACCAGTGTAACGCTTCTCCTTCGGCAGCATTCAAAATCACAGGCGGACACAGAGAACTGCTTTTCATGTGTTGTTTACTGTAACACAACAAGGAGAGCCATACAACCTCTGGCGACAGTGAGCATTTATACACATGTACATTCATCACCTCTCAGCATCGGATAAACTTCTCTGCTATTTATTACTTAATATCGCCACAAGAGGTCTCCAAACAATTAATAAATGAACAAAAACACAGTAATTTTGGTGAAAGTTATAACATTTAAAGTAACATTTTTAACCCTGTTACACATACATTATTTTATTGCTAAATTGAAAACCAGTATTCTAAAAACCCATTAGAATATCCTAAGGGAACCCATAACTCAAATGCTAATGCTTTTCCATACTTTAGGACTGCGAACTGAACTGCCCCACAGCGCCCCCTGGTGCCCGGAGCAGGTGAAAATACAGTATAGCTTTAACATTCTAGTTGCATTCTTTTGTATCCGTGTTTTTAGTTTTAAATCTAAATAATTACTTGGTAACATGCACAAACTTACTGTAGCTGTTACAAGTCTGCTAACCAGTGGTCATATCCAGACACACTTATTGATTTTCTCCTTTTGATGGAAAGAGCGTGTTGATGCTAAATGACTCAGGATGTTTCTTTGGGTTTTGATATACATTGGTCTCAGCAGGGGGAGATGGTGGGGGTTGTAACAAATTAAAAGCATGCTGAGATTTCTGCAGTGGTGGTTTCACTCAGAGAAACCACAACAACCAAACAAAACTCTGAGAAGAAGGATGATCTATGTCCTTACATATTTGTGTTATGTATGTTATATGTTCTAATCCACAAAATGCAACAGAGAGTTATACTGTAGTATTAAAGACTCTGAAAAAGCTTAAATTACTGGATAAGCCAAAACAACAGGCCTCAGTCAAAGGCAAAATCCCAAACATGAATATTTTCTTTGTGAAAATTATATTTAATATACAATTGATTTGGTGTTGTATAGTGCACAATGATTTAATAGGCAAGGGTAAGGATTTACTTACAATTTCTACCCAACAAAATAGTTTGTATCTTGACATGATTGAATTTCTTTTCTTTTTTTTAAGTATAAGAATAGGAATTGCATTTTAAGATTTTATTACTTAACATGACTTTCCTAGATCATGCTTTTAAAATTATGCTCCCCTCTTAAATCCCGCTCCAAGACTGTAGGAATGCTGGTTCTTCAAAAATAAAGTGCTTGTTTTATCTTATTTTAAATGCTGAAGTGATCTTGATGCCCTCTTGGAGTTTTGCTGAGGGCCCCAGCTCCCTGGTTGAAAACCACTGACACACATAAATACTTAATTAAATGCATTGACATGGTGTGTGTTTTTAGCTGAATCTTTTAGTTTTACTGTCACATGACACAACCTTCTCAGCTTCAGTTCTACTTAGGCAATTAAATTTAAGACTCAACCAAATATAACACTAGAGTAACCTTCAACCAATATAGCAACAACCAAAAACTGTACGACAACATAATAACCTTTACAGTAATGCCAGGGGACAGTACAGTCCATTCCATTATATTTAATAGCCCATAATGGGTCATGAATTAAACGTGATGTAATGAGCTACAGGTCATTTTCTGTTCTTTCTTTTAGAGACTCTATGAGACTAGCCACAGCCTGAAAACATATTAAATAATGTCCAAATGAAAATTAAAAAAAAGTGTGTGATGGTATAGGTTTACATGACAGAAAATATCATTAGCTTAGTATAAAAATCAATGGTAGTCAATGGCTTGTCCTATGAGAGAAATAAAAAAACAAGTGTGTGTGTGTGTGTGTGTGTTTGAGAAACATGGTGGATGTCTTTAGTAAATGCATTTGTTTGTTCTGTCTGATGGATTATGGCCATCAGGGAGCAGTAAAGTGCTTTTATGTATGAGTACATCTCATTTGCACTATTTGCTCTGTAAAAGCTGAGTGCTTTATCATGCTTGCTCTGTAAATTACTTTTTGATAGTAGTGGGAAAGGCTGAATCATGTACCATTGCAGAACTGCTTGTGTTTCACTAATTTTAGGTAAAGTGACTGAGATGGCATGCGGAAAGCATGTTCATCGATTGAATGATAATCATAGCCTGCAGGATGCCAACATTGTCAGCTAGACATTTCAATAGTCACTAGCTTGATAGTTGCCGTTAGGCACACACAAACATTACTCACCCTCATTTTTTATTGTATTTTATGCTGTGGTGGTCAGTGAAAATGGACACAGTGAGTTCAGAATTTATTTCACAAAATGTAATAAACAATGAAGTTGTCCAGGGAAGGTTTGAGAAAGTACACAGGGTGCTAACAAAATGGACATGATGTCCGCAGGAAACAGGAAGTGGTTCAAGCTGAAGTAGGGTGTTAGTTCAGAGGATATTTATTCCCTGGTGCTCTGTCCATGTTGTCCTATTCATGGACATTATGAACACTTGAACTGTAGTGGAAGGAACGCTTTAATGAACTTATAAGAGCAGTGAGGAGGTATAGTAAGTGCCAAGTGCCTTTATTGCATGCTGCCAGTTATAGTCCATATTTGGGTGACTCCTAAAGGGTGAAGGGATGGAAACTGTGATTATCTCAGGAACAGCATGTGTTAAAACAGGTGATTACAATACACTTTGACGTATCATTTCCTCATTTCCCTGCTTTGTATACTATGTTATCTGGCCTTTAAAACAAAGGATGACTTTAGAATTTAAGTTCCTGTTTACACTATTATCTTTCTAATAGATATCCATCATTCTCCCTCAGGTGACCTTTGAATTTTAGTTGACAGAACTGACACTTGCCCTGTAAGGTCAGTGCTGTTTTGTTACATTTTATGTTCAAAGATCATCTAGCTATGCATTTTTTGTTCTTTGGTAACTATTTGACTTAAATAGTTTTGTCAAAACTGCAAGCATAACTTGTGATGGTTTTGAAAAAGCATAGTTTAGAATAAGGTAAACATATTTATTCTATTTGGGCCAGGAAACATTTGACAGGGCCAATGGAAATCTTAGCTATAGTGCCAGCAGGAAAAAAAGAAACCTTATTTTTGAGCCCTGTTTGTACACCGGGGTCGAGATGGTCCTCACTGCAGAACACAATATCCAGGGGGCGAACTCCTCCCACCTTACATAGACCTAAACCTACCCATCTCCACCCCTTGATCCCTAAACCCACTCATCTCACCCATAAACCTACCCATCTCCACCCCCTGGATCTTTGCTCTGCAGTGAGGGGCTACTGCCGGGGTCCAGAACCAGACCTGATGATTGGTGAGTACTCTATGTGTCCGGATGTGGCATGTCAGTGTGTGTTTTCAGTTCAGCAGCTTTTAATGTTTTGTCTAGTTTCAAATTGGACGAGAAAGAACTTATTTGTTTGCGGATCATGATCTTTTTGAATGGGATGAAAAACCACAATGCATCACTCACAAAGCATGTTGTAAAGACTATTCAAAACCTGTGTATGGTCATGTACCACTGCAGGATTCAGACCGACGATCCCTCGCACGTCACGTGGATCAACGCCCTCCAGGCATCAGGAGACACAAAAACACATCTGCTCTTCCTCTTCTGAAGTTCAAGTGCATCCATCTGTTTGTTATCTTAAGTCTTAGCACTGTATTTATTTAGGAATGCATTTGCCTTTATCATAATCAGTAGGTATAGTCACTTAGAGCTATGTAATTCCGCAAGTCTTCTGTAGTTCTGTAAGTCTTGTACTATTTGCAGATTAACCCTTTCTAATGTCCTCTCAAGATCTGAGGGAACAATTCACTTCCTGTTGAGTCATTTATCTGTCATCAGTGACACTGATACAGAATTTAACATATAAATCATCACAATATTACTAACTTGTGAATGTTTTACATACTTCCACAGATACAGCAAATGGATGAATCTGTAATATTGCAATGCTCAGATGTTTAGTGTATAAAACACCTAAGTAAACATGCCTTCAAATACCTGACAACTTAAGTCTTGCAGATGAGAACCAGTCTCAACTTGATATTAGAGCGCTGGGGGCCTCGAATTTAATCTTAGTTTTGGTTTGTTCTGTACTGTATGCGAAGCATGTACTCTGCTGACGGGTGAAGTCTGTGGTTTTCATCTGATAGCTATGGCAACACATCTGATCTTCATTGCTGCACCTATTCCTATTTCACCTCCACAGGCACTGAATTAATTTTCTATCTCATCTATAAACTAGTATACTTTAATACCCACAGAGGTCGTCTCTGGCTAATCCTCAGGCAGGTGGTCACAAAATACAGCAGCTGCCACACAGCAGAGCCCATCCCCTAATGAGTATCTTTTCACGTGGGTTCACACATGCATATATACATAAACGTATCAATAAAATGGCATTTTTATGATATTGCTCCTAAAATGGCAGTATTCTGCATGCTATGTATTACAGTAAAAAAAAACTTTATGTGAGAACTACAGTATGCCCACACAGAGTATAAAGCCCGCTGACCTATTCACATTTAAATGACAGGAAAACATGTTGAACATTTTATTAAAATGTCTAAATAAAATATGATCTTAAGAGATGCCCAAACACATGAGAAAGGTTTAAAATATAGAATAGTTTTTCTTTTTTTTAAGTACTACTACTACTGCTGCTGCTGCTGTTACATGTCATTTTTTTTTTATATATGAAAAGATGATTTTTTACTCTAAGTCACCCCTGACAAACAACCAATAATGTCCCATCACAACCTGCTTTAGAAATAATCCAAAATCAGAACAACCAGACATTTGTTGTCCATTCTGCCAGCTGGCCTGTGTTCAAAAAAATCAATATTTTATAATGATAGCACTATTCTTACAACTCACTGCCCATTATAGGGCCACCTGGCATGCTTACAGAGAGGGACACTATGAACTGCTTTATGCTGGAGGACTCAGAAATTCAGATGGGTGTCAGTTGTGCATAATTTAACAGAGAAGCTAACAGGTTAACAGTCTGTGCTGTTTGCTGTGACAGATCAGTTACATGAAATGTTATGGTGTCATTATGAAGAATAAACATTAATCTGTTCATCATGTTATTCATTATTCAATAAATAACACCTGGCCCGCATGGATTTCACACGGGCCAGATCTGGGCCAAAACTATGTTGCTATAGACAAGTAATTAGACTGCCTGGAAATAATAAATGGGTATGTGTATTGGGTGATTCAAATGGTGTTTTATTGCTAGTAAACTAAAAAAAAGAGAGAGCTCAAAACATGAGTTTGAGTTCTGCCCAAGATCCCATCCCATTCCCCCCTCTCATTTCCCAGCGTTTCCGGTCTGTCCTCCTGTCCTATCTATTATTATATAAGAGAGGTGGTAGCATTGCTCATTTTTAAACCACAAGGTGGTTTTACAAACGCTCTTTATATATAAGTACAATAGTATTAATATACCACCACAGTACAGGATATAACAAATGACAATGTTTTTTGAAAGGCAGAGTGAAAAACTTCATCTAGCACTGTACTGTGTAAATAAGGTTGCGTTTACACTAACGCATCTTCAGATTGTTTTACTCACATGTGATAGAATGGATATTGTTGCACTTGTGTAATCAAAAATATGCCATCTGAGCCACTTTTAAAACACACACACAAAGCAGCTAGCAATATAGTTTTTCTATAGTAGCCTACTTAGATGTATATCAATTACAGTGTATCATTAAAATATAAAGTAGTTTAAATGTATAACGTTTTATCTGCTTGTTAGCAAACTAGGCCTATTTAAAACAGCTTGCCCAACTGGTCCAATTTTTAAAGTTTAAAACAGACAATAATTTCCCTAAAATACAACACTGTCATTTGACTTGCTGTAAAATAAAACAAGGCCTGTAACATTCTATTGAAATCAGTCATTTCAGAAGCTAGTCTGTAAATGTTTTACTTAGCGCGTGGGGGAGAAAGATAGAGATACATAAGTGTCTGTGAGAGAGAGGGAGATAGATAAAGAGAGACACTGGCTGCTGACGGAGAATTTGTTGAACACTTGCAAAGAAACTACAGCTCGTATGACTACAAACACACATATCACGTTAGAGTGCTGCGCTGTTTTGCCGGAGCTGGCAACACGGACGCTTTATCCTGATTAAGTAACGGCCGGACAAGAGAGCGGCAGACAGCCCTACGGCACCTCACAGCCGGCATTTGTGCAAGAAGTCAAGGGCAATCTAATGATAAAGGGACTAGACGCCGGTTTACTGTTTACTTAGAAGTGCTGTTGAGCAGAAACGAAAAATCTCCTTCCTGGAAAAGAGCTCGTGCCGGATCACACAGCACCGCAATGCGAATCTCGAGCGAAGAGACGCTTAAACCAGCACAACTGCATTGAACATGGGCGAAAATAGAGGAATTAGCCGCCACACCGAAAGCTGAATCGTGAGAAATGTTCTCTGTTCCCGTTCTGAGGTAAAACACCGGCGTGAGACTGCATGAAACGGCTGTTTTCGAGATCGTCTACTAAACTACAGCAGTGCATCTTCATATGAGACTGCACGAGATAATCTGGCCGATGAATTATGCACGGCGGAGCATGAATAATACACTGAGGGGAGACGCTCGTTTTCAGAGACCGGCCGGTGCCCGACGGTGTCCCACATGACCTACTTTCAAAAGCTTTAATGCCGGAGAGATGCAGCTGCAGTGAGAAGCAGACGAGACCTTCAGCGCTGAAAAACAAGCTCACTATTTGCTCGTATGTGTGACCGAAGTCAGGTGACACGGCCGGATCGTTCACTTGGAAGACTTGAGCAGTGGTAGAGAAGCATCCTCGGCGATCGTTTCTTAATCGTTCAAAGTTTTAAAACGAATCTACCGCGAAATCTAACGGGAAAAAGGGACCCTGGAGGCTGGAGCCATTGACCTTTGCACTTGCAACAGCAGGATTATTTATTTCTGCTAAAACCTCAGTCATTTCAGCACATGCTGTTGGGATTTGTATTGAGCCATGGGATTTGCCTTTGCCACCTGAAATCTGCACATGCACTCCATAAATGCTTCTAAAGGATTATTAATAATGACAGTTTTGCCTCTGTGATGTCATACAGTTTGACACTCAAGCAATCTGTAAGCAATACTCGTTATTTAATGACTACCTTCAACATCGTAGTGCTAGCTATGTATGTTATCAGTTTAATCTAACTCAACAATGATTCTAAGCTCAGGAGATATTTCTTGCTAATCAGTGAATTCGTCTTTCGGTCAAATCATGTGGTCCCTTCCATTACTACGTCACACTGACGTTCCATCGAGAGTGACTGAGAACTTCATTCTGTCTGGTTATCGTTTCCCCAACTACAGCCTACGGCAGTGCCTAGTCTCTGCTTTTCGTCCCACCAATGAGACCGGAAACTTCTGGACACACTTCCTTCCCATTTTTGTGTTCGTCTTTCACTTTCTGGAGGTTTTCATGTGGGAAGGAGCGCCAGAACCTAGCAATCCTTTTTTCTACCCTTTCTGGAACTACTTCCTGGGGGTGTTGTACCTGCTGCTAGCCAGCAGTCTGGCTCATCTTCTCAACTCCATGTCACTCATCATTCGTGAAATCTGTTTCTTTGTGGACTATGGGACTATTAGTGCATATACAGTGGGTTCCTCACTGGCATATTACTACTACATCCATCCTCAAGCAGGAATACCAGAGATTGGATTCGGTGGACCGAACTCTACCCAAAGGAAGGGCCTAAACGCTGATGAAGAGTCTTGGTCCTCTGCATCTTCTCCCACTCAGTTCCAGCTGTTCTTTGAAAGCCTCTACATCCCATCCTCCTTTCTGGTCGCTATCATATGCGTCATCACGTGCTGTAACACCAGACAGTGCTGGCGGAAGTACCGCTATGCTGTTCGCACACTTGTCTTCCTCCTTCCATTTTTCATCTCCTCCACTCCTGTCTTCTACCGTCTCTCCGCGAGCTCGTCGTCATCCTCCTCTCATCTGTTCTCCACTATGGCTGCCTTCTTCTACCGCCATTGCTTTTGGCTGGTGGTATCTGCCCTCTTTAATATCAGTAAGATCCCAGAACGTTTTTCTCCAGGTAACTTTGATATCTGGGGTCACAGCCATCAGTGGTTCCATTGCTGCACCTTCCTGTCGATCCTGGATGAGCTGCAAATGGTCAAAGTGGAGATGCAGGCCCTGCTTCTCAACTCAACTTTGATACTATCACCTGCAATGCCGCCTAGGCTCCCTGGACCAACACTCTGGTCCACCTATGGGGTCATGTTGCTCCTGCAGGGGTGCATAGCGTGCATTATAGCCTGTTTTGGTTGGCAGGCATATCAGATCTACGCACCAGAGCAAAAAAAGCTAAAGGGACATTAGGAAGCACTTTATGCTGGTCAGGTTTAAAGTTCTTGTTTTGGATTTCGATTTTTTTGAACAATGTTTTAATGATTTCTGCAGTATGAACTCTGTCGTTTCCATCATTTTAAAAGGGATCGGTCACCCAAAAATGGTAATTGTCATTATTTACTGACCCTCATGTTGTCTCAAAACTCATGTTTTTTTTTTCTTCTGCAAAAGCTATTTTGCAAAGATATTTGAATTGTTATGAATGGGACCTGGAACTTTCGAGCTCTGAGAAGGACATAAAGGTAACATGAAGTGAATCCATATGATTACACTGGTATATTCTAAGTCAATATCAAATTTTAAGCCTTTTGTGTTCCAATGAAATGATGGTGAATAAAATGGTGACATAATTTTCATTTTTGGGTGAACTGTCCCTTTAAGTTTGATATGGCCACCAAAAAAAGTGCTCAGTCTTTAGGCATTATTTGACAAAAATTGTGTATGTTTTAGCAGCTTTCATTGTAAGGACTTTGGAGGGAGGCTGGTCTTGCTGTCGGGGTGGTCAAAGTCCTTGTTGCCCTGTAATCAGCAAGCTGACTCTGCCACATTTGCTCCCCAGGGGCTGGATTGTTGAACTTACTTTTTGGTTCCAGAAAGTTCTTATAATTTACTTTCAAGAGGGGTTTAAAATGACACGTTATTGAGCTTTTACTAGGATACCTTGAATTGCAACATTCTTCATCTTTGAAATTCTCTTTCTCAGTCTATCTATCGCTTTCTGGCTTTTTCTCTCATCCGCTCCCACTCACATTTCCTCCCTCTTTTTAACAAACCCTTTAAACAGGAAGTGCACACAAACACAAATAGCTTCAGCCAAAGTGTTTGAAGCAAAGGGAAATGAGAGGGGTTACAAATGAGGACAATAGAAGCAATCAAAACCAACAAAAGAGCAACAACATGCTATGACAAACTCTATTACGCTACATAGTTACTTTTGATCAGTGGCGTTCTGTCCATATAAGCTGTGATCTGCTCCGCAAACCCAGGCCAGAATACGTTCACGGGATAATTAATATAAACATGATTATGAGTTTATCCTTTGTCATTTGAAATGTAACTTAAAGCTTATAGAGTTAGGAATAAGTACGTAAAATTATTTATTTGCCAAACGTCAGTAATTTTCAGTCCGTTGCGTAATTCGTGTCTGTCCATTAGAGGGCGTTGCTCAAACTAATTGCGTGAAGAATATGACGCGGGAGAAGAAAGTTTAATGTTATTCAGCCAGCTCAATCTCACGGCAATTCGTACATATTTTACGAGTTTACATAGTTTACATCACTGTAGTGCTAAACTACACCCTTCACAGTTTTTAATGAACCTTACATTTCACTTTATACTATCATTACTTTCAATTATAGACCTTAATTAAGGTGTGTGGCAGCATAGGTAGTAACCATAGATTTCAGTTGAAATGCTATATCATAATCTACTGTAACTATGCATTGCTATTGATTGTATACGCTTCTCTATGACTTGACATTTGGTTGAAGGCCTTGGTGGTAAGACTGAAAGGAGAAAAACAAAGCCATATCATTGTTAACAAACATATCAGCAAGTACTGTTTTTACTGTAAAGGCCAGTTTTGAAGACACGGGTTAACTGTAGTCATGGGCTACACAAAAAATGTCTGTGGTAAATCATAGTTATTAAAATAATAGTTATTAAAAACTTCGTTCAGGTGCTGGTCTAGAAAGTGCTACTAGTTGGCTGTATTCAGCTTTATTGTACTGTATACAGCCACGAGTTGTCACTGGTCTTTCTGCTGGGTAGTTGAATTGTCTTTCATCCAATCAGATAATTTTTTGAGTAAATGGTGCTCTTATAAGAGAGTGTGTTAAGTGCTTTGGTGCAACACCTGTTGACAAAACAGTTTGAGAGTTTGGTGTGGTTTAACAATATTTGTGAATTTCAGTGTGAACATGGCTTTCTGTTGCTGTGAATGACAAATTGAGGTCATTGACGAATCAGATGTTGCGGCTGTCAAAAAAGATGTTATGTCTCTGTTGTTCTGTCCTCCAATTTCAAAGTCAGGCAGGATCAAATAGTTTCAATATGTGTGAGGACATATAGCATTTTTTCAGTTTTTAATGTATTTCATCATTCACAGGGATTCATTCGTTATTCATTAATAACTTGAGTTTATAAAGCCTCATACTTAATACTGTTTGTATCCTATAATGAGATAAAGAATTTGTTAAATTGCACTGTGTTACACAAGCGTAGTATTCAAATCTAGATTTGCACATAAATGAATTATGTTTTTAGCTTGACAGGGACCCAATGTACATTTTATCCTGCTTTAATAGATCGAGCTGAGTTGTCTACAAAATTGGCCAACTTTTTAGAACCGGAAGGCTTCAGCAATTTTTACAGAGCATTGTTGGGTTGCTTGCGACTTTTGTTTGCCATTCTGCCGGTCTGGCAACTTTGTGTGGTCATATCTCTCACCTTATGCTAACACCTCACACCTGTAATAAGATATATAGTTATGCTGTACAGAACAAATGCACTGGAGAAAACACCAAAATATGAATATTTAAAAACTGTGTTTAAAACCGCTTGATTAGAAATATCTAGTTCTAGAACAGTTTGTCTAGAACAGTTGTAGTTCTCAGGGGAGAAGACAGATTATAGTCTTAATGCACTGGAAACTATGCTGTATGCCCACTGCTGTAGTGTGAGTTTATAATCATGATTTACTCAAGTAGATCATGCTAATATATCTTATTTATTTAAGATATAGGCTTGAACATAAAACTAGAATAGAATCAGTTTACTGCATATTAATATATAATAGTTATTGTATTGCTTCTATTTCAATCTGTATCAAAAGATGAAAACTAGATCAATAAATTTAAATGGTAAATCAGGTCTGTCTATTTCTTTGTGTGTGTACAAGCGTGTGTGTTTTTTTATTTTATGTGTACATGTTGAAATCATTAAGATAAGCATTCCCACTATATCTTAGGTGGCCCTAACTACTATGTACTTACATCACAAAGTGTAAAAAAAACACTTTTGCTGCTATTGAGGTGGGATACGGGTAAGGTTAGTGACAGGTTTGGTGGTATGGGTAGGTTTAAGGGTGGGTTAAGGAGTAAGGTGTGGGTCAACAGTGTAATTATAATATGTAATTACAAGTGAGTGAGTGAGTGAAGTGACATTCAGCCAAGTATGGTGACCCATACTCGGAATTCGTGCTCTGCATTTAACCCATCCAACGTGCACACACACAGCAGTGAACACACACACACCGTGAACACACACCCGGAGCAGTGGGCAGCCATTTTTTATGCTGCGGCGCCCGGGGAGCAGTTGGGGGTTCGGTGTCTTGCTCAAGGGCACCTCAGTCGTGGTATTGAGGGTGGAGAGAGCGCTGTACATTCACTCCCTCCACCTACAATCCCTGCCGGCCGGGGACTCGAACCCGCAACCTTTGGATTACAAGTCCGACTCTCTAACCATTAGGTCACGACTTCCCCACATACAGGTATTTACATATTATAAGTGCATTGTATCAAGTGATTTATTTAAATGTAAGTACATAGTAGTTAAGGGCACCTAATATAAAGAGGGACCAAATAAGCGCTTTGAGTTAAATATTAAGCTGAGAAATCCTTTGAGAGAAGGATGTTATGTTCACATTTCCACGTCTGCAGGTGTAAATTTGCCTATATTTGCGTTTACATATCCGTGTGTGTGTGTGATTGACTAATGCTGAGTAACAGGAGCAGCTGTGACTCTTGTGTCACAAAACAGCCCGCCCCCTCTCTACCTATGTCTGTCTGTCTTCTGGCCATCTACATGCTTAACAAAGTGAAACACAAAGCATAAAACACATAAATATATGCTGGATATACAGCAATGACCTCAGATAGATAATAGTGTGGGTCAGACACCTTAAATGAATTGTAGGGAAATTAACTAAGGGATACAATTTTACATTGTTGTTTTTGTTTTGGGCTCTTTTCCAGCACTGCAGTCACTAAATACAGCACCTCATTCTAGATGTGTCCACTTGATGGAGACATACAGCTGTTTGTTTTCTATTGGCCTGGAACACTTGGTTCAAGGAGGAAATCCTCTGTGGCTCTTTCCACCTTGTTGTCAAAACATACAAGTCATGACATGATTGTTTCTACAGAGAGTGTTAGTCAATGGTAGCGTTCAAAAGTTATGGTTCAGTAAGATCTTATTTATTTTTATTAGAAATTAATACTTTTTTTCAGCAAGGATGCATTAAATTGATCAAAAGTTACATTATTTTTAAACTTTCTATTCATCGAAGAATCCTGCATCATGGTTTTTACAAATTTCAACACTGATATTAAGAAAAAATGCTTCTTGAGCATTGATTCTGAAGCATCATGTGACGCTTAAGACTGGAGTATAGCTTTGCAATCACAGGAATAAATTACTCAATAAATATTCTAAATATATTAAAATAGAAAATAGGCCTAGTTCTGTTAAATGGTAATATTTCACAATATTACTGTTTACTGTCTTTTTTGATCAAATAAATGCAGCCTTGGTGAGCATAAGAGGCTTCTTTCAGAAATATTAACATTTTAATAACCCCAACTTTTGAATGGTGATGTAGATATGATTAACAGTTATGGTTTAGTATTATTATGCAAATATACACTCAAGGTTATGTGTAGTTAAAGTAATTTCAATTTTGATTTCTGATTAAAAGTTGAAGGTTGATAAAATTCATATTTCACATGTCATCCATCTTTAATTAAAGGAGCTTTATCATTTATAATGAATACATTGTGCCATATCAAAATGTTTGCATAATACATTAAACAGACCTAATATAACCTAATAATGCAAACACAATAAACATAAAATGGTAAATCACCCTGTAATTTATACCCTGAATATTATTTCGGAATCTTCTGTTCTCTTAGCGTTAGAATGTTTACTTAAACTGTGTACTTAAATACTGCACTGTACTGTAGTTATATAAAAAGATACAATTCATAATTAAGGATTAAGTTTATTTGACTTGACCTTTCCCTGCCTGATTAAAGTAGACCAGACTGGGTGGTTTTCGGGCTTGTGATTGGTCAGGGTGGTTGTGAGGTCAGCATTTTCTCTTTGCGAGGATGGCCAGTGCTTTGTCATGAACTGACTTATGCTGACGAGCAAGGCTGGAAGGGGCCAGAATGCCAAGGCCTTCGTCATTCACCTGGCCCAGCAGCACATAGTTCACTCCTATGAAGTAAATTCACAACGATTATTAAAAAATCAAAACAAAAGGTCAGTGAAATGATCAAAAATATAAACCAGTGAAACATTCTTAAATGTTGTACAGTAACAGAAGACAAGTCATGCGCAATTGCTTGTGGTTGAACTGGTTTTGTGTGTTTCTTTCACCTTTACGCAGTGCAGGACACTTCATGCATGTTGCTGTCAGTGTGGCAGATGTGGTGGGTCCTGTCTTTCTGAACTGAAGTCTACCTGCCTTATACACCTTAATGATGGACACCTCGACTTCAGCACTTCCTTGAGACCCTGGGCTAATTGATGTCACTTTACCGGTCAACACTGTGGGAGATAATCAGATGATTGCATGCTTCTGATGTGCAATCTGCAATTGCATACAGATTCCAATAAAAAAAGTAATAATAATAATAAAGCAACTTAAGAAATAATTATATTAGTTAAGTAATGCAACATGAAATATGCAATGATTTATAATTATAATGCAAAAACATTTCATATGTAATGACAATAATAATAACAACAGCTATATTATTATTATTATTATAGCTTATGCTATTATTAATAATGTAATAATTATTCAAGTAATTAATAATAATACATATTATAATAAATAATAATACAATACATAATAATAATAATACAATTATTATTAATATATATATATATTTTTTTAAATATTATTATTATTATTATAGTTTTGAGTCTTGACCATTACATTAGCTGTTTGTTGTAAGCACTGTTCTAAGATCCATCATTACTGTGCAAACAGCTGTTTGCACTAAATGCCTAAAATAAATAATAAAAAGCTCCTGGGGTCCATGTCTGTGACATGCAATTAGGGGAGAATGAAGTAGACAGAAATAGCAGGATGAAAGGGATATAAATGAAGCAACTCACCAAAATGACTGGGGCATGAGACTACCTATTCTCTTGCATGGTAGGGAACACAGTGGGTTGGCCACTGAGGCTTGGAAGAAACCGATAAAATCAGAAATATGTACTGTAGCACACACAGAGAAATACTATATATTGAATGGTCATACAAATAACCATTTGTACCTGCTTTTGTTGTTGTTTTGTTCCCAGGTTTAGATATGTGACCGGTTTTTGGCTTTGCTGTTGGTTTTGACACCAGGCTTTACTTTTGGCTTTGCTGTAGTACTTGTTGGTTTCAGTTGAGGTCTGACTGTGGGTTTAGGTGTAGGCCTCTTTGTAGGTTTTGCTGGCACATTTACAGAAGGTTTTGGTGTGACTCTTGCACCGGATCTTGTTTGGCGAGAAGGTCTGACTGGTTTAGGCTTGGGTGCAGGTTTTGATCTTAGGAGTTGGTCTGGGTGGTACAGGTTTAGGTTGTCTTGAGGGAGCTTTTGATGTGGGCTTAATTTTAGGCTTAGGTCTTGCTGGTGGAGTCGTGGGTTTGGTAGGTGAAGTGCCGACTCTTGGCCCGTGTACTGTGTCCAGGGTAGCCGTGGCTGTGCGGGAGCCACGGGAATACTCTGGTAGTGAGCCAGAAATCCTGCAGCTGTCACACTCAGGTCTGATACAAAGTGCACCAGCAGCTCATTTCCATCGGTCACAACCTCACTGACATACAAAGAAATACAAATAACATTATTACATTGCTAAAACTATTGCAAATAGCAATTACTGAATGCTGCAGGAATGAGTTCTAAACCCTGAAAACGAGTTAGCATTTTTGAACTTCTGGATCAATGGGGTTTTTGGTGAATCCCTGAAATAAATTTTGTAGGATATGTTCACATTTTATTCTATCATTACAGTGATTGGTCTGTGCTTATTAAGTCTTTTATTAGAATCAAGGCAGAAGATGAAACAGATGAATGTTTCGGCTATCTGCCTCTGTCAGTGTGATAATTCTTTGTTTCTCAATGATTATATAAGCGAGAAACAAAGAATTGTCACACTGACGAAGGAAGACAGCCGAAACGTTTGTCTATTTTATCCCCTGCCTTGATTCTAATAAAAGACATAATGAATGCAGACCAACCTTTGTAATGTTTGAAGAAATCTAGGTCTTGGCACCTAATTCAGCTGGAAGAGTGGTGATTTGCATTGATTAGGTACATTTTATTCTATGACATAAAATACATCAGTAATACACAGTGTTGGGTAAGTTACTTTCAAAAAGTAATTAATTACAGTTACTAATTACTTCATCAATATTGTATTTAAATTACTTTACTAATTACTCTATCTGAAAAGTAACTTAGTTACTCAATAAGTAACTTAATTATTCAAATCGCTAATTAGGCTACATCTTAAAATCCCTATAAACCTTAATAGAAATTAAACTCTATATTCTTTCAATTCGAGTCAAACATAGAATAGTTTAGCCTTTTAGCTTTAAAACAACTGTAATACTTAAACATTTTTATGAAAAAAATTTAACCACCTTTGGTTAACAAATAGAAATACTCTGCAAAATATCTGAATAACAAAAAGGCTTAAAAGTTAAACAATACATTTCAGTTTGGCAAGATGTTCAGGAAAAGCCCATCTAGTAAAATCTGTACAGGTTTATGTCAAAATAACACGTTAACTAATGTAGGAAAGAATAAATTACATAAATGATCTTCTCTGCTGAATAATGTCAGATCGCGCTGTTCTTATGAGGTAAATTTCTTATAGCAGGTCTTCTTTCAAAAATGATGAATATTAAATGATTTTCTTTTTTTCTTAATATTTTGCTTTTTTTTTGTATCTAGGTGAGGGCATATGCGCGCAGGTGACTGCATATAATGAGCTCAGACAAGGGAAAGACTGTACCTTGCTTTAGTTTCATACGGATTGCATAATCAGAAACATTAGTTTTTAATTTGAATCTGTGATTGCGTGCAGTTTCTGACGCTCGCTAAAGCGTGCAATCGCTTTCTTATGTGCGCTGTTTTACCGGTTTCACTTTCGCTTTCGAAACGATCACGTTCAGCAAGAAGGGGAGAGGATGGAAAGTGGGGGGCACCGTAACTCTGCCCGCGAATGCCCCCTCTTGGTGCCGGCCCTGATTTGAGTATTTAAGGTTTCTCTGTGAATCAGGAAAATCTGAAAGTGAACGCACCCGCACCCGCACGCGGAGGGTTAAAGCCGCTGCATTCAATATCTTTAGACGGTAAATTTAGATTTCAAATTCAATATTGCTTTTAGAACTGTTGAAATTATTTACTGTATGTAACGCAAGTACTTTATAAGTAACTGTAATTAAATTACCTAAAAATGAACAGTAATCCCTTACTTTACTTTTTCAGTGGATAAGTAATTTAATTACAGTAACGCGTTACTTAGTAACGCGCTACACCCAACACTGGTAATACACCACTTGGGACTACAGAGATTGTCTGTGACATTAAATATCGCCACAGCGAACAGGTAAACTCTTCTACTTATTAGTTCACTTTTAAAGCCTCATTATATATGTACTTGCTGGTGGTACATATGGTGATGCTGAAGTTGTACAACCATGGCATACTTTTGTTTATCCCTTAACTTTAGCTCTTTTCCCTCTGATTTGTAAATTGTGTACATTTGTGATTAAGATTATCTTGATGTGTAAGAACCATAAACCATTTTCTGCAATAATCCAAAAGCCAATCAAAAAATCCTATTGGCTGTCTGCCAAGGTAACCAGAGTGATGCTAACTAAGGGTCGGCCTACATGCCTGCATCATCCCTCTATTGGACAATATTTATATAACAGCAAGGTGTTTTATTTGGCTGTTGTATCCCATCTCTAAATGGGATCTAAGTGGGAATAGGTGAATCTGAAACAAGCACAGTTACACATGGATTCCTAAGTAGTTGGCTACTGAGGAAACCCTTATGACTGTCTTGGACTTATACTGACATCTAGTGGCATGGATGCATCATCAGGCAAAGCAATATTTTTTTGGAGTAATGTGCTATTAGCCATCAACCATAATTCATTTAATATGAGTGAAAATGTCCATTATAAGGTGTGATCTGAGGTCTCCCTCAGCCCCCTTCACTGTAAAAAAAAAGAAAGAAAAGTTGAGCCAACTTAAAAGTTTAAGGCAACCAGCTTCAGCAGATTTTTAAGTTTTCTCAACTTGTTTGTTTATACAACAAAAAGTTGAGAATCTCCTACAAAAATAATTTGAGAGAGCTCAAAAATCTGCTGAAGCTGGTTGCCTTAAAATTTTAAGTTGGCTCAACTTTTCTTTTTTCTTTTTTACAGTGCCGAGGCAACATGCTTCGTGAAATAAAATAGCTTTTTTGGGCTACTGATATGACTGCATCTCAGTGATTTAAAAAATATTAAGTGATATTAAGCCATATTCATGAACTTTAGGGATAGGGACAAGTAAGGTCCCAGTGAGGCTGTATCTTGATTTTTAGTGATATACAGAATATGCTAGTACAGGGGTCTTCAACTAAAATGGTTTTAGGTCCAGTAATGAACCCTCCTCACCAGCCGAGGTCCGGACAATTCTAAAAAACAATTGATGGTTTTTGCCAGGCCAGGGTATATGCAAGATATTTAAGCTTAATTTCAAGACATTTAAAGACCTTTTTTAAGACCTGCACAAAAATAAAATAAATAAATAAAATAAAATCACTGTAAAAAGCATGATTTACAGTTCAGATGCAGGCTTTCACAAAAAACATCAACTATTATATTAATTAAATAACATATATAAATATATTTTACTGCCTTAATTGTTTACATTTTACAACACATTATCTTCTTGTTGATCCACCAGTTCACATTTACAACTCTGCATGTTTGCTGCTTAAAATCATGAGTTGTTTTCACATTGGTCTTTGACAACAGCAGACGTACAGGCTGATTGAAAATGGAAAATCATCCTCTTCCAGCGGAACGGCAGTACACAAGCCCAGACAGACTCCACAAAGCAGCGCAGCAGCTGAATCTGAAACGTGCAGCGCTCATATTTATTGAATGAATAGCCTTTTTAAGTTTAATCGCAATTCTTGTCTCTCAGTCCCCACATTTAAGACCTTCTGAAATCATAATTAAGGCTTTCTTGTACCATTTAAGACTTTTTAAGTACCCGTCAACTGTCCTAATTTTTGAAAATGCCATCATTTTTCACTCACTGAGAGTTTCATCTGTCTGCGCACATGCTGCGCACCGCTCTTTGCTCTCATCACTGCACGCACGACTGCACCCAAATGGCTCTAGAGCTGACCTTGATGTGCTTAATATAAATTTTATTTATTAAATTCGCGTTTGGTGTTTATTTATTCATTTCATTATGTCAAAAGCCTTCATGAATTCGGACCGGAGTCTGCCAGTTGGCGAACTACCGTAAAGACTTCAAAAGCTGCGCCGATGAAATAGAAACGCCTCGTCAGGTTTAAATCTTAACCTTCTGTTTTGGCTGTAGACGGGTCCGTATGGGACGGCTTTTGGGTCCGGATCAGGACCGCGGTCCGCCTGTTAGTGACCTATGTGCTAGTATATACAGTTTTATAATGTGATACAATATACAAAAAGACAAATAGTACCTGCCACTATTCTTACACTTACTACAAAGAAGTGCTTCCGCAATATCCAGTCACACACATGAGCTGACACTGTCTTTCTCCCTCACACAATTTTCATCATTCATAGTCAGGAATAGAGCAAAATGTACATAATATCAGAAAACAAAGAACTGAACAAATCCATGCATAAAAAACACATCAAGCCCTCCGACACAAAAGCAGCATTCAGACGTGTCACACACACACGAGCTGGGTTTTCAGCACTTATCAAAGCTATCGCTTAATTAAACAGGTGCTGCTTTTATCGGCTGGTTACATAATAATGCATGTATTGAATGATAATTAAGTCCTAGAAACAAATGTGGTGGTTATTGTGGCATGTCATAAACATTGTAAAGCCTGAGCTGAGCAAAACAGAGTAATAAAGATTGTACAAGACAACTGGGACATTTTTGTTGATACTGTAATGCCTGTGCTTGAAATGGCCTTGAATTACGATGTTAAGATTACTTCTTGTGTTGTATAAGATCATATCATATGATAACTGTGTGAGGAACTGTGTGAAGGTGCGACTAAAAAAAAAACTGTCCAATGATTTACATTACATTCGAGGAATTCATTTTACCATCTCTAAAACTACAACTAAAATCAAGTCAAAAATCTTGGGGTGATTCTGGAGACAGACCTTAGTTTTAGTAGTCATGTCAAAGCAGTAACTAAATCAGCATACTATCATCTCAAAAACATTGAAAGAATTAGATGTTTTGTGTCCAGTCAAGACTTGGAGAAACTTGTTCATGCCTTTATCACCAGCAGAGTGGATTACTGTAATGGTCTCCTCACCGGCCTTCCCAAGAAGACCATTAGACAACTGCAGCTCATCCAGAACGCTGCTGCCAGGATTCTGACTAGAACCAGAAAATCTGAGCATATCACACCAGTCCTCAGGTCCTTACACTGGCTTCCAGTTACATTTAGGATTGATTTTAAAGTACTTTTACTCATTTATAAATCACTCAATGGCCTAGGACCTAAATACATTGCAGATATGCTCACTGCATATAAACCTAACAGACCACTCAGATCATTAGGATTGAGTCAGTTAGAAACACCAAGGGTTCACACAAAACAAGGGGAGTCCGCTTTTATCCATTATGCCAGCCACAGTTGGAACCAGCTTCCAGAAGAGATCAGATGTGCTAAAACATTAGCCACATTTAAATCCAGACTCAAAACTCATCTATTTATCTGTGCATTTGTTGAATGAGCACTGCGCTATGTCCAAACTGACTGCAATGTATTTTATGTAATCATTTTCTATTCTTAAATTCATTTTAAATCAATTTCTATATCATTTTAAAATTCCTTGTTTTTATTATTATTTTTTTTAAATTCCCTGTTTTTATTGCTGTGATTATTATTTTTAATGACTATTTCACTTTCTTTTATGCAAAGCACTTTGAATTACCACTGTGTATGTGCTATATAAATGTGTATGTGCTATATAAATGTGTATGTGCTATATAAATAAACTTGCCTTGCCTTGCTTTTCCATGTAAAAGTATAATAAGTGACATTTTGATGCAGTGGTTGCCAAGTAATTGCACACTCTGATCACTAAACTATATAAAATAAATATAAATATAATCACTATGTTCACTAATCTCTATATACAACAACAGTGACAACAAAATCAATTTTGTTATTAATAACAAGCACCCTGATGCAAATGAATTTTTCTGATCAGTAAATAACTTCATTTTAGAAGAAACTGAAGCAGAGATTTGCATTACAGTGTGCAAATGGAACATCTTGCAAGATTGTGTATGACTGTATAACAAAGACTGACAATGGCATACCAAAACATAAGAATCTACCATAATGTTTCATTTCAAGTTCTTATTCAGTTTATATGAGGTCAGCTAACGAAAAAAAAAAAAAACTTATCCTAAAGTCCTAAACTGAATTTATGTTGACTTGAAAAATATAATAATTAAATCTGACCAACACTTTCAGGATATTAAGTGTTTCCTGTCTAATTGAGGGTTGCAGAGAAATATTGTAATCAATGTTTCCTCAAACTGTATTATTTCCAGCTCCAATCCTGCTGCTTTATGGGAGGCTTGGATGTTAACATCTCCTGCTGAATGCTTGCATTCTCTCTCTCTCTCTCTCTCTCTCTCTCTCTCACACACACACACACACACACACACACACACACACACGTGCCAGTGCACATACAAAAACACACAAACCTTCACGCACTTACCTTGTGAAGTTGGTCTGGCTTTGTCCATGCACCCATCCTAACCCCAAAAACAGAAGCCCCAAATGCCACATGCACAAACCACCCCACATCCTTCTCAAAGAGACACAGAGAACAAGTCAGTGAGGGAACGGAGGACAGGAGCGAGTTTAAGGGCGTGGAGGACGACTGGAGGAGGATTGAAAGTGGGATTCAAGAGGCAGAGAAATTAAAGAAAAAGTGAGAAGGGAAAGAGTTAAATATCCCAGATGCCACTGCTGTGTAATCGGAGAGACAATAAACAACCAAAAACTATAAACCAAAAAAAACAACCACCCTCTGTCACCACTTTCCACAGCTGTTTGTCTGGTTTTGTTGAGACATGCCTATTCAGGAAGTCCTATATTTTAAGGGTACATAATGTGCTTTCCTTGCTTATAAAATCCTCAAAGATATATGATGTTGAAAAGTGATATAATATAACATGTTATTAAATGCCTTTTATAGCTCTCATTTAGCTCTGTACAATAATCACCAGGTTTTTGTGTGTGTGCATCACACTTATTTGTGTTTGTTTGTAATTTGTGTGCGTGTGGGCTTTTGTTTGTGCCCGGAAAAACCTCTATATGTATTTTTATAGCTCAGTGGACATTCTCGTCTACAAAAGCCTATGGTTTGGTATGAAAACTGCTTATTTTAATTCCCTCTTCCTTATCCAAAGCATACTGCGTGCTTTTCAATCATACATGCACTGTATATTCTTATAATTCCCAGTTTTAACCTCGACACTTAGAATATTCGCAGACCACAACATTGTGAATCATATTCTTTTTATTCTTTTTCATATATAAAGAAATGCACAAAATACTTACAAACTGTTCAAGGACAACCTGAAGTCAAAGAGCGCATGACTGAAACGGACAGCGAAAAGGTAAAACATGAGGAAAATGCCTACAACTGGATTGTCAACACTCATTCCTCATTTGACCCAAAAAAATTGGCCAGAATTAGTTCACCATCATGTTTTTTCAAACCTGAATGACTTTCCTTTTTCTGTGGAACATAAACCAGAACGCAACAATTGTTTTTGGGTGAACTATCCATCTTCTTTGATGGTGCAGTTCACATCCAGACCATTAAAAGCCTCCATTCTTTCGACCCAGAAACGGGTGGCAGCTTTTCCAGGCCGTGACCTCTGGAGCTTCCCTTCTCCAAGTGCTACTCAAGAAGATGTCTTGAGCTACAAATACTCTGAAAGTTCACGGTTGCCATGGTTACTGTAGTGACATCTACGTGGTGAAAATGAACTGTAACAGACCAATTAGTCTCTCTGTGGAGAGAGCTGCAATTCATCTCACACAATTCATCCAAGCTTCAACAATGAACAATTGTGCACCAATAATGCATAAAAAAATATACAGAATGATAAAAAAAAAGGTGTTGTGTGCGTAAATTTGGTCAAAAATTCTTACTTCATATACCAGAAAAAAATTTCAACAACATTTCCATAACATCTGGGAAATGTCAAAAAGCATAAGATGAGAAACAGTTAGACTGTCCTCAAAGGCAGTGAATCTGTTCTCCTGTTTAAATGCACATCTTACAACACCTAAATCGACTTTCCACCACAGAGTTTAAAGGTTCGTTCATACGAATAACGATAACTGTAACCGCTGCAGCTCTGTCCTTTGCCACTTGGATAACTTCTGATTGGCTAGCAACGTATTCGTCATCTGGAAAAAAATTGTCCTGAAAGTGATTCCAGTGATATTGTTCATCTGTGTCATATAGCTGTGGTGTGAACTTCCCTATTCTTATAGAAGATTAAAGCTTTATAGTTATAGTTATCGTCCTTGGTGTGAAGAGCTCTTAACCCATTCGACAACATTTGAAACAGCTGTTCAGCACGCCACAAAATGGGTCACTAGAACTGAAATTGAACAGGTGGCGTCACGAGGTTAAATCCAGAGTGGTAGCCTTACATTTCCTGCTAACAGATCATTCCTTCTTTGCAATAACCAAAATATCCCGGATTTTTGATAATCACAGTCTTTCAACAAAGCATTTCTGCTTTACATTCATCATCTGTTAGCCTTCCTGGCTAATTAGCATTTATTTATAGAAATAAATACAATTGGATAATTTAATGAGTACACAAAAAAAGTCATCAGAATCCCACGGACTCATTGTCTTTTTAGTGTGTCATCTGTGTAAGTGAGGCACCCATTTCCTCCTCGATCTGTGAAGTCACTTCCTGTTCTTCTATCAGCATTTCTTGGTCATTGATTTGTGATGTTAAAATAGTTCCATCATTCTCAACCTCACTCTTCTCCATGGCTGTGTCTGCTTGCATGTGTTTCTCAGCAGTGGCGCCCTCTTCCGTCACCTCTAAAACACTGCAGAACTCCATCTCGTGGATCTCCACATCGAAGGGGGTCGCAGAGGGGACCGGCGGAGGGGACCTACAGCCCACGCATGCCTAAGAGACACATTGCATATAAATAAAACAGTCACGACTGAGTGTTTAGTGGTGTATTGTGGGAGTTATTGTCTGAGAGATTTCAACTCACAGAAACGTTGATAGAACGAGGCAGGCGTCCAGTGCGGATCCAAGGGTGAACCTGACTCAGCTCGTTCTTCTGCTCCTCAGTGAAGCGAGGTTGCTGTTTCTGCATGGCTCTCAGAGCAGCACGGTCCTCTTTCAACACAGAATCTCTGTCTCTGTTACAAAACACATTTACTTGGTCAGTTAACTATCTCCATTACAACTTGGATCAGTATTTTACAGTGGGTGTGTAGTAATGCATGTTTATGGGATGTTAGCATGGGAATGCATGTGATGTGCAACATTTTGCATCATAATGGGGTGCATTAAAGTATATGTTTGAGATTATAACAGGTCAGTAACAGTGTTGCATAGGGATGGGAATCAAATTCTGGATATGATTTGACTCCACTTAATGATTCTGGTTCCTCTGGATAGTCTTTGTAACTTTAAGCAAGAATAAATGCAGAACTTGTGAGGCATGCCAGGTGCCAAAACAAAATAAAATAACAACGTTTTAATTTAGTTTTATTATTGATTTGACTCTTGATTCAAAAATAAAGTAAAAAATAAAATGAAATATTACAAACAACAAAATGAAATCTGTATAGAGTTGATATTAACCGGATGGGCAGCTGGTAGGTCATCATAGTCTTTTCATCTGTGTTGGCCATGAGGAGCCAGATGGGGTCTTGTAGGACACATTTGATGAACTGTGCCTCTCCATCACCCTCTGTTGTCTGCTTGCGGGAGTGGCTGTTCTCTGAAGAGTCCACGCTGCCAAAGTATTTGCTTGTATGGCTGCTCTGACTACTTCCTATTAAAGTAAACAAAAACAAAAAAAGAACTAAATTAAATCATTTAATTTAAGTAATGCTTCTTAAGTAAAAATGACTGAATTACATTTGGTTCCTTTATACCAAGTAACACTTTAATCCACACTGCCTAAAATTGATCCATTTATAATGTGTGACCCTTTTACGGGTATATTTGTAGTAATAGCCAAAAATACATGGTATGGGTCAAAATTATCGATTTTTTTTTTATGCCAAAAATTATTAGGATAAAGTAAAGATCATGTTCCATGAAGATATTTTGTAAACTTCCTACTGTAAATATCTCAAAACTTCATTTTTGATTAGTAATATGCATTGCTTAGAACTTCATTTGAACAATTTTAAAGGTGATTTTCTCAATATTTAGATTTTTTGCACCCTCAAATTCCAGTTTTTCAAATAGTTGTGTATCGGCCAAATATTGTCCGATCCTAACAAACCATACATCAATGAAAAGCTTATTTATTCAGCTTTCAGATGATGTATACATTTAAAAAAATGACACTTAAGACTGGTTTTCTGGTCCAGGGTCACATTTATACACACATTTAAAATATATCCATTTATAACTTTATGAATACATGCATCAAAAAAATGTCATTTCTATCATTAAGTACTTACTAGTTCCACTTCCTGAAGAGCTGCAGCCATTAGACCCTGATCCAGAAGAGCCCAAGCCAGACCCAGAGGAGCCTGTGCCTGATGAGCCAGAGCCTGAGGCGGCTGAGCCAGTGCCCGAGCGCGAGTCCTCCTGTAACAGCAGGTCTAGCAGATCACTGGAGGTGGACATGGCGTCTTGATTGGACTCATTTGTTTCACCCTGCAAAGACATTAAAACCACAGACCATTACAGAACGACATGATTAAATAAATTACATCAGAATCTTTCAGCTGATTATTGAGAATGTTCTCTGATGAATGCTACATGTTCTGATTAAGAATTCTTTTCACGAAAGGTAAAAATGCTCTCTTGTTGGATGAATCTCATAAATGCAAAATTGTACGGAGTATTGGGGGGGATTTAATATCAAATTTTTACTAAAATAATCTCAATAGTCCCAAAACAGTCTTCATTTTCTTTATGAAAAATACTACATTTACATTCTATAAAATATTTTGTTTAATATAATATGAATTTATTTCATGCAATGTTGACAGGTGGCTAGTGTTATGTTATAGATATTAAATTAAACAATATACAAACACTTTTTTTTTTACTGATGGTTGAATAATTTCCTATTTTGCCAAATTATGCTAATTAGTCACTACTAAATATCGCTGTGGTATCAAAATAAAAGTATTGATTGTGAAATTTCACTGGTATTGATATAGAATACTGAAACATAAAATCTCTTGACATCTTTTAAGATTATCAGCAGGCAAATTAATCCAACAGTCCATTTCCTTACATTTTCATTCTCTTTTGAGTCCACCGCTGAACCTCTCTGATTGGAGGAGGCCTGTGCTCCTGCTCCACCCCCTTGTCCCACCATAGGAGATGTGGTCTGTTGCCCTGACGCCACCTCAAACCGGTTGATTGGAGACTCCTCCAGCTGCAGCAGATTTAAGGGTGAGGAGCATCTGGACTGAAAGAGTGGAGACTCTGCTCCTCTCTCAGGGGCCTCTCTTTGGCTGAAGGATTGAGGGGTGCTGGAGCGCGAGTGGGCACGTGGGACAGGGGTCGGGGCCTGACAGGGCACAGGGGAAGCTGTGTTGACAGTGGGGAAAGGGAAAGCGGAGTTTGGGCCATAGAAGTGATGAGGCAAGCCCATATTAGGCTGTGGGAACATGTAGTTGGGTAATACCAACGCCATCATTGGGTGGACCATAGGAGGTGCCATCTGCGAGTTCTGAAGGGGGAAGCGTAGTCCTGTCTGTATGTTGGGGTCTGACATGGGATGGGAGAAAGGGGGATAGAGGGGATATAAAGGAAGGATGCCGGGTGGGTATGGGACAGAGGGAACACTAGCTTGTGACCCTGAGGTGGGCCAGGAGGAAGAGCTGGCTGCAGGACCCATGGGTATGGAGGAATTAGAGGGCATGTCCAGAGTGGGAAACCCAGGGTGGAAGCCTCGTTGTGGGCCACCTGGGCTAAGAGATCCCACTTGCTCTGAAGCTTCCTGGTGCTTTAATCTTTTGCCTCCTCGACCACGTCTACGCCCACTACTACTTGCTGCTGGGTAATCACGAGAGCAGCGCACACCTAAAATGAAGAGAGATACATTACCGGTCAGAGGTTTGGAAGAATTACAAATATTTATGATTTTGAAAGAAGTCTCTTATGCTTACCAAGGCTGCATTTATTTGACCAAAAATACAGTGAAAACTGTAATATTGTGAAACATCATTGCAATTTAAAATGACTGTTTTCAATCTGAATGTTTTAAAATGTAATTTCTATCATGACAACCAGAGCATGTGAGCGGAGCAGGGAGCATAGCGGTCATATTTCCTTTAGAGCGGAGAGCGCCTTTCTGAAGATTCCACTCCGCTAGCTCAACCCAAAATCTCCTTTGGTAATTTGTAGGATCGAGAATCTGTGCAATAGGCTAAGAAATATTTTGTCTAATGTTTCTAAAAGTAAATTCTACAATTCTGTCAAGATTGACAGATGTTTTAATACGTGATCTGAGCATATTTCTGTCACATTTGATCAATTTAATGCATCCTTGCTGAATTTAGTATTGTTTATTTTATCTTTCTTACCTCACTCTTTTAAATGGTAGTGCACCATGTCTTCCACAAAAAATATTGAGCAGCACAACGGTTTTCTCGGTATTACTGTACTTTTGATCCAATAATTCAGACTTGGCGAGCATAAGAGACTTTCTTTCTAAAGTACAAAACCAATGTAATATTGAAAACTTTCAACCTCTTTGCTCACCTCTTGCTAAGGGTACAGTTGCTTGTCGGCGCACAGCTGAGGTTGGGTCAAACACTCGGAGTTTGCTCAAGTCTCTAAAGTGGCACATGAAGCTCTGCTCTGCTTTCTGTGTGTGAGCCGACAAGACCTCTTTCGTGAGACCCAACCTTTCTCCTCCTCCAGATCCTCCAGCTACCCCTGCTCCACCTCTTCTCCCTGCATCCCTACCAGGAGCAGGGCTAGGGGGCAGAGAGAGCATCGTTGTGGGAGGAACTTGGGGCTGAGTAGCAGCATTCGGAGTAGGCGGGGCCTCCTCCATTACGATATCTGTGGGGGCAAGGTAAAACAAGAAGAGGGGATGAGATAAAGAAACAAGGCTCCCAAAAACTAGCCACAACAACAAAAAGACTTGACAGCTATGATTGCTTTGATGTATAACGGGTCTTTGGCGTCTTCTCTTATTCCTCTTACATACACACACACTTGCCCACCTGACTCAGGAGGTTTCTTGTCCCCCACATGGACGATGGTGCTGCTGAAACTGCATTGAGAGGTGACCGAGGCTACACTTTCAGCTTTACTGTGCATGGCCATTGGGGGTAACAATGTACTCTCCTCTACCAGAGACACAGACGGACCTGCAGGTTAGAGTATCTGTTAATACTAGTGTTGAAGTCAACACCACCTAAACAGAGACCAAGTCGAGACCAAGACCAGAGTGTGATGAGACCAAGACAAGACCAAGACTTTGCGAGGTTGAGACCAAGACAAGACCAAGACTTTGAGAGGTTGAGACCAAGACAAGACCAAGACCAAGGCAGGGCGAGACCGAGTCAAGATCAAGACCAAACCAGCATCCTGAAATTCATCTGAAAGGTCCACATTTACTTTTCAGGATTAACGTTTAACTTTCAGAGATTCAAGTATAAGCAGTGTGAAACGTGAAGCAAGATAACCCAGGATTCCATTTACCTGGGGTTTAGAATGACCCAGGGTTAACAATTTCAAGTGTGAAAAGCCCTTATAGAGCGGTTACCAATAAAATAAATTCACTAACAACAGAATTCATCTTTGTACCAATTCATATGCAGCCTCTGTGCTACCTCAGCTGTGCAATCACAACTGCATAAAGAAATTAATCTTTTAAAAATAACATTTTGGATATAGAAATATGATGGAAGAATAAAATGAATATGAATATCAAACTAAAACCGCCAGTAGGCTAGGTGGTAGCAAATCACATGAGAGTGTCAATCATTTATTCAACCAATTCATTCAAAGCAATTGACTCATTCAGTAACAAATCACCACTGAGTGTTGCTCAGAAACACACCAGTTCTGCTATGGATTTGTTTTCGTTGCCGTTTCGTTTTTTGGTCATTTGTATTCATTTTGTTAAAAGTTTTGACAGTTCCCCCATTTAATTCTGACCGGGCACAGTAATATCAAAAGATATCAAATTAGAGATATGTTACAGATTGAATTTGAAGCAGGATGTTAACAAATAAATCAGACAATGCACCAGCAATTTAGTAATATCTCTGCAGTTGTGGTCTTGACCGGTCTTGAAATAAAATCCAGAGAGTCCTTTGAGGCTGAGACCAATACAAGACCGAGTACAAATCAGTTGAGACTGTGACAAGAGCTAGACCATCAAAAAAATAAAAAAAAGTCAGTTCACCCAAAAATGACAATTCTGTCATTAATTACTCGCCCTCATGTCGTTCCAAACCCTTAAGTTTATTCAACAACTCTTCTCCCCACCATTTTGGAGAGTACCCCAAAACGAAACAGCATGCGCGCGCTTTACTGCTGAACATAAACAGCGCTGATTACGTCGATTGCCAAAATGGCAGCAGACGGTAACTTGGGGAGAAGAATTATTGAATTAATTCGGTTTTTATTGTTTTCCTTGCACACAAAAAGTATTCTCATAGCTTCGTAAAATTACGGTTGAACCCCTGATGTCACAGATGTCCTTGCTACGTTTCTGTGCATTGATTACGGTAGTATCCATGTTGTCTATGCAGGGACAGAGAGCTCTCAGATTTCATCAAAAATATCTTAATTTGTTTTCAGAATACGAATGAAGATCTTACGGGTTTGGAACGACATGAGGGTGAGTAATTAATGACAGAATTTTCATTTTTGATTAAACTAACCTTTTAATACATAGCATGTCTTTAGTACTGTAGTTTATATACACACTACTGATCAAAGGTTCAGGGTAGGAGAAGTTTCTTTTTAATGTTTCTAAAAGAAGTCTCTTATGCTCACAAAGACTGCATGTATTTGATTCAAAATGCAGTTAACGGTAAACAGTCATACTGTGAAATTTTATTACAATTTAAAATAACTGTTTACCATTTTAATATATTTTAAAAATGTAATTTATTCCTGTGATGTCAAAGTTGAATTTTCCGCAGTCATTATTCCAGTCCTCTATTTCACATGATGCTTTAGAAATCATACCATTATGATTATTTGGTGCTCAAGAAACTTTTTTTACTACTACCAATATTGAAAATGGTTGTGCTACATAATATTTTTGTGGAAACTGACATTTGATCCTTGTTGAATAAAAGTCAATTTCTTTTTTTCCCCCTTTCTTAAAAAAAATAATAATAATCTCTACAGTCTCATTTGATCCTTGGTGAATAAAATGATTCATTTCTTTTTCAAAAACAATTACTGACCCCCAACGTTTGAACAGTACTGTAAATTTCAAACTGACAGCAGCCAAATTTAGCGATATACTAATGCACACACTACCACATCTTCATAATCACTTTTGGTGTACAACACATTAACTGTATATATTTTTTTTGTATTCAATCAGTATTAGCAAATAAATTTGGCCAAATGTCACATTACATAACCAATATTCATAAATCAAACCTTCACAATAGTAGTACTCAGTTTGTGATGTGCTGGTGTTTATGAGGTATTTCATGCTGTGAGACAAATTCAACAAAAAACATGGCATGCACTAATTAGTGCAGGGGTCTCCAAACTCTGTCCTGGAGGGTCGGTATCTTGCAGAGTTTAGCGCCAACTTGCCTCAACACACCTGCCTGGAAGTTTCTAGTATGCCTAGTAAGACCTTGATTAGCTGGTTCAGGTGTGTTTAATTAGGGTTGGCGCTAAACTCTGCAGGACACCAGCCCTCCAGGAACGGTTGGTTTGGAGGCCCCTGAATTAATGCATATATACATGCCATTGTAACCTTTTAACATTTATGTAAACCTTTAAGTAAATAGAGAGTGCTTAAAACTGGCACTTCATTGCCACATTGCACATTCATTGTAAAAACAAGTTAAATTTGAATGATAGTTGTGTTGTAATAGACTGTCGGCATGTAACTGCACTGCATTAGTACGGTGTTGCCTTAGTTTATCATTGGAGCATCACCTTTAGCATTTCCTGGAGCATCTTGCTGTTTGTCATCATCAGAGGTGGAGGAGGCAGTGCAGGAGGAAGAGCCACACTTCCTCTTCACCGTATTTGGGATGTTACAGCTGTCCAGATACCTGATGAACCAAATAAAACCATGAGTCCATGGCCTGCCATTGGATTGCCATCACAAGGACTAGAGATGCTCACTATACAATAAAGTGATTAATCTTAAATTCACAACACATAATCAGTGATAGCCACTGTTGTATCTTCAGGATTCAGTGCATTAATGATCTGAAATGCAAACCTTATGATGCTGTCCAAGCAGTTGATTTGCTGATAAGAGAAGGTGGTGGGCGGCTCCTTTTGCACGATCATGGAGGGTGCGGAGCTCTTCGAGGTTGGAGCAGCAATAGGACCGAGACTGCTGCCCGGGTCTGCTGCTTCACTTGCTAGCAGAGCACCTGTTTATCAGACAGAAAACATCTTCAGACTAACAACCTTCAAAAATAGAAATGAAACGGAGCAACTGAAGGCTGTCCTTACAGTAATATACTGAATATACTGTGAGTGCTTGTGTACCTGCGGTGGAATGTTTTTTAGGAGGAAGTCGGTTGCGGGATTCAATGAAAACTTGTTGTCCGCTGGTCTTCACCATGTGAACGTCTTTGCAGATTTGCTGGAAGGTCATCTATTTGAAAAGCAGTTCATTTAATTTAAATGTTTACTATCCATTTCTGACCTACCTTTTATTTATCATGTACAATATTAACACACTGGGGTTTGAGGACTGTTTTTAATTACTCACAGGTTTGTGGAACTTCGAGGGGTCCTCCAGACCTGGTCCACTGCTTTCTGATGAGGAGGTGGCACTGGGCTGGTGCTCATGTGACCCATTGCTGGCCAGGCTGCCGTAGCCCTGAGAGCTGCCACTATGGACAGGCTGCACCAGGAGCCTGTGGATTTGCTCACTGAGCTGAGCGACGTCTGGTGACAGGGTACGCTCCTCCAGACCCCTCGGCAAGGTAAAGATGTCCTCATTCAGTGGAGAGCTGAAAGGAAAGAATCAAGAGCTAATCGTGTATGTTCAGAGTACAGCAAGTAGAATGTGTGCGTTTGTTAGTGGTGGGGATTTTCTTTTTAATTATTCTAGGGAATAATTTAACAAAAGGCTTCAGTTCAGTTTCATTCACTCACTCTGATTCACTGACTTTTTCTGTTATTGTGAGTGTCTTTTTCAGTGCTATGAGCCAGTCATAAAATCATTCACTCAGAAGATTTGCTCAAAAACCCTTCACTCAAATTGATTTAGAATTTGTTCTTTAACAATGTTGGGAAAAATTGTTGTGAGTCATACCAAGACCAAACCAATGCATTTTCAATAAGATACTCATAATTCCAGTCATTTTAATTGTACAGTCATTAGCCTCTGCTTCCCCTTTTGATGAACTGAATAACTATATGAAGCAGTGATGATGTGTGCACATATACAGTATGTGTGTGTAGAAACACTATGAGTCACTGCATGTTGGAAGAAAAATAAATGGTTCTTGGGAAAAATATTGAGCTCATGAAATATCTGTCAGTGTCCACATGACAGAGCATGTGCTTATGACTGTGATCGAGTGTGGACATTGCATACTGTTGTGTGGGTGGTATGTGACTGAGAAATTACATGTTTATGCCTGTGTACTTGTGCTGTGCACATGCCTAGAAGTGTGAAAGTGTAGAGGTGTGCACTGAAGATGAAGCTAGTTGTGCATATTTACAATCTAGACCCATTTTTAAAATATATTAAAATAGAGCAGTTATTTAAAATTTAATGCTTAAAATGTAACAGTTTCACAGTATTAGTTTTTACTGTAGTTTTGAGCAAATAAATGCAGCCTTGGTATGACCCCAATCCCTCGATTGGTATTGTATTAATAAAAGATCAGTCACTTATGAGTGAAAATTTGAATAGCTAACATCAAGTAAAAAAAGTGAGGGTTTCCGAAAGTTAATTTGGATCTTGTGTGTACTCGGGTTCTTACGTTCTGACTTTGTGGCGGCCAACAATGAAGGCCACTTTCCTGCTCCAGGGGTTAATGAAGGAGGACCAAGAGGTGTCTATGGTCACATACTCTCCATTTTGTGCGCACATCCGCAAGGGAGCATGGTCAAACGGCTGCCCTGCAAACTGAAGAACTGAAAGAGAAAGGAAAAGTTAAAATTTAAATGTTGTGCCGTAGGCTACTGCTCTCATCTAAGAAAGGGAATAGACAGAGGTTAGAGAGAGGAAGGGAGAGTGACTCACTCTTCTTATGGATGGCCACCATAATGGGTCTGTCATCTGGATGGATGTACAGCAGGACTGGGGTTCCCACCAGGTCCTGAGGCAGGTACCCTAATAGAGGAACTGCCCGGTCATCCACCTCCTGAAAGAGACAGCTGGGGGTGTGACTGGTGGTGAATATCCTCTTATCTGCAGGAATGCGAGGGGCTGAAAGCAGGATGGAGAGAAAGAGAGAACAAAACCCAAACTGAGCTTAAAAAGGCATTTGTATTTTTTCAATCTGGTTCAAAATATTGTGAAAAAACAATATACTTGTTAAACAAGAAATGTACCCTCATATCCCGAGTGCACTCTCTCTGCGATGAGCAAACAGCAGGGTTGAGGGTAAGCAGCGTCAGAGTCTTGGAGTGTGAGCAGGTAGGGGGTCAGTCTGAATGGGTAGTACCTCACATCGCCACTGGTTGACATGTCTCCACTGATGCGACAAAACATGGACTTCTCTTGAGTGCAGTCCACCGATGGAGAGACTAGTGAAAAGAGAGATCCAAGTTGTTTATGACTTTAATTGTATTGCATGGCCATGACTGGTCTTGGTGGTCCTGGTTCAAAAGAGGACTTATGATGGCATCAAAAATGTAGGGTGAATCCAGGTAAATTGGGACACTTTTTACCATTGAGATGACTGAGAAAAAAAGTCCCAATTAACCTGATTTCACCTAATTAGGGACTTTAGCCACACATAAATGATTTGTTTTATGAATGACAGAACGAACACACTTTCAAGCGAAACACTTCACAATTTTTTTTTATCATCAATTACTTACTCTTATGTCGTTCCGAACCTATGATATTTTTGTTCATCTTTGAAACACAAATTAAGAGATTTTTAATAAAACCTGAGAGAATTCTGTCCCTTCGCTCAAAGTCCACTGCACCGAAACTTTGACGCTTATGGTAAATGGAAGCTCAACCTCACCGGTTCCTTCTAGTCAAGCAACGGCGATTTAGCTGCCATCGACCAAATTTGATGTGCTCCATGTACGTGTGTGAAATTTAATCTGTGCTAAATAAGATCAGTTTATCATATAAAGCAATTGTGTCTCTTCATAAGACTTGGATTAAACTGCTCAATTCATATGCATTTCTATTGTGATGTCTTCATTTCCTTTTTGAAGAGTCAAAGTTTGGTGGAATTGGCCTTTAGTGGAGAGACAGTTCTCAGGTTTCATAAAAAAAATATCCTCATTTGTATTTCAAGGATGAATGAAAGTCTTGGTTTGTTTTGGAATGACATAAGGGTGAGAAAATGATCACAGAATTGTCCTTTTTGGGTGAACTATCGCTTTCAGATCAAAAGTGTCTTTCTGTTTGTCAAACGTTAGTGTAACATACTATAACTCAACCAAAATACACCATGTACAAACATACCGGAGCCGATGCAGGAAGCCCAAGGAGGTAGTTTGCAGGGTGCAGTGTTGCTGTAGAAGGTGCTCACATCCTGGGGGGCCAAAAGCTCAGAAAACAAAACCCCGTGCAGCTTCTCTGGCTTACTGCGCAGAATAGATGAACCCTGTGGGGAGATGTACACAACCTTCCCTGACAGGAACGAAACCGCCATTGAGAATGTGTCCTGTAAAAGAGAAAAAGAGACTCTTTTGTAACTTCTAACAAATACTGTACAAAGTATCTGCATGACTGAGAAAAGCTGTGCACCATTTTACAGAGAGAGAGAGAGAGAGAGAGCGAGAGAATGGAGAAAATTAAAAGAAAAGAGGTGAAATTTGGGTCAAAGTGATTTTGCCATCTAGACTGTGTTGGATGCGTCTGTAACTCATGTCTTGTCTTTGTTGTTGCTGACAGAATTATAAAACCAATAATCCAGTAACTGCATTGATGAGAAACTACTTTTCAGACAATATTTAAATCTTGTTACTACGAGAGAGAGAGAAATGGGTTTGTGTGCAAGTCAACGTACTGTATTGTTGAGCGTGTATTCTGAGGTGATATTGTCCAGTTCTTCAACAGTGAAGGTGGACAGATCCAGACTACAGCCATGACACTCCTCAACATTCCACTGGTGATAATACTCCTGATTGGCTGCAAGATTCAAAGCAAAATAAAATAAAATAGAATAAGAAAAGCTTTGACATGAACATACATCACTGGACCCACAAACTCCATTCATATTGCGAATGCTTCAATCACAGTGTTTACAATTAGTCTACAAATGGCTCATTTATAATTGAACTGGAGAAATCATTTTCACACTGAAAAAAGTCGCATGTGTCACACCTTTAACTCAATTCAAGCTGTTGCCTTTCCTGTCATACATAGAACACAAAACTCCCACTCACCTCTGACTTGTCTGACACAGCTGAGGGCGTATTTGAGGGCGTTAAGAGTGCTGGAGCGTCCCTTCATCTTTCTCTCTGGTGGCAGACGGATCTTCAGCTCATTCAGGGCTGTCATCAGCTCTTTCTGGGTCTGGACGCGAGCAGACTGATTGCTGCTGCAGCCGCTGGTGGATGGCGGGTCTTGTTCAGAGCTGGCGCTCAACAGGCTGTAAGCCAGAGAGCTGCTGGGTGGAGAGGGGCTGTGAGAGTTTGAGCTGAGGGAGAAGGGATCAAAAACAAGAGTCGGAATTTAGACATTTAATTAGGAATAACGTTTTGTATTAATTATTATAATGTAAACAAACATTTCATTTTACTTTTCATATTTTTTTGCATTATAATTTCATTATAATTAGTGTTTATTTTAATATATGAATAATAATTTATTAATCTAAATAATTTTAGTAATTTTAAGGCTCCCTTGAAAGTTTGCCCCATACTGGGCCCCCTGGCTGACAAGTCTAAAATGAAGGTAGACTCAATTATGTTGCGATTTATCCAGACCCTCATGTTGTTTAAATCTCTTTGCTGTGGAACACAAAAGACGACATTCTGGCGAGGGGATGTCAAAAAAGCACCATAAAGTATAAAAAAAAACGTGGTGATTGGTGTTCTATAAGTCTTGGGAAGTCATGAAATAGCTCAAAATTTATTGACTTGATTTAACGGACTAGACATCAATTACATCAAATACCATTCTCTGGGTTCTTATAACCTTAGATGCCATATTTGATATGGGAACTGCAGCAGAGGGAATATTATTAAATGACTTAAATTTTAAGCAGTTCATCACACATAGCTATTGTAAGGCTTTAAAACAATTGAAAAATAGCAAGGAACACTTTCGTGATACTTTAATTGTTCTTTTTGAAGCTTGTCAGCCTATGGTCACTATGAACTTACTGTTGTATGGAAAATATATTTTATCTTTTAACTAATCTTAAACCTTTACACCAACTCCCTCTGATTTTCAGTTAAACTTATGACTGAAATTAGTCATAGTGGGACTGAGAACGAATCATTGCAAACAAACATCTGCTCTGAGACGACGTTCACCGATCTGGTGTCCATTCTCTCTCTCTCACCTCTTGTTGCTCTCCGTAGTCTCCAGACACATGGCTGAGTCTTTTCCATTCTGACTGGAGAAACTCTGATAACTTCTGTTCGACTGTCTGCCTCTGGATCCATTCCCTCTCTCCATCCCTCCTTCACTTTCCCTCTCCCCAGAGTCATTTCCACTCGATAGTCCATCCGTATCATCGGAATTTGTGCCCCGGTTGTCACCTGCGGATCCTTTGGGATCAGATACCCCTCCTGGAGATGATCCTGTCCCGCTATTTCCCAGATTTGATGAGGGAGAACTCTCACTCATTCTGCAGGATCTGTTTAAAAGCCCTGCCTTTTTCTCGACCCCTCCTGCTCCTCTAGCTGTATAATTGCTGGGGGCGGAGTCTGAGTTGTCATCACTCATAATAATACTGTAAAAATAAGCCGTTACCAAGGTGATCAGATTCACCCAACAATAGATTACACAAAGTTGAATAAGTTCACTATGTTGGACTGCTTGAACTACAGTGGGTAATCATTTTGGTGCAAATATTCTTCAGATTTGTTCTGTAAACAAAAACCATGGTGTTTCCGGGTGTCTCACCACCCCGTCCTTTTCTCAGCTCCTCTGGAACCTCAAATCAAGTAGCTCAAGTGTATATTTTTTTGCCAACTGCAGAAATTGTTGTTCAGCTCAGAAAAACAGACACGACTGGTCGTTACAAAACAGACTTGGCTAAAGCCACGGAGGCAGATGGAGTGTGACAGTGCAGAAAAAAACTGTGTAAAAAACAGCCACTGGGAAATTAGGCTTCTTGTCAGGGTCTGGTTATTCGGTCTTCTCTTTGGTCTCTGTAGCACTCTCTCTCTTCTCAGAGGACAGCTGCCAGGAAAAAATAAAAAAGCAAAAGAAAAGGTGAGCATCAGTCTGAAACATACACATGTACAACAAGACATACTGAGCCGGTTAGTCATCTTGTATTACGTAGCCCCATAAAAGCTAATGGATAATATTAATTGAGAACAGCTTTTTCTTAAACAGGAAGTGCTACTCAAGGATGTTTTTGTTTTTCAGCAAGGTAAATTGCAAGTTATCAGCAATTTTGCACAGGCTCAGTGGGATGCTGCACGTGAGAGCTCAGATATTTCACACTCCCAGTTAGTCACTATGGAGGCTTTTTCTGGTCTCCTTGGTAACCAAGAATACTACGTAGAACCATGAAACCACTCTCTAACTTCTCCACCTTCAACCATGCAAGCTTGTTTTTGTCTTTGGCATTTGCCAACTACAGGGAGCAATCCAAGGATCTATGAGAGACACAACAACATCAGCATTTACCTCAAGCTTCTGTCACACTGCCAGTGATTAGGGTCACCAAGTTGGTATCGAGTAGGTGTTCCAACTTGGGTATTAAATGGTCTTGAATTAAGTGTTTAAAATTGGGATTTCCTGGGGGTTTTAAAGTAAGAAAAAAAAAAAAAAAGAGAAAGAAAAAAGAAAGAAAGCTCACCCACTTTGGACATTTACTTTATAAGGTTATTTCTGGGTGATCTTAAAACAGCATGTAACTTCCACTTCCACATTTACAGTATTTTCCAATTGTACTATAATTTATAGTACAATTAATTGTAGAATAACCAATTAATAGTTTCCCGCAATTTATTTTGTTGTTCGACAATGTTTTTGTTTTGCCCCGAAACGCAACAAGTCTTCAGATGCAAGATGCTTGTTTTATCGCTTTCCTACTGATACGGAGACTCTGGGTTCATACCAGGTAAACTCATATTACGATTATTCCATGTAAACACCACATTTACCAGCTTAGTCACGGTGAAAGTGAAACTTTAACGATGCACAGTGCTTAAAGTCACGTTAAAATGAAATATTTACGGCCACATGAAGCTGTTAGAAAGCATCTAGATTGAGTATTTTCTAGAAGCAAGGATACAATAACATTTATGTGCCCACCCTAACAAAATGATAGCTGAAATGTGGTAATTTATTCACTAAAATAAGTTTAATCTTACCATAAACAAAAACTCGCTCACTCTGCTGTTATTTAATAGATTAAATGCACTAGTATTTTATTGAGTAGTACATGGAGACATGTTTTTAATTAAAATATTCATATTAAGGATTTATTGACAATGCATTTATCTTATTTCGAAATGTACAGAAATACACGCTTTCATATGTCCTTTAGTTATGATTATTTCATATATTCACTACACTATTTATTACTAATAATGTCTCATTTCAGTTTGGCTCTAGTTTTGTATTTATTCCAGTTTATATGAAAAGGTTAATGTAACGTGGATTAAAATTCATAAAGAGAGTAAATGCTTTTCACTGAACATGTTAAAAATAAGTTTGAAAAAGTTGTTGGGAGCATGGTGGTGGTGATGTTGAAGGCAAGCGCTGTAGTTCGTTTATAGCCTTATAAGTTTATAGTTATAAGTTTAAGTTTTTTATTTAGGCTTCAAAAATTCATGAAAGTTGTATTATTTTGTGAAGATTATCTTGATGTACAAAATGTGCAAGTTTCATGAACTATTATTGAACACTTATTTTTTTAGATAATCCAAAAGCCTATGGAAAAATCCTATTGCTTTTTGTCGAGGGAACCAGTGCGATGCTAACAAAGCAATGCAATAGTTCCCCCAAGCGATTGGCTACTGATACAGGAGAGAACCAATCAGCTGTGACATGTGATAATGATGTCATTATCTCATACCGAGTTAGATCTATCGGACTGCGCCATCTAGAGTTTCATGCCAGAACTTTGTATATATACACAGCAGGGCTCGCAAAATCGCTAGCCCGACATCCCGGGGCTATTGTGTTTTCAAGTTGGGCTACCAAAATGCATCACTGCCCTACCCCACGGGCTACCTTAAAATACAGGGCTCCCGCAGGTCCTTAAAAACTTTTCAACTTAGTTGTATCAAACTTAAGGCCATAAAAAGTTCTCTTATACCATTTAACATATTTAAATGTCTCAATTATAATTTCAAGAAGTCTTACAGTTGAGGACGGAAAGACAAGAATGGCGAAACGGCTGGATTGGAAACCGCTATATTATGCCGCTCCTAAAGCGCCACCTCGTGGCAGAGAATGAATTTGCATTTCCAATAAGCCTTTCTTGTATGGTCAATGCAAATATCGACCATTGTTTTTAACCAGCAAACACAGAGTTGTAAATGAGAAGTTAATGTGCCTTCTAAAAATCTAAACAATTAGAGAGTAATATTTATTCATCTTAATTTAATATAATAATTTATATGCTTGATTTATCCCTTTTCATAAAAATGGCCTAAGGCTGAAATGCTGTTGTATAAGATTTTTGTTTTTGTGAAAATCTGTATCTGAACTGTAAATCATGTAATTTTATGGCTTAATACTGTATGTTACCATAGACGTTGTCCAACCCCACCCATACTGTGTTCATTTAATTGTGCAGCTCTTAAAATGGGTCATAAATCTGCAGATACCTTGTAATTAGTGAAATCAAATTCCTTCCTTCATATTTGTTGATATGTGTATTGAAAATATTTTTGATTGACGATTAGACTCCTATCTGATTTTCTATATTTAATTTTTTTTTTTGGGGCCAGTTAAATTAATTTTCGGTCTACCAAAATCTGAAGAGTACCTGCCCGAAGGGCTATCAGGGATTTTGAAATTTTGCGAGCCCTGCACACCAAATATTTCTATGGCTGGAATAGTAAGCGGGTTCCTAATTAAGCAATAACAAAGTTGTTTGTTTTAATCCTGAAAGAATCTGTATTCAGGGCTACTTGATAATTACAGACAGGTGCGTTAAAGTAAGGTTAGCACTGAAATCTGCAGAAGGTAGCTCTCCAGTATCAGGGTTGGAGACCCCTCACAGTTCACACAGCGAGCAGTTCTGTGCCCGACCCAATTTATCCAAAGCCTGGGAGCTGTTTATTTAAAAACAAGGTCATTAGCATATGGTTTCATGTTGGGTGTCAGGTGCTTTGTGAGACGGCTTGTGCTGGGTAATATGGGTGTGTGTCTCTACTGCATTTTACTGATAGGCTCAATCTACAGTCAGTTTTTACACTTTTCTCGTGTTCGTTGTTATGCCAGGGTTGTGTATATACGTGTGGGGCGGAGATATCAAAATAGGGGCAATGGGGCATGTTTGATTTGGTACTTTCAAATATCAACATCGTTTGGCAAAATTCGCTTAGTGCACCTTTAAACAACATAGTTGTCACTGCACATTAAACTGAAATGGCGAAAATAATGACACACTTTTAATTTCCAGAGAACTAAGTAACTGGGACTAAATTACTCACATGTGAACCAAAACTAACCTCATCTCACCACTTTTGCTTTGATATGCAAAGAACATCATCATATTACGTAATTGAGATGCATCTCACATTTTTCACCGAAATGCAACCAAGTCTCACATGACCAGACTTTCAACTAACAACAAAGTCTGTTCCACACTGCAGCATATTTTGGCCAAGAGCCGCCCACTCAGACATGTACAGCATGAACTGTCTGTTTTGTTTTTACATGTAAACAGCTGCACAGAAAACACGAAATAAACAGGAGAGGGACACTGTTTTCATATACCAATGTTAAAATTTGGTGAACACCGTTTTGTAAATACAGCAAAAGGACATTTGGACAATACAGGAACTAAACATCACAGATTTAAATTAAATATTTTTTTTTTGTTAATATCGAAAGGCTTTAATCTTTCAGCAGGATTCCCTACTTTTTTATTTTAATAAATAGATTTTTTAATTCATAATTTTTGTATAAATAAAAGGTTTTGCATTTTAATTATTAAAATTTTACACCAATTCAGAAAAAATAATAATATATATATATATATATATATATATATATATATAGCATCTATTTTGGCCACTGCCCCTGCAGTTCCTTCATAAACCCCTAGGAGTTTGTAAACTACTGGCTGAGAAACACTAATGCAGGCACTAAGCCTTTTTTAATTGTCTTCTATTTAAAACATTTTTAAACGATGCGTGGCCCAACACGATAGGCTAAGAAGACATTAGTCCACTCCACACCATAGTCCTCTCCTTACCATTAAAACATTCCAGCTGGAGTATAGAGTTAAATTATTACTCCAGAACATATCATACAGCTGAAAAGTGTTATATTACAGAAGATAAGACAAGTAAAACCCAGAAGGATGCCAGAAGCCTGTGAAATGTCGATCTAATTGGCATAAAGCGATTTGCCCAAAGCAGTTAGCGCTTATAAACCACATTTCAATCAAATGAGCACCTTCTGCAAATTTGATTTTATCTAATGTTGCAAACATGTGAATAGTATAAGTATAAGAGGTTCAATCTCTAGACGGAAGAAACATGCCTAAATATAACCTCAGCGCTGGCCTTACCTTGTAGATCTTACTGTTCCGTTTTCTCTCGAAATTCTTCTATTTTCATAAGTCGGTAGAGTATTGCAATGTATTCCCGATGTTATGAAGTCGACGTTTCTGCGTATGCGTTCCACTAATACTGCTATTGTGCGCTAGAGATTTGTTTGCCCATGACTCCAGACACACACGAATACACGTGCTTTCCAATCTCTCTGCGTACTTCTTGCTTCGAGGAATTCTATTGGCTGTGCTCGCAGCAAACATCGAATTCTATTGGGTAACCTCGCCCATTCACGGCGAAGTGTTCGCTGATTGGTCAATGCTAAGAGCGCTCGGCGCACGTTCATCTGTTGTCACGTTGCAGTGCGCCTGTTGTTGCGATGCATCAGAGTGAAAGCATGTTGTGGGAAGTACAACGTATTCTTGTTGGATTGATGCAGATTTTCATAAAAACAAATCAAGGATGGAACCACATGAGAACCAGATGTAAAATGACCCACTTAATTAGTTCCCCCCTATGTTATTTTACATTTAATAATGTTTCAATGTTTTCTTGTGTATTTTTGTCTTCTTCAGAAAATGTATTTTATGTATTTGTTCTAACGACGTTCTTTTTAGTGGGTCATATCTCACGTTATTAATAGCCTAAATTTAACATATTATAAATTGACAATAAAAGATACGTAAAATGAGCTTCTTTTTATGACCCTTTTAATCATGAACGCAGCAGAATGAAGTAGATCACATGCAGTTGCATTCATATTATTATTACAAGTTTTCAAGATAAAACGTACAATATGTGACTAATTAGTTCATTAATGAATTACGCAAAAACCATAAAGAATAGCTAAATCGGTTTCTTTGCAAGGAACAGTGGGACTTTCCAACACCACTGTTCTCCATGAAAGACCTGGTGGTGAATGAGCCATGCACAGGTCCACGTGCCTCAGAGGAAGGCTGCTGGTGACCGCAAGCAGCTTCAACAACGCCACCCTTGACTCACGTGTCGAGCGGCGTGGCTCGCTGCTGCTGTATGGATGAATCATCCCAGTCGTCAGAGAAGCGTCATAATCAGGCTGACCTCCATTTACCCGATTGGTAAATCTGGGCCTTCTGCTCGCCAATGCCTGGAGTTTGGAGGCAGGCCGCCCCATATTTGCAAGTTGTAATACGCTGCCATTTTTTATTTTATTTTAAATGCTTTATTTGCTTTGCAGAACACATCAAATGTCAATCAAGTTGCTAGTTGCACTTGTTCATTAATAATTGTTCATTTATGATACAGCTTACTTATTTGTTATTTTGTACCATAATTTAATCTATCAAAATGCAATGAGTACTTTAAAATACAGGTAAAATGCTGGTGAAAAATGAATGCAGAAAATTCATATTAACACTATTTTATGGATCTCCTTAGCATTTAACTTATGACCAGTACACTGCTTAAAACTATAATTGTGAAGTGACATACTGCCAAGTATGGTGACCCATACTTCGTAATTGTTAATAATGTGTAGTTCTACGAGTTATTTACATTTACGTTACATTTATTCATTTAGCAGACGTTTTTATCCGAAGCGACTGGGGAATATAAGCGATGCAATTGTCGAAAATGAAATTGTTCAAAAATGTTTAACTTCTCAATAATTTAATGTTGTATTTAAAAATAAATATGTAATGGGTTTATAGGCCTGTTACTTTGACAAATAATACATATTAAATCTTTATATGATTTTTTACAAACAACTCCTTTAGCAACTTTACCTGAAAATTAGTTGGTTACACTGAAAGGCTTCACTTTTGGCAGAATCGAGCCTGAAGACAGTGGAAGAAATATTGTTCTTCAGGACACTGCCCTCTGTCCAGTCCACATTAACTTTCAACCTCCTTTATCCAGTAAATAATGCCATCATTTCCCTCTGTTCAACAAAAGCACTGCCCAGTTACAAAATGATGAAACAACACTGAGCATAAAAACTTTAAAGAATTTATTTATTTATTTTACATGTGTTTACTATATGAGAGTATATGTTAAAATATCAAGAAGTTTTTAACCATGCAGCGCACATTTTGGCCAAAATGACTGCACCCACTACTTTGGGTGTGTGTTAACGGACCGGTGTGTGTGTGTGTGTGTGTACTTGGATGGGTGAAATGCAGAGCACAAATTTCGGGACACCATACTTGGCCATACTTCCTTTCCTTTCCTTGACAATTTTTCCTGCACCTTATTTAAATGGACTAGCAGGTGTCCCTAGCGTGCATTCAAACAAAGCCTTGAGAAATGAACAGTTAGCACTGTGACAAGACGGTGTCAAGCTGTCAGGATTAGGGAGCTAAAGCATCTCTCTTTAATTTCACTACACATTTACAAAGAGTAAGTTTATCACCACTAGATTATAAGGATTTCATAGCTTATCATAAAACTGTGGACTGATTATATATATATATATATTATTTTTTAGTCAACTGCAAACAGGACAACGTACGCCTTAAGGAAAGCCGAAGAAAGCCTGTTCTCTGCATTTCCAAGAGACTAAACGTCCACAGCCTGATGCTGTATTTTTACTAGTTAAAACCCAGAATAGCCCTGAATGAATGGCCAGAATGACCCTGGTCATATTCAAACCACTCTCTCTCCCCGGAACAGACTTCCAGGAGCATTTTTAACCTTTGTAAGGGTAATTTTTATAACAATATAATTACCTTATTTAATGTTTCTGTCGTTTTTGTCAAATTCTTAAAAATAACCATTTTTTTTTTCAGTCAATCACAATACTATAGACTGCATTTACAATGATTTACACAGGCTGTTTACTGCTGATCATGTACTTTATGTGCATTTACACAAAAACTGTGAGTGAATGAGAGAAGCTGCAATATCATGACAAAATCATTGTTTATTATTGCTCTTGATGTTGTAATAATGATTATTAATTTGGATTAACAGAAAGTTTTTTGTGGGGGAGCATGTCATATTCTGGTCTGTGTTAAACATAACTATACTTTGACATTTTGTTGTACAACGTAAACTGCACACACTCACACCCCAAACATTCCTATCTAGTAACATATATTAAAAAATAAACGACTGTTTCAAAATGTGTTTTCTGCATGGGTGTGTGTAATTTGCATTGTAGAGCAAAACGTCAAGCACCGTCAAGTTGTTTACATTATTTTACTTAGTAAGTGAAAAACCCCATAATAAAATATAGGAAATTCTTGAGGGAAGCAGTGGAGAATTAGTCAGGTTTTGATGTCACAACTAAAATATATATATATATTTTTTTTTGGCTTGTTAGTTGTCTTTGTTTAATAATTATTACACAAATACCATTATAAAACTTTACTTTTCACAATTATTTAATTAACTTTATAATTTACTATTAATTTATTCTTCATTATTGTCTATTCTGTATTATTCCACCCTTGCTATTACATATACTTGCTATTATTCCTCTATTGTTATTCATTTATTTGATATTACACATAATTTGTGCTATTATATCACTTATGTTATTGTGCTGTTGTACTCGCTTTTTATATTATTCACTTTACTACAACTTGTACTACATATACTTTTTAATATTACATATTGTTACGGTACGTGTGGTTGTAGAGAAATGAAGAGCGCTCGACGAGGAATGAAGAAACAGGAATCTTTGTAATAGGCTAACGCACACTATTACCATTAAACAACATTCAAACTCAGACAAAGACTAAGGGAGAACTCAGGACTTATAAAGGGACCAACCAAACGAGGAAACGAGATAATTAACTCAAGACAGGTGAAACAGATGATTGATAATTAACTAATGACAGGAAACTAGAACAGGAAATACCAAATAAGGGCAAAAGGGAAACTAAACAGAAACCAAACCGTGACACATCACTTTTACAATATGTTTATCAGTGCATTATATTTTACCACTGTAACTAAGTTTTACTGGATCCATAAAGGATTATCAGTTCTATTTGTTATTGTTTGTTGTGGAGTTTATATCTGTATAGAGTACTATGAAAATAAAAAGCAGACTACCAGTGTGTTACTTTTTGATTTGTATTCGCAGTATTTCAAAGGGAACGAGCTGTGTTCTGACTTGAGGCACAATAAAAGCTAAAATGTTGGGGTTGAAGACAGAGAAAGCAATGAAACAAACTTAATTTCATTTAATGTACATTAAAATGACATTACATGTACATATCACAGTTATACTACATTAATATTAGAATTGTTAACTGAACAAAATCAACCAATTCAACAGGAGTGAGTGTGAGCTTTCACAATTTCTTAAGAAAATTAATAATTTTCCAAGCCTAACTAAATAACTGGAGGCAGAGTTATTTTTTTTTATAGCAATGTAAATAGCATTTGTCATGACTTTGGTATGCAATTATTAAAAAAATATACAGTAAAACAACATGAAAATCACCAGAGTGGTACTTGGGGAGATGTAGAACAAGAATCTGCAGAAAAAAGTTTGCAGAAAACAATTTGATTTTATAATTTTATGATTTTTTTTTTAAATATGTCTATATATAAATACTATTAAACAAGAAGTGCCTATACAGTGTTTTTTAATCAGCCAATTATTATCGATTAATTGACTGGTTTCAGTTTGATAAGCGATCGGACCCACTTAAAAAAAAAAAAAAGATGTGCAAAGGTTTCGAAGCTTCATGGCTATCATCACTACCACGCAACGCCATGTAGACGCGCAACCAAATTTTCGGCGTAGAAGCTTCGCTGAATCGCAGATGGCGTGACTGCAGTCCTAATACGGTGTACACAAACAGTATTACTTAGTTTTAACATGTATAGTTAGTATGCGACTACCTTGAAATCAATAACGCCGTCTCTTTTGATATCGCAGAAATCGCTCTGCTCTTGTTTAAGTTCTTCATGGTTTAAAGTTTCTCGAGCAATTCTTCTGTCAAATTCCTCAACTTCACTAAAAGAAAAGATAAATGCTGTTGTAACAAAAATCCAACAGTTTTTGTACAAACAAAAATTGAAAACATACCTTGAGTAATAAATGGGGCCCTGGAGGAACACCTCTTCAGCCTCCTGCCAAGACAAGCCCTGCAGCTCACAAAAGCCATGAATGATGGCCTGTACAAATAAACCAATTAATAAAATAAAACATGCACACACTGCAGAACATAAACATGCTCATGTTCAAACATGTTTTGGGCTTACCTCTGGGAGGAGACATACACAAATGAACTCCACCTCATCAGGTCAGCTGCGTTTGGGTTTTATTAAGAGCTCCTTTCATGTAGTTATAAAGGATTGTCAGGGACTGCTCATTGTCAATGTAGACAGGCACTTGAAAACGGGGTTTTAGTGGAAACCACTTTGACCTTTTGCCACGGAGTATATCCTTTGGGCCATAGAAGGGAATTATATTTCATATGCACAAGTCATTAATTACATTTGGAAAATAATAGTTAAATTGTCACTTGACTATATTTAAGTTGACCATAATCAGAGTCTGGAGGAGTAATTTAAAGTGGAACCATCATTACCACCAAATGTTGCTCTACTGATTTTGATGTGAGAATTAAGTCCACTAATCTTTTTTCATTCCTGTCCCGATCTTGAACTGCTTGGGCATGTGCCGGAAGATTGGATGTGGTTCTTCTTTCCACCCTAATATTCCCTCCAATACACTTCTTGCCTCCTCGGTCCAGAAAGCAAATCTGCGCCCATAGCTTTCAAGCAAGACAAAATCCATAATAATTGGTCACAGGTAAGAGAGATATTAAGAATGTTTTGTTACTCATGTTCCAAGTTGTTGTATTGACACAATATCAAATTGAAATTTAAAAGATCAAAATTTTAAAAATACTGACATACCCATCAATTTGAAATCGTTCCATGAGTAGAAGGAACCACCATCGGCGGATGATAGGCATATCCATCTGAAAGAAAGACTGTTTAGTCTAACAGTTAATCAATATGTTTTTGTTAATACATGATGTTGGCTGTGCTTGCAACATGCCCCTTTTTGAAAGAAATGTTGCTTAGAGTAAAGCATGATAAAATACATCAACACCTGAGTTACATTTTTAGCTATGATAAATAAAAGCAACATATTGACAAGAAAAACAGCCTGGTAAAATAAAGGTTACATAAATAAAAACATACCTCCTGGAATTGAAACCCAATGCCACACACCATTGAGAGGGTGTACTGGAAAGAGAGAAGACACAGTCATTTACAATGTTTACAAAAGCTTTAAATCAAGTAACTGAGCAATTTTAAATCTTACCATGAGTACAAAAACACCACAATCATTCCCTCTTGTCTGACGTGGCAAAGCCTAAAATCAGTAAAGCAAACAATTTTATTTTAGAATAATGTACAAAAAATGTAACTGTTGTAAAAGCCAAATAATGACAATTCTTTAAGTTGATTTCTCACCGGAAAATCATATCCATTCTTTTCAGTCCATGTCCCATGATCAACTTGGTAAGCAATTTGCCTGTAGACAAAACATATTAGCAGTAATATTGACAATAACAGCTCACCTCAACACCTCATAAAAAAGGCTAGATGAACATAGCCAAGTGCAAGAAACGGCTATAGGAACGTAGCCAAGTGACAGCACTATAACACACGGTTAGGAAATGAATAGAAATGGCTATAGGAACGTAGCCACATATCAGATAAAGGCTGAAACATGTCTTAATTTATTGATAGACCTAAAAATTGCCCTGTATTCCTCATCTCCAAATCCTGATTCATGCTCTGCAAACAGAGAGTCTAAAAACACCATCTCTCTTCATTATCTACAATGTTAAAGGTATAAAAATATTTCATTTGAACCTCATTGCTTCTTCCAAGATTTTTTCAGTGTTTAATTTTAGAAACACAAACATTGCAATAGCAATCAACATATGCACCAGAAATTTCAATATTTCCTTACACAGGCAACGAAGTGGTCTGGTCCATTAGCATTTGTCCATGCTGGAAAGACTAACAGGTCTTTCAAGTCTGCATCTTCCTAGAATTGATCAGGACAGCTATGTCCTTTAATTTAGTTTTTACCGCCCACACAGTAAATACAGTACATACACTCACCGGTAACAATGTTGTTAGGAGTTCTTTTCCATACAGGGACAACATAAAAGTACTCGTATATGTCCATGCCCTACAGGAATGAAAAGGAACTGTTGACAATGACATGAACATTTTCACACAGTTTAGAACAATGTTTTTTTTTTCTTCTAAATTTGGATCAAGTTAAAACATAATATATATAAATATTATAACCAGTTGAATGTTACATTTTATGGAACATACAATTTGCCATTTCACAAATAAGCTCCATGCAGGCGTTTCCAATCTGCGATAAATACTTCGATAAGCCAATGTGTTTAATTAGAAAAAATTATAATAAAATCAGACTGCTTACATGGGAGTCCATGTCCCTCAACAATCCAAGGCTCCAAAATTCTTCTCGGATAAGGCACACTTGCCCCTCCTTCACAATTATTTCACTGCCAGGGCGAATTTGGTCCAGCACATAATCAAGCTGTAATAATAATAACAATAAATATGTGTGTGTGTGTATAATGTTAATTTTTCACCAGTTTCTCTTGTAATGGGTGCCAGTCCCTCTCCCAAGGCTTTGTAGGTTCCAAAAAATGCAGAAGAGTGGTAGGTTCACAAGGAGATGTGACTGATGTTATGGCTGGTGATGCAGCGGTCGTTTGTGCAGTCACAATATTTTCTGGCAGTACTGTCAGTGGTCCTTAAAGTACATTAAACCACCAAAATTAGAAAATAACACATCATAACCAGAGAACAGAAACTTGACATTTAGCAACTGGACCGAACAGTCAAATTACCAAGTGTGTAACGGCTCCTGACTGTTTTCTTCTGATTAAAAGAATGACGCTTCAACTGATGTCTTAACGTTTAATATCTTCATAAGCATTATGGCCATCGCCATCTGGCTCGTATTTTCTTCACATAAAGTCATGACATCGTGAAAAACTGAAACAAATAAAATAACATTCAGATACATACAGTGTTTCTGTTTTTACCACAGTTTAACCAGTTGTTTCCTACTGAACCAATATCAATAAACAAAGTACATCATTGCAAATTAACAGATGAAGTCTAAAGAATAAACCACATACCGTGTGCGCTTTCCAATCAGAAATACAGGAGACATTAGAAGATATTTATATAGACATTCCTTTTAACAAACACTCTTAATATCAGATAGCTCTCAGCACACATGCGTTTCTTTGTGGATCTGAATCTAAAAAAGACTAGCTAGATCATGTGACAAATTCAACCAATGGTGCACCTATTTCTCCAATAGGTGTCACTATTACACAACTTTATAATACAATTTCCAAATGAACATTGATACATTATACCGAATTTGTGAACTAAATACTTTTCCACAAAATAAATTACTGAAACACTTAAAGCAAATACAACCTTTTCTGAGACAGCTACACTGCCACCAAAATTACAAAGATTTGTGTTCTGATCAGAATTAAGTCAATCTGGTAATTTTCCTATAAGCTGTCACTTAGCTTTCAAATACTTTTCAATACCTTTGTGACAAGAATTATTGTAATTTTACGTAATTCTGCTTGACTAATTCTCTTGGATGTAGATGTATCTATTTTACATTATTCCATCTTTGTTTAGGAATTATTCTCAACTATTATCACCAATTTCTGAACTGGACGCTCGAGGAAAGACGTTTGTGTCATGCGTTCACCTTTCTTTCCCAAATTACTTTGACCCATTTGGAGTTTAACCTTTCGGACTAAACCATCATCATCTGCACTTGTCTCAACGACTCTAGCAAGTTTCCATTCATTCCTGGGAATATTGTCCTCCTTGACAATTACTACATCTCCAACATGAACATTTCTTCTAGGCGTGTGCCACTGTTGTCTGAGGCTTACGTTGACCAAATATTCTTTGCGCCATCTGCTCCAAAATTGTTCTGACAAATACTGCACTCTCCTCCATCTTTTCCTAGCGTACAGATCTTCACGGACAAATTTGCCAGGAGGAGGAAGAGGTACTGAGGTCTTCATCGTGAGCAGATGATTGGGCGTCAAAGGCTCAACACTCTTTGGATCATTTATTGTGTTGGTGGTGAGTGGTCGGCTATTTACAATTGACATTGCCTCATAGAAAAATGTTCTTAATGAAGCGTCATCCAGTCTTCCTTTGGCTTGTGCCAGAACAGCATTCAGCACACTCCTAATTGTCCTTATTTGGCGTTCCCACACACCTCCCATGTGGCTTGCCTCAGGAACATTCATAAGGAAGTCACATTGGTTACTTGCAAGATAGGTAGAGATCCTCTCTTGGTCCAGATCCTTCAACCCTTTCTCCAACTCATTCTTTGCCCCCACAAAATTAGTTCCCTGGTCCGATCTGATCTGTCGCACTGCTCCTCTGATTGCTATGAAACATCTTAAAGCATTCAGAAATGTATCGGTAGTAAGGTCCTCTAACATTTCTATATGTACAGCTCGGGAGCTTAAGCACGTAAACAACAGACCATACCTTTTGAATTCCTTGCGACCTTGTTTCGTATAGAAGGGACCGAAACAGTCTATTCCTGAGTACGAGAATGGGGGTGAAGGTTCTACTCTGTCAGCTGGAAGATCAGCCATGCGTTGTTCTTCAGCTGGTCTGCGCAGCTTTCTGCAGGTAACGCAATTGTTGATGTACTTGGCCACTACCTTGCTTGCACCCAAAATCCAGTATCCACTGGCTCTGAGTTTATTCAGTGTTTGACCTCGACCTTGATGTTGAGTTTTCTTGTGACAATGGTCAAGTATTAGTTGTGTGACAACACCTTCCTTAGGAAGAATTATTGGATGTTTCAACTCAAATGCTGCATTAGACTTTCTTAACCGTCCTCCAACCCTGAGCAATTCATCCTGGTTGATAGGATCAAGTTGGTATAACTTGTTATTCTTTGGCAGCCTAGCCGGGGTTTGACTGAGCCATTTGAATTCTTCTTCGAAGGCTTCTCTTTGTGCAGCCTTGATGAGCACATGAGCTGCCTTTTCTCTCTCTTCTACACTGATAAGCATTGACCTGTCTCTGCTCACCAATCTTTTGATCCTAGCGATGGTATTAAGAGCTGTATTCCAATCTGAGAATCTTGACAGTCTTTCCAGAAAACTGTTCTTTACACAGGCATCTGTTCTTAGGACCTTTACTTCAGGGTCACCTACAAGAAGCTTTGGAGATTTTTCATCAGCGATAATCTCTCGTTCCCATAAAAACTTAGGACCCTCCAGCCAATTTGAGTCCATCAGATCTGCCACCTTGAGACCCCTAGATGCACAGTCTGCAGGATTCTGACTGGTTTCCACGTACAACCATTGTCTCGGATCCGTAGAGTTTCTTATCTTCTGGACCCGATTGGCTACGAAGACATGAAAGCGACGAGCCTCATTCTTGATATACCCTAGCACTACTTGGGAATCGGTCCAGAAGAATTCCTGATTTACTTTCAAATCAAGCTCTTCTCTAAGAGTATGACTTACTGCAGCAGAAACTGTAGCTGCTGTCAGTTCAAGGCGGGGTATGCTGAAAACCTTCAAAGGGGTCACTCTAGCCTTACCCATAACTAGCGCACAGTGCACTTTTTCATCAGCAACAATCCTGATATATGAACATTGCCCGTAACCCTCACTGCTGGCATCTGAAAAATGATGAAGCTCTATTTTCTGGATTTTGCCCATATTTTCAGGAATGAAGCATCTTGGTATTTGAATCTTTTGGATATTTTTCAAGTCATGGAGCCATGTGTCCCACTTTGGCTTCAAATCAGACGGAAGAGGTTCATCCCATCCTACTCCTCGTTTGCACATCTCTTGGAGCACTTTTTTCCCAGTCAAGATATAAGGAGCGAGAAAACCTAATGGGTCATATATACTCGCGACCACAGATAGAATTCCTCGGCGAGTGGCTGGTCTTTCAGTGAGGTCAACTTTGAATGAGAATGCATCAGTTTCTACGTTCCACTTTACTCCCAGAACACTCTGCATTGGAAGGTCATTGTAGTTCAGATCTACATCCTTCCCTAGACTGGCACATTCACTCTCAGGAATTGCACTCAAGACTTCTCTGCTGTTGGACACAAACTTGTGTAAACGCAGTTTTCCTTTTGCCAAGACCTCTTGTGCTTCGTTAACCAACTTCTTGGCCTTCTCATTTGAATCAATGCTGACAAGTCCGTCATCCACATAGAAATTTTTCAGAATGAAGCTCGCTGCCAGTGGGTAGTCCTTTCCATATTTGTGGGCAAGATATTTCATGCCATAGTTGGCACAACCTGGAGAGGATGCTGCTCCAAAAATATGCACTCGCATGCGATATTCCTTTGGTTCCTTTTCGGTGTCCCCATTTTCCCACCATAGGAATCTCAAGTAATCACGATCCTCTGGACTAACGTGAAAACGGTGGAACATCTTCTCTACATCGCAAACAATTGCAATTTGTTGCTCACGAAATCTACACAACACTCCAGTCAGAGCATTCATTAAGTCTGGTCCAGTGAGTAAGTGGTTATTTAGAGACGTGCCTTCAAATTTGGCTGAGCAGTCAAATACCACTCTTATTTTTTCAGGCTTCCTGGGATGGTACACCCCATGGTGTGGAATGTACCATGTATTGCCTTCTTTTGATGTGGCTTCTGCTTCTTCGACATCACCATCTCTAAAAGCACTGTCCATAAACCTTACGTAGTCCTCTTTGTACTTGGAATTTTTCTCAAACTTTCTTTTCAAGTGCTTCAAACGAACCATGGCTAGTTGCTTATTGTTCGTTAATTGAGGACGTTCTCTAAAAGGTAGAGGCATTTCAACATGACCTTCTTTGTTGTGTTGGGTATTTTCATTTAATTGTTGAAGAAACTGAATGTCCTCTTGGGATATTGCCTTGTCCTTACCGTCTGTATCTCGAAAGTCTGCTTCCAATGTTCTGATTACTGATGCGGGTGTGACAGCTGGGAGTTCCTTTAAAGAAATGCGATGACAGAATCCTGATACATTCCTAGAGCAAATGTTGGGTGTTATGGATCCCACTACACTCCAGCCTAAGTCCGTTTTGACTGCGTATGGTTCGTGATTCTTCCCTGATATCACTTGAGTTGGCTTTAAAGCTCTCGGACAATCATAGCCAATTAGAAGCCCTACAGGACAATCTAATAAATCTGGCATCTTATCAGCAACACTGACTAAGTGGGACCATCTCTGAGCCTTCTTGCGAGTAGGAATGCTGTCTTGTTCCAAGGGAATGTACTCTCGAGTATATGCATGTGGTAACTCAATGTGATCTTGCAAACTGTAACCCCTTACTCGTAGTCCAGCTGCTCTGTGACAATTCTCAATTGAAGCTCTGTTAGTCATTGTAGACAGCTTTAATTTCACAGGTTCTGTGTTTGCTTGAATTTTGTCACAGATGTCCTGATCAATAAATGTATTACTGCTCTGTGTATCCAGTAATGCATAGACTAGAGTTTCTGGGCTATCCTTTGTCGTACAAGAGAGCCATACTGGCACTATCATTGAGGTGCGAGTACAGTTGTCCATTCCCACACTGCACAAACTAGTGGAAGCTCTTTTATCAAGTAAAGCTTCTGAATTTCCTCCCTGAGATCGTTCTTCGTGAAGTGGAGAGGGGTGACTCTGTCTGCAGATGTTACAAGTAGCTCTCTTTCTACAGTTTTTGGAGATATGACCAACTCTGAGGCAACCAAAACACATCTTGTTGTTGATGATGAACCCTTTCTTTTCTTCAAGAGGCATTGCTGCAAACTTTTCACATTTGTATATAAAGTGATTTTGCTGACAACAGACACATTCTATTTGTTTCTTATCCTGAGTGACCGAAGGGCTGGATAGAGAGCCTTTCTCCTTTTCCCACGCACTCACACTCTTTGCAATGGGTTTAACATTTTGTGCCAGAGCACTGGCTTTGAAACGTTTCTGCTCTTTCCCAGGTTTTTCCTCTGCCTGTTTCAAAGCATGTAGAGAGGAAACAGGATTACATGCAATACGGGCCTCCTCTGCAACAAAGCCTGAAAACTCAGTGAAACTTGGATATGGCTTCCCTTCTTCTAAAACTTTAGTAACATACCTATTCCAACGAGTTGTTATCCAATCAGGAAGCTTCTGCAGCAATTTCTGGTTTTCTTCACAATCATCCAAAACTCCTAGACCTTGTATATGAGGCATTGCATTTTTGCAGGATATTAGAAAATCACCAAACTCTCTTAACTTCAGTGACTCTCTGGGTCCAATTTTTTGCCAATTACTCAGCTTTGCCCTAAATGCTCTTTGGATTAAAAAAGGGTGTCCATAGCGCTTGTTCAGGGCATCCCAAGCTTGTGTGTATGCCTCCTCATCACTCCGATAAAAGGTTCCCTCTAGTACACTAAGTGCATCTCCACTTATGTACCTTTTCAGATAGAACAATCTATGTGCTGGAGTTGTGCAATTGGTTTCAATCAAAGCTTTAAAGCAAGTGCGCCATTCAATAAACTTGAGTGGATCACCTGTAAATGTGAATGGTTCTGGAGCTGGAAGTTTAGTCATTGCCAGGGATTCCTTGAGTGCCTTTACTAACAAGACCTCATTTACTTGCGTCTCTAGCTTCCTTTCCGAGCAAGGTTGAGCTAAGGAATTTTCAGAAACCTTGCAGCATGAAGAGTTGATGTGCTGCAGTGGATGCTGACACGGAGGCAAACTGTTTCTCTCTTTAGTATCTCCTATTTCAGCATTAAATTTTGATTCCTCTTCTGCATACACAATGTATTCAGCTTCCATAACTTCAAGATCCCTTTGATCCTCCAGCATCTTTAGCTTCTCTTGTTGGGCTAGCACCTCTTTTCTTTGAGCTAAGATGTCCTTTTCTCTATTTAGTTCAGCACGTTTGGCAGCTAGGCGTGCCGCTGCTTCTGCCCTTTTTACTGACATATGACTGCTCTGCTGACTATCTCTTTCAGCTCGTGACACAGTTGATCCATAAATTGACTTAGCGTCATCTCTTTGCAATAATTGGAACAGTGATTCTTTTACGGCTTTCACATCAAACTCCTTAGTGCCAACTTCTGTGCAGCGTCCCTTCAGTAGTGCAGTTATTTCACTAGTAACTGAAGTGCAGCTGTCCATTCTCCTTCTTACATCTTGAGATGGAACGTTCAGCGAACGAATACTCTCATATATTTGTTTTAACTCTGCTTCCCGTTTTTCAGCAGTCACGATCATATCATCTAACTCAGTTTTAGAGCACTCTTCCTTCAGTTTAGATCTGATAAACTGAGCTTCAGCTTTGAAGTTTACGTAAGTGAACATGAACTTCCGTTCTCTTTTTACGATCTCCTCACGTCTCAACTCCAGCATTTTTTCTGTTGGACGCCTTTCTCTTTCTGATCGCCTAACTTCTTGCTCAACTTGTGATGATTCTTGGAGTCTTGTCTTATGAACGTCCAGATCCGCATTAATTTCAGCTAACCGTCTTTCATAGTTTAGCCTCTCTGAGACATCAATTTCAGCTTCTAATTGCCCCTCTAATTGTGCCTTTTCATCTTCAAGAGCTTGAATTACTTGATCTAAGATATTGTCTGATCTATTTTGATCCATGTTGGTAACTTACTTTAAATCACACGATTTTCAACTTTAATCACTAATAGCAAGCTGTAAGTACCACCTAAAAATGGCAATTTACACACCTTTATCAACTCAAAACAAATTATCAAATGCAAATATTTGTTTCAATCATTTGCACACACAGTAACATCAACCTAGAAATGAGATTTCAAGCTGAAAAGATATAGTCTGACCTGTGAATCCAAAGGTAGCAATCGAATTGTCCAATCTTTGCAACGTTGCCCTCTTGTGACTATCCGTCGTCACTGCAGCAAAATCTTCTTGCTTTGCTCTTATTACTAATCCGCACAACACGAAATACAGTCACGCGAAATGAAGCCAGTCCGAATGCAGCGAAGTCGAGTTGCTTCCTTGAATGGCGACGTCTTCTCTTCCACCAATGGCTGCTGATTTCCACCGAGGTTGACTGGATGTTCTTTGCATCGAGGGCTAGCAACGATCTTTCCCTTTTCTCGATTAATTCTGGCACTCTTCCAGGGGTGTAAATACACGTTTTTCACTGTAACGGCTCCTGACTGTTTTCTTCTGATTAAAAGAATGACGCTTCAACTGATGTCTTAACGTTTAATATCTTCATAAGCATTATGGCCATCGCCATCTGGCTCGTATTTTCTTCACATAAAGTCATGACATCGTGAAAAACTGAAACAAATAAAATAACATTCAGATACATACAGTGTTTCTGTTTTTACCACAGTTTAACCAGTTGTTTCCTACTGAACCAATATCAATAAACAAAGTACATCATTGCAAATTAACAGATGAAGTCTAAAGAATAAACCACATACCGTGTGCGCTTTCCAATCAGAAATACAGGAGACATTAGAAGATATTTATATAGACATTCCTTTTAACAAACACTCTTAATATCAGATAGCTCTCAGCACACATGCGTTTCTTTGTGGATCTGAATCTAAAAAAGACTAGCTAGATCATGTGACAAATTCAACCAATGGTGCACCTATTTCTCCAATAGGTGTCACTATTACACAACTTTATAATACAATTTCCAAATGAACATTGATACATTATACCGAATTTGTGAACTAAATACTTTTCCACAAAATAAATTACTGAAACACTTAAAGCAAATACAACCTTTTCTGAGACAGCTACAAAGTGACATGTCCATTTCTCTGTGGAGAACGGATTTTCTATAAAATACAAATATACACATAAGAACAGTTAAGGATATAGTGCTGTATTTGTTACACAAATGTGAGTAAGGGACAGATTACCTAACACAACCTGGCTGTGGACATTCACGTGAATGTTTGTGTTGAATTCCTTTTTTATGTCAAGAAGACGTTTCTCATTTTTTCTGACATTGTAATGGTGGATGATGTTTCGCATGAGGAAAACGTATGGATGGCAATGCCATGTTCATAAAGAAGTTATTTTTCTTTAGCTTTGAAAAAAGCTGTTCTGCAGCCTGACTGTTAACTTTGCCAGCTAGCTGAGGCACAAGACGAAGCTTCCTCAGTGAATCACGAGGGTCTTTTGTGTTATCTTCGTGAAAGCGGTCATACAGAATAGTGTTCTGCAGAACCAGTTATTGGATGACCATCTGGATCTGGACTTTGCTTTTTTGCAGTGAGCCACAGCAGTGTAACCTGTAGGTTTCCTGATTTTGCTTTTGTAATATTTTCAGGGGTTGGTTCGAGTAACCTTCCTTCGAAAGGTGTGAAAGCTATGGGTTGCCTCAGGTTTGTGTGGGTGGACAGTCCATGGGCAAAGCCGGACCTCGGACCTCACCCCTCGCCTGTATGGATGTGCCTTCACCCTGCCCCTACTACATCCAATCAATTCAACTTTGGGAAAGCCCTCTGAGGTGACTTTGTTGTAATATTGGGCTATACAAATAAAAATTGAAAGATATAATCAGTGTGCCCTACATTACATCATATTTCATGTTATTTTTTATTCATATTTCATTTATAATAATTTTATGGATTTATTTAGACAATGAGTACACCCATTATACCATGATTTTCATACAGCACATTTGTTTGCCATAATTTTGTCCAAGACAAAGAGCAATGATATAAACACTGCTTTTGGATGAATCCACAAAGTGGCATGGATGTAGTAACAGCAAAAGAGAACAAAGTGTGGTGAGAAGAGGGGGGAGGCGGGAAAAGAAGACAGTGAGGAAAGGATAGGTCTTTGCTTCTGCTGCTAAAAGAGGTTGCATACTGGAATGGCTTTCAAAAGATCAGCAGCTGCCTCTACCCAATGCGTTTCATATTGTATACACACTGACATGTGCCGTAATAATGTCTTTATAGCAGCCTATTATTTAACGAACGTGTTAATATTAATGCATGGACTGATTCATTAGCAGATGTGCATACGTTGATTAGGCTTGCACTTGCATCACATCCAATGCACCTCCCCCACACGGAGGCCACTACACACCCCAGTGTCAGACCAGGCCGCCTCCAACACCCCCCAGAGCTGTACGCCACCAGTCACTCCCCAACCAGTGCCAAGTGGAAAATAGGGCCCATTATGGCTATGTGACATTTGCACATTTCGGAATTATTCGTAATATTTCAATGTGCAACATTGAGGCTTACCTGAAGCAGCCCAAATCTTTTCAAAAACCTTGTCATAGGCCTCCCTTGACCTCATCTCCTCCGAAAGTCGCAGGAGTAGATCTATGCGAGAGCCTTTGGCATCTAAACCACACTCTTGACAGTCTTCTTATCAGTCTTCTTGACAGCTCGCAAGTGTCCTCCAATGCCCATTCCTCGCAAGTGATCTCCTGCGTCTCCGCTGGTCCCATCCAACCCTCCTGCGTCTCCTATGTCTCCTCTGGTCCCGTCCAGCTCCGCGCTGCCCACGGAACCCCTTGATCTGCCTTGGCCGTCCGAAAAAATAAGGCCATAGCCTCCTGAGTCCCCGGATCCGCCATGGCTGTCCAAGCTCCCAGATCCGCCATGGCCGCCCGAGTCTCCTGTCCCGCAATGGGTCCCGAGTCCCCGGATCCACCATGGCCGTCCAAGTTCCCAGATCCGCCATGGCCTCCCGAGTCTCCTGTGTCGCCATGGCCTCCCGAGTCCCCGGATCCGCCCTGGAAGCTTCTCTTGTCACCCTCCCTGTCCTGGCCCTGCTCTGGCCTCCAGGGCGCCCGCCCCCCCTACCCGATGTGTCTGTTACGGTGCGGGACGCACCTTCCGGGAGGGGGGCGATATCTGTCAGGTTTTTCCTGTCCTAGTTTAGTTAATCATCGTTTATTCCATTCACCAGTTTTATATTAATCATCTTGTTTGCTCTTTTGTTCTTGTTCCTTTAAAAGTCCTCAGTTCTCCTTTGTTTAATGTTCATTAAATGGATATAGTGTGTTGATGCTACTTTTGTTCTCCTGGTCGTTTGTTTTCTCTACAACCACAAGATCCCGTAACACCACACACTTTCCATTGTTTTACTTCAATGAAAGGATGAAAGGTTAGAATTTATAACATTTTTTGAATGAAAGATCAAAAGGTTAAACAATGCAGATTTATTTTCACAGCCACCTTTGCCCAAGGGGCCAATATTAGTGGGCCATACTGCAGTGTGTATGTAGATTACAATTTCTGTACAGTCTAATCTCTAATTATTATACCATTCGAATTTCATATTGAGAAATTCTTTTAACACAAAAAGCAAATTATTCTTCCTTCGAACTGGTTCACTTTAAAATACTAATTTTATGTAATCCCATATAGGCTATCTGTAATCAGATGCACATTTAAAATATATAGAATATAATTGAACTTCAGTTGTATGTGTTTCATAAACATAAGCCTTTCTGGATTACCATCCGCCATCAAAATAAGTTTAATTATTCAAGCTGCTGTGAGAAAAGGCTATAAATGATCCGGCACTGATACTGATACTGGTTTTACTGTATTTTTGATCACATTTTACATTTTAATGTGGAGACAATTAAACATTCAGCTGAGCTTAAATTAACTTAATATTTTTTGTTTAATGTACATGTTTTTGTATTTTTACAAAATCAGTTTTTAAATAAACAATAAATGACAAACCCACTACAGTACCACCACAGATCCTTTATATGGGTCATAGACCCCCTGTTTAAGCCTGAAAAAGGTTATTTAATTCTATGGGCAACATATTCATGAACAGTTCACCAAATATGCAATTTCTTAGTGTCAAAGAACTACTACTGCCACATTTCTGCAGGTTGCCAGGTTTTCATGTTTCTTCTTGTTTTCTCTCCTCCATTTTGCCACCTGCAACTTCCTTTAGCAGTAGCTCTCTGGCAAGGTCAGGCCTCTCTGCACGGATTAAGAAGCGGGCCAGCATGGGGCATTTCAGAGTCGAGGAAGGAAGGCCCCGCCTCCACACCGTCAGAATGTGAAAGGCCTGTTGTGAAAGGCTGTGTGGTGCACGGAGTCGTGCGATCTGGACAGTGGAGTGGCGGAGGTGAAGAGACATAACAAGAAGTGCTGCATCGTCCTCGGTGAGCTCATCACAGAGCCACGATAACAGCTCATCTGAGAGAGGCTCTGGAAGACAAAAAGACTGTTAGTGTGTTTGTGTACACACCACCATGGCCACCTCACTTATTTTGTTATTTTTAAATGATAGAAACTAGGAAAAGATTTGAGAATGATCATATCAAACCACAAAACAGACCAAAAGGGAGAAATAGATAAGAGGCTGGATTGCACAAAAGTTTAGATACAGTAGATTTCACATACCTGTTTGGCTGTTCTGTATTACCTTCATACTCACAGGTTGAAAGACTGTTCTTGGATTCTAACAAAAAACAACAACTCTTGACTTATAAAACACTGCAAAAACTCTTAGTATTTCTTAGTCTTAGTGTTTCTGTCCTGTTTTCCAATACAAATATCTGAACATTCTCATATCAAGACCTAGTACTTAATAATTTTGCTTCCCAAATAAATGGTTCTTGATTTATGAACTGCTTTCTAAGAGTACTTCACTTCCAGAATGAAAATTTCCTGATAATTTACTCACCATGTCATCCAAGATGTTCAAGTTGACTTTCTTCAGTCGAATAGAAATTAAGGTTTTTGAGGAAAAAAATTCCTGGATTTTTATCCATATAATGGACTTCAATGGTGGCCAATGTGTTGAAGGTTCTAATTGCAGTTTCAATACAGCTTCAAAGGGCTCTACACGATCCAGGCCAAGGTATAAGAGTTTTATCTAGCGAAACGATCAGTCATTTTCTTAGAAAAATACAAATTTATAACCACAAATGCTTATCTTGCACTAGCTCGACCTCACGCATTACGTTATCATGCACGTGTGACGTGGGCGGAAATACCGACCCAGTATTTACAAAACAAACGTGCAAAGAAAGTCAAACGCCCTTTACAAAAAAAGGTAAAACAACAATCTCAGATGAAGTTGGAGGAGAAAATGAGTTTTTCACCATAACCCTATAACGAAGAACCATCCATGACTCTTCCAATGTGATTACGCAATGCGTGAAGATACGCGAGCGCATCCCAGAGCTAATGCAAGATGAGCATTTGTGGTGAAAAAGTATTTACATTTTTATTATTTAAAGAAAATGACTAATCGTTTCTCTAGACAAGACCCTTATTCCTCAGCTAGGATCATGTAGCCCTTTGAAGCTGCACTGAAACTGCAATTTGGAACTTCAAATTCCTGGAATGTTTTCCTCAAAAAACTTAATTTCTTTGCGACTGAAGAAAGAAAGATATGAACATATTGGATGACATGGGGTGAGTAAATTATCAAGAAATTTTCATTCTGGAAGTTACCATTACCAGCATCATTACCTTGGGCAGAGTGAGCGGCAGCAGGCAGACAGGCTCTTCCAGAGGACAGTCCTTAGACACGGCTGCCCTGTCACCATTCCAAACCAGCTGATCTTCAGCGACCTTGAATAAACTGATTACACCTTTGTAGTGAAGAGAACTGTAGTTGCCGAAGGGGTCCACTTCTTTTAATTTCAAATACAGCCGGTTCCTTCTTTGGTTGTGGAATGCGACTATGTGTGAATCTGTCTGTTCATTACCTGTGGGCTCTCCAGCAGACACACACAGAAACAAGTACAAGCACATATCGTGGATAAACTAAGATTCTAACACTTGATGTCCTAGAGACACTTGATTTAAAGAAATTCATACAAGATTTGTTATACCATTGCAAGTTATATTCCCGCTGAAGCGGAGCAGGAGGGCCACAGTAACCCTGGGTCTGGAGTTCACACAATGCCCAGCTAACATCTCTGCTGGGCAGGGTGGCCACAACCACACTGCTGGGGTCCAGACGCTCATGATGGAGCACAACAGTCACCGAGAAGCTCTTTATAGCTTCTTCCAGTTCTTCAACTAATGAAGTCAAGTAGGACGATTTTACAGAGGACTGAAGGCGAATGACTATTAACCTGAGAACAGAAAAAAAACAAAATGTTTCTGTTTTTTTATTTAATACTTAATATTAAATAAAAAAACTATTGAATATTTTAGATTACATGTTGGTTTGGTCACACTGTACCTTTCATAGCTCTCTGTTAGCTCAAAACAGACCAAGCTGTTCTGTAGGTTCTTAATCGTGACTTTATCCAGAACCTTCCAACGGTTCTCTGTCCAGCCCAGCAGAGCAAGCTGCTCTTTATGAGTCTTTACTGGAACACCATCAACCCTGTATCAGAAAAAAAAGTTTGCTTTATTTCTGCACTAATTTCAATACCATTTTTTCTCTCCAGTTCAGAATGTGACCATACTGGATCTGAGCGTGCCTGATATAAGAGTGGGTCTGTCAGTGTCTTCTCCAGCTCTCCTCTTGTCAGAAATAGGGGGACAGGGCAGGATAAGTGTCATAGGTCGTCTGAGTTTAAGTGTTGATGGATGGCTTATATAAAGTAAGGGGGTTGAGGTGAGAGCAGCATGGTGAGAATCATTTTTGGGTTTCAGAGAGGATAAAATGAAGGCATCCACTGGCTGTACCTAAGGAGACAAAAAGAAAGTCTACATGCACTTTAGCTGCCTTTTCACTTTTCACAGATAGGAAGTAATTCATTTATTCTAGATTTTCACATGGGGTTTTAAAATGGGGTTTTCAATTTATGATTAAAATAAAGCCTGTGGACGGTTTATTTTATTAGATTTTTTTATTGATTTTTTGTTCCACAACATAAACTGCACACAATCACACCCCAAAATGTCTTATCTAGTTACTTATTACAAACATACATTTTCAAAAATAAACATAACTGCTTTAAAATTTGTGTTTTCAGTACGGGTGTGTGCAGTTTAGTTTACACTGTAGAACAAAATGTCAAAGTATCAAAACTGCTAGTACATTTCACAAATAATTTTAAAGAAATGGCAAGTAACACATTGAATCAAAAATAATATTTTGAAGTGGTGAAAGGCTGAAATAGTACTAAGAAAAATCTTTTTTTTTTTTTTTTACTGTGTAATCAAAACTATGACAGTTAGCGATATTTGGGTGGGTTTGAATAATTATGCCAAAATAATTATTTTCTAATTATTTTCTAATTATTTAAGTTGATTAGCACTAGAAAACCTACTATGCTTTTCTTTAAAACATTCATTCATTATTTCTCTTTTTTATTTTATCATGGTGAATACGTTACTTAAGAACCAATTAGAACAGGGATCCTCAAATTTGGCCCACTCCTGCAGAGTTTAGCTCAAACATACCTGAGCTGCTAATCGGAGTCTTCAAGATCATTAGAAAATCACAGGTAGGTGAGTTTGATCAGGGTTGGAGCTAAACTGCAGCAGATTGGCCCTCCAGGGTAAGATTTGAGGAACCCTGAATTAGAAAGTTCTGAATGACTGCCACAAAATGCAAGAATCTTATGAAAATGTTGTAGATAGTGGAAAGGTGGCTTATAAACAGCTTCTTTGCAATACATTATACAATTTTAATAGCCAAATATCTTAGTGAGAAATTTATTCTTTTGGTAGAGCACTTCTGCTCAAATTTGTAAAAGCATGACCTTAAAGGATGTAACAATGTGCTACAATCAGACATAAGGCTTACACTCCTCATCTTTGTCTCACAACACTAATTTTCTTTTTCTTTTTTATTCTTTTATTTTTTTTGGAAAATTGCCTTTCATTACAGATTTGGTTTACTGGTAATGTAGCCTGATTGAAAAGAAATTCTGAATGTACCGTCACTTGAGCAAGAACTAGTGTGGAGAAGGATCCAGGCAAGTAGTCAAGGCATATCCTGGAATCCACACTGAGTTTAAGAGACAGTCCTGTCTTAGGGACTGTAAAGCTCTCTGTACTCAGACGGGACAGGACTGCAAACACACCCAAAGAGTATACCCGCACCACTGCAAATGAACCCTGTGGAAAATACACAGAGCCATCATACTTTAAGAAATATCATATAAGCTTCGCACCTAAAATAAAGATCAACCTTGCTGCATTGCAAAAAATCTATGGAATTACCACTCTTATGACAAAACTAACGGAATGGGCTTTATTACAAACCCTTTGTCCTCCATAGAAACCCTCAGTAGATGTAGGAGTGACATAGCTAACTCTTTGTTCTGTATCCAGCACTTTCACGGTGATCTCTCTGTAGTTCCCCCGGCAAGTCGCCTGGAACGGCACTGTTACGGTGAGTGGAAAGGGACATTTCACATGGCTGGAGTTTTGTATGCGGAGAACTGTGCTGACCAGCTCCTCAGATCCTGACACCATGAGAGAACTCAGACCATCAACCACCTCACAAGTCAAGGAATTTGTAACTTCTGATGAGGCGGTTATGTAGACTCTGGGAGACTCTGAGGTTCTGGTTCTGTCTGCAAGTCTGCGAGTCACCAAAATACAATTTAGGATTATTTCCTCAGAATTTTATGCGTTCAGAAATTAATAATGTTTTTAAATTAATTTAATATCTGGGTTTCACTTCATTTTGATGGTCCCTTTAACACATTCTGTTGATTTTAAGTAAAGTTGCACCTATCTACTTACTCTCACTAGAGTGTTAGTAGACTAGGGTTAGATTAGGTTGATGTACTTGCAAAGTTACTTCTATTCAGGAGAATGTCTGTTGAGAGATCATCCCAATAAAGGGTTAGCAGATATTAAGCAGACAGTCTGCTAATATTCTAATGAGAGTTAGTTGACATGTAGGTGCAATGTTACTTACAGTCAACAGAAAAGGGACCATCAAAATAAAGTGTTACCAATATTTTCTAATATAAACAAGAGCAAGTGAAAGTGCTGTAATGTGATTTTTGATGTTTTTGGACTGCTCAACAAGATTTTTGAAAAAAATCATTTCCCCACACCTGCCCTGTATAGGCCTACATACGTAATCTTACCCAACAGTTACCAACTTCAATCTTTGACCCTCTTCTCCTCTGCTTTTCTGTATTTCCTCTCTCTTTTTTTCTTCCTCCACCTCATTATTCACGTTCAGACACTCCTTGGAGTCAGTCACCAAAGTTGTATAGAGTGAGTCTGCTCTTGCTTCCTCACGCGAGCACTCTTCCCTGGTGTTTCTGTCATCCATATACACAGTACAGTGCTTCACTGGACCATTTGGAAGTCCTGTAGACTGTACATTTTCAAGATGCTGGTCCAGTGGAATACTGATGTCACATGATTCTTGTTTGATGTGGTCTGCAGTATCCAGAGATCCGGTACTGGTAGGATCACCTCTGTCCCCACTGACTTCAGTAAGAAAAGCAATACCAGAGTCGAGCCTCCTGCTCATTGCACTGAATTGGTTTACAATGACGTGGATATCTTCCAGGACATTAAGAATGACATCAGTCACATGGTCTTGGTAAAAGTGCGATCCACAGGAAGCATCTAAAAATGCACAATATATTCAATAATATCATGACAAGCCATGCAAAAGTGTGCATATGAAAGATTTATGCACAGTTTATCTATTGGTTTACTTTGCATAAAATAGGTTCAAAAATAAAAAAGCAAAGGTATCCAATAAAAGAAATAAATGGTGCATAAATAGAATATTTGTTAACACTTTACAATAAAGTTTAATTTGCAAACTTTAGTTAACTACATTAGTTAACGTGAAGTAACGTGAAGTAATTTATCTTAGTTAATGTTAATTTCAACATTACTTACACATTATGAAATCAAAAGTTGTGTCTGTTAATATTATTTATTGGATCTGAGCTAACATGAACTAACAGTGAACAGTTAGTATTTTTATTAACTAACATTAATGAGCAATACATTTGTTACAGTGTTTATTAAGATTTGTTCAATATTTTTCATCAGGAATATTCTATATGACTAGATATAATTATTACCATGTCCAAAGAATCAAGGAAGCGGTGTAGCTATTACCCCAAAATATATTATTTCTGGAAAATTGAATAAAATTACACTAATATTTTACATTAATATTACACTAGTAAGACTGATGATACATTGGGCAACATTTTGAGCAATGTTGCCATCAGCGGGCAATCAGGTCAGACACAGGGCCCAATCTTAAATATCCAGATAGAAGTTTGTTACCCATTCTCATTGGGAAAGCGCCCAAGTAACATTGCTTAAAAAAACTGCCAGGCAAAATTGCTCAAAAATGTTGCCCCGTGTCTCATCAGCCCAAGTCTTTTGTTCATGAAAGCTGCATTTATTTGACCAAAATTGTATTTTATTACAATTTAAAATAACTGTTCTCTATTGTAATATTTTAATTATCCTGTGATTGCAAAGCTGAATTTTCAGCAGTCATACCAAATACGTTTTGTTCAGGATTTGTTTTGCTGAATAAAAAATTAAAGCATTTATTTAAAACAGAAATCTCTTGAAACATTGTAAATGACTTTACTGTCATATTTCATCAATTTAATACATTCTGCAGAATAAATTAAAATAAAAAAAATCACATTAGAGTTTGTCATGACTATTTTATGCACATAAGTACATAAGAATGCTATGCATGGCAGTACTCTGTCACAGTAATGCCAATAAAGCTTTGAGACAAAGCAAGACACACACACACACACACAGTTTGGAAACGCTCCTTCCTTTACAAAGATCCTAAGCTTCTCATGAAGCACTTACCCACATCAGCTGTTGTCTCAGTGTCTGGGAGTGTGTGTGCCAAATTAGAGCACATCCTACGCTCTGTGAGTGTGTTTGCTGTACCGCAAAGAACCTCTCTCAGCACACACACTCTCTGGGTGTGAAGCTCACAAAATGTCCTGAGGACCTGGAAAAATCTTGTGTGAATTCCAGCTGAATGTCTATGGCCATTAGAGGATTGCTCAGGTCCGGTTTCTTCTCTTGCTTTTACTGGTTGCAAAACTCTCAGTTCTTCAGCAGTTTCTTGTAAGACGTCTAACAGATCGTTGTTATGTGAGAGTATTAGCTGGTTGGCTGAATCTACCATAGTTTGAAATGTATTCATCGAGGGCATAAACTGAGAATCTGATTATTAAAGAAATAGCAGGTGATACACAGTAGCTCTTCTCTCCGTCTCTCTTTCTCTCACTTGTAAACCCAGTATTTATCACTCCAGGCCTGTAAAATAGGGTCGTCATGGCAAATAGAAAGGCGTGACTGGACACAAAAGCATCCCTTAGAGATGAGCAACTCTAAAGAAGAGTAATGTCTACATCTGTGAATGGATCCTGTAGGCTTGTTCTGACCCAAATGAGGCACAGATACTGTGTATTGTTAAATGTAGTGATATATATTTATATATGAAGAGTTCATTTGAAAACCGTTTTTAACAATTCTCAGAAATCATGTTTACAATAATCTCCATTCCAAATGCATTCCAAATAATCTCAATACCAGCCCCCCCCCCCCCCCCCCAGCTAACTAACACAGTAAAATACAATAAAAACATGATAATATAATAAAAAACATGATTTTTTGAACATTTTCAAAAACGGAGTTATCTTTATCTTCACCAATGTATGTTCACCAAGGCTGCATTTATTTGATCAAAAAACAACCTTGCAATTTTATTATATTTAAAATGTAATTTATTCCTGTGATGGCAAAACTGAATTTTTAACAGATTAATCCAATCTTCATTGTCAAATGATCCTTCAGACACAATTCTAACATGCTGATTTGATGCTCAAGAACTATTTATTATTATTATCAATGTTGAAACCAGCTTTCCTGCTTTATATTTTTGTGGAAACTGTGATGACTTCACAGTTCAGAGTGGGCTTCTAACATTCATGAAATGTATATACATAAAAGCTACTGCAGAAAATTTACAAATGTAATAAAGCCCCACATAAATACCGCCAGTATTTACTAAAGGTAACAAAATTAAATATTTTGCATATGATGTGAGAAAAAAGCCTGCAGACTAAATGCAATAAGAACTTGAAATAGCTTTACTTCTGAAAAACTACAGAACTTTAAAACAAGCATGTGGTCAAATGTATTGGATATGCACGAAAATACTGAAGACAACCACCATAAATATACTCAGATAGGACACCCACGGAACAATAAGAATATTGCACACAAAACTGGCAAAGGCGCTCTTAAAATGACGTATTGGAATGTGGCGCCATCGTGTGGTAAACGTGTTGAATTGCACAAGGCCTCACATGACCGCTATTGTAAGGCAAGCTTGTTCTTTCATGTTTTTACATATATGTTATATCTCAGTCATGAATATATGTGTTTCTTCAACTCCAGGCACTGTTATATTTGAGTTAATTATTAAATAGATTTGAGTTTTTTACTGCATTATGAAAGTCGCATAAAAATCTTTTTCTATGCCTTTATTTTTGTTCTACTAGTCATTTTGTTTTTTATGTACATTTTAATCTTAAAATTTTCATCTAAACTAGGGGTGTCCAAACTCAATTCTCAAAAGAAATATCAATTTTGAAAAAATTGACCCTTATGGCTGGTTTTGTGATCCAGGGTCACATAATTTTTCTTTGAGAGTTGTACTAAATGTGTACTTTTTTCTTTTTACCAAAGAGACAACAGTGTCAGTGAAATTCTGTGAGATAATTCCCAATCATGCTGTAATTATTATAAATGCAATTGTCAAATGTTTAAAATATAACTAACACCGCTGTGATACAAAATGCTGTATAACACAATATTGTGTTATACAGTATTTTTTGATCGCGGTGTAAATTACATTTCGGTGGAAATCTTAATGTTTGCCAAAAAAAGCACAAAAGCACAGGACAGTATACTCCTGTGATGTATGTACTGGCATTGTTAATAATCAAAAGCAAACAGGGCCAAAACTGCATATAGTTGGAGAAACACTCTCAGAACATACACTAAGTGCAAGATTATCACGTAAGATTCTGGTATGACACATAACATTTGTCATGAACATGAGTGACTACCACAAATTTCTGAATTCTCTCTTCTCTTGGTATTTATATTGTTCTTCCAGTTATATAAAAATATGCAAATAGTTTTCATGTCAAAGAAATATGTTATCTGAGACATGTATTTGAATATCCCAGCAGTTGTGTTATTATGCTCTGTGGTTGGGTTGACTTGACATGAATTCCTGCAGAATCCGTCGCTGGAGGCGCATCAAGCTGCAACATGCAGAAGAGTGGAGAGATTCAAAGACTGAGAAAAAGACTTTTTTTTTTGCAAATTGAGCTAATTACCAACATTAGTATATTGCCATGTTATTTGAATTGTAATTGACTCTACCTCATGCCTGGGCATTTGTCCTACATGCAGTGTTGGGAAGGTTACTTTGGAAATGTAATGAGATACAGATTACAAGTTACCCTATTTAAAATGTACACTGCAGGCATCTAACAGTAGCTTAGAAAAAACAAGTTAATCTTAAAAATAAAGCAAATTCATTAATCCAAATAGGAGTCATTGAATAAACATGTGTCCTAAACTCCTGAAATAAGGATGTCTCATATTTTAGAGCACTCACTGCAATTTATGAAATAAATAAATAAAATCTGTATGTGGGTGTGTGTGTGTGAATACAATTCAGATGTAACCCCCTTTGTAATTCTTAACATTTTCACTAGTAGCTGTAATTTAATTAAATTTTTTTCTCAGTAACTGTAATTGAATTACATTTATTTTGTAATTAAATTCCTCAATTCCGTTAGATGTCAGTAGTTACTCCCCAACACTGGCCACATGTTGACAGCGGTGTAGTATTGAGGCGCGGTTGGCTGGGCGCAGGTAGGCGTGGAGAGCCGCGCGCCTAGACTCGAAATCCGGAACGACCTCTGGATAGAAAGAAACTACGGCATTTAGACAAACGTTTTCAAGCTAAGCAGACAGTGACAACTTCTCCTCAGAAAGTTACAGCGACAGTGTGACAGCAAGAAGGGTGGTCACGGTTTGAGGTATGTTTCGAGAAAAGACCTGCTTTATTTTCCTTAACAACAAGATTTCGCTTTGAGCGCCTCACTTTCGTTCATGGCGTTATGTTATTGTACTTAAATGGTCTTAAATCAGTCTAGTTAGTTAAACAATCTAACTGGGTTACAATCTTTTGTTTTGTAGTGTGTTTTGCTCAGACACCCTCAACTTCTTGCTATTGCGCTCATTCACTCGAGCCGTCAAAACAAAAAAGTGCCAAAAGTTCTCACTTATCCTCTAACAAAGTTTTCACGCAGAATAAATGTTTCTGCAATACTCATAACATTTGTTATCATAACGGATAGCCTAACAAATGCATGTTGTAATTTTTTTTAAAGTATGTTTTTTACATAAGCAAATAATAGACAGCTGTTAATTATGTGCCGTGCTGAAGAATTGATTATATCGTGACGCCGCTGTTAAACATTTCTAATAGCTGGACTTTGCTCTTTAGTGGTGGATTTTTATGGGAGAGAAATGCCTGGTATGTATGACTCAAGAGTACAATGGGGACAACAGAGTAGCCAAGCGAAATATCGCCACACGTTTAAAGTTTACCCAAAATGAAACTCCTGTCATGATTTACTCACCCTCGTAATGACTTTCTCCTGAGGAACAGAAAAGGAGATGTTAGGCGGAATGACAGTCTCAGTCACCATTCGCTTCATAGACTGTTGTTCAGCCTAACATCCCTTTTTGGGTTTCACAGAATGACACGAGGGTGAGTAAACAGCGAATTTTGGGTGAGCTGTTCCTTTAAGCACGTTCTTTGTGTACATTCTTTACACTATAATGACTGTGGTTTACAGTGGAAGTCAGGCACGGGCCTACATGCTTGTGCTTGTTATGAAGACAAGAAGATGGCATTGCAACATGTTTTTGCAGGCTTCAATAATCCAGCTTGCAATAATGTTTTGTAAAAGTCTATCTGCTAGATTAGCTTTAATGGTTTTGTGAACATTTTGGGTGTTCCATTGTGTCTAGATTAATATTGTGTAGGCTACTTGTAATGATGAGCAAGTGATTAACCTGTCTGTACTGGTGGAATGAAGTTCAGATGTGCAATTTTGTGTCACTAGTCTTTGAACTTTTAAGAAACATACCTTTAGTTGTATTTTTTGTTTGCAATTGTTTAACAAGCAGCTGTCTGTAGAAAAGGCTTTGAAATAATCAAAATAACAATATGCAAAATAAGATTCCTCAATAGAAATTTATAATTTTGTGAATGCATTCATCAGAGCAAGTGTGATTTCTGTTGATTTGCTGTGATGCTTTGAAGACACTGGGTCTCATTCACTAAACATGCGTACGCACAAATTTTTGCGTGAAATGTGCGTACGGACGTTTTCACGAATAAATCATGATTCATCAAAAACTTTCGTACTAAAATTTATTCTAAATGTACGAAAAAATTCAAGAACAACTTATACCACACGTACGCAATAATCATGTACGCCCAGGGCCTTATAAGCATGTATAAAGAACCCCACATATAATTAGATATATTATGTACAGGGTGGGTGAAAAGTAACTAGACGTTAAAATTGATAATAAAGTATAATTAGAGGTCCAATTATATAAATATATATATAAAATTAGAGGTCCAAACAACAAATCACCTGATCTATGCTTATATAAACGGTGATTATTGTTTCTCACCTTGTGTTTAGAGGCATGGCACACTTGGTACTGCTTGAAGACATTGCGGCGCGTGCTCTAAGGAGAGAGCGCGTCTTTAGAGAGCGCACAGCAGCGTGGCCGTGGCCCCCCAAACGAGTTACTGTGCCTCCCCACTTTCCATCCTCTCCCCTCCTTGCTGAACGCGATCGATTTTGAAAGCGAAAGTACCGATAAAACAGCGCACATAAGAAAGCAATTGAACGCTTTAGCGAGCGTCAGCAACTGCACGCGATAACAGATTGCACGCTCTTCACGAATACACCCCCCCCCACACACACACACACAATGTGATTTGTGCCCCCCCCCCAGAAATTTAAATGCCCTCCGATGGAGGTGCCCTGGCGCCGGCTCTGGCGCACAGATATGTTTGCTGAGAGTGACGAATGGCTGTTCAGTTGCTTTTAAATAACACATTTTTTCTGGCTTCCACCTCCGACAGCAAAACCTCACGTTCATTATCGTTAAAGTTATTTTTCTTTGTCTTTTGTTTCGATGCCATAATTGTCTTTCTCTAGACGAGTGGCGCTTTGCGGAAAGCCCTTATATGGAGCTGGTTTGGACTTGTATTATGCTAATCACTAACCTCGTGCACGCGGGCGCTCTTTTAGAAGACTCCAGATTCTCTAACAGAAGAACGAGTTTAAGAACAAGCTCGTGTGCGTACGAAAAACGTACGCACTTATTAGTGAATGAGACCCATTGTTACTTTCTTGTGAAAAAAGGTGCCTAAACGTTTCTTGATATTTGATAGACTCATGATCACATGAGACAATAAATTCACTGCACAAAACAATGCTTATCCTTGCTTCAAGTGAAGCCGTATTTAACGTAGTCTGATTAGGACATTCTTTTACCTTGGATAGTTATATTTCCCCTGGTTTTCTGGAATGAAAGCATGTCATGCAGCCTGGATAATCTGAATAATTTGCCTGCTTCTACCAAGTGACAGATGAATTTGCAGCCAAAACAACAGATACAGAAAGTATTTTCTCCTCCCTTTAAAAAAAAAAAAAAAAAAAAAAAAATTAGAAGCCTTTTCTTGTGCTAACAATGTCCAATTATATGGTTAGTTAGATTTTATTATTTGCATATGTTATGTGTGCTATATGTCCTATAACTGACTGCAATGAATTTTATGTATAATAATTTTCTTTAAATTTATTTGAAATCAATCTCTGTCATTTTAAAATTCCTTGTTTTTATTATTTTTATTTCCATATGTTTATTGATTTTTAATGTCTATTTCACTTTCTTTTATGTAAAGCACTTTGAATTACCACTGTGTATGAAATGTGCTATATAAATAAACTTGCCTTGCCTTGCCTTGCATACTAAATAGTTTTATCCCTGCTGTCTGCGACTGTCAAGGAACAGATCTGCAACTTGTTTCATGGAGGAAAGCAGTGAATTGCTGCATTGGCAGTATATGCTGTGCTACTCTGTAATTCATGAAATATATGTCCCTGTGTCTGAACTGGTAAAACTCTGATGCATGTCGGTGCAGGTTTAGAGGTTGTGAAAGCATTGGTTTGTGCCAAAGCTGTGATGTTTTAGCCGGTTACCCAGACACAGATTTTCAGATCTGAAAAATCTTATTTGTTAAACAAGGCTTAAACTGATCTGAACAAAAGCAGCCTTTTATGCTTGGTGAACAATACCTTGCACTTAGTCTGGTAGAGTTACTAATTATTTAGGTACAGATTAGCAGTTTTTTTTAGGAAAGCAGCCTATATTTAGTAACTTAATCTAATGAATTACTGTATTGCAGTAATGGAATCTTATTTCATCTTGTTATTACTTTTCAGATCGCTTTTCTTGTTGAGTTTTTTTATTATCCAAATAAGGATAAGGACATTTTTTACATAAGTTTCAATAATAAATTGTAAAATGTACCTCATATTATCATTGGTTTATCTTAGGATAAGTCAAAAGTCTTTACTACAACCCGACAATATAAAAGTTTGTCTAATTTAAAGAGGTTATGACAGAAATAAATTACTGTTGTAGAGTAGAATGTGCTTCTCAATTTAAGTAAGAATACTAACAACAACAATAATAATAATAATACAGTTTATAAAACAATATCACACAGTTTTTATCAGTGTTCATCACTGTAGACTTCTGTTGTGCAGCACTTTGTTTGCCAAAAAATGAAAAAAGTACAAATTTCAGTTTATTGTATTTAGTGATCGACCGATATTGATTTTTTTTTACCGATACCAATTATTTGCATGTTTATGAGCCCGATAATCGATATGCAGAACCGATATTTATTCACTGTTATAAAGTAAATAAATGACTGCGTGAAGCAAGTCCATACTTCACTTTGGTTTTTCCTCCTTTCAGTCATCTTAACAAAAAATGTTTTGAGAGTTAGCAGTCTTTCATGACAAACACTCCTACAGGGAAAAATACAACTGAAGTTGCGCAATTAATGCAACAAATGTTTGCTTTATTGTAAAGTGTTATTCTAACAGTCAAAGTAAAATTCAAAATCATGTTATTATTTCTCTCTTTCTCTCAGATTGTTTTCAGATTTCAGACTCAGCCAAAGAAAATTTAAGCATTAAATATAAATCTCACTCTCTCGGCTGCTTCATATTAGCGGTCGGCAGCACGTCAGAAACATTCCCTTCATATCATTGATACTAAAATTAATATAGCAAAACTCTTGCTCAATTCAAATCCTATTTATATTCGATTGTATGAAATGCAAGTGCATTTATATCGTGACCAAAACTTTGTGTCACAAACGCACGTTTGATCTTACTGTATCACATCTGAATGTGCGTTGATCAGTTGTAAATAAAAGTTCAAATTAAATCTGAATTTATGAATGATGCACTCGCCTGTCGATCTCTTAATACTTTGAAAAGATCAGGATGAGCAAGCGACAAATGCTTAAAGATTTGATGTGTTCCTTTGGCAACATGATTTAGGCCTATAGCAACGCTTGCATACAGGTGCAGTGAGGTCAGTTCCTTCACCTTTGTCATCTGTTTTGTATCCAAAATAATGCCATATTTCACTTCTACTGTTCTCTTTGTTTATTAATTTCGGGTGCATTGATAGAGTTTCATCTGTTTGATGCATCGCGTTGTTGTGTTATCACATTTTACCGGTTGCGCAGCAATTTGGGAAGCACCTATAGGTGCATTTCACAACTGCAGCGTATGAAATACCGAATTGAGCAAAATTATGATATAATACCATTTGAAATATAATATACCGGTACTTTTCCAGTACCGATATACCGCGCATCCCTACTACATATAGACAATAAATTTAAAAGCAAAATACCACACAAGACTTGTAATTACATTAGAGTTTGTACATTATTTATATTTGAACCCAGTGTTGTTATTTTAGCTAAATGAAGAAGCATTGCTGAGAAAAGGAGAAGCAGAGAACTCCAAGCAGTACTGAAAGAGCTCTTTAAATGCTGTGGAACTAATATTCACATCACTGTTAAAGTTTACTGTCACTTTGTTTAAACATCTCTGCAGTGGAAGAACAAGCATCATTAAAGATGCTTATGAAAATGTTGTCATGGGAATAATGTCACAGTACAAAAAAACATATCATTCTGAAATGTGCTTTATTTTTTATGATGTTTTTTATATATTTATATACAATTAATTTCAGAAAAAAAACAGCTAAAAACCAGAACATAGCTCACATAGCCAAAACGTGTACAGTCAGACAGCAGTGAAATACCGTTGTCTTGTTTGGATTACTAAACATGGTTATCTTGTACATAATTTGGTTATGAAAGACAACTGCAGTCATTTTCCATAACCAAAGGGACTACCTGAAATTTACAGGAGTGAACAGCTAATTTTGAGAGTGAGTTCATTTGATATATGCTATGTGAACAGAACACGGTGGACAGCTACTCCTTTTTTCATGCCTTTGCACCTGTCAACCTTCATACATTTATACTGTGATTATACAAACTGTTTGTAACATGCCAGAAAATTGATATATTTTGTGAGTGTTTGAGCTTTGGATGGCTAGTTATCTGATTATACTGACACTATCCGATCTATTCTTGTCTGAAGATCTGAATCTGCATACAATAGATTTTGAAGTTTAGATTCAACATTTGACACGACAAGCCAAATTAGTCTTGAAAGAAAGGGTTTTATATATTATAACCACTATCTATATTTCATTTCCATCCTGATTTTATAATAGAAAATAAAATAGTTACCAGAAAATAGCTGGTAACTATAAACAGTTACTGATTTTTGTTGTAATTGCCTTCTTTTTCAAAATGTTGCACCAGTTGGTGCCGATAGCCTCATGGGCAGCGCGTCAACATGCATCGCCGTTGCACTTCGGGTGTGCCGTGTTTGAGTCCCGGCTCACGGACCTTTCCTGCTCCCACCCCCCCTCTTGCTTACTTCGCTTCCTGTCTCACTACTGTCCTATCAATAAACAAGGCAAAAATGACAAAAATAGATATTTTAAAAAAAAAAAGGTTGGACCAAATAGAAGAGTACAGAGACGAGAGCAGAGCCTGGATTCTTCCTCTGCTATTCACTGTTGCTTAGCAAAATAGTCTTGTGTGTGCCACAAAGTCATATTTTTATGTAACAGCAGCGTCTATGGGTACATGATGTGCAAGTCTTATGGGTTGGCCAGTTGACACATGCAAATGTTTTTGTCAGGCTGAACAGGCACATTAAATGCTCTTCATTCAAATTAAATTGTTTATTAATTTGCAACAGTTTTTCAAACCATATAATTGTATTGGTTGTAAACAGGCCTTTAGCGTTGATTCATCATGTTGCAGATGACACACAAACAATTGTCCATTCCCTCTGAAGAACAAAACTGTAAAGAGTCTGATCTTAAAAAGTTCTCAATTTTCAAGAATATGAGGGATGAGATAGAGAGTGGTTACAAATATAAAGATAAGATTCATTTGGCTTGTTGCTTTAAATGTTGAATCTAAACTTTAAAATCTTGCAGTATTCTTTTTAAATTTAGATCTTATGTTGCTCATAAAATGGTGTGTTTTAAAACTTATGAATCTTTGAAAACTCTTTTATCCCAAGCTGTTTTATCCCACTTTGTTGGAAGCAGAATTTATGATTGTGTTATTTTTTAAAAATAATACATCTTCTGCATCTTGTTCGGAATGAACTGGAGAAGCACTGATTCTAAGAACAACAAGAATACTTTACATATCATCCCTGTTTCAGCTTTGCTGGTTTCTTGTAGTGTCATGGATAGACCTTTTGCTTATTTTGCTTGCTTTTAAATCTCCGAAAGGCCATGCACCAGTGTATTTTGTTGTGCCATTCTTATGGTATGTATGTGTTCATGCTTGTGACCTCTGCAAATACTATGTTATAAAGATTTTATGCTACAAAACTTTCAAATGTATCATATTTTATTAGTCTGTCAAGATGATTCATACTTAAAGTGGATGAGGCATTTGGGTGTTCAATTCCTAAACTTGTTTGTTTGTTTAATGTAAAGAAAATTATTCACAAACACAAAGTTATTCTTCCTAGGGTGTGCTCCTACATCTTTACAACTTGCCTCATTGTAACCTCGTCATCCAATGGCATATGGTAGACTTCATGACCACTGAAGACCCTTGTGTCTTGTCTTCTATGGAGCCCGACCAGGAAATTACTCGGTGGCTGACCAGTCTGCACCTGCCCCAGTATGCCTCCAGTTTCGCCCGGGCCGGCTACCGTTGCTTTAAGGACCTCAGGAGCCTAACTGAGGAGCAGCTCCTCGAGATGGACAATATTCCCACAGGACACCGGCGGAGGATCCTAAGCAGCCTGGAGACCCTGGTGATGGAAGTGGATGGAGGTAAAGTGCCAGTGAGGAGAACGCCGATCCCAAGACCTAGACAGGTGTTTCCCAAGGCTAAGCAGAGAGGAACATCTTGTCAGCATTCTCAGGGCAGTAACATCGAGATGACAAGGCAAACTCTTCCTTCAAGGACTATTGCTGATTCAGAGCGGATAGCCATTTATTCTGCTACACTTCCTCATTCACTTCCTAATGTTACATGTCACATAGTTTCCTCCAGCTCTAGCTCCTCCTCTGAGCATGGCAGCAGCGAATCACTGGAGAACTTTTCAGAAGAACCTGTTCCAGATGAGAATGATGACTTTTCCTCAGAAGGAGCTTCTGTAGGGTTTCAGGGAGAAATGGTTGAAAATGAAATATATGAGCAGTGCACCTTCATTAAGGAACCCTCCAAGCCGAGGTCCACCCGCTCCTATAAACTACGACACAGGCCTGTACCAGAGATCCCTGAAAATCCCTTCATACCTCCTTATGACTGGTGAGTAAATATGTAAATGAATGAAACATTTATAAATATGTTTTTATCTGTTTGTCATTAGTGATGCATTGACATTTTGTTTTGTTTATTTATATATATATATATATATATATATACATATTTTTTTTACAGAAATCATAGTTCTCCATTAGCAGGACAGAAACTAAAAGTAAAGTTTCTGTGATTTTAATTTAGGTAATTGGGTAACTGAACTCCATATGCTGTTCGGGGTGTGACTTTTCTTAGATCTTAATTTAAACCGGTTGTAGTAAAGTTCTTTGGCAATGAGCCAAATCAGTGGCATAAAGTGTGTTCAAAGTGCTGCCATGTTTACCTGTTGTACCTTTCTAACAAAATAGGTGCTAACACAGGCAAATCGCGCCAACAGAGCATTTTTAAAATAAATTTGTGTTATATGCTGACACAGTGACACACAAACATGGTGAACGCATGCATATGCCTTAAATAGGGGTGAGACGAGACACCTCAAGAGACGATACACAATATTGGGTTCACGAGAATGAGACAAGACAATACACTATTTTTAAGAAATCGTCAATCATGAAAAACAGTAGCTATATCATTCGAATGATAGTCACAAAATGCAAAACAATGCAGGTGCATTTTGACTGCACCTGATTTGTTCAAACAGCTGATTCATTCAGTAAGGTTTTGTTTGGAACTATTTCCTTGGCGAAATTGAGCAAAACATATAATATTGACTGTTAAATTTACCACAGTGTTAACTTCTTGTTTATTGTGGCATAAGATCTCATCCAGTGGCGGCTCGTGGGTTTTAAAATGGAGGAGGCACACTAATTGGCCTGGGGATCCCTGCCTATTAATATTATTAACATTGCGTAACCACTTTAAAAATGGCTTTTTGGTTGCTTTTAGTCAGAAGCCGTAAAGAAAAGGACTCATACAGCAAGATAATATAATTGCACTGACCTGGCCTATCACTTGAAGCAAACATCCATCCCTTCTTAAAATTCTGTAATATGCCATTTAATTAAGCCGCAAATATATATCCAGCTTAGGCGTGTTCTCCCTTTATTTTTAATTTGAATATACACTGTTTGAAGCTTGGTAAATCTGCTGGCGATCAAATATTTGATATCGCTGCTCATCATAAGTACTCGGTACGTTATAAATGTAGCTGGTGACGTTCAAACTAATATAATGTAATTTACATCTCTATAATGATTGGTTGATACCCTTCGGCGGTTTCTTTGCTCAACACTCCTCAGCGCTGAAAAGTGAACACTCGATGGTGATTGGCTATTTTTTTTTTTACCAATGGAGGCACGAGAGCTCAGCGCTTCCCCGGCCTCCCCTCCCTTTCTCTATCACTTAGCGGTTGTAATTACATCCAACTTCAGTAGCATGTTATGATATTACAGCTGTGAAATTACAAACAAAAAAAATACACATTTTAAGACATGAACGGAAATTAATTGTGAATTTTATTAACATTAAATCGTCCTCCTCCTCCCATTTTCACCTCAAAATTTTGGGCCATGCCTCCCTTGCCTTCCCGACAAGCCGTCACTGATCTCGTCACACCCCCAGTCACAGTCATGCTACTTTCAGGGTGCTTTCACACTTGGTTCAATTGCCTGGTCCGAACTAGTCTCAGCCTCAGACGTCACGCCCATGGAACATTGGCTAAACGTCTGATGCATATGGCACACTTATCTGGAAACACTTCAGGTGTGTCGAAGTCATCGTCGGATTGGTTGAATTATACAGGATTTCCGTGAGACGTGTGTGTTGTGTTCTTTGACGTTCCGCCTGGAAACAAAGATGCCATGGCGCCAAACCCCCTCACAAAAGAAGAAAGCCATTGTGTTTACAACGGTGACGAAAAACGTTTATCAGGATCATATAAATGCTGGATTTTCAAAAGTAAGTGAAATATTTAAAGTTTGCGGCATAGAATCTTTAAAAAACATCCAAGAGTTTCACACGTCTGTTATTGTGGCGACATTTCCATACCCCCCGAACCTTGATATTGAACGAAACAAACTGTGATTCGTTGTTTGACATGTCGGTCAAACGGCCTCATGGGTGGGCATTGGCCAATGAAAGCTACCATACATTCCAGACCTTCAGCCGTCAGTCTGGCTATGGTCCGACTAGGTCCGAACCCGAGTTCATTTGCTTCCCCCTCCCCCTGCCCTCGCTGGACTGTGTTCATATAATTGTTTTGGGTCCGAACCGCGGTTCGTTTGCGTCATCAAGCCAGCAGCTGTTTACCCTGTTGCTTAGTAACGACGGCGCGGGAGAAGGCGGCAAAATCAGTAGCCCCTCACTGCAGGACAAAGATCCAGGGGGCGGGGTTGGATCCACATCTAGGGGTGGAGATGGTAGGTATAGGGGTGGAGATGGGTAGGTTTAGGGGTTGAGATGGGTGGGTTTAGGGATCAGGGAGTGGAGACGGGTAGGTTTAGGTATATGTGAGGTGGATGGAGCCAACCTCGCCCCCTGATCTTGTGTTCTGCAGTGGGGACCATCTTGGGAAAATGCATAAGCTTGCTATCTGCACTTTTACATCAAGTCAAGTCACCTTTATTTATATAGCGCTTTTAACAATGTAAATTGTGTCAAAGCAACTGCACAATATCAAAAAAGGAAAATAGTGTGTCAATAATGTAAAATGAAAAGATTAAAAAAAAGATTTTCAGTTAAAGGCATTTCATTATTGAATTCAGTGATGTCATCATCCAGCTCAGTTCAGTTTAAACTGAGCTGGATGCAATCAGGTTGACGATATCGCTGGAAATGAAGTGTCCCCAACTAAGCAAGTCAGAGGTGACAGCGGCAAGGAGCCAAAACTCCATCGGTGACAGAATGGAGAAAAAAACCTTGGGAGAAACCAGGCTCAGTCGGGGGGCCAGTTCTCCTCTGGCCATATATTTACGTTTTTGAACTGTTTGTTTTGTTTACAAAGCTTCAGTGCATAAACCACTTACGTCTGTCTTACGAATGTACTGCTAAAGTTTTAAAGAACGCTGAAAGCGAACAGAAATGAGACATACAGCTTTCTGCTTGCAGCGCGTCAGTCACGCTCGTCAGGAAAGTAAGTGAAACGTACACAAATACAAATTTTTATCAAATAATACGCCATTAATAGTTGTTCACTTCCGTGATTTGGTACAATTGTGTTCACAACAGCAGCGAACCGTACCGGAGTTCACGTGAACCGAACCCCAGACCACCCAAAAGTGCTAGTGTGAAAGCACCCTCAATTAAACTGAAAGTTTGAAACTGAAAGATAATACTAGTACACAAACAAGAAGAGTGATATATTTTAAATTGTATATTACCAGGTCAATCACCTGAGAATGAAAATGAAATACAATGAAGCAGCTTAGCATTCGCAATTCAATATTTATGAATTTCAAAAAAACATTTGCATTATTGTGCTTTATAGCAACATTACCAAACATATAATACAGTTAGAAGTATGACTTTTTACAATCTTTGATAATAATACATCAAAAATGGGAAACAAATCATTGTAATTTCTTAATGTACAACAGTGAAAGTGACGTGACCTGTAGTTCTCAGAGAGTCACCACAGTCACAGCAGTCTCCACCAATGACACTCACCAGATCCCAATCCCCTGAGCCACCTGTCAGCACTAATCAGCAGCACTATATCCCTGCACTCCTCCCGTTCACTCACTGTCTGGTCTCAAACTTTCCATGTTGACTTACCTGACCCACTTACCTTTTGTCTACTTACCAGTTGCTCCAGTGTTCCTATCCCTGTTCTCCACGCTCCACTGTTACCTCCAGATCCACTGTGGACCTGGAACAGTGGGCAGCCATTTTTGGTGCCTGGGAGCAATTTGGGGTTTGGTGGCTTGCTCATTTTTTTTTTTTTTTTTTAAGTTTCTTTACTTTTCTTTACTTATTGGCCCACTGCCAGCGCCATTTTGTCATGAATGACTATGCAGTTTATAGCATCAAGCTGAGTGTGGGTATTGATTTGTGGGTATTGAGTGTGGAATATAGCAATGTTCATTCACTCTCCCCACCTACATTTCCTGCTAGTACTGAGAAACAAACCCACAACCTTTGGGTCTGATGCTCTAACCTTAGGTTATGCCTCAGCAATGCGGTCTGCCTCAACCACGTGCAGAGTGTTCTAATAGTGCTGTTCTGATCTGGCTGCATCAAGGTAATCCGCTAACTCATAATATAATAACTGCACATAATGTAATAAGTATTACATTATTATTGTAATAAAATGTTCATAATGTAATAATTTTCTCAAAACATAATAAAATCTTGAGCTCATAATGTAATAACAATTATTACATTGAGAAATGTATTACATTATAAACTCACCAAAAATATGATCATATTGTCAATTGTAATGGATTTTTTAAACATAAAAACATTGGTTTAAACTATACCTACGAAATACACCAGATTTAAATATTCATGCTATTATTATTATTATTATTATTATTATTATTATTATGGTACATTACTTCTTATACATACAAAGACACTTAGGCTTTAGTAAAAAAAAAAAATGTATATATATAATTTGACAACAAAAGGTTATACATACTGTTAAATGACAAATAGTGTACCATAACAACACTGTGTACAAAGTATAGCTTATGTTGTAAAAAATAACTCCTTCATTTTCAGTTAGACATCAAATTTCTTAGTATTCCTCAATCTATTCATTATAAACAATATAAAAAAATATATAATCCTTAATCCATTCATAAAATATATGTATGGATTAAGCAAAGCAAATATGTTCACATCTGAGATTCATTTTAGCATTTATATAACTAAACTTTATAATTTATATAGCTAATTTTAGTGAGGGGACATTGTTCCTCTTAGCATCATGAAAAAAAAACCCTTTATTAAAAAAATCTGAATGCATTACAGATAGCTTAGAATGTGTGCTCCCTTTATAATTTCAAATGCACTGAGCCTGTCACTCATCTCAGTTCATGGTTCAACGGACGCGTTTTTGTGATTGGCTACTGTGCTCAACGTTGTAAACGTTGTAAAGAGAAACATCTGATGCTCTCCGGAGGGCAAATCCAAATATTCACAGAAGAGTGCAAATATGTTATATAATAATGAATATGATATTATTACAGTTTCAACTAATGGTGCTCTTGTTTTTTTATTTTTTGGTGTGTGTTTAGCTCCCTAAACTGGGCGTGACACAATGCTTTCTGTATATATTTAATATGGAATGTTACTTAAATACGGAAACAGCTGGCAATCCTACTTTGCATGTTTTAAACACTTAGATTATGTTCTTACTTTGGCCATGCATTAAAAGCACGTCCTTGAAAGAGTGCAGTTTGCTGACAAATTTACTTTAACTTCTCAGGTAATGTCCGTTGTATGATGACAACGACAGTGGTTACATATAAATATATTTTATTGTTTGATCAAAATTATTGCTAGGAACAATTCAGTTGTGCCCCTACAAAATTCTATGTTCTTGAATTGAAGGCATTTTTATGAACAAATTTGGGAAAAAAAACATATAAAAGTTTCCAAAGTCTAATGTAGTCTGGGATAGATTGCGTTATCTGTCTCAGGCAACGGCAGCACGGAGCACGACTTAAATGAACATTTCTTTAATTTAATACAAGTTATAACATGAATGTAGGGATGCACCGATACCACTTTTTCCAGTACTCGCCCGATACCGATACTTTAATTTTTGGTACTTGCCGATACCGAGTACCGATACCGATATTTTTATTGTATTTTTAAATTTTTTAAATATTGGGTAAAGAAAACAAATGAGTATGTAAAATGTTAGTTGATTAACTTCATTTATCAAATAGATACTGTCAAACCAAAATTTATTCAGACACCTTCAACATTTCTCACATTTTATTCGCTATAGTTTAGAAAATGCTAATAAAATATTACAAGAACTCCAAGTTAAACTGTGTCAGAACAAATTTAGCTTGATAATACCTTTCTATCAATCAATCAAAATTATTCAGACAGCTGTTGGTATGACAATATTTACACAACTATCAATACTTTGTCGGGCCACCCTTAGCCTTAATGGCAGCCTGTAGTCTCCTGGGCATGCTGTAAACCAGGTTCATGAAAGCCTGAATTTCAATTTTTTCCATTACTTGGTCTGAATAATTTTTGGTCTCACTTTTGTATCAATTTTACTGGTAGTCCACTGTATGAAGAATTTTTGGGTATAATTTGTCACAGTTTACTTTATTTTGCTATCCTCAGTTACTTAAATTACCTATAGTGTCCTGCACCCACTAGTAAAAAAAAATAAAAAATTATATCTGGTCTCTGAATAATTTTTGGTTTGACTATATCCTTCGGTTATTTTTCACACTTAATTATGCCCATTAAAATGTAATTTACAATTTTTTGTTACTTTCACTGTTAATTTTTTATTTATTTATTTGCTCTATGGTACATCATCTTAAATAGCATTAGAGCTGCTCCATTGCAGTGGCTCAGTGCTGTAACCACGCTTTTTGCTGTAATTATGCAGGGAACCACTCGTTATAAATCAATCATTTTCAGATATAGAATAATTTTTTTTTTTTTCATCTGAAACATTTAGATTTCAAAGCCATATAATTGCAGAAACACGCATGAAGCAAGGAAAACACGCACAGCGCGGCACTTATGTGTACCGGAGCAGATGACAGGGACAAGTACAGAACAGCCTAGCGCATTTCACACAGGCTGATAGTTTCACTTGTGTTTCACTCGTGTTAAAAATAAATGATGTTTAAAGTGAATTAATGCCCCTATATGTTGTCATATATTTACGATTTAGTTTTAATTCAAATGATGTGCGCCGAGCGAACATCAATAAAGAAGATCACACCACAGAAGTGCGCGCGCGCTCTCTCTATCTCTCTCTCCCTACTGTTAAGTAACTTGTGCATTGTTTTACTTACTCGTTTTTGACATTTCCGACCGAAGTACAAACTTTCCAGTGATATCTGTGAGAAAGGGATATTCACTCGACAAGCTTGCGCATCTGCGCCGCCGCGCGCTGGATCCACTCAGCGTGTTTTGCTTATCAGCTTGCTCACATCAGCTATACAGGCATTAATACTGAATGTTTAACATTATATTCATTGCATGTACATTTTTAGACATCCTTAATCTCTAATAACTACATTCTGCTGTCTATTTTTCTGTTGTTGGTGTTTCTTTGTCTGAATATGGCACTGATCACATGCGTGGTATCGGCGTTTAGTATCGGGGCATTTTAACGAATACGAGTACGAGTACATGAGCTCAGTATCGACCCGATACCCGATACCAGTATCGGTATCGGTGCATCCCTACATGAATGTACATCAGAAGATATGTTAAAAAATAAATGACAACTTACAATCATGCATCATATCTGTGCCTATAAGCTGTTTAAACCAGGGAAATCATCAGTATTACAGCCTGTCAAGAACGTGCCAGCTACGTGACATTTACATCAGGAAGATAAAAGCGTCTCTATAGAGAATCATATCGGCAAAATGATAAATACATTATACATTTGTGTAGAATATAAACAAGATTTTATAACATCCATTTAAATGATTTTGTCTCAGAAAAATAAATTTGGTGCATAAAATGTGTTTCTGGGTCAAAGCAGAACTAAAAATTATGAAGCGCGTCATAATCACAAAATTAGTACGTTTTTATAAAAATGAAAATTCACAATGTAGCCTAAATAGCCTTATTTTCTTTTAATGTAATAGCTTATTTTACATAAAACTATTATTAGGATTTGTGGTCAAATTTATTATATTGAAAGATTATTATAATATTGCAAACATTGTGGGACTGTAAAATGTTTTTGTTTTCTATCCATTCAAACAATCAGAAATGCACAAAACATTCACATTTTTCTCCTTACAACTGTGTGTGCAGGAATGAGGCAGCAAACAACAATGACCATCTCACAAAGTCTGAGGGACCCATTTGCCCCACAGGCAGTCAGAAAGGTACACTTCGCTTCACTTTATTTCAGCTGCTACGGTTTATATCTTTTGTTCTGATTTGTGATTGAGTCATTGAGACATTTTTACCCTTTTAAAAAAATGGGATGCTGTCTCTCAGTGGAATATGCTCTTATCTCCTCATGCATGCATGTGGAGAAGCCTAGTTTGCCAAACTTACAGCAGCTTGCTGTGTGTCTTTGAAACTGCCTTTGGCTTTGAAATGCTCCATTGTGTCCCCGTTCCGAACACGTCGCAGTGTTAGTAATTGTGGCAGGAAAGGTGCTTTTAGCGTCCTAGAGGAATAGTTTGGAAATTGTTTCAGCGAGATGTGTGTGTGTGTGTGTGTGTGTGTGTGTGTGTGTGTGTGTGTGTAGTCGGGAATTGGGAGTTACACTGAAGTCAGAAACCAGTCTTAGGTGTAAAAGTGGTTTAATAATGCCTATATCTACTAGATCTACAACCTAATTTTGTTCTCACTCTCTGGAGACTAAAATGTAATAGAAAGGTAGATGAAGTTTTAGAGGAAAAGTTTTAAGTACTGGGAACAGGGAATTCGTTTGCAACAGAGAACTTGATGATCAGAAAATAAGATGAGAAAAATCAATGTTTAATCTACAGTTTTATAATATTTTGGTCTTCAAGTTAAGGATGACGGCAAAGAATGGGGACTGTCTCACTTACGATTCCAAAATGCTCAGTGAGCGATTTACACAATTATACTGAAACCGGTTCTTGTAGAAGACAGCTAAAACAGGGCAGAGAGAGAGAGAGAGAGAGAGAGTGAGTGTATCATCTGTAGTTAGAAGGTCAACACTTGATAATGATAAATGATGACACTGATCTGAAATGACACCTTTGCTACTGGGTTAAGATGTGATAAAATACAGTACAGTTCTATCATAGATAACATAGAGCCGTCTAGATCAAACACCCTACAGTAGGGTCTTATCTAGCGGGGTGGGGGTGGGGGTGGGGGTGGGGGGGGTGGGCTGTCTATATATCTATGTGTGCGTCCGTCCGGAAAGAACAGTCTGGAATTCATGCTGCCCCTTACTGTCTCCGCAGAGATATGGTGGTCATTTGTCACCTTGACAACCAGTCACCCAAGCTGCTCCCTCTTTGGTACATTTTCCAAGCTGGCTGTGCTAAAGGACAATGTGTGGGATCTCATTTTATGCTTGTACTTTTCTCTCTCTTGCCTCGTTCTTTCTTTGTCTTACTTTCTCCTTTGCCCTCCTCCTAAAATCGAACCACAAAACCACAACCTGCTTTGTCATAATGATTCATTCTCGTTGTGTTAATTACAGCATCACTTCAAAGGACCTTGTCCCCCATTGCCCCATATGGAGAGCTTTTTCTGTACAATTCAGCAGAAAAGGAACTGGTGAGTTTATATGAGTTTTTTTTTATATATATATATGTGTATATGTGTGTATATATATATGCGTGTATGTGTATATATATGTGTGTGTGTGTGTGTGTGTGTGTGTATGGTATGTATGTATGGTATGTGTGTGTATATACACTATATTGCCAAACGTATTGGGTCACCCCCTTCTAATGAACAGGTTTGACTACTTTAGTAATTTCCATGAGTACAAACCTAAATGTTTAAGCATATAATGATATTCTAGGGAATTGTGTGCTGCTAATTTTATTGCAACAGTTTGGACAGAACCCTTTTCTATTCTAACATGACAGTGCCTCTGTGTATAAGGCAAGGTTCAAAAATAAATGATTGGTTCAGTCAGTGTGGAAGAACTTGACTGGTCTGTATAAAGCAAAGTCCTAATCTCAGCTGAACACCTCTGGTGTGACTTTAAATGCAGACCTTGAGCCAAAAACTCATCACCAAACACCAATGACTTGTATATGGGTACAGTTATTTTTCAAAACTGTTGCAACAGAGTTGGAAATACAGTTTTTAAATACGTGAATTATGCTTCCATCTTTGTTGCCACAGTTTTGGAAGTGCCTTCTTCTGTTCTAAAGAAGGGGGTGACCCAATACTTTTGGCAATATAGTGTTCTCCTTTCACACACATACATTTCTGCTTTCACACACATACATTCTCCATTCACATACATACATTTCTAACTTTTTTTTGGTATCCATTACTTCTTGTTTAAGCTGGAAGTTACTCTCAGACCAGGAATTACATGTGCAAGACTTGCTCAGCTCTTCCTCACAATTTTACAATGATGCTATTCAAAGTCATCCTGCTTTCTTTTCAAGTACATTATTATTATTTTAAAATATCTTTATGTAATTCACTTGTTCAGATCTATGTACAAAGGATGCATTGATCAGAATTTTTCGTGACCAACTCCAAATTGCTATTATTATTTTTTTTACATTAAAATGGGCCGATTCCCATACTCGTTGCCTATTTATTTAATTAATTTATTAATTGTTTATTTTGCTCTGTTATTGGTCAAACAAACAAAAATATCTGCAACATGAAGCAACTGTACAAAACTAAAACATCAGATGAGCTGAATAAATATTTTATTATTACTCTTTAGTGTTTTATTACCTTAATTATATGTATGTCTGCACTATGTCTGTACTTTCAATACTGAAGCTCCTGACACCAAGACAAATTCCTTGTGTGTGTAAACGCTTGTCAATAAATCTCTTTCTGATTCTGATGAAAAGGCAAATTCACTTTCTGACAGCAGGTGGCGCTTAAAGAACAGCAATAACAATATAGCGTTTCCACTGATGTACACAGCTCCACGCTTATAAACATTTAATACTGTATGTATTTTACAGAGGTAAGAGGAAAAGAAAATGCCATCAAAACTTTTCTGAAGACAGTTCTCCTCAGAAATACCTACATAATAACCCCCACCCCAATTCAATATTTATGGTTTTCTTCCAGTATTTCGAGCATCTCAAACAATGAATTACAGTATTTTATCTGCTTGCGCGACTATTCTCTCCTCTTCGTGTCCGTCTTCAGTGCATCTTTGTATTATTATGATCACTACATTTGTGTTACCGAATGGTGTCAGGAATAACCTTCCCGCTCTGTATATGGGCCATTTTTGATTGCTGTCACACGGTGTCTACACCGGACGCGCCACGCTGCAACAGTCTAGTAGTCTGCACTGGATGCCACAAAGCGACTTGCAAATCATTTGAACTTTGTGTCAGTACGTCATGATTAGAATGATGCATCAGTTTTACTGTCTGGGATTTATCATGTCGCTCCAGCGCAGCATTGTATATTGTATTTTTTCGCATCACGCCTGGCCACTTGCGTCCGGTATAGACACGTGTCAGTTTAAATGCCGGAGATGCAGTGTTGCCAGATATTGCTACAAAAAACAAACAAAACTATCTAAAAAGAAATAAACCTCAATAGAGTCCAAATCTTGAGTAATGGAAATAATATAATAAAATATCGCTGACCCTAACCTGATTCTGCCACCTCCCACTTTATTCACTTCCTAAATTGTCATATAGTGGAAAAAATCCATAGACGGTTATAGTAAGTGTCTCTAGCAACACAGCTGAGGCTGCGCCTAACCTGCCTTCCGTTTCCACTATACTCTCTCACACATACATATATTCTTCTCTTACATATATATTCTTATCATTACACATGCATGCCTTTTCATTACACATGCATGCATTTATTTTTTATACAATTAAATGTATACTTTGAATACATTTCCATAAGAGCAAAATGTATAAATGTGTGCGTAAAATGTATGAATATAAGAGGTAAATATATGAATGTGAGCGTTAAAATATGTGACTATGAGAGCAAAAATGTATGAATGTGAAAGGAGAATGTGAGTGTGTGAGAGCACCAGAATGAATTATGGCTTGTACGGCCCCTCATACATTATGGTATGATTAAGTCCCTTTAGTCTACAGGTCTTGAAAATGCCTTAAGACATAGATAACAAGGGTGAATTTAGAAAATATACTTGCTTTTAGTTTCATCTTGATTGCTTTTGTTTTTCAGGATGTGGGCAATGAAGTTATGTCCAGTCAAGGAGTAAAAGAGAACCTGGATCAACAGAAGTTAAGGTGAACTGTTTGGTGAACTTCAGTGTTCTTCAGTTTTTGTATGTGAAGTCCTCTAATTCTTGTTGATTTCAGTTATTTTAACATGGTTTGTAGATTTTCATATGCCCACTGTGGTGCTCGGAGGTTCTCTGTTGTCAACATTGTGGTTTGTAGGATATGATGGCCAGGTGTAATGGCCAATCAGCATCAGCACCTTGGGTGTGAAATAATTTTCATTGATGAAAGTGTTCATTATCAAATATTCTTTGAATATCCTCTATCTATTCTTAATGCGATAGTTCACCCAAAAATAAAACCTGTTTAGCTTCCTTTCTTCTGCAGAACACAAAATGTGATGTTTGGAAGAATTTGGTAGCCAAAAAGTCTGGACTAAAAAAAAGCTGAGACATTACTCAAAATATTGTCTTTTTTAAAAGCCAGTCATACAGGTTTGAAATGACATGAGGGTGAGAAAATGATGATGATGAGAATTGTAATTTTTGGGTAAACCTATACTTTTAACGTTCTTCAGGAACAGTGTCCCTCTCGTTAAATATTGTCATCATTTCAAAGAACGTAAAGCAATGGAAATGAAATGAAGTTATCTACCTAATCATTGTGAATGTTATTACTTTGCTTTTTCCTTATGCTAACTTAATTATTTATTTATTTTTTTTAGAAACAAGCAAACACAAAACCAAGAAAGAGCACACAATAACAAGAAGCAAGACCTTTCCAAGCAGCATCATGTCCATGATGATGATGATGATGATGATGAGGATGATTACTCCACTGTCCAGGAATCCACGCTTAGTCAGCGATTGGCTAATGAATGCTCTTTTAAACATCCTACTTCACCTACTCTTCTCTCGAGCACTGGACCATCAGCTTTGGCCAAGCCACAAACAGATGTGAAGGACAAATACACTATGTCACAAGATGACCTGCCAGGCCTACTGAGACCAAACCTTTCTTCTCTAACAGAAGTTTCCATTTCTCCCTATGCCTGCTTCTATGGGACTCGTAATGCTGCCACCAAAGCAGGCTGGCTAGACAAACTCTCTCCTCAAGGGTAAGGACCATGCAGGCCTCTGTTTGCACTCTTTGTGTATACTTTTGTGTTTTTTTTTTTGTTTCTTGAGAATAAAGGTTGGTTGGCCACACCTTTGAAACTTGAATCCACTGTAGTTCTCATGACACAATACTCATTTCACATTTAGCAGCATTACTAAATGAGCCAGTTCTAAGAGCAGTGATGTGTTCCTGCTGGCCACGTGACCTTACGATTATCCAAACAATGGCTGCTGCTTGATATTTAATTATATATTAAAATTCAGAGACTCAAATTATGTTGGATTTTTATTATCTTTATTAGCTTGACATCACATGTTGAGTCTGCAATTGCAAAGTGGCCTTATTCTGCTTCGCTTTTTTTAAAATGAATGAAAATTTGTCATTAAAATATACATGAATATACATTAAGATGAAGGTACCACAGCTGTTTCTGGTTTCTCTTTTATTTTTATTTCCATTTGTATTTTACAGCTTGGATTGTAGTTATACAATTTCCCCCTTGTTCAAAAGTTTGGGTCTTCAAAAATATTAAGCAGAACAACTGTTTTCAACATTGATAATAATAAGAAATGTTTCTTAAGCACCAAATCAGCATATTAGAATGATTTCTGAAGGATCACGCGACACTGAAGTCTGAAGTAATGGCTTTTGAGAATTCAGCTTTGCATCACAAGAATAAATGTAATTTTAAAATATATTCAAATAGCAAAGAATGATTTTAAATTGTAATAATATTTTACTAATTACTGTTTTTACTTAATTTTTTAACCAAATATATGCTTGATGGGCAAAAGAGACTTATTTTAAAAACATGAACAAATCTTGCTGACCCTGTGTGAATCATTTTTGAAAGCAAGTGTATAATGCTTCAGCAGAGGCAGGCATAAACTTAGTGTATTTCACACTTTATTCTCATATCACTTTCTATACATGCTAAACCCACTTGTGAAAGTGGCCTTCCTGTTTTAGTTTTTTTCCTCTTTCTCCTTTTGCTTGATGCTTTATTTTTCTAGTTGACACACCACAATGCCAGTTGAGTGGTTGCACTGGCCAAAATTATTTATTTAGTTTTAAATGGCCCTGATAATAAACCCTCACTGATAGTCAGTTTAATATTGTAACATGAATAATGATGTGTTTTGACTTTTGTCAACATGACACTTTATTTTGTACTTGTAGGAACTGTGTCTTTCAGAGAAGATGGGTGAAGCTTAAAGGAGGAGATCTCACTTACTACAACAGCGATAAGGTGACACACACACACACATTCACAAACGCTCACACACAACAGGGCTCTGCCTTGCCATGTTCTTGTTTCAGTTTGAATGGGGAGAGCAGAGACAAGCCTAAAGCCCTGGTGTCAGTTTTAAACTCAGCATGTACAATCAATTTAAAGTATCTCAGAGCGTCCAAACTACTGCAAATCCCTCTTACATTCCACTTCCAGTGGGATAAACCTAAAATATTGCAGTAGGACAAAAACAGCACTGTTTGCAGGACTGGGGTGATATCATCAGTATAAAACAGTGTGGGTAGAGGACGCTCTAATAGAGACGGAGGAGGGGGCATTGGGTGAACCTGCGTGTACCATGCTTTTGTCTTTCTTTTAGTCCTTTAAGCCTAATCAAAAGAGGAGCATCAGTGGAGCGGCCTGTTCTAACTTTCAAACATACCAGTCGCTCTTTCCCTTCTACTCGTCCCCTTTTCATGCCCTGTTTACTTAGATGTATAATTGTGAGATATTATTAAAATTTAAAGTAACTGTTTTCTGTTTTAATGTATTTTTTAATTTTTAAATGTAATTGATCCTTCAGAAATCATTCTTATATGCTGATTTGCTGCTTGAGTAACATTTCTTATTATTATCAATGTTCATTTTTATGGAAACAGGGATAAATATTTTTTCAAGATTCTTTGTTGAATATAAAGTGCAAAAGAACAGCATTTGAAATAGAAACATTTTATAACTTTACATATGTCTTTGCTGCCACTTTTGATCAATTTAATGCATCCTTGGTGATTAAAAATAATTTATTTTAAAAAAAAACTATTTAGTGTCGGGACCAATTCTCACTATTAAGTAGTTGTTATTAGCATGCATATTAACACATTGGCTGTTTATTAGTATTTATAAAACACATATTCTGCATGACCATATTCTAAATCCCTAATATTTCCTGATACCTAAACTTAACAACTACCTTACATACATACTATTAATAAGCAGCAACTTAGGAGTTTATTGAGGCAAAAGTCGTAGTTAATGGTTTGGTAATCCTGAGAATTAAACCTTAAAATAAAGTGTGACCAAAAATTGTATTGCCCCTAAACATTTGAACAGTAATGCAAATATGGAGAAACAGGTGAGTCAAAGCTTCAATGGTGTCACTTAATTTAGGAATTATAGGAAACATATTTTCCACGGTCAATATCCACTCCATCATATTTAAGAGGAAGATTTAGCTGTAGCATTTAGCGGAATAGTGCATAGTGAACACAAGCTCCCTGGGTCTTCTAAATTAAGACGGGCTTCTCTGCGATGGCATCATGCATTAGGAGTTAATGGTGACTTTTGCATTCGTAACTAAATGTTTTGTGTGAGTGATGGCCACCATGAAACTCTGCTGTGGTGTTTTGAGCGGTTGCCAGGACATTAAAAAGTTGGTCCTCTGAGTATTTTTTTTATTGCACTTATGTTTGTTTGCTTGGTGGTTGCTTACTGGTTCCTTCTATATACTGTATTACAAATAAAACAAGTAACAGAATTTGCCTTACCAAGCATCACTTATCAAGAATACTAAGGAAAGTTTCAAAGAAAGTCTTCTCCAACTTATTGTCCTCAGCGGGCACATTCTCTTCTCACATAATCACATAATGATGTCATCAATCAGAGACCTTCTTAAGCGTGGGAGAGAGGCAAGCACCACACTCCCACTGGATCTCTGTGGGACTCTCGGGGACAGAGAGGCTTGGTCTCCCCCAAACTTACCTGATGTTTCATCAACCTTGCGACCAGGTCTGCAACGTCTAGGGATCCAAGTAACACTTTCATGAGTTTTAGTTTGTATGCGTGTGTGAGAGAGGTTTAGAGTGTCACCTGTCGGTAGGCAGGATGTGTGGACATGTTTGGGTTGGGATCAGATACCTCGTATCTGAAGTACAACTGTGTGGAAAATCCAGAAAAGCTCAAAAGTCCCCTGGGAGAGCCAGTGGAAAAGGTTTCTCACCACCCACCCTCAGGTTTTGATGTTTCTTGTAGTCCATCCAACTTAGGGCAAAAGTAAGCTTACTATGATCTGCAACTTTTACGCTACCTGTCGAATAGTCAGAATAATTACAATTTTAAAAATATTTTTGAAAGGAGTTTCTTATGCTCACCAAGGCTATTAATAATTGACCTCCAAAATTAATTGATAATAACGGAGTATCAAAGATATATCAAGGATCATGTGACACTAAAGACTGGAGTAATGGCTGAAGTAATGAAGTATTAACATCACAGTAATACGTTAGTTTTAAAATATATTGAAATAGAAAACAGCTTTCAAGACTTCTTTTAAAAACATATCATCTTTTAAACAAATCTTAATCATTTCAGACTTTTGACGGTAGTGTATGGCACAAGATCTTCTAGAATGCTACATTAATCTATAAGCATTTGGCTAGTGTAGGATGTTGCAAAAATTGCAAATGCATCATATTGACATTTGCTGCACACAATACATTTTCCACACTCAAGTGCATTAGCGGCTCTCTGCCAGGTGGTGTCCCCATGGCTCCACTGCAGAACTAACCCAGTGCTGGTAAAAACAAAAGCTAATGGCATTACAAGCACTCTCTGGTTCTCTCTGAGCGAATGCAGACTTTATCAGTCAACTCTATCGCACATTCGGATGTATGTGTTCATGAAGATCAAAGTGCATATATAGAACAACTGCTGTGAGCGTGACACGTCGTCACAGATTTGCACAAGCCATACAAATAAATCCTGCTATAAACTTTTTGTGCAGTTTACATCTTTGTTAAATGTGTGTTTGTATAAGTGCTTAAACCATCTCTAAACTCTTAATGAATGTGCTTGCGTTTGCACATGTACTCTTTAAGCCCCCTTCATCGTTCTGACCCTGAAAATTGTAATTATAATGAATAATTAATGCCAGCTTACAGAGCGCCTCATTATTGCCACTTAGCTTCCTATAAACATGCACACCTCTTCACTTTTATCCCCCTTTCCTCTCATCCGCTCCTGTCCAGATTTTAGACAGAGGAAGTCTCATTAATATGCCGGCGAGTTCGGCGGTGGGAAGGATGCAGAATTGGAGATTGTGAGCGAGGAGTGAAATCCCGGAGAGAGGTGATGGCTGCCCCATACCATAATTAGGGTTAGCTGCAGCCATCGTTGTTAACATGCTGCCTTAATTTGAGGAGATGGCGCTCTCTCTGACCCCACTTTCTCTCTCTTTCTTGCTCACAATCTTACGCTCCGCTTTGTGAGCTTCTCTTCCTTGATCCCTTGGTTCTTCACTCATTCTCTCTATCAAGCAATCCCCAAGCTATCATATCCCTCTCTCTTTCTAATTCTCTCTGCTTTCTCGCGTTCTCTCCCTCATCTGCTCTCTTACTGTCTATCTTTGGCATTACCTCTTCCATTTGCGCCAGCTGAGGAGGGGGTCCCTCACTAAATCTTCTCTTCTATTTCTGTATGGACGAGTTCTAGAAATAGTGCAAGGTCATCATAATAATTAACAGCCAACTGAAATGGACAAATGAATCTTTCTTTTTTTCCCTCTTTCACTATTTTCCCTTGCCTTTTTTCCTTGTCTTTGTCGCTCAATTTAGCTTTATTCCTAAACCAAATGAATTACATCACTTGCTACTTTTTACTGAAATTTATGAAACCTCATAAGCGAGTATTTTGGAATGACCTACACAGACACAACTCGTGTTATACAAATAGCACTCTATAAGACTCAACTTACAAACCCCTTACTTTTCAACTGATGGTGTACCTTGCTTTTAACACTTTTGGAATTGCTTGCTTCACAATATAAGCTACCTTAATATTTAACAGGATTGCTTAATTAAAATGTCTGTCTTTTAGAACAGACTTGTCACCTGTGGTGCCTAAAATGTTATCTGCGTAGGCTGCACGCTAGGTTTTGGAACAGAGCTCCTGTCTCCCTTTCCTCCTCCCTCTTAATTTTCCGTTCTCCACAGTATTTGCCCTTTTCTATCCATCACAGTCTGCTGTTTCAGAGCGGCTGGAGTGCTGTGTATGAGTTCTGTAGACTAAAGGAGGTCTCACAGAGCTCTACTGCTGCTTTGGAGGCTTATGTTGGTTTGAAGCACACAGAGAGACCAAACACTTCTTTCTCTAAACAACTAGCTTTGTTTCCCTCATCTCTCCCTACAAAACATCAGACTATAAATACTGGAGTGCCGAGCCTGTTAGCTGGGGACTGGTATTAGGAATCAGGCCTGCTTGAGTGTGCGAGTGTGTGCTTGACTCAATCCCTCTTTTCTTTTTTTATATAAAGCAAATGCATTATAACTGGATTGAGGTCCCTGTTGGAAACCGTGTATGAGAGCGATGTTGCAATATGTTTGTACACTATCAATCAAGTTTATATATATAAAATTAGTTTTTTTTTGTTTTGTTAGCTTTTTGTTTGGTTTTGCTTTTTGTTTTTTTTTTAAGTTGGCTTTTGTTTTTTAAGCTTTTGTGTGTTTGTTTGTTTTTTGTTTAATTTTGTTTTGCATTGTTTTGTTAGCTTTTTTTGGATTTGCATTTGTTAGCCTTTGTTTTGAACCAATGCATCCAAAATAGCATTGTGTTTTGTTTAATTAGCTTTTTGTTTTATGTTGTGTTTTTTGTTTTGTTTTACTAAGCCTTTAGAAAGAAAGAAAACGTTTTTGAGATCACGAGAAACAAATTCAGTCAAGTGTGTCCAGACTTGTGACTGGTAGTTTGTAATCTGTCCATATGCACTTTGTGCTATGATTTATTTTTCTGTCTCCCTCATTCTTTGCAGGAGATGTACTCAAAGGGCCTGATACCTATTTCAGCAGTTAAACAAGTTCGTGCTCTGGGTGAGAATAAGTTTGAGGTGGTCACATCTGTAAGAACCTTTGTGTTTCGGGCAGAGAAAGAAGGTGAGCCTCTTTGCTTTTCTCTCTGTCTCACGTTTCGATCCCCCTCTGCTAATCTCTTTTAAACCAATTCACTCCCACTCTCACTCTTGATCTTTTATCATCTTTTCACTCATATTTTTATCGCGTTACCATCTCTGCTATAAGATAAGATGTTCTGAGTAGATCTTCCACACTGAATCAAAGAGAGAGAGAGGAGAAGCCAGCCAGACTCAAGGAGACCACAATATTATGACACAGAGCTGAAACAACCATGATGATGATGATGATGATGATAGCTGTAGATTTAATATGTACAGTAAACACCCTGTTGGTGCATATAGTTGCCACACCATTGCCTCTGTATTTTATGGGATATTTTTCTTAATATTCATTATAAGCTGCAATGAAGCCCGATTTAAAGACTGTGAAAAGGCCGATTATGGTTTTAATGGAGAGACTCGTGGTGTTTAAGGAGTAGTCTGGTACTTTAGCTGCAATTCAGGATCGATTTAAAACTGCGTTAGCATTTAGTGGCTCTGAAGGTTTGTTCTAGTCATGATGTATTGAGAGTGTTACTTTAATATTACAGGTAGTTCATTAATAATAGCATTTTAGCATGATTTTGTGCTATTTTTTTGGCGAAAGTATTTGTAGTTTTGTGTGCCATGAATCTCTTTCTGTGGCCACTGTATGTCTGTAGACCTGAGTATTTCATATATAATATTTGTCATTATTAGTAAATGGAGCAACTTGACATTCTCATTGCCATTAAGACTGGTTAGATAATTTAGCTTTTTTAGACATCTTGCAGTAAAATGAACAATGTAAGGTTGAGGAGCTCACCATGAGCCAATCAATTACTATGTTATTGACACAGCCTGTGCTTTCCCCATTGCAATTATTGTGGTACATCTGAGGCTAATAGCACTGCTGTGTGTCATAGTGTCCTAGAATATAAGCAAATAATGGTCTCCTCAGTACCTACTTTATCCCCAGATCTTGTGTGATGACCTCTGACCCATGGTAAGTAAATTACTCTGAGGGAAGTCAGTTTAGGCATGCATTTAACTGTACTTTCCACCATCAAAAAATAAATAAATAAATAAAAATCAGAGACAGAGAGAGCGCTGGTCCGATCTGCTCATGCATCTTTAAACAGCTTTATAGCAGTCTGAAAGAGTCATCAATCTTAAGATAAACACAAGTGAGGAGGAGAGAGAGAATGAGTGAGTGAATGAAAGAGCTGGAAGTGGGTGGTCATGGGATGAGCACAAAAGATAAGAATGAGAATTAGTGTTAGAGATCGAGCACACTGGGATCATTTAGATGCGTGTGTGTGCGAGTGAGCAAACATTCATTGCTGTGCATTCTTTCTTGGGCAGTCTTCAGCAGTGCAGGCCTCTTCTTTCAAATAGTGTAATATTTTGGCAATAACAACTTTTTCATGGATAAAGGGGAAGAATATCTTTTGCAGCCATCAAATTTCGAGGTTTGGAACTTTGTAAGTAAAGTGCAGTTAGTAACTGTCTATGAGGATGTGTTGATGGCATGGTCACTTTTAGAGATAACTAGGGCTGTCAAGTAAATTATTATTTTTTTGTTGAGGAAGTCAATAATCAATAATAAATAAAAGTATATAATCTTTCATCTTTGCTCATGGCGACTCGTGGGTGTTCAGTTCTGCTATCAGGTTGTTTTGAATCAGTCACCTGAAACTAAATGGTTTTTTTTTTTTACACTACGGTTCAAAAGTTTTGAGTCAGTACAATTTTATTTAAAATGTCTTTGAAGAATTCTTGCTCACTAAGGCTGCATTTACTTGATCAAAATTACAGGAATATTGTGAAATATTGTTACAATTAAAAATGATTTTTCTTTAGAATTTTTTTTCATAACGTAGCGTTATAAACACCGTTTATTCTAGTTAATCAATACTAAAAATAGTTGTGCTGTTTATTTTTGTGGAAACCATGATACATTTTTTCAGGTTTATTTGATGAATGGAAAGTTGTAAATAAAAGGATTTATTTGAAATAGAAATACTTTATTACATTAACATTATAAATATAACATTATAGATATTTTTAGTGTCACTTTTGATCAATTTAATGTTTCCTTGCTGAATAAAAGTAGTAATGTTTTACTGATCCCAAACTGTATTGCTTATAAAAATAGGCTCATGCTTACCAGCTAAACATCTGTCCTTGAGAACTAAAATTAATCAATAATAAAATAGAGAAAATGTTCTTAATGGATTTAATCATATTTATAAACCCAGGGGGAATATTTAACAAAAGTAAAGTTATTTATAGTTTTTTAAGGTGTTATTTAATTATCACCTACGAATGAAACTCGCAAGCAGCAGTCTTTCAAAACAGCTTTACACATGTCCATAAAGTGTGAGCAAAGTTGTTATATATTATCTCATTATTGCAGGTTTTTATTTCAGTCTTTGCATTTCTTGGGCAGTGTGAGGAATACAGAATGAGATGTGTGAGCGAGACGAGTAAAGAGCACCGTTGCTAGAAAATCTACCTCTCTCCGGTGTCTTTAGTTTATACATATGCAGAGCACATATGAGTGTTATTGTTTAATCCAACATATTAACATATTGTGTTTTTTCCTTAACAATTAACTCAATGCATTAACAAAAAATTATGATTAATCAAAAAGGTTTTAAAATCAAAAAATTATTAAAATCAAAATTAAATCTGTAGTGAATTGACAACCCTAGTATTGACAAAAAATTGAGTTAGTAAATAGAATAAGTGGAATTGGATAGATATGGCTTCACAAACTAAACTTAAGGAGTCAAATGTGGTTATATATCTAATGCCCCAACACTTACATCATGCCTGAAAACTCTTTTGCTGACTACAGGCACTTTTTTTAAGTCTTGTCCAAAGGACACTGTACACAAAAACACACCCCTTTAATGAAATGAGATCTCACTCTCTGTCTTTCTCTTAACCCCCTTCTCTCTCTCCCTAGATGTGGCAGGTGCTGTAGACCTGCAGAGAATAAGAGTATCCAGATGTTAATGTTTTTTGGCTAGTGTGTGTGCTCGCAATGAATTTGTGAAAGCCCCTGTAGGCCTATTTAAACACAGCACAAGAGAACCCTCACAGGCATCCTTCCCCCATCTCACACGCGCATACACAAACACACAGGCAGACACAATGCAATGAGGCACAGGGGCTTTTGCATACCTGCTTTGTTTGCAGATTTGAAAGTTTATAAAGTATACCAATAATATTAGACACTTTTTCCTTCCCTTTTATTACCATGGCATGGCGTCTCTCCACACACGCACACGCATACCTGCACATTCACTAACGTACATCAAACAGACTGCAGCGTATACACGCTTCTTCTTCTGTCTTCCCTCTAAGGAGAACGTCAGGATTGGCTAGAGGTTCTCCAGTCTGCTGTGTGCTCCCAGCCCTCCATTTCCCATCAGCCACGCAAAAATAACACAAACAAGAGTGGCTACGTCGAGCTGCGTGGCCTCAAAGGAAGAGTCTACCTCAGCCTCATGGGAACCAGCTTCAGACTTTGTAAAACAGACCAGGTAGATCTATATATGTGTATTTTTTATTTTTTTTGGACCTGGTTAAATGTTGATATGATTCATACTGCTGCTGCCCACGTGAGTTTAAAATAATTATCACACCTCAACAACCAAGTGCAGGGTCTCCCAACCTATCTCTCTGTCGTCAAACTTCACTGTGCTAAGCCATTGCTTCGGTCAGCTTGTATGTCTGTCTATCTATCCATTCATTCATCTATCCATCCGTCTGTCTGTCTGTCCGTTTATCTGTCTTTCTGTTTTCCTTCAAACCTCACTGTTAAGCCATTGCTTGACCTTTCTTTCTTTCTTTCTTTCTTTCTTTCTTTCTTTCTTTCTTTCTTTCTTTCTTTCTTTCTTTCTTTCTTTCTTTCTTTCTTTCTTTCTTTCTTTCTTTCTTTCTTTCGTCCTTTCGTCTTGTCTGTCTGTCTAGACTGTCTATCTCCCTTCAAACTTCACTGTTTGCAGGTTGAAGGTATCTATCTTATGTCTGTCTCTCTATCTGTCTGTCTGTCTGTTTTTGTCTACAGTCCCTTCAGACTTCACTGCTAAGCTTCAACCAATCTGCATGTCTGTCTATAAATCAATCTCTTGTCTGTCTGTCTGTAAACTCTATTTATACTTAATTTGTCAGTTTTATTACTTACATTTTCTTACTTATATTCTTCTTTACTTTCATTACCCTCTTTGTTTGTGTGGAGATAGTTAGATACTGTTTTCTCACGGTAGTGAAATAACTGACACTTTCACACGTTTTAAAGTCTGTGGTGTCCGTTTTGTGCTCCCTCCTATGAGAATGAGCCCATATGCTGAGAGTGCAGTTATTACAATGCACACACAAGCCATGATATTTTGCATGTGTATGTGATCTATGCCCAATTGGTCTCAGTTTTAAACTAGATTAAGCTGAGAATGTTATTCTGTATGAATAGGCTCACACACACTTTATCATCTCTGTTTGTCTTTCATTATTTTCCTTATTAGCACAAGCAAACATCTTTGTCTTCATTCTGCAAGGAAATTGTTTTTCGTCAGCCGATTTAGCATGCGGGAAAGAGAAAAAGAGCAGTGAAAATGGAAATTGATTGTATTGTTTTTGCATTAAATCCTCTCCGTGGCAATCACTCCGACAAGTAGTGAGAGAAACGGGAGGGAATGAAGGAAAAGAGGGCATGGTAGAAATGGAATGAGGGAGTGAAGGAGGAACTGATCAGAGAGACAAGAACGGAGGGATAACAGAAGGAAGTGAAGACAGCAGTGGCTGTTGAGGGATGAAGAAAACTCAAAGGAGCATAAAGATGGAGAGAAGGAGACGGAGAGAAAGGAAAAAGGTGTGGTGGTGGGTAGCTCGGTTCATGTTCAGTGAAGTGGAGTATTTAATTTAACAAGATGAACGAGCTGCCCAGGACGCTGTTTTTTTTCCTCCTTCCCATCTTGGATAGGATGAAGTGTGCTGCCCTTCTCTCCTATGAGGTCAGGCCATGATGTTTCCCCAAGGTAATGAAAGTCAACCTAACAGGCAAGCCCAAGTCACGTGACGCCACTACAGTTTAGTGCTACATCGATTTTTTTTTTTATTTCCTTTCTTAAACTATTTGCTCCAAAGCAAAGAACACAAAAAGACCACACATGGGTACTGGAATGCCACTTCAAAGCTAATGTTTAAAGTCTAAAAGTACAATTAGTCAGTTTGTCATTAGATGTTTATTAGAGATGCATTAGTTGCATCTAATTTTCTAATTTCACTGCAGTACAGTGTAGGCTGAATGTGCTGCAATTTTAATACACCATATCAAGTTGAATCTAGTTCAACTTTGAGAAAAAAACATCTCAAGACCCCTGTTCTTTGTTCCATTTTGTTGTGCTGTTTTTAAATCAGGGCGTGTTTAAATTCAGAATGCGTGTACTGGGACAAACTATAATTGAAGTGCATATGCGGGTAAAGGATTGACCAACAAACTGTCAATCATTTTTTCTTTTTTAAATCCAGGTTTCTAAAACGCAAATGTAACTCCTGTAACACAGCATTCAATCCACTTGATCTGTGAAAAGTTTTAGATACCTTACTTTGGCCGAATTATAAGTATCCTTGAAAGAGAAGGCAATTATATTGCTATGAGCTCAGTGGAAAGAAAAAAAATTAAACAATCCAGCACAAAGACAGACAAAATATTGTCTATATTTGTGCAAAATAAATATGCTGTCTACATAAAAGTAGTGAGAAAACTGGTTTAATTTAATTGAAATTTACCGTTAAAATTATGAGACCTATAAGTCAAATCTTCTATATGTAAAACGTTCCAAATGGTCATGTCACTTATGTTGTTTTTATTTTATTTAAAATGCTTAATGGGAAGGCAACTGCCTTTGTTGTGCTGTGCAAGGCATTCCTCTAGGCCTGTAACAGCCTTTTATTTTAAAATATTGTGGACAACATAAAAGCAAGAAATGTTAAAGGGACAAAAAGTTATCATGTAAAATAAGTAAAGAAACAGAAATGAATGATCTCAGGGTGTATTATGGGCAATTCAGCTCTTTTGTCAGCTCTATAGGGATGCATTTTCAATGTCTTGCTCTGGTCATGAACTCACAGCTGTTAAGAGTTCATCAGTGCGTCGGTTTCGCACTCGCTCTTTTTTTTTTTACCTCCGACTTTATTCACACCTCCTGTTCACACCTGACTCTGTCTTTTTATATTAGGCATGTGAACCTATACCTTTGAGTCTGATCTATCTATCAGAATTTCCTACACATAATAGAGCCTTCAGTCATAAAAAAGATGCCACTAAACAAATATAAAAAAAATTAAAACAAAGTCTTTATGCTGTTTTTAAATAAATTGTATTGAGTGTCACCATGATGGTGATTAGTGTTTGTGAATGACACTGTGCACCTTCTAGATTGACAGTGAAATTATTGCAATAATTACAATAAAAACTTTAATTTTAGGTGGGATTAATTGAGTTTAATTTCAGAAAATATAGGTTTGATTGTCAGTTTGCTAGATTCTTGCATGTAAAAGCAAGTGTGTCTTAAACGCTGTGATAGATATCACATATTCTAAACTACATTTGGTCTGTCCAATTAAGTTAATATTTCTTAGATCATTTGCTTTTACTGAAAAACCAGCTCTCATGACACTTAAAACACAAAAGGAGTCATTATCAAAATGTCAAATACTGATGTTTTTCACACAGCTGTGAAGTTCAGTTGCTGTTTGGCTTGGTTTACTTAAAAGGCCCTCGGGTCCCCTGTAAACCAAAGAAAACTAGACTAATATTTCTTAAAGGGTTAGTTCACCCAAAAAAGAAAATTTCCAAACCCGTAAGACCTTTGTTCATGTTCGGAACACAAATTAAGATATTTTTGTTGATATCTGAGAGCTCTCTGACCCTGCATAGACAGCAATGCAATTGCAATATTCCCAGTCCCAGTCTTCCGCCATTTTGTAGAGTACCACGACGCATGTGCACACTTTCCCCAGAACGTAACCAGTATAATCAGCATTGTTTACGTTCTGGGGAAAGCGCGTGCGTGCGCCATGGTACTTTCCAAAATGGCGGAAGACGGTAACTCAGGGAGAATTGTTGAGAAAAAAATGATTTTAGTTTTCTTTGCACACAAAAAGTATTCTCGTAGCTTCGCAAAATTGAAGTTGAACCACTGATGTCACATGGACTTTACTGATGTCCTTGCTACGTTTCTGAACCTGGGAACATTGCAATTGCGTTGCTTTCTATGCAGGATCAGAGAGCTCTCATCAAAATTTCATCAAAAATATCTTAATTTATGTTCCCAAGATGAACGAAGGTTTTACAGGAATGACATGAGGGTGAGTAATTAATGACAGAATTTTTATTTTGGGGTGAACTATCCCTTTAATATTACACAATTACCTGAAGAGTATAGTTAAAAAAAAAAGTTTCTTTGATGGCGTTTTGAAGTTGCCCACGACTTAAATTTTAAGTAAAATATAATAATAATAATAAAAAGGGCTACTTACACTTACACAACATACTTGTATAGTGTCTTGAAAGGGCTGTACAGTTGCCTTTATCTGTTGTCATCTTGTTTTTTTCTTGTCCCATATTCTTTCTTCCCAGAATCATCCCTTGTTCCTCCGAGAGTTTTTCATATTGCCATTGATCTTGAAGTAATTGATAAAGTCTGTAAAGAAAGTTTGTTGTTTATTTTCTGCTTGTTCTTGTGTGAAATAAACTTTGTCATTCATTCAAACTCTGATCAATGGATCAGCAGGTATTCACCCTCCAGTGAGCTCAGTGTCTGTTCTGGGCTCTCTTTGACCCTTCTCACACAACAGTGTCCTTGTATTTGTACAGTTTTTATAGTTAGCATTTTTTCTTTTCCTTACTCACTTCATTCACTACAGCTACAGTGTTCTAAACAGACACACTGAAAGTCTGACTGTGAATGCTTTGGTCCATGCACATAGCAGTGACTGATCAGATTTATTTATTTTAGTTCCAGATTTTGGAATAATAAAAAAAAATGGATATGAAAAATTGAGTGTTTTTATGTTTATGCTGGTTCTTCACAGGACTCTAATGCTGGGCTGGCCATCACTGTGGTGGACCTGACGGCTGCGTGTGTGAAACAAGTTGAGAGGAAAGGATTTGAGATCACAACACCTTTCAAATCCTTCTGGTAAACTGCTAAAATACTATATACCTTATTTCAGCATAAGGCCGGAAAAAAGAAAATATCTTATCAAAATAAAATATTAGCATAAATTGACTGGTAGATGTTGTTTTTAAAGAGATTTCAGATGACCTTCAAAGAGAGTTAAGCTTCTTACCTAGACTTTCTTAATATCACTTTATGCTAAAAAAAAATCATCAACGTTTCACTCAAGGTCAAACTTGGAGGATTAAGTTTCCTTAATGCAAATAATAATTTATTTACACAAATGCCTCCAGATTATAAATTCAGAGATGCTCTAAATTTCAAATACAGGTTCTGATTACATAAACATTTTAATATTTCATATGCTTTCATTTGCAGAATAGTTATATAGTTATTCTAATGAAAATTGCATTGTTGCTTGTATAATATAATATATAGACTTTTTAAAACCATAGTGTGCTACTTACCTACAGCATTTTATCCTCTAACCAAACGTTATGTTAATTATAAAGTATTTTATTCAGTTCTTTCTCGATAAAAAATACTGTAAAATGGTAATGTTGGGATCAACAGTGAGCATTAGTTAAGTTCCTTGACTGTGTGTGTGTGTGTTTTATTAATAAGTAGCAATATTTTTGAGATGTCTGACTAAATGTTAATGGAGTTACTGCTTATAGATAATTTAAAATGAGTCACCTATGTGGTTAATGTGCTACCAACACCCTTAAAAATCAAGGTGCTTTATTGGCACCGATGGTTCCATGAAGAACCTTCAACATTGCATGATTCTTTATTGTATAAAAAGGTCTTCAGATTATTGGTATGTTCTTCATGCTAAGAAATAAATGGTTCATTTAAGAACCTTATAAGTATACTTTTGAAGCATAGTCATATTGAAAAAAAATTCAAATAATTGACAAATAATATGCAAACCTCTAAGGTGAGGCGTGGGATTCCAGTGTGGGATTGACCTATTCTGCCATTTAAAAACTTTTGTTGATCTGCTCTTCACAATTGCATTGTTTTCAAGTGCAATGTAGGCGGATCAAAGTAGATTTCAGAGAAACTTTGAAGAAGAGGTGTTGAAGCACATAAGTCTGGGAGGAATTTTGAAAGGATATTTTAGGCCCCCATAGTCCAGAGTCAGGCAGGTTACTCCTGGATGAAACTCTATTTCTGCATTTGTGTGCAGTCCTTGCAATCCTAATTTAAAGAACATGCTGAAGAGTTCTCAAACAACATTCAGAGAATATAAAATGTGTATCTTCTAGAAAGCAAAATGCTGTATTTACTCCAAAATCTCATGCGAAGGTTAAACTATGCTGGAGGGTGTATATGATGATGCCTTTTCTGCTTCAGGGCCTGAAACTTATTTAGGCACCAGTGAATTCCAAATGACTTCATGAACATCCAAAATTGCATCAGATTGCTAAATATTGAGAAAAAATGAATCATTCAACATTCAGAATTCAAGTCGGATTCTGATATTTACATTATAACAATGATTAATAGTTGAATAGTTTAATGTTGAAGAAATGTCACCAGAAGCTGTTTTACAGGTAAAGCAACTTATTTAATGTATTATTTGGATATTTATTTACTTTTTATGATTTTTATCACAAGTGAGATGTCTATAGGTTAAAAAAAATGTATCACATTAATCACATCCTAAAACAAAGATTAAAATACACTCACCAACCACTTTAATAGCTACACCTTGCTGGTACCATGTTGCCTTCAGAACTGTCTTAATTCTTTGTGGTATAGATTTACCAAGGTGCTAGAACACACACATTGTCCCTTTCCACCACATCCCAAATATGTTCTGTTGGATTGGGTGACTGTGGAGGCCATTTGTGTCTAGTGATATCAGTCATGTTCAAGAAACCAGTTTGACCTTACAGGAGTAGCACCCGGTGTGGTCTTCTGCTGCTGTAGTCCATCTGCTTCAAGGGTTGATGTGTTGTGTGTTCATAGATGCTCTTCTGCATACCTCGATTGTAACAAGTGGTTCTTTGAGTTACTGTTGCACTTCTATCAGCTCGATCCAGTCTGGTCGTTTTCTGACCTTTGGCATCAGCAAGGCAGAACTGCCACCCACTTGATTTTCTTTCTTTTTCTGACCGTTCTCTGTAATCCTTAGACATGGTTGTGCGTGGAATTCCCAGTAGATCAGCAGGTTCTGAAATATTCACACCACATTGAAAGTCACTTAAATGACTTTTCTTCCTCATTCTGACGCTCAGGTTGAACTTCAGCAGATCTTCTACATGCCTAAATGTACCGAGTTGCTGCGTAATTGGCTGATTATATTTTTGGATTAACAATCAGTTGAACAGGTGTACCTAATAAAGTAGCTGGTGAGCGTGTGCTTGTAACATTATAGAAAATAACATTTTCTGAGCCATTCCTATAAAACTCCAGATTCCTAGAATGCCAAGTATTCATTCACTTTTCTCACAACTGTATGTGGAATTGTACATGAATTGTTTTAAGCAATCCTGAAGTGAGTAAACTATAGTTTTTTTCTTAGTCACTACCAGGTTCTAACATTCTTGGTTCATTTATTAAGGTGTTCTCCTAGGAGATTTACCTTTTAGTATAAGTGATTGCACCAACCAAAATAAAATATAGATTAAACGGCTGAACTTTGCAAAATGATTAGTGTCAAATAGTTTCAACTTTTTTTTTTGGCTGTTTATAATGAAATTGAGTGCTTGCATAGCTGGACAGAATGAGATTTATTAAAGGCAGAGGAAACTCTGTCGATTTCTTCTTTTTGAGCCTTTTTAGTATAATTTTTTTCAGAGTTTGCTGCCTGCTGTGTTATTTTCTAGCAGCCACTCTCTCATTATGACTGTCCAGCCGCTCTGATGCTATCCATCTGAAGCACACTCATTATTGATCTGTTTTTTTCTTCCTCTTTCGCTTTTTTTCCTTTTCTTTATAAATATCAGCTCTGTTATAACGGCTGTACAGTACAGGCATCGCTCACCTGTGACCCCTCACAAGCTGATGTTTCCAACAAAGCAGCCATTTGCGGAGGCCTAATCGATGAGCTGTTTTCGTGTTTGTTTTTTAATGATCCTTTTATGGCTGATGCAGTTCCCCGGCAAAAAAAAAAAAAAAAAAAGACACAACAATAACAGCAACAAACAATGAAAAGCTATCGCTCTCTTTCTTTGGCCGGTGTGCATTAAAGATTTTTCCTCTTTATCTCCTAGCTTTGTTTTTGTGGACAGGACAGAATATTGATCTGTTTGTAGTTGCGTTCTAAACGCTGAGCGATATGAGGCCAGACGACTATTTAGTATTAGTTGTTGGCAAAATAATTTGAAATAATTAGTCATAATGGAAATGGAAAGCGGATTCAGAGCTATTACTGGTTTTTACGTTTGGACTGCACTGTGACCCATAACTCCCAATCATAATGTAATAATGAACATTTAAAAAGTGGTGTTCGCCGTTGTTATTTGTCTGGTACTTGCCCTGGGCCCCAGTGGGACTCAAACTGTTAGGTTTTAAGCCAGGATGACGCAAATAGAACTTCCAGTTAGTGTGTAGTTTTTGGTTTGTTTTTACATGCGCGCACACACAAATTTCCATATTTGAGTCGGTGCTTAGAGAGCTGATGGTGAGGGATTTCAGGTCCTGTCTTTAAAATTTGTCAGTATCTCTTTAAGTTGAAGCACAAGTCCAGTAGTTTATCCCAAAATGCAGATTGTCATTTATTTACTAACCCTAATATCATAATAAGACATTAGTACTTTTTTTGCTTTCATGGAAGACAAAAGAAGAAATTCTGAAAAATGTGTTAATCGTTCTTTTCCATCACACCAAATGCTTAAAAGCTTCGAAAAGGACACAGAATCACCATAAAAGTATCATAAAAGGTCAATGCTATGTGCAAATTCATATGACCAACTGAACCCTATGTAAAATCTGTAGGGGGAAGGGCAATCACTATGACAATGAACATATATTTTTAAAAGATCGTTCTAAATTTCCACAGCACAGCTATAACAATAATGGCACAGAGGAACACTATTGCTGCAATCACTTTCAGAACTGATGAATGATAAAAACATTGACAGCCAATCAGAGTCAAGACTGCTTTAAAGAGACAAGCGATTGCCTTTTTTAAATCACCTACAGTAATATTTAATGTGTAGTTAGTCGAATAGCATGTCTGTAAGAGCTTTGTATAATTTGTGTCAGTTTCACAGTGGAGTCAGAACGTGAGAGAGAGGAGTGGATGGAAGCAGTTCAGGAGTCCATTGTAGAGACGTTGTGCAATTACGAGGTGCTGGAGAAGGTTTGGTTCAACAAGTTCAACAGGAAGTGCGCTGATTGTCAGGCTCCTGAGCCGGAATGGGCCTCCATCAACCTGTGTGTGGTCATCTGCAAGAATTGTGCTGGTAAGAAAAAATTATGAACACAAAGAACATATCAAGAACAAACACAACAGGAATGGATCATGAAACACACAGCGTCTTAACCACACACTCTAAAGCAGGGATGGGCAACTTTGATGAGGGCCAGCATTTTTTCTCCTTTATATCAAGGGGCCAGATTACTAATCCACGTCAACACACCTTTACACCGTCTAACTCAGTTTCCTTTTTATTGAAGGAAATTAAAGTATACTGTCTTTTTGTTTTTCAATATTTTATTAACTATAAAACTTGTGCAGTTATGCTAATTCAGAAGGGAAACTTTGTTGTCAGTTGACAGAAATATTACTCCAACAAGCCAATGTAAACATCTCAATTGCATTGTCTGTAAATTTGCAACAAACATTGTTTACTTGGTTCCTGTGGAAAGTTTACTTGGTTCCTGTGTCTTCTGTTTGAACTGGTTCAAAAATACTACTATTAAAAAGTTTAGGATCAGTAGGATTTTATTTTTAAAGACATTTTTAGTTTTATTAGCAAAGACTAATTAAATTAATCAAAATCAAACACAGGATTTTCCTTTAGAACTTCTTTGTTAATAAAAAATATTGAGCACCAGTTTAGGATATTAGAATGATCTCTGAAAGATCATGTGACACTGAAGACTGAAGTGATGACTGCTAAAAGTTCAGCTTTACCATCACAGTAATAAATTGCACTTTTTAAATATATTAAAATAGAAAACAGCTTTTAATTTATAAAAATATTTCAGAATTCTTCTGTTTTTGCTGTATTTTTGATCAAATAAATGCAGCCTTGGTGATCATAAGAGACTTCTTTCAAGCAACAAATAAAAATTTTATTCCCCCATACTTTTCAATTGTAACTGGACATATTAAATATCCTCTCACTGGCTGTGATTGTGTCACTTTACACCGTAGTTCAGCGTGGATAGATAAACTGCTTGTTGCTGAAAACTTGACAAACGTTTGGTAAGGAACAGTTGTTACATCATAGAGAGTGTCAAAACAACACACAAACAGATTTCTATTTATCCATTATTTGTCTTTTACAGATACAGACTAAATATTCTTTTCATAGCCATCTTTCTCCATCTCTCCACAGTTCCTCTGCTCTTTTTCCCGATATTGTGGTTGCTGAGATTATTCTGATCACCCTCCGACACAATAAATGAACTCATTTCAGTTACGCAGCCATTTAATGTTACATTAGGTCACAATACAGGAGGAACCAGTGGCTGAATGTGTGCAAACGGCTGCTGAATAAGCCATTGAGTAGGGAGACACTTTCCCTAAATGTGCACCGCAGCCTTCATGGGATCTATGGCACAGACACTTTAATTAGCTGCGCTTCTGCTGCCAACAATTAGGAGAGCGAAATACTGGGAATATAACGAACAGCTAACGATTAAATGAGAGCAAATTGTCTTCGGTGGGAGACAGAGAGCGTGTGAAACAGAGAGACAGGTGAAGTGACTTCCTCTTTCTCACGATCTATCTTCACATTTATAATACTTATCTAACGTCCCCACTTCTTTTTTTTTTTTCCCTCCTCATTCACTTCTGTTTCTTTTTGCCCCGTCTTTTATCTTCCAACACACTCTGTTATCAATCAACATCCCTGGCTGAGTGACACACATTCAGGTTTGTCTGTTTCTTTACGCGTGTAATTACAATAAGCGAACTCTGATTGGAGACATTCCTCAAGTGAGACTACGGTTACCATAGAAACTCCCACTATGCACATTTTTCACTCTTTCTTTCTTGTAGTAGTTTCAAATAAGGTAACAAAGAGAAATTTCTCCACCTTTCTGATGGTTTTTGTTCTCTTTAAATAAGGTTTCATTGAAGCAAACGCTGTGTTTAAGGTACTTTCCTGACTTAGAAGTTTTCTTAGATGGCACTACAAAACCCTTAACGTGTGCCCTTAATGCACACACACTAACACGTACACAAAGCATCTTTAGTCCCGTTGGCTCTCAGGCGGCTCTAATGATCTTTGATGGCAAACTGGTACTCTAAAATGCTACTAATTATGCCAGAAAATCACACACTCCATATTCAAATATGTGTTTCTCCCTGCCATGTTTAATTCATCTGTTTCTCGCATAAACAACAACTACGACGGTGCCTGGAGTTCAGTGAAATAAATGCACAGACCAACAAACACAATTAATTACTTATGATTCATTAGCAATTAATGGCTTTTTCGCGCCTTTCATTTGCAATTATAGCTGTGGCAGGCTGGAGAAAAGAGTGCTTGGGAAGGATACGATGAAATGTATAATGAGTGTGACTCTGTATGTGTGTCATACGAGTCGGTGCTTTATACCATTTAGTGTGAAGTTGTGCTCAGTTTTGAGGTTAAGCAGGACACTTTTAGTTAACAGGAAGTTGACCATTAAATTAACATTGTCTGTTTTAGATGTGAATAGTTCAGATCGGTATCTGTTTCCAGGTCATCATCGATTCCTGGGACCTGGGATCTCGAAGGTCCGCAGTATGAAGCTAGACAGCAGCATATGGACCAACGGGCTCATTGAGGTACCGATCTGTTGTGTTAAGTCACTTCTTACATATTGATTTGAAGGGATAGAGCGCTCAAAAATGAAAAATCTGTTGATTTATAGTTACTCACTCTGATATCATTCCAAAGCCTTAAGATTCTTGCATATCTTTGAGACACAAAGGAAGATATTTTGGTCACCTTTTATTTTAAGGTCCAATTCTCACTATTAATTATGACCTTTGCCTCAATAAGCTCCTAATTTGTTGCTTATTAATAATTAGTAAGGTAGTTGTTAAATTTAGGTATTGGGAAGGATTAGGGATGTAGATTATGGTCATGCAGAATATGTGCTTTATAAATTCTAATAAACAGCCAATATGTTAATAATAAGTGGGTGGTGATGGCACAGTGGATAAGACACATGCCTTTGGTGTGAGAGACCCGGGTTCGAATCCACTGCGAGACACCAATGTGTCCCTGAGCAAGACACTTAACCCCTAGTTGCTCCAGAGGCGTGCGACCTCTGACATATATAGCAATTGTAAGTCGCTTTGGATAAAAGCGTCAGCTAAATGAATAAATGTAAATTAATAAATGCAACTAGTTAATCGTGAGAATTGATCCCTATACTATAATATTACTGATATTTTAATGAAAATATCCCTCCATTGAAAATCCATTCCATTCAGGAAATAAAGGGATGGAACGGTTTCATAAAAAATATCTTAAGCTGTTTTTTGAGCAAAATTCTGTATTTAGAATGACATGAGGGTGAGTATGATGGCAGAATTTTCTTTTTTGGGTGGTCTTACCTTTTGAGTGAAATACATTGTCCTCATGTTCTGTCTTTCTCTTTAGCTGTTTTTAGACGTTGGGAATAAAAATTCCAACAGCTTCTGGGAAGCAAATCTTCCCCCAGAGAAGGAGCTTTGCAAGCAGCCATCACTGGAGCAGCGTGCATCCTTTATTTGCAGGAAGTACAAAAAGAGGAAGTACAAAAAAGTTCTAGAAGGTCTAAACACTCAAGAGGAACTCAACAAGGTGTGTGTGAGAGAGCCTGTTTGCTAATGTTGGCCTTTGGCTTGGTGTTATTTTTTCTACCTCATTAAAAGACCCACTAGGGCTAGAGATGTTGGTCACTGTGTGTGTGTGTGTGTGTACATCTGCTGTTCCTCTGGCTCACCTGTTAGCCCAGGTGTAAATTAGGGTTACCATGGTAACTGGCTCGCATCAATTTTCAGTGCAGGTTGTGTTAAAACCAATATTCTGCTTTAAATCTTTTTGCATAGCACAATATAATGCAACTACAGTCAAAGTGCTATAAAGTTAGTCAGAAAACCATTTTTTTTGACAGTATGTTGAAGAAATTGAACGGATGATAAGGGGAGTGTTATGAGTTAACAGGATTTCCTGTGCATAATTCATAATTATGCTGTATTTTTGTGTGTGCTTTGATTGCTCCTACTGAGTTTGTCCGCTTTACTCTTTCTTAAGCCAAAAGTGGCTGTTTTTCCTCACCATCAGCACCAACACAGATCAAGCCTGCTTTTGTTTTTGAAGAAAGGGAGAGAGGATTGGAACTGGATTATGTGTGTGTGAGATGAGAGCAGCACTGGGGAGTTTTCAGGGGTTCTTCTGAAAAAGTTATATGATTGTGTACGTGTGTGTCAGAGAGAGACAAAGAGAGAAAGAAGATGATAAAGAATATAGTGCAGGTACATAGAGAGGTGAGATTAGATTATAAATGGAAGGGTATGTCTGGGACAGACACAAACAAAATGTTCCAGAAAAATCCTCCTTGTTCTCAAAGTTTTTGTTTAAGCCCTGATGTGATATATGTCTTTAAGTTTTCATGTTAGTTCCTGTTTGATACTTTCGTTCAGCCTGAAGTTTCAAGCAGTAGTCAGCTTGGCAGGCAGAGGTTTTGAGTTTATGAGATATAACGACAATTCAGAAGTTCTTTGGAAGAGTAAAAACCGGCAAGTGCCTGCATTGTTGGGCCCAGCCAAAGTTGAACTGCTTAATAAGCATGCAGATTAATGTGAAAATGAATGTTAAAATGTAGAAAGGTTTGTGTGAAGGTCAGATTTAGCAGATGAGAATTATAATTTGCTCATTGTGATAGAAGTCCCCACCACGATAAATCTTAATGGTATTTCATATAAAAGAAGGCATCTTAATGGCATCACACACGCACATATATTTGATCAAAAGTACAGGAAAGACATTTAGAGTCTTACAGAAAAAATCTATTTAATAAAGGCTGTTCTTCTGAACTTTCTATTCATCAAAGCCTGCTGTAAAAAAATAGGCTGGTTTCCACAAAAATATTAAGCACATATATTTTTCCATAATAATAAGTAATGGTACTTGAGCACCATTGATTTCTGAAGGACCATGTGATACTGAAGACTAGAATGACAGCTGCTGAATTTTATTTCAGTCTTTGCCATCAGTGGCACAATTGATCATTGTTATATTTGTTTGATTTATATAGAGTATATATATATATATATGTGTGTGTTTCTATCTGGATTATATAACTCAAATTAAAATCTGTGACCTCCAGAAAGTCTCTTCAGCAAATGTGACCTAGAGAACATGTACACGCACACTAAGGGACGCCCTTGGGTTTTATGTCATTGGAAGAACATTATAAGGTCACCTAGACACCAAATGTACAGCAGATATACTGCAAATAAAATTTATGAATAGAAAATATTAAATTATCTTCATTATTTGTCTAAATTAATTTTAGTATTGTCATTATTGTCATCAAGTAAGTAACTGTCACTGTGCATACATCTCATATCGTGCTGGAGAACATGATCATTAGGATGAGTATTAGCAGTTAAAGCAGGTCAAGTGTTGCTATCATTTAAAAAGAGACAAACCAAAAGAAAGAAATATTCTGATATTCATGTTATTTATTTTTCCAGTTCAGCGTTTTACTCCTTGTTATGCTTCTAAACATATACTACCAATCAAAAATTTGGGGTTGGTAAGATTTGTACAGTTTTTAAGTCTTCATTTTGTTTGGTGAGCATAAGTCTCTATTTTAAAATGTTATTTATTTCTGGCAAAACTGAATTTTCAGCAGTCATTACTCCAGTCTCCAGTGTCACATGATCCTTCAGAAATCATTCAAATATACTGATTTGGTGGTCTTATCATATATAATTTCCTTGCTTAATAAAAGTAGTTTCTTAAAAAAAAAGAAATCTTACATACCCTTTGAACAGTAGTGTAATTTTTACGAAAAATACGAAAATAATGTGAAATTATATAATAATTTTCAGTAGTAGTGAGATGTTTTGATTCTTCTGTACATATGTGTATGTGTGTGGTCTACTGTCTCAGTGTCCTTGTTCTCCAGCGGATCTAGCTTGTTTGAGGGAGATCGATAGCTCGGCTGGATCGGACTGTTTTAGAGGAAAGCAGTGTTCGACTGAATTACTTCTGCCAACACACTCTCTCTCTCGCTCGCTCTGAGAGACACACACACACTATTGTATTTATTGACTCTTTCCCCCTCCATCTCTTTTTAATTGGACTGACTGCATTCGTTCTTTGGATGCCTCGCTTCCTGTCAATGTCGATGTTATTCCGTACCAAGATTCTGTAAAGCTGTACGCAACAAATGTTTGTTTTTCATAGTGGTACTTTGACAATGTTGTTAGTTAATTCATCATGTGCTGTCAGTTTCAATGTAGTCTTTGCGTGCTGCTATGCTCTTCCCATCACTGATGCTCAGTCGTGTTCATACAATGTGTTTTGTTGCATGTGTGTGTGTCTGAAGGCGTTGTGTGCAGCAGTGGTTCTCCCTGACATCCTGCAAACCATGGCCCTGGTTTTCAGCGGGGCGGATGTGATGTGTGCAACCGGAGACCCGGAGTACTCCACCCCGTATCTACTGGCTCAGAAAGCAGGCCAGAGGCTGCAGATGGAGTTTCTCTACCACAACAAGCTCTCAGGTGAGTGTTGATCATGATGTGTACTGGCCGCCGTATTTTGCAATATCCCGTGAAATGCGTGCCAACACATACATTGTTCAGGGTTGTTCTTTTTATTTTTTTGAAAGAAATTCATACTTTTATTCAGCAAGAACACAGTAAATCGATAAGTATAAGTCACATCATTTATAATGTTACAAAGTATTTTCTATTTCAAATAAATTATGTTCTTTAGAACTTTCTATTCATTAAAGAATCCAGAAAAAACTAAATTATCATTCTTTCCACAAATGTTAAGCAACATATTAGAATGATTTCTGAAGGATGTTGTGACACTGAGTTGAGTAATCGATGCTAAAAATTCAGCTTTGCCATTACAGAAATTGTCAATTTAAAAATGCATTAATATTTAATAAATATTTAAAATTGCAATAATATTTGGCAATATTTTACAGTATTTTTGATCAAATTTATGCAGCCTTGGTGAACGTAAGAGACTTCCTTCAACCAGCAATGATTTTATTTGATTGATTTTATTAATCCCAAAGGGAAATGTCACAGCAGAGCTTACCACGCAATGAATATTTAAAAAAAATAAATAAATAAAGATTAAAAATACTGCATTTCATACAGCACCCCTTTGTTTCAAGCATCAAAGTATGCACTACACCATGATTATACAATATACAATTAAGATTCTAAAATCAGTCATCTAATATAACATTGATTGCTCAATCTAATAGCAGGCGGCTTTTTGATGGAAAAGGAGATGAAGTTGTATCAGAAGTGAACATGTTATCAAATGTTCATGAAAGTGTGTAAAAATTATATTCAGAAAGCAATTTAATGCATCCTTGCTGAATGTAAGAAAGTATTAATTTAATTACTTTAATATGAAAAAAAACTTGCTGACCCCAAATTTTTGAAGGGTAATGTCGAACATAAATAACATGCTATTTAAATGGAAAGTGGCCCCCAGCTAGACAACTAGTTATGATATAGCTGGGGACTACTTTCAGGCGCTGCGTAATATCATTGCACCTGCTGCATTCACGATATGGCAGCAAAGTTCCTTCTGTGTATTTATCGGGATTGCGTGCCGTCAGAAGCGCCGTTATGCGCGCTCATGACAGTCACCGCGAGAAGCTAGCTGGGAAAAGGTAATCTTCTCAGAAAATATACCATTAAAGATACTTTTAGATGTTTAATTACTGTTTGGAGCATTGGGATAGCTAAACGAGGGCTTAACAAATTTTAGTGAAAACCTCAAATTCGACTAAAATCGACTTTTTTTTTTTTGCCTGTAGCTCAAAATAGCCCATGCACATTTACACTCATTTTGCCAGCATGGGTCCCATATAACATCATTAAACCGTGGAGAAGTACCAAATTGTCAAGTTTTAATGACGTACAGGACGCGATGCCTCAGAAAATCCGATCTGCCTGTTTACATAACAGTCGCATTGGCACATATCCGAATTGTATCCAATTTATTTTCACATATGAATGAGGCCTGAATCCGATCTCGCTATATCCGAATGCATGCGTTTTTTTCCTGTTTACACTGTCATAGAACAGATCCGATCTGTGTCACATACGAGCAAAAAAATCTGAATTGGGTCACATTTAACTAACAGTGTAAATGGGTTCTCTGTCCTGTGTTAACGGCCGTTTACAGACTTAGTAATATTACCACACAAATTAAATTTTGGGAAATTATTGTAATCCAGTTTGTGTGCAGTTCCAAAAAGGCGATCGTGTTTTTGGAGCAGAAACTATCCGCTTCTGATTCATGTCCGATCAAGCGGGGCATCCCTCTCTCTCTGATGACGCAGTAAGGACCGTGGGGAAAAAAATCCCCACGCGCCTTCCCCTAACACCAACCCTACACCTAAACTTAGCCCTCACAGGAGACTGTGCATTTCTACTTTCCCCCCAAAAACTTACTCTGTATGATTTATAAGCATTTTGAAAAGTGGGGACATGGGGTTATGTTTTCATAAGTCACCTTGACCTTGTAATACTTGTGTCATTATACAAATTTATGTCCTCATTTGTCACAAAAATACACACACACACACACACACACACACACACTTACCTCAAAACGGCATTGCCCCTGAAAGTGTCTATAATTAGCTGTAGATTGTGTGTGTGCCATTGCATTGCTCATTTGGGGCCTTTACAGGAAGTGTGCCAACGATCCTAATTAAGCTATCCTCCAATCAGCACAGCCACAAATGTTTTACAGTGTTCTGCCAATGTTTTGTTAAGCTTACTAACATCGTAACAACAGCAGGACAGCATTTGCGTAACCTCTAAATCTGTGTGGAGCTATGGCCTCATTAACTTAATGGCTTGCAAATGTGATTCTCAGTCAGATAATTCAGTCATCATTTTACACACATACACACACATTCAACTTGCAACAAGTTCCATAGTTTCTCTCGGATTACTACAGTCTAATGGAAAAATACACATACGCATACATTTGAATATATTACTTATGCAGGTTCTCAATTTGCATGTTGGAGGCACGTGTGCAGAGATCGCCAATTTGGACTTTCCTCCGTCCTATCTCATTATCACTTTTAATCCTTCTCATTCGAACAGAGAAGTATCAGTAGCTGGAGGGAAGAGATGGATGGATGGAAAGATCTCTCAATTAAAAGGCTTTTCAGTCAAGGTTATTTGAACTTTTTCCACATTGTCGAATGGAAATGTGTGATAAAATCTTGTCAGTACTGCCGGCCTTCCTGAAGAAAATTGAACCTGAGCATAGTGGCTAATTGAATCAGAATGTGATAAGGTAGTTGGCGGAAAAAGGAGTTAAAAGTGGAGGCGGCAAATAGGGAGAGCAGATGAAGAGGTAAAGTAGAACGAGAGGAGCAGAGTCAAATTCTAACATTGTATGTTGGTATGTTTGAATGGAGGTTTTACAAACTTACTAAATAAATAACCTTGGAAAAGGAGAAATAAACACATTTAAAATGGATGAAATTTAGCTGTTAAAAGCTGTTTGACACCTTGCATGAAGACTGGCTGGTTATCAAGAAGCTTCTGAGGTAAATAGTTTTTAAAAACTTTGAATTTCACTTGAAAGCAGCAGGAATAGTGAGCTGCGTTTGCATATAATGCGACTGATCTCCCATATAAACAGCATTTCTTGTCCTCACCACATTATAGGATTATTCCTAATCAGCTGTTCTCCTTTTTCTTTTTAATCTCTCTCTGTTTTTTTCTCTCTATAGATTTTCCTAAGCTGGAAGCAGTATTTGACAGCAGTTTTTCGGCTGGTGTTCCTTCTTTTATGGATGGATTTCTCTATTGCTCCGTGAATGCCGGCAAGGCCACTCTGGACCGGAAAGGAAGACCCGGTGAGTCCATCTGTCCTTGCATTCATCCATCCAAACACCCACCCACCTCCTCATTTATTCATTCATCCAAATAATTACCTATGAATATTCATCTGCGCTTCCTGTTCATCCTCACCCATGGCTGGAAATGGTTGCACTGTATTTGTGTAATATTATTATGCCCCCTTCATTTGAGTACCCCATTCTTCTTACACTAAATTCCCCCAAAGATGTTATTCTTTCAAGTATGTTTCCCCGTCATCTCTTTGGCACCCATTGTGCGCATACTGTTCTCTTCCAAGCATCTGGAGAGGGCCGTTGGTGGTTAGACAGAAGTTCTCTCAAGGGACGGGGCCAGGAAAGGGCCCTACATTAAGCTGGACTCTTGGTGGAGTAACACAAGCATCTGGAGCACATGTTCCACTGTAGGAGCTTGTTTTTTTTTTCTTCTTTTTTTCAGCTCATCTCTATCTTGTATCCCTAGGGACATGTGTCTCAAGCTGTGGTAGCCCGCTTTGGTCCTTTGCCTGTTTTCCCCGATATCACTGTGTGTGTGCGTGTGTGTTTATGAGCACTGGAAATAAGCAAGCTGTGTTTTAGAATTAGACTCTGATAGTTGAAAATCGTTTAATGCAGTTCTAAGTATCTTAAAAGTAAATGTGATGACTGTTTGAAAGTTTAAAGAACGTCTGTTCTGATTATAAACAGATGCCTCATTATTCTTTACACAAAAAGAAACTTCAGCAAAGTGGATGAGAATCTGAAAACTTTCCTGAACTGCCAGTAGCGTCATGACCAAACATTGGAGTGTTCTTGAGAATATTCTCAAATAAACCACGGTTGCATGAGATGCATAGATAAAAAGAAGTGCACTTCATTGTATTGAATATGCACTTGTAGAGCAAGTTTTTTATTCTTGCAGAAAATATGATATTTATGAAATAATGGACCACTTGAGGAAATTAAAGAGTTTTTCATGGCTAAGTTTCATAATATTTCATAACTTTTAGAAAGTGCACTTTGTAATAACGTCAAATTAAATGTTTCACTTGAAAGTTCATTTGAGATTTTGAGAACCGTTTTAATCTGTGTTTTTAAGTACACTTGTTTTGATGTGTTGACTAATACTAAAGCACATGTAAAGTACTTGATTATAAATACTGTAGTGTTATTTGATATTACATTTAATATAAGTACTAAATAGCAGCTTCCTCAAACTTCCTTTAAATGTGTAATTACAAATTAGAGTACATAACATAGATACAGTGGGGAAAAAATTATTTGATCGCCTGCTGATTTTGTATGTTTGCCCAGTTGCAAAGAAATTATCAGTCTATAATTTATTAATTTATAATATATAATATATAATATAGACAACTATGTATGTACAGGTCAAGTATGTGCAAATTAGAAATGAGAAAATAAAATAAGTGAGTATGGTTAATGGATACTGTATTATAGTTGTGTGTTCCACGTTTATTGCTGAGTGTTCATGAGATGGATTGCCTGAGGGAAGAAACTGTTCCTGTGTCTGGTCGTTCTGGTGCTCAGAGCTCTGTAGCGTCGACCAGACGGTAACAGTTCAAAAAGGGAGTGTGCTGGATGTGAGGGGTCCAGAGTGATTTTACCAGCCCTTTTGCTCACTCTGGATGAGTACAGTTCTTGGAGAGTGGGTAGGGTTGTACCAATGATTCGCTCAGCAGTCCAGACTACCCTCCGTAGTCTTCTGAGGTCAGATTTGGTTGCTGAGCTGAACCAGAGAGTTATTGAAGTGCAGAGGATGGATTCAATGATGGCAGAGTAGAATTGTTTCAGCAGCTTCTGTGGCAGATTGAACTTCCTCAGCTGACGAAGGAAGTACTACCTCTGCTGGGTTGTACTTAATATGCACTTATTGGACCAAAAAAGCAGTAATACTTTTTTTTACAGTCCTGTTGATCATGTACTTATGTACATTTTATAGTAATTACAATAACTGGGTAGGTGTGTGCGATATGACGATTTTTGATCGTGGACGATAAAAATGTCTCCACGATCTGCTTTTGAAGAAATATCGTAGTATCGTGCTACAGCGCACATTGTCAAATACAGTTCTGGCGTCTCCGTCTCTATATACTGTACAACACGACATACAGCAGTAGAGTTACTCTGACAGGACACTGCACTTATTCGCGATCGCAAAAGTACATTATTTGCATACAAGCCTTGCTGGTTAAATGTTTCATTCGTGCGCTAGTCTGATGTGCGCTTTTTCTGAGCGCATACACCTGAAGCACGCGCACTAAAAACCCTGTCTAACAGCGCCTGATTACTCAACTAAGTTATATTTTGCACTAATACTGTCAAAACACACAAGGTTTACATACAGACTGAGTTGGTTATCTCTAAAATGAAAGTAAATAGTTAAGAGAGAAACGGATGGGTGTCTGTATATTAGATGCGTGCAGCTCTTAAAGGGACAGGACACTAAACGTGCTGTCGACTGTCATTAAAGGGATAGTTCACCCTAAAATTTAATTTCTGTCATTATTTACTCACTCACATGTTGTCCCAAACCTCTATTAATTTCTTGTGCTGAACCCAAAATAAGATATTTTGAAGAATGAGGGTAACCAAACAGTTGCTGGTCCTCTTTGACTTTGATAGTAGGACAGACAAATCCTATGGAAGTCACTGTGGACCAGCAACTGTTTGGTTTTCCACCTTCTTCAAATTAGCATTTATGTTCAGCAGAAGAAAGAAACTCATTCAATTTTAAAACAACTTTTGAGTAAATGATGGTATAAAAATAAAACATTATGACAGAATTTACAGACAGATGACAGAATATGAATTTTTGGGGGAACTATTCATTTAACGTTAACAAAACGCAAAGAGAAAAATCACTCACTATTCTTGACTGAAAAACTTTAATACAGTTGCTTTAGGAATCAGTCTATCTAGTGTTTTATTTTTATACTTGTTCATTCAATTTCATTGAATACTCCTGCTAAATACACCTATTGTACCTGAAAATAAAGCACTGTTTGTTTTATTTGTATATTATGTGTATTTGTAATGTGTATCTTTGTTCTTATTTTTTAATAAGAAAGATAAAATAATGACAAAGATTTTTTATCTTCGCCCACTTTGGCCTAAATATCTGCCATGCATCTTTGTCTTTCTAGTTTGGCTGTAATGCTCAGACAACTTGTAAAACCAAAATAGTAAAACTGACAAAGAATCGTGATAAAATCGTGAATCGTGATATTTAAAAAACAAAAAAAATCGTGATATGATATTTTTCCCATATCGCCCACCCCTATAACTGGGTAATAACTAGGTATTAAAATTGAACTTAAATCTAACCCATGTAGTTACCTTTTATCATCCAGTAATTTCTTAGATAAGTTCACTGTAAATACAGGTAAGTGCAAGTACTATGAAATAAAGTGCAACCAAAAAAAGTTCAGCTAACTATGTAATATAAATTCATAACTATGAATTTCTCAAGATGGCGCAGTGCATGGCAGCCATTGTGCTTGGCTCTCCATTTGTTTTAGTGTTTTTGTTCGTTTTTCCTGTTTTTTGTTTGTCAAACACGATCTGTTTCACCAGGGAAGAACTGCTGAACATTCGGCAGAACACACCACAAAATCTCCAACCGGTTTTCGATTATTCGGATGTTTTGCTGAACATAGTAGTCAGCGGAGCTGCAGCGCTCTTTAGACGTTTCAGGATGCGCAGACGGGGGAAGCGAGCCGGCGCGCTCGTGAAGCTCAGACAGCGTGGATTTCGAATGCCGTTGCCTAGCATCCATCTGGCTAATCTCCGCTCTCTACCCAACAAAACGGACGAACTCATTCTGCTTTCCTGGTTAACCCTTTAGGCACCAGGGTTTTTTGGAAAGCTTGTGGCTTGAAATGGCTTAAAGATAGAGATCTACTGTAAATTAGAAAAATGTTGGGCATGACCGAAAGTTTATGTGGGGTGTAAATATACTCATCTAATTTGCATATTATGACGTCATCAGGGGCGGCCCTCTTGAATTTCATAATATTTAGGAAATAGTAGATATTGAATTGGTTTGATTTTTTTGTTTGTTTTTTTGTCTTTTTCTCCTCATTCCAAATGATCAGAAAAGAGGAAACCAACAATAAAACAGGAGAAAGTACTAAATTATTACTATATTACTATACTATATAGTAGTAAAACGCATGTGAACAGTAGCCTACTTTTTGATCAGTTCATCAGTAATATTCAGGAAATAATAGATATTGAATGGATGTTTGAACTTATTTGCATGTTGTTGTTGTTTTTTGTCTTTTTATCCTCAATCCAAATGATCAGGAAAAGAGGAAATCAACAGTAAAACAGGAGAAAGTAGTAAATTATTACTATATTACTGTGCCATAGTAAAATACATGTGCCTATTTTTTGATCAGTTGACCAGCTATCTGTCCAATCAGGTATCTATGTGACAGTTTATAGTTCTTGAGAGTATGGTACCTCTCATTGTATGGCACAGCGCACAGACCGACCCCACACACCGCACCTGTACTGTCTGCCGGCAGCCCTTAGAGCGCGCGCGCGATCAGAACAAACAGCGCAATCTGGCCGATCATCAGAGAGAAACAGCTCTCCTATGGACACTAAGACCACGTCCACCCCTGCCACCCCCATCCCCGTTGGGCAAAGTGTTGAAATGATCACTTGTTTGTGCTTTGTGAACGATCGCGCCTTGCGTGCGGCACCATGGCACCATTGGAGAAGCGTGATCATTAGACGGCCGATCGTCATTTCCAAAAGGCAAATATTCCCCTTCAGAGTCAGAATCGGCGAATGACATTTGCAACACATCCTCACAGTACAACTTTTTATTAGCCGTTTGGCGATTTTCTCTCACAAATCTCACAATTTACTCACACGCTATGAACTGAATTGCTTCCGCATCAATGACACGATAGCTCACTTACTCTGCTATTTCCTCAAACAATTTTGGTCTAGAATCGAAGTACTACATGTCTGCCATCTAGTGGAAGGGAATACAAATGAGCCATTACACCAGATTAGGAACTATAGCCCATTTCATGAAGTATGACGTCTTGTCGCAATTTTGCGACTTTGGCGCTTAGAGGGTTAAACAAGGACTTTTCAAACTCTGCTGCTCTGTGCTTCACGGAAAACTGGCTGAATGACGCCATCCCGGACAGCGCGATTCATCTTCTTAACTTCATGGCGGGACATGCTTCTACATCAATGAAAGGTGATGTACAGATGTAACCGTTTTAAAGAAGATGTGCTGTTCAGATCTAGAAACACTTTTCATCAACTGTAAACCTTTCTACTCGCCGCGGGAGTTCTGCTCGTTCATTCTCGTGAGTGTCTACATTCCACCGCAAGAGCAAGTGAGCTCAGCTTTACAGAAACTCGCTGATCAGAGCACAGATCACAGACACATAACAAAAACACTCGGACTCTGTTTTAATTATTCTAGGGGACTTTAATAAAGCAAATGACTGCCAAAATACAGACAGCATGTTACATGTCCCTCCAGAGACAGTAATATATTGGATCACTGTTACACAACAATAAAGGACGCATATCAATCTGTCCCACGGGCAGCTTTAGGACTCTCTGATCACTGTTTGGTTAATCTTATTCCGACCTACAGGCAGAAACGGAAGTCAGCTAAACCTGTATTAAGGACTGTAAAGAGATGGACTAATAAAACAGAGCAGGTTTTACAAGCCTGTCTTGACCTTACTGATTGGAGTGTTTTTGAAGCTGCTGCAAACAATCTGGACGAGCTCACAGAGACTGTAACATCATATATCAGTTTCTGTGAGGATATGTGCATTCCTACCAAGACTCATCTAACTTACAACAATGACAAACCATGGTTCACTGCAAAACTCAGACAGCTCCGTCAGGCCAAAGAAGATGCTTACAGGAATGGGGACACGGTCTTGTATAAACAGACCAAATACACACTGGAAAAGGAGATCAGAGTGGCAAAGAGGAATTATTCCGATAAGCTAAGGATCCAATTCTCTTCCAGTGACACGGCTTCAGTGTGGAAAGATCTGAAAGACATCACCAATTACAAGACACCATCTCCAAGCACTGGGGAGAATCAACAACTGACAGACAATCTGAATGAGTTCTACTGCAGGTTTAAAAAACACCATTCACACCTCCTGCAACCCCCCTCTCCCCACACCTGCACTGCAGATAAGAGAAGATGACGTGCGCCAGGTCTTCAAAAAGAACAAGAGAAGGAAGGCACCAGGCCCAGACGGTGTGACACCAGCCTGTCTGCAATCCTGTGCGGACCAGCTGGCCCCCATCTTCACACAGATCTTCAACAGATCACTGGAGCTGTGTGAAGTCCCTTCATGCTTCAAACGCTCCACCATCATCCCTGTCCCGAAGAAACCCAAGATAACAAGACTTAACGACTACAGACCTGTGGCTCTAACATCTGTGGTCATGAAGTCATTTGAAAAACTGTTTTTAGATTATCTGAAGGACATCACTGGACCCTTACTGGACCCCCTGCAGTTTGCCTACAAAGCAAACAGGTCTGTGGATGATGCAGTCAACATGGGGCTGCATTACATACTGCAAAACCTGGACAGACCAGGGACTTATGTGAGGATCCTGTTTGTGGATTTCAGCTCGGCCTTTAACACTATCATTCCAAACCTCCTCCTGCCCAAACTAACTCAGCTCTCCGTACCCACCTCCGTCTGTCAGTGGATCAGCAGCTTCCTGACATACAGGCAGCAGCTAGTGAGGCTGCGAAAATACACATCCAGCACCTGTACTGATCGGCACTGGAGCTCCTCAGGGCTGCTTTCTCTCCCCACTGCTCTTCTCTCTGTACACCAATGACTGCACATCTAAAGACCCCTCTGCCAAGCTCCTGAAGTTTGCAGACGACACCACACTGATCGGCCTCATCCAGGACTGTGACGAGTCTGCTTACAGACAGGAGGTTAAAGAGCTGGCTGTCTGGTGCAGTCTTAACAACCTGGAGCTCAACATGCTCAAAACTGTGGAGATGATCGTGGACTTCAGGAGAAATCCCCCTGCATTCCCCCCACTCACCATCATGAACAGCACTGTAACAACAGTGGAGTCATTCAGATTCCTGGGCAGCACCATCTCTCAGGACCTGAAGTGGGATATTCACATTGCCTCTATTGTTAAAAAGGCCCAGCAGAGGTTGTACTACCTTCGCCAGCTGAGGAAGTTCAACCTGCCACAGGAGCTGCTGAAACACTTCTACTCTGCCATCATTGAATCCTTCCTCTGCACTTCAATAACTGTCTGGTTCAGCTCAGCTATCAAATCTGACCTCAGAAGACTACGGAGGGTAGTCCGGACTGCTGAGTGAATCAATGGTACAACCCTCCCCACTCTCCAAGAACTGTACTTATCCAGAGTGAGCAAAAGGGCTGGTAAAATCACTCTGGACCCCTCACATCCAGCACACTCCCTCTTTGAACTGTTAGCGTCTGGTCGACATTACAGAGCTCTGAGAACCAGAACGACCAGACACAGGAACAGTTTCTTCCCTCAGGCAATCCACCTAATGAACATTTGATCTCTTAACAATAAACATGAAATACACAACACTATCAGACTTTTTATTTTTATTTTTTATTTAACACACATACTTATTACATTTCAAATTTGCACCTAACATACCTGTACATACTGAATTGTCTATTTTGCATATTGTCCATTTTGCATATTTGTACATTATTATTATTATTATTTTTTATTATTTTTTATTTTTTATTATTATTATTATCTGTGTCCTGTCCTGTCGCTGTCATTCTGTCGCAATGTGGAGCTACTGTCACTAAAATAAATTCCTCGTATTTGCAAACATACCTGGCAATATAGCTGATTCTGAATCAGAAAGTCAACTGTGACTGTATTATAAATCCATCATTGCAACTGTAACGGGGCTGACGAGACGTGAGACGTGCGGATCCATGTCCAAAGCTTTATTATAAAACATGGTCATACAGGCAGGGTCGGGAGACAGCAAACAGGTATGGCAGAGGCAAGACAGAGCAATCCGTGGAGCAAGCGTGGGTCGATGATCGGCGAACAGTATCCAAAGGGGCAAGGCAGAGAGATAATCCAGAAACGAAAGCAATAATCCAAACGGGGAGCAAACAGAGTCCAAACGGCAAGGCAAAGGGTTAATCCAGGAAATGCAAGACTAGGACTAGATCAATGGCTCTGTAAAGTTGCTATCGCTATGCGAGTGATAAACGCTAACAATACTCGGCAGCGAGCAAGAGTAAGTCCCAGGTTTATATGGTGTGTGTGATAGTGATTGTGAGATGATGATCAGGTGTGGGCGAGATAGTGAACAGCTGTGCATGTCGTCAGTGCAATGGATTGTGGGAAATGGAGTCCAATGAAAATAGTCACTGTGGTGAACGGGTGATCTCTAGTGGTGGTTAACCGGGAGGGCATGGACCAGATTCGTGACAGCCACCTAATAAAGCATGCAATTACCATGCAAATGTCTGACAACATACATACTTTTTCACAAGGATGTTTATAGACAAAAAATCTTACAATTTTGGCCTAGGTAATGTTAAAGCAGTGAAAATGGAGGAGGGATGTGAGCCATGTCAGAGACCAGAATATCGTAGTGATGTGGGACTGGCTTGGGCCAGTAATCAACCACCTAGTACCCACCCTAGCAACCGCATTGCACCATTCTAGAAAACACTCAGATCACATTAGGAACCACATAACAATGCCCTGGCAGTCATCCACAACACACTCGCATAGTGACGGTGACTTTTGCACTTGCAAGTACCACTCTTTGACTCTTTAGAAAAATATCTCCACAAAAATATGAAAATCTTTTGGTTCTCTTCTGCTTAGAAACAGTAGGTCAGATACAATTTTTTATTGTCTGATTTGCGCCGATTTACTGCTCTAGAGAATCATTAGTTTGCTGCCCCCACCCTGCCCTTTTATTATTTACTGATTTTGTCCTTGTAAGCCAACATTGTATAAATATCTTACATGCCTCTATAAAAGAAAAGTAATGTCAAGCTGAAAATACCTTATTTAATTTATTATAAAAAACAATGTGCAGACACATTAATGGTAATAGTAGAGTCCCTTCTAAAATATTCAGGAGTACTACTTAAACAAGTTTAAATGCACTGTTTAAGCAACAAGAAAATGTTGCTTGTGTCATTCCTGAAAATGATTTTTTTAAGGCTCTTCCATTGAAGGCTGCCTTAAAGCCTTTCATGCTAATGGTCTAAAATGCTCTATATAAAACCTAATGTCAATAATTTATGGTTTCGTTCTGGGGATTTTAATAAAAGCACGGTCTGCTGGATTGTTCCACTGACTTCACTTTAAAGTTGTAGCAACGTTTTTTGCTACAAGGAGCAAACGCCACACACTACTAACAAAAAGTAGCCAAACACACTGAATATGCTTATGGGCCAGTATATTATTTTAAATAGATAACTATCCTTTGTGTTAAGGATATAATCTGAGCCATATTTTTCTGTTGCTGTTTTTAGTTGTTCCCTAACACTGCATGATCAGAAAACACAGGAGTTCTGTTTAGCTGCCTTCTGGTTTTGATCTGAGTTATCTGTTGTTGTTGAACCAAATTTGAATTTTAATTCAGTAAATTCCTCTTCCTGTCACACGTCCTATGGGGTGTTGCCAATTCAATTGAAATTTACATTCATAAATTGAAAGCATATTCTTAAATTCCAAATTTGCCCAACACATGTGTGCGTTGTGAAAGAGTGTGTTTTTCTGTGTGTCTTTACTGAGCTTCCGCTGACACCTGCAGAGGAATCGTGCTTTTAGGGGAAGAGGAGAAAACAACCACATCTGCCCCTTTATAAATCATGCAGCGGTATTCCTCCGTGTGAGTTCTTGTGAAACGCCCCATGCTCTAAAGGGGATAATGCATCTAAAACAAGCTCCCATTGCCTGTCACTGCTGGTAGCTGTGTGTCTGAGAGCCGGGGCAACTTCTCAATCGAGACTCATTCATTTCTTTCATCTGGATCAATGTTGCGATCCTTTCATAGCAAACAATGTCCATCCTCAATTGAAAGAGGTCCCCCATGAGGTTTCGGCCTGTGTAAATGATAAAACGAGATTATTTTGAGGCACGTCCATTGATGACTAAGCCTCTGAACCGTGCTATGCTGGGCTCCAGACACTGAACTCACATGAATATGAGTCACTTTACTCGCATGTTATAAATAAATGCTCACAACGATTTGACCTTTAGATTTTCTTTCAACAGTCTCTCAACAGTTTTACACTAAGGTCTGTTTCACACTGCATGTGAAAGCAGCTCATATTTATATTTGCATCCATGGTAATAGGTTACAGTATTCACACTGCTAGCAAAGTTGTTCTGTCTACTGGGAGCGTATCTGTAAAAAAAAAAGAAAAAAAAAAAGAAAAAGTTGAGCCAATTTGAAATGTTGAAAAAACTCAAATCTGCTGAAGCTGGTTGCCTTAAAATTTTAAGTTGGCTCAAGTTTTTTTTTTTTTTTTTTTTTTTGCAGTGTAGGTGCGTGTTTTGGTGCTAGGCTTTTTCTGCTCGTTCTAAATTAAACTCGGTAGAAAATACATTTTAAACCTACTTTTCAGAACATTTGTTGCAGTGTAGCTGTGCTGAAAGCAATATAAACTACTTCAGTAAACTACTCTTCTGTTGTTTGAAGACATTTGTTGGGCTCCATGTATACATAGTGACTGCATCGTCTATTCAGTAAATCTGACAGAATCCAGCTAATTCAATTAGTTTATAGCTCCAGTTTGGGGTTTAGTGTCATTCTGTGTAGATTAATTACCATCTGGAGGTAAACGTGTTCCTCTCTTCATGTTACATATTTTCTCATAAATTACATTTTGTGACCATCAAGTTGTAATAATTCTCAATGGACAACCCTTGATTACAATGTATGGGTTTAATTAAAGAAAATGTGCAATACAGTAGCACAGAAATATTTCATTTTCTATATAGAGCAGCATGAGCCTGCTGTTGTAGATACATTGTTGTTTTCCTTATGTGTGCACTGTGAAGTAGGCCTAATTTTATATAAGTGATAAGTGATTTGGTTAAGTGATAACTTGTTTTGTTGCAGAATCTAATTAATGTGGAATTTGAAAATTATAGTAGATATATACACCACTGTTCTAACGTTTGGGGTTGGTAAAATTATTTAAAATGTATGCTCTTATGTTATTAACATTAACTTCTATTTTAATATAATTTAAAATGCAGTTTATTCCTTTGGGAAAGCTTTTTAGCAGCCATTTCTCCAGTCTTCAGTGTCACAAGATTCTAACTTCATGCAAAAACATTTTTTTTTCAAATTATTATCAGTTTTGAAAATAACTGCTTAATATTTTTGTGGAAACCATGATGCGTTTTTTCAAGATTCTTTGATTAATGGTATTTCAAAAGAACAATAGTATTTTTGTAAAAGTGCTGAAGTAATTTCTTTCAAAACAAAACAACAACACCAAAACATCTTATACTGACTACCAACTTTTGAACAATAATGTATAGTTGATAGTTGTTTCTTGTGCACAAACAACACAAAACAAGATGTATGTGGATTGTAATAGTAATGGCATCTCCATCTTTTTAATACTTTGTTTCTCTGTCTCTTTCGTCCTTCCAGCATTAGTATTTTACCTAACTGAATGATTCTCTCAACAGCACATCCAGCTCTCAGGCCTGTCTATAACTTTGAATGATCACAGGTAAAGATAGCCTTGGCCTATGGGTGTATACAAATCTGCAGAAAATAAGCTTGACACGACAGAAATAACGGAGATATACACATCTTTCAGGGATGCTCCAGCCTTTTCAAGAGTCAAGCACATGTTAGATGTGTATGAAGTATCTAAATGTGTAACTTTGCTTTAGAAAAGCCTTTCAAATCTTCTTTTTATCATTTTGAATTTTAAGTGGGCTTGACCCCCAGCAAACCTGACTTGTATTGAGATGTTGATGTGCAATTTTTTTAAACCGTTTCACTTCACTTAAAGACCTTGATGAAGTTGAAGTAGACAAAGACCCTTGTCCACATGATGTGTTCAAATTCAAATATAAGGACTAATGAAAAGGACGCCTCTCCATGTTTCCCGAGAACACCGGTTCAGAGATTATACATCCATACCCTTTGAAAACAAGAAAATGAAAAGACAGTGACAAGGGTTTTTTATGCACTTACTGTGGTGGCATTTGAGCTGGAGAGGTTCAGACAGATGAGGTGAAGAGGTGTGAGGGAAATAAATACCAGCAATTTATTGTATTACACCACACTCGATACTGAGAGACGGCCACATTGGATAGTTGTTGATAGCAAATGCCAGCTGCCTGTGGACCAAATACCACCCCTGTCACCTGAAGTTTCTCACTGATCAACATTTTGTTTTGTCCCATCACTTTAAAAGTTAAATATCACCGAATGTCACAAGGATAACCCCTCTTTGCCCATAATTTAGTGTTTCTTAACTCTCGTCTTGACATTGCCGAAAGAACCGTTTGTTCCCTCACAAAACCCAGCTAACTGGATTAATGAAGTGCCAATTTTATAGATGAATCAGGTGAGGCATTGTCAGGAACAAAACATTGTGTCACCGTAACACAAGGATGGAGTTAAGATCCACTATTTTGTCGAATAGCTCCCCTCTGGAAACATCTCACAAGCCTTTCCGCTGAGATAGAGACCATCAACATTTTCACAAGACAAATGACAGTTGTATTATATGAAAATGACTTAATATTTAAGAGTGTGTTGAACAAAGCTAGTAATACTTAACTAAATTTAATAGTTAGAAAAAGCGTAAGATCTCTTTTTAAATATTTATGATGGACAGAAGCCCTCTCAGATTGCGGAGAATCTCTTTGAGTTTAGTGCATAATGTGCTCTCTTTACAGGCCTTAACATTCCTTGATGTATCTTTTATAGATTTAAACTGCACTTTTATGTGATGTCAAACAGGGTATAATGTTTTTGTTGCATTTTTAAACAGCTCTTTAAAGGCATTCAGACTCATAAAATGAAATATCAGTATTTCTGATGTTTCACATAATGAAATATATGTTTGTTTTATTAAATCCTTTTTTAAATGGCTGCTTTGGGAGGAAACTGTTATTTGTTGCTTTGGTTTTGTTAAAAATGGTCTTGTCAGACTCACTTGTGCTTTGTAACTCAACACACTCTCAGTGTTGAGTACAGCACTTGTAAAATCATACAATTTTGTCTGATTTTACAATTACATATAATTTTGTACATTATATATCAGAACCTGTCCTGCACCCAGCAAGTGGCTGTGTAATGTAAAAGTGGTGTTGAGGGTAATACTTGTGGCTCCTAATCAGAAAACTGCTGACTAAAAGGACTGAGCCAATAAAGTGAACTGTACTGATAGGACACTAGGGATTTAAGTGTCTGATAAATTATTTATTACTTGAACACAAACATAATAAGTTACATAAGGTTGAATTCATTAAGTACATTTGAATAATGTATGGCTAAACCACTTGCCATTTTTAAGTTTCTTTTTTTTCTTGAGTAAATCATTTCCAGTTTTTTTTTTTCTTTGCAAAAAAACTTAACTGTTTCTGGTTACTCTTTATGGATCATAGCTGGTTTACATGTTTAAGAATTCTTTAAGGATTTTAAACCTTTTTTAATGCCATTTAAAATTTACATTTACATTTATGCATTTAGCAGACACTTTTATCCAAAGTGACTTACATTGCATTCAAGTTACAGTTTTTACATTTTTATCAGCTCTTGCTTTCCCTGGGAATCGAACCCATGACCTTGGCATTGCTAGCGCCATGCTCTACTGTTTGAGCTACAGGAAATACAGAAAATAGTAGTAGATAAATAATTCATAATGTGGAAACTGAGGGATAATCCACCATATAAGGGGCTGTAAATCTGCTCTGAATTCTTAAGAACAGTGTGATATAGTATATTCACTTAAGGAAATAAGACTGATCTTCTGCGTCGTTCACCCAGTTGTTGCCACTGACCTTCTTTAGATACTCTTTGGTTTCTTTAAATTGTATTATAAGGAAATCCTAAATTACACTATGTGAACAAAGAGCCTACTAAGAACAAATTGTAAAATGTAGTCTAAATGTTTTAACACATTACTATGCGGTTGCTAACATGTTCTGGATGTTGATCACATTCATCCTTCAAAGCAAACCTAAAGGTGCAGCCATGTTACCAAATTTTGGTGAAATTTAAAAATAAAATGTCTATTGCCAAAATTGCATGCTTGAAGCTCCATTCAGACAAAAGTCACTTTCAAACTTAGCAGCTTTCTGTTGGTGAATTTGCTTGACCAATCTGAACACAAACTAAATTTGCACAGGGAACTTTTTCACCTTCACGTGAAACTGTAATCAGGTGGATTCCTGTTGAAATAACTGGATTTTACCTGTGGAATTGTCTGTCATTCATGTCTATAATGCAACAGTGAAGAATTTATGCACTAAAGTTGTTTAAATCTGTCTGTATGAGCAATAAAAGCAAGTACCACTAAGTGTGATAAAAAATTTACCATTGAATCTAGTACTCAGTAGTTAAATCTCATGTTTGTATATTTGTATGTGTTCAGACCTGGTCCGCCGTTGGTGTACATTGGAAGGTGGATTTCTTAGTTACTATGAAAATGTGAAGAACGCTACACCCATAGGCCGGGTTGATGTCAGCGATGTGGTGAGCCTGGCCATCAGCAACACTGAGAACATCACCGAAACAGGGTATGTGTTCCCCCTCCCTATCTGTCTCTTTCTCTCACACCCTCTTGTTAATGAACTCATTCTTTTGTGGGTTAGAGGTTATGGAAAGTATTTTATATGTGACCCCACCTCAGAGTGTCCATACACTAACAAACACTAACAAGAAATTAGAGGAAACCGACCTCTAACCCAATTAGCCTTAAAACCCCTTTTTCTTGAATTCCTTTCCTCTCGCTAGTCTAACAAAAATATCCCCCTGTCCAAAAATGTGGGCCACAAGTCAGAGCTGTTAAAGCCATTAAGAGAGTGACCTTTCCCCCTGGATTAATCTCCAGTGTTCAGCTGTTTATTGTAAGAGCAAAAGACTAACAGAGATTAATCACCATCCTTTCTGTTTCACAGCTGTGAGCATGTGGGCATGTGTGTGTTTCAGTCACTTTGTGTGTGTGTGTGTGTTAATTGTGCTGTTTCCACACCTCCCTCAGGCCAGTGTTCACCTTTGAGATGTACCTGCGCTCTCAGAGAGTGCTGATGTTCGGAGCGGAGACCTCAGACGCACAGCAGGATTGGACACATGCCATCGCCAAGGTTACACTCACTCGAACACATAAAATAACTCTTAAAAGATTTAGCGCAACTTCAACGTTGCAGGGGATCGGCATATATGTGCGTCTGTGTTTAAATTTGAATTGCATTGTTTGCCGCACTGTGCTGTATGCATCGACTCTTGAAGGTCATTTTATTGTCTTTGTCCCTGTTGTGTCGGTGTTCGTTAGTGTTTTTCTTGTGCGAGTGGGTGTATGCTATTACTCCTTCAAACAGATCCATCTCACTTGCCTCTCATCCCTCACTCACACACATACACACTCGCACGTATTCCCATTTAAGTGAAGTGTGGAGGTGCTAGTGTCTAGGCTGAAGTGTTTGCGTAACTCTGAGAGCTCAGCTAGGGAATGTTCAGAGGGTGTTTGTGTTTGTACTTCTATCTGTATATGCCGGTTTAATGCAACTCCAGGGTTAGCTGTAGCTTCTGTTTGGCAGAAAACACTAGAAACTTCTTTGTGTGATCTGCACAAGCCCCTGACTTTTAAATGTTTTCTCTCTGCATCTCATGTAGCTCCTCTGTTTAATGTTTTTCTCTTTCGTTTCAGTGTTTTGTCCCGCCAAGGGCAGAGGCTCTGCTGAGGCAGGACAGTGAGCTTATTGGCCGACTGCACTATAAAGAGGGTCATGACCTTTATCATTGGCGAATGGGATGGTTTGCTCTGGTGGGCTCAGAACTCTGCTTCTGTTCTGGAGATGAAGATGAAGAGGAGGGAGTTCTTCAACTCAAACGCCTACAGGAGCTTAGTGAGGACAAATATGCATGCATACCAGTCGAATGAAAGATATTAACCATATTTTTCCAAACCTGTATGACTTTCTTTTTTTTGTTTAGAAAAATTACCATGGCTATTCTTTTTAATATAATGAAAATAAATGAGACTGGGACTGCCAAGCTCTAAAATGACCAAAAAAAAACAAAAAAAAAACCCTCACCATCACAAAGTATCATGAAAGTCGTCAAAAAAATCTCTTATATTTCTAGACTTTTGGACTTACTTGTTAGCTTTTTTTAATATTATTTATATTCTATGAGAATATTTATTAATATTTTGACTTAGTTTTTATATTTTATATTATCTCTTTTTTTTTTTAATTTAGTACTTTTGTATTAGTATGTATGTGTGTGTATGTGTATATGTGTGTATATATATATATATATATATATATATATATATATATATATATATATATATATATATATATATATATATATATATATATATATACATACATACATACACACGTACACACATACATGCATACATACATACATATGTGTGTGTGTTGTTTATTGTAATTGTATTGTAATTTTTATTTTGATTAGTTAGACTTTTTACAAATTGTAGTACTTCATCTTAAATGAAAATTAAATGAAAGGAATAAGCTTAATTGTTTTATATATGCGTTTTTTTATTTCAGATTTACAAATTACACATTTTTAGTTTTTTTTCATTTTTTGTTGTTAACAATAACAACACAGTTGAGGAACAGATAGAAATGTTATTTTATTAATTTTTCAGTTGAATTGAAATTCTTGTCATCTGTCCTTGCTCCTTTCAGCCTTTATGAGACTCCATTAGAGAAGCTACAATGTCTGACTTGCAAACAAACAGTTTTTATGAGTCAGACCTTGGATCAGTTCCACTTTCGATGGTTTCGTTTCTCAAGTTTAGTTTACTGATTCAGTGATCTGATTGCAGTGGTTAACAGGTCACTTGAGGAAAATGTTAGCATTAAATAATGGCTAACATAGCATTTATGATACATTCATTGTGTTATTGCATCCTTTTTGGAGCTTGAAAGCATTGGTCTCTAATGGATGTAAGTAACTGTATCCATCACATTATTCTCCCTTTGTGTTCTACAGAAGAAAGAAAGTCATTCAAGTTTGTAGTTTCTGGTGAACTAATCCTGAAATTGACCACTGAATGTGTGTTTGTATGTATGCTTTTAATTCTAGCCATTTTTTTAAAACTCATTTTATGCTCTCAGTAGGCATTTTTAGGATCATCTGTTAAAAACAAGATTGTCCATTTTGTCTATTCTTTTAATGGATTACATTAGGGATGTCTGAGGGAGTGTCAAAGTATTAGCATGACACACCTTGAGCCTCACAATCATTTTCTTGAAATCTCGTCTGAAATATTAGCCCTAGTCTTCTGTGCCTTCTCTGTCTATTGCTAGTATTTCCTCGTTGGCATTCAGTGTGCTAATGTTTGACTCTGTTCCCACGTCTCTAAAAGAGTCGTCTGGTCACACGTCTCGTCTGTCTCCAAGGGAGACCGCGGTTGCCGATGGCAATCGTATTTGGGCGGGAGGTAGTTGACATGAGCTTGGCACCAATGGACCAGATTTGCAACATTTTCAATCAATTGCGCTAGAACGAGGCGGGAAAAATCAATGAATCTCTTTTTTTTTCCTAATCCGTTCAAGGCCAAAAAAAGGATCAAATCCAGAAAGCCAACATACTCAGGGCAGGATTAAGAGGGTGATGCCTCAACAGTTCACGGAGCCTTGAAATGTAGCGTGGTACGGTAACGAAGCGTCTCCAGTGGTTTAAGATCTCTATAGCGACAGAACATATGGGCCTCAAAGGGCTGCAACTCTGTGAAATTAGATTAGGACACAGACATAGGCAGACCAGCAGTTCACAGTTTGCCCTAACTCACCCTCTTTTACTCGCTCCTGCCATAAACAGGAGAGCAATGTCAGATTCATCCATTTAGCAGTGGAAAAACTTTGTGTAGAAATTACATTTGAAAGTCATACATAATATTTTGTCTACAAATAGGCTTTTGATAGAAATTCTCAGTCTTTTGTAAGTAAATGCTTCAAAGCACCTCTGAATAGTTCCTGTATACGTACTGAATGACAGTGTGGTAATGTTATAGTATTTGTCAAATGCTTTGCTGTCCATGGTCCTGAAATGTCACGCAGGTACATGCAGGTTCTCCGATATAAGGATCCATTTGTTCTTAAAAATCTTAAAAGGTGCCTCATATACAGTGGGGTCCAAAAATCTGAGGCCACATTGAAAATCTGGGATTAAAAAAAATGATAATTTAGGGCAAATTTACACTTGGTTGGTATCAGGCTGCGACCATATCCTTATGCATTTTTTTTTTTTTTTTGTATCTTTAGATTCGGTGTGAAAATGAACACTAAGCGAACCAGGGCTAAATGTATAGTTTTAATTTTTGGTCCGGACCAAAAGAACTGTACTACAAATGTACACAAGCTTAAATTTGAAAGCCACGTTTGTGACCCTGAACCACAAAACCAGTCTTAAATTGTTGGGGTATATTTGTAGCAATTGTATGGGTCAAATTATCGATTTTTCTTTTATGCCAAAAATCATTATGACATTAAGTAAAGATCATGTTCCATGAAGATATTTTGTAAATTTCCTAGCGTAAATATATCAAAACTTTAAAGGCGATTTTCTCAATATTTAGATTTTTTGCACCTTCAGATTCCAGTTTTTCAAATAGTTGTATCTCAGCCAAATATTGTCCGATCCTAACAAACCATACATAATGGAAAGTTTCTTTATTCAGCTTTCAGATGATGTATAAATCTCAATTTCGGGAAAAATTGACCCTTATGACTGGTTTTGTGGTCCAGGGTCACATTTGAGAAATATTTCATGTTCTGCACTATTTCTAGTTAATCACAATAAACTTGTGACATTGATCATGTGACTGTGTACAGTTGGTCAGAATGAAGTTCGAGATGCTCTTTGGATCATCTCAGATCATGCTGGAGACCTTTTTTACACAAACTTATGGAGTTTATGCTGCTTGATTGCTGCTGACATTAAGGCAAAGTTAGATAAAAAATTAAGGTATTTTTGAAAGTCGTATCAATCATTTTGTTCAACAATTGTGCTATTGCAATAAAAACAATTTTCACCAGGTCTCAGACTTTTGGTCCACACTGTATGTCCATTGGGAACTTTAAGCATAATTACTTTTAAAATTGACTTCTCTTTCATCTGTCAGCATAATCTAAACCCTCACTAAATGGAAAGGAAGCTCACTGGCCACCTTTAATCTGAAGTCATTCTTCCCTTGTAGATAATTTCCATGTATGTATAAACAAAAAAGAGAGAGTTAAGAGAGTTGTTATTGGAATCTCAATGCCAGCCCCAGCACTACAAGGCTGTTTTTTTTATTCTGTTTTTTTAATTCCTTAATAAAAGTTAAGGGCGTTAATGTTTAAGGGGGGTTAAAAGGATGAAGTGAGTGGTGTTTGTTTTTATCAAACTGTGATAGTGAATGTTTGCCTCTTTTCAGTAATGGCTTTTAATAAACCTTGTGTGCCCAGTAACGCTCCTTTACTTTAAAAAAAAATAATAAAAAATTCAATAACATTGGTAAACTAAATTAGCCAACCTTGAAAATGGCTAAAGTGCAACAATTAAAGTGCTTGTTTTTAGCACTTAAGTTCCTATGTTTCGGTTGATTTGAGTTGAGTATGGAGTTTCAAAAATAATTGAACAATTTTGTTCTCACTTGACCTTGTTTTGATTTGTTTTGTTTTTTTATTACTCTGAAATGGATTAATCTCAGAATGTATGCACAAGTGATTGACTCTATGAATTTGATTAATTAATTAAACATAATACAAAGATTGATAGAGAGTTTCGGTCATTGAATATGATTTGCAATATTGGTCTTGAGGGAACGAGAGAGACAAAAGAAAGTGGGAAAATGACAGATGTGAGGAAGATTAGTTGAAGAATCAATGACTCTGAATGTGTATGTACAACTGTGCATGTGTCTAATGGGTTCAGTGAGGCAGTTTTCTCATGTACTGCAGTAGAAACTAATGGCCAGCAGCACTCAGCTTTCTGCTTCACTTACTCCAACTGGAAAGTTTACAAAACGCTAAAGCTCTCATCATTTGTTTCACTTCATGTTCCTCTGTTTTCTTTCACTCTTAATGCTTTTCATTTTAGTTCGTCTAAGAGTGCTTTTATCCTTCTGTCAAGGTAATAGTTATGGACTGCTTCAGCAAAGTTTTTCCTATATTTTTTCCTCAGCTGTTTCCACTCATACGGAAGGTGATGAGAAGATTCAGGTCTTACTCATGGTTGAGAGTGGGAGGTACGGTCCACTAGACGCCTAACACCATAATGCTACATAAACAACTGCTGATATTAAGTTTTCGTAAACCTACACTATCGTTCAAAAGTTTGGGATTTTATCTATTTATTGAAAGTAAGAAATAAATGAATTAATAGTTTCTTTTGTGTATTCAGACATTACATTTATCTAAAGTGACAGTAATGTTAACCACCATGCTGTCATAGCTCCTCTTTTTGTGAATTATATTTTAATTTGTAAATGTGTATGTGCTTTTCTTTTTTTAAAATACAGAACTGTGTACATGCATGGCATAAACAAGCAGGACTTTGCACTGTGGCATTCTTCCATCCAGTTGGCAGCTGGGACGGACGGTATGGCTCTTGGCAACCAGCAGATGAATAAAAATGATGTTCCTATCATTGTGGATAGCTGCATTGCTTTTGTCACCCAATATGGTAAGTTTTTTTATATTCCTATGAGATTTAAACATTTATATTTCATTGTGAAGTATTTAATGTATCTAATTGTTTTTTATTATTTAATTTTTTTTCAATTATATCATAAAGGACACTATAAAGTTATCTCACAAAGCTCTTACCTTTGACTTTTCCTGCAGGTTTGTGTTATGAGGGAATCTACCAGAAGAACGGTGACCCGGGCCGTGTGGCCCAGCTCCTGCAGGATTTTACCAAGAACGCTCGGGTTGTTAAGCTACGGGCTCAAGACCACCGGCTAGAGGACGTCACAGACACACTCAAGAGCTTCCTGGCTCACAGTGAAGATGCTCTATTGGCTAAAGAGCTGTACCCTTTTTGGATCTCTGCCCTTGGTTAGTGCTGCCAACCACTTAATCTGTTCCTGTGAATGAACATTAATTTGTGTTCAATTATAGATCAAACTACTCTAAAGTCCAGTCGGTTGTTATTAAAAGTGCATTCAGTAGTTCTTTACCTAGTGTTTGCATTGACATTCTTTTTTTTTTCTTTTTTTTTTTTCACTGGCATTCTTTATGTACTTGGTTAAGTACAGGTACCACAGCAGTGTTAGATGCCACACTGCCCTCTGTCGATGTGGATCAGTATGGTCTTTATTTTTTGTCTTGTCTTTCTTCTGGCTTCAGCTCTTTTCTGCTACATCAGCTGTAGAGGTACTGATTCTCCCATTGTTTTCACTGGTAAAGCATGATAAAAGCACATAAGTGTGTTCCATTGTCTGATTTTTACTCTTCACATCACAAAACGATATTAGCGTATCCACTGAGGCATCAGCCAATGAGCACATGGATTCTCTTCGTCATTTTATGATGGCAAAATACATTGAGTGGGATGACCCGCATCGTATATAATTAAAACACTTTTTATGGAAAATTAGTATGGGTGCAGTCTTCATCTCGTGTGAGTATAAACCAGCACCAAACTACTGAATGCACTTTTAAGGGGCTTGGTCAAGGAGTTTTACAGCGTTTGTTATTTGTGTAAAATGCAAACAGAACTTTATGTGGATGCACATTTACATTTCTACTTTAAATAGTGTTTATTGTCCATAAATGCAGATGAACAGGATGAGAAGGTCAGAGTGCAAAAATATTCATCCTACATTCAAAGTTTACCCAAAGTCAACAGGTCAACACTTGGTGCTCTACTGCAGCATTTGTACAGGTAATTGACTCTTTTACAACAACAACAACAACGACACTCTGCAATAACATCCTCTGAAGCCAGTAACATTTCCAGTTGGTATTGTGTTGATGTTTGAAGTCTGTTTAAATAGCTCACAGTAAACATGGCCACTCCAAACCCTCACTGGGTATGTTAGATTGCTCGAAATATTCTTGTAATGATTGTAATTGTTTGAAGAAGGCTTAATTGGCCCTTTTGGCATGTTTGGAGTCTAGCCTAACATTTCCCCCATGATGTACAATAATCGTTTTGCTGTGTTCAGGTCTGCACAGCATTTGCACCTGCCTACTTTCTTTTGTTGCTTATATGTGACCCTGGACCGCAAAACCAGTCTTAAGTGTAAATTTTTTCGAAATTGAGATTTTTACATCATCTGAAAGCTGAATAAATAAACTTTCCATTGATTGTATGGTTTGTTAGGATCAGACAATATTCGGCCGAGATACAACTATTTGAAAATCTGAGGGTGCAAAAAAATCTACATATTGAGAAATTCACCTTTAAAGTTGTCCAAATGAAGTTCTTAGCAATGCATATTACTAATATTACTAAGTTTTGATATATTTACAGTAAGACATTTACAAAATATCTTTATGGAACATTATCTTTACTTAATATCCTAATGATTTTTGGCATAAAAGAAAACCCATATTATGTATTTTTGGTTATTGCTACAAATATAGCCCAGCGACTGGTTTTGTGGTCCAGGGTCACATATGTGCTTTTATTTAAAACTACTCACTTCCTGTCATAGATTTCTTCATAAAACTGCCTTAAAGTTCTGTAAACAATAACACAGTGCCAACAAAAACTTTTTGGTTTTTCCAATATGATAAATGCTGTATTTACTGTTCTAAAATTGGCATTAGTAAGAATTTTTTAAAGCTTGGACATAATACTTCAATAACTACTTTGAGAAGGCAGTAAAGGCTTTTGCATTAAAAAATCTATTTCAAATAAATACTGTTCTTTTGACAATTCTATTCCTCATGATTTAGCATTGATAATTATAACAAAATTTTAATTCACAACAGTTCAAATTCAAACAGTTATATTGATTTCTGAAGGATCACATGGTTCTGAAGAATGGAGGAATGGCTTATAAATTCAGATTTGCATCACAGGAATAAATGACATTTTTAAACAAAAATAGAAAACCGGTATGTTCAGTTTTAATAGTATTTCACAATACAACGTTTTTACTAACTTGATGAGCATAAGAGACCTTTCAAAATCAAACAAAAAAATCCTACAGACAGCAAACTTTTCAACAGCAGTGTGATTGAATAAATAAAATAATACATAAGGCAATCTATGTAAATTTTACAAATTAATTTAGGCATAATAAAATAGTTATACTGCTATACTACTTTAGCTTAAGCTTGCATGCAAGAATTGCAACAGTTTTACACATTACACATTACACACAGAATTCAGAAGTGTATATATTTGTATGGATGGTTTGTGTTTACTCATCTATGATTTATGTAGGTATTTTTCCAGAAGTATTGACATATTTATGCACATATTTTACATCTGCACAGGATCCAGAGGTGCTCTCATATCAACCAGATGAACACGCAGAATCTGGCATGTGTTTTCTCCTCGTGCCTGTTTCAGACGGAAGGACACACAGCTCAGGAGACCCACGTGGTGGAAGACCTCATCAACAATTACATCCAGCTCTTCTCTGTGAGTTCTCCGTGTGTCCTCTCTCACAATTCAGACCTAATTGATCTCTGTCACTTGAGTGCCAAGGGCCTGCTTAAACGTGAGACCGCTCCAATATTCACTCCCCTCATATTCACGGTTTGAGAGCCAAAAGACATTTCACAGTGCTGTTTTCACAGGTGTGTGGGGTTAATTAATAATTTATACCGTCATACCCTTTTCATTAATACACAAGAGCTTGATTTAGTAGTCAATTGTAGTCTCTTTATTGCTGAAGAATTGGATCTTATTGTCCATTCTAATTATTGCTGATGAAAATAGACGCCTGTCTGTGTTGAACCCCTCATTTGAAGAGGGCTATAATAAACTGGCAAGCTGTGGCTGTTTACCCATTACAGAGTATATGACAAACTCCATGGTGCTATGAACAGTGAAAAGCATTTCCATTCAACACTGAGAAATGCGCAGCTTTAGTGTAAGTGTGTGAAGAAGGGGACAGCGTTCGTGCTGCACTTGGATGCGTGCCTCTGTAATGGGATTTACTGTGCTGCGCTGTGCTAATTCCCTCTCGGCCCGCTCGTACATTCATGGGCCCCCTGGCTTCACACATGCACACGCTTGTACTTTTGGAGAGAGGGAGAACGTGTGAAACGTGAAGTTTAGTGTTGCTAAAAGCCATGATCTAGAGAAAAATATGTGAAATTTCACTAAAGTAATATGCAGCATAACACCAAGGCATGGTGTAAATGAAAAGTTTACTATATATGTTAATATTTTACTTATTTTTGTATTCTACCAATGTGCCATTGTTGTCAAACTGCTAAGTAAATATCTCTTAAATATCAAATTTAAGGTATTGTAATAAAAATAAAGCAAAGTCAATCATTCTATATCTTATAAATACATTTAAGCATCGCAACATAATGTGCAGTATGAAAAAGTTTTAACATTACATTTAACATTGTTAAAGATTAATTTTAAGTGAGCATTATTTATTTTCCAGTATATTTACTTTTAAAATCTAAATACAAAAATAGGAGAATGAGCTTGCACCATTTGATATCAATTATCGACCATTATACTGTATATTAAACTCATCTGACAACTCATTCCACTTGTGTATGTGACCATTCAACTTTTACGTTTTCTGACATGCCATTTCAAACGGGTCCACTTAGGGGATGCTTTTTTAAGAGTTGAAATGCCCTGACTTTGCTGTTAGGGATGTGAGCAGGTCTATTTACTGTGCACAGGGGCTTTAATCTGTGTTTATCTGTGTGGGTCCATTAAATCAGGTCAATGAAGAGCAGGTTAGGCAAATGGAGAAAGAAAACAGCTTTATCACCAGGTGGAAGGACACCACAGTAAGTCACCCCTTTTAACCTTCCTGTTAAATAGGTGTGTGTGTGTTTGCAGGTTTTTATAAAGCATGATGTTACAGGCCATAAATGTATGCATTTAGCTTTTAGCCTCCTTGTGTTGGAATATATGTGTGTTTGCGTTTTTACAGGTCACAGAATCACTTTGACCTGTATTGGTATTGTTTTGAGCAAATTAGAGCAAACAACAAGCTCTTTGCGCTACCTAACCTTTCTGTTTCCTGCTTTATACCTTGCTGGCACCGTAAGGAACAATTTATTCAGATAAGCTGTAAAACAAATTAATCTTCCTTTGTTTGCTACTGTCCAAGTTTAAAAAGTTTCAGTGAATGTGTTCAAGTTTGGGCAAGGACAATGCTGGAACTGACCCATGAAAATTACTTGAAGCTTTTGAACACTTAAACACATTCACACACTGAAACACAATACAGTACCAGTCAAAAGTCACTTTTAATTCATGAATTAAAAGCATGATCACCACAGAAGAGGTCATTTTCATTTGAAAAGGTTTAATGTATTTTTCACAAACATCATAGATCTGGACAGAACGTGACTGTTATGTCACTGGCCCATTTATGTATGGGAAAAACTCTTTTCAAGCATAAACCTTTAGATTAATGGTTCTCAACTTTTTTCTCAACTCAGTGGCCACCTATTCTCCAACACATTATTTGATTGACAGTGTTGGGAAGGTTACTTTGGCAATGTAATAGGTTACAGATTACAAATTACCCTATCTAAAATGTAATACAGTAAGTAGTGAAATGGATTACATTTGATTACTTTTTGATTACTTCTCTAAATTTCAAATGTTTTCAACTATTAACCATTTTAAAACATGTACACCAGGCAGGGTTAACCTTACAGTAGTATTCAACACTTATGATTAGCACTTTCAAAATCTTTTGAATTAAGATTATAATAATTGAATTTTAAAGCACAGCCACCACAAAATTATACTTACTTTGAGATCATTCTGAGGTTAAATACAGATTTAAAAACAAAACAAGATATAGTTCAATAGCTATGATACTGTTTTTGAAATAAAACCGTTCATAGTTATGACAGGAAACACTGGCATCTAACAATGGCTTGGAAAAAAAACAGTTAATCTTAAAAAATAAAGCATAGGCCTGCATAAACCCAAATAGGAAATAAAACAGTTATTGAATAAGCAGGTGTCCTATTCTGTGTACTAAACTCTTGAAACATTGGTGTCTCATATTTTAGAGCACTCACTGCAATTTATGAAAGAAATCAGTTAAATCTGTATATGTAAAAAATTCTGATGTAACCCCGTTTGTAATCGTTAACATTTTTATAAGTAACTGTATTTAATTACACATTTTTTCTCCGTATAACTGATTACAATTTCATTTGTGTTTTAATTAAATTACATAATTTAGTTATAAATAACTAGTTACTTCCCAACACTGTTGGTTGAGAGCCACGGCACTAAATCAGATAGTAGAAACATGTGTTCAAACAATTCCCTGGCTGCAAAAATAACCATGTTTCATTGTATTAGACACAGAACATCTGAATAAGAGTGTTTATACACTGTTCTTATAGAATGTTACAGTAGCATATGTGTCATTTACGCTACATTTAAATACATTTTGCCAACGCAGTTTCATTCGTTTAGAAGAGGAGCTTTAATCTGTGGTTTACACGAGTTAAGATGTTTGCCAGCTTTTGTTGTGTAATGCTGCTAAATGATGTGTGGGACTCCAGCTGTGTGTCATTTAGTCAGAACTGAACGCTGGTCTGAACTGAATGGGCTGCTGATTGCTTTTGTATTATATCCACAAAGACTGTTGTACAGTTGGGTGCTTAGTTTCTTAGATAAGCTGCGTTCAATCATTTTCTTTCTTTCTCTTTCTTTCTTTCTTACTTTGTTTATATGAATTACGTATGTATTTAAAGTTGTATGTGTGTGTGTTTTGTCTCTCTGTGTGTTATCTGTGTTTGCAGTTCTCTCCTGCTGGTGACCTGATATTTGAAGTCTACTTAGAAAAAAAGGAGCCAGAGAAGTGCTGTTTAATCAAGGTTAGTTTCCCTTGCTCTCTGTGGTGTGTGTGACTGTGTGTCTGTGTCTGTGAACCTAGAGGGTATTCTGCCACAGACCAAATCAAACTGCAGTTAATCAAAGGCATGTTTGATTTAATTGTGAGAGTAATTGTGTTTTATCAGTAGTCAAGGTAAACCTCAGTTAATAGAGGTTGCTTCAGTGTTTTTTCTCTTGACACTTCTTTGATATCTTTTTTCCTATTTTCCTCTCATTTCTCCTCCAGCAAAATTAGATCAATCCCTTTGCACAAGGAAATGAAGTCTTGAACATTTAAAACACCGAACACCGAATAATAGTGATGTCTGTGTTTATAGGTGTCTCCTAGCATGAGGTCAGATGAGTTTGCCATCAGCACTCTGGAGATGAAGGGGATAGAGGTCAAAGCTCAAGATCTCTGGACCACTTTTGAGGTCATTGAGAATGGAGAGATGGGTAAGGGTCCTGCTGCTGTTAAATATTACAGTTAAACAATAAAAAACAGTCGGAATCAGTACATAAATCATCTTTTTAGCAAGTGTATAGCAAATTATTAGAGCATTTAATGATGTTCCTCTAAGGCTTACACACACATTAAAATGTTTCATTAGCTAAGTGAATGCACATGATTAGTGCTATTATTATTTGATGAGGGTTATGCGAATCTATTAACAGATTGTGATACATTGGTGGGAGGGAGAGGCAGGTGGTATCTGAGTGATTTTTGCCAATAGCGAGCATTGTGTTTTCCTTTTAACAAATTAAAACTTGATAATGGATCCATTTCAGGGCTCGCAAAATTTAAAAATCCCTGGTGGCCCTTCGGGCAGGTACTCTTCAGATTTTGGTAGCCCGAAAATTAATTTAACTAGCCCAAATAAAACAAAGACCATAAATGTCAATCAAAAACATTTTCAATACACAAATATCAACGAATATCAAGGAAAGAGTTTTATTTTACTATTTACAAGGCATCTGCAGAATTCTTAAAAATCTAAGACAATTTGAAAAATTATTTCTTTTATTTTAACGTATTTAAAACTGTCTAAGGCCTTAAAAACTCTTCAGTTTAGTTGTATCAAATTTAAGGACCCGTGGAAGCAATGTTCCCTCTAATTTTTTTTGTTGCTGAGCAAAACTTTTCTCTATTGGGCGGACATTTCGGGCACCTGAGCAAAAGCATTCTTTATACCAGACCTGTACAGCATGCACACAAAAATGTGTGTAACTTTTAACTTTAATGTGCTATTTACGTTTGATTTGACCCTTGATGTAAATAAATGATGTACATTTTAGGTTACCTGAGAAAACATTTTTACTGTACAATACACTGCAGTTCAAAAGTTTGGATCAATAAAGTTTTTTAGAGAAGTTTCTTTTGCTCATCAAGGCTGTATCTATTTGATAAAAAAATACTGAATATTATTTCACAAAATAATATTGTGAAATATTATTGCAATTTAAAATAAATGTTTTCTATTGTAATATACTTTGAAAATACTGCTTTGCTTCACAGGAATTAATACAATTGTTGTCACATGATCCTTCAGAAATCATTCTAATATGCTTATTTTTAATCAATGTTGGAAACAGTTGTACTGCTATTATATATATATATATATATATATATATATATATATATATATATATATATATATATATATATATATATATATATATATATATATATATATATATATATATATATATATATATACACTGTATTTTTTGGGACCTGTGATATATAAAAAAAAAAACAAAAGTTAAAAAGAACAGTGTTTAGTCAAAATAGAGATTTTGTTACAATATAAACTATTCAAAATTTTGGGGTCTGACATTTTTTTTCTTTCTTCTTTAAAGATACTTTAAGAAAGTGAAATAAACTTTATTCAGCAAGGATGTGTTAAATGGATAAAATTGATAGTAAAGACTTTTATTGTTAGAAAATACTTCTATTTTTGAATAAATGATGTTTTTTTAAACTTTTGATTAATCAACGAATCAAAGAAAAAAGAAACAGGTTCCAAATAAATAGCACAACAGCACAACAGTTTCAACTCTGATAATAAATCAGCATATTAGAATGATTTCTGAAGGATCATGGGACACTGAAGACTGGAGTAATGATGCTGAAAATACAGCTGCAGATCACAGGAATAAATGCTATTTTAAAGTATAAGTATTAAAATAGGAAACCAATATTAGAAATTGCAATAATATTTCACTATATCACAGTTTTTTCTGTATTTTTGAAATGAGTACAGCCTTGATGAGCAAGAGACACAAAGTCAAAAACCTGATAAATAATTGACCTTGTTTTTGAGTCTATAATATAGGCCTAACATAATATATTATCAAAACAAACTATTTAAACTGATAGAATAGAACAGAATAGAATAGAATGGAATCTGAAGCAAAACTTAAGCTGAGATCTGTAAGTTAAATATAAAAAAAACGTGAACATATGAATTCTTCTATAGCTGTCTAAACATCATGAAGTACAGTTTGTACAATACTCTTGTGTGTGACTGTACATGTCTTTGTGACCATTCTTTGCCCATCCTCCGCTATTTCCAGCACTTAATCAAGCCTCTCTTCTTTAATACATGAGGACATTTTATTTCACATGTCATTGCGTTTGCATTGGCTCTCGTGTTGAGCGCACCGCAACATTGAAGTATTCAGTTTCTACAGCGACTCATTTGGTGCACATCGTTCTCTTTCTATGAAACCTGTTCTAACTCTGTCGTGACATCAGCTCTATAGCAGTTTGCCCGAGCATTGCTATTCTTTCCCTTTTACTGGCGGCATTCAATCAAATGGCTTCCCAACTCCTTTTTGTGTGCGCGAGGCACATTATTTCTTCTGCGTGACCGCGGTGGAAGAAGAGCGTGGTCGCGCGCTCGCTCAGCTTAGAGGGAACATTGCGTGGGAGCCCTGTATTTAAGGTAGCCCATCGGGCAGGGCAGTGATACATTTTGGTAGCCCGACTGGAAAACGCAATAGCCCCGGGACGTCGGGCTAGAGATTTTGCGAGCCCTGCATTTTGCACTTGAGTGTGTTTTGTAATCATAGTCAGATTGGCTGGCGATAATTACAAATTTGCACCACATAATTATGCTTGTGTGGAGGACAAACCCAAGACACAAACAGTTTTTTGGGGGATGGTGATGATGAGGAGGATTGTTTTGTTTGTTTTGTTTTTTCATGCAATCTGTATGCTTTTTAAGTGAATTGATGTAAGAATATACAGTCCTGCTGATTCATTTTTTAGATTCTAGAGACTCTTTTGTATGTTTGTCCAGGAACATATTGCATAAATATACACAATATTTACAACCCGAATTCCGGAAATGTTGGGGTGTTGAAAATGAAAACTAAATGACTTTCAAATCACATGAGCCAATATTTTATTCACAATAGAAAATAGAGAACATCATAAATACACTTTTATCCACTAAATGAGCTCATTTCAAATTTGATGCCTTCTACAGGTCTCAAAATAGTTGGCACAGGGGCAACAAAGGGCTGAAAAAGCAAGAAATTTTGAAAAGATTCAGCTGGAAGAACATCTAACAACTAGTTAAGTTAATTGGCATCAGGTCTGTAACATGATTAGCTATAATAGGGATGTCTTAGAGAGGCAGAGTCTCTCAGAAGTAAAGATGGGCAGAGGCTCTCCAATCTGTGAAAGTGCTTAGAAAGATTGTGGAATACTTTAAAAACAACGTTCCTCAACGTCAAATTGCAAAGGCTTTGCAAATCTCATCATCTACAGTGCATAACATCATCAAAAGATTCAGAGAAACTGGAGAAATATTTGTACAAGGCCGAAGACCTTTGTTGGAGACCCATGGTCTGCAGGCCGTCAGACGACACTGCATCACTTAGGAGAATGAGAATGAGCTTTATTGGCCAGGTATGTTTACACATACGAAGAATTTGTTATAGTGACAGAAGCTCCACAGTGCAACAGAAAGACAGCAACAGGACAGGACACAGATAATAAAAGAATAATATACAAATAGGCACAATAGCAAAAACACAATATATAATATAGACAATTATGTATGTTCCACGTTTATTGTCAAGTGTTCATGAAATGGATTGCCTGAGGGAAGAAACTGTTCCTGTGTCTGGCCGTACTGGTGCTCAGAGCTCTGTAGCGTCGACCAGACGATAACAGTTCAAAGAGGGAGTGTGCTGGATGTGTGGGATCCATAGTGATTTTGCCAGCCCCTTTTGCTCACTCTGGATAAGTACAGCTCTTGGAGAGTGGGGAGGGTTGTACCAATGATTCGCTCAGCAGTACGGACTACCCTCCGTAGTTGGCATGATTCTGTCATTGACATTACTAAATCGGCCCAGGAATACTTCCAGAAACCACTGTCGGTAAACACAATCCACCGTGCCATCTGCAGATGCCAACTAAAGCTCATGAAAAAAGGAAGCCATATGTGAACATGGTCCAGAAGCGCCGTCGTGGCTCATTTAAAATGCCGTCAAGGCTCATTTAAAATGGACTGTTTCTAAGTGGAAAAGTGTTCTATGGTCAGACGAGTCCAAATTTGACATTCTTGTTGGAAGTCAGAGATGCCGTGTCCTCCAGGCTAAAGGGGAGCGAGACCTTCCAGCATGTTATCAGCGTTCAGTTCAAAAGCCAGCATCTCTGATGATATGGGGTGCATAAGTGCATACGGTATGGGCAGCTTGCATGTTTTGGAAGGTTTATATAAAGGTTTTAGAGCAACATATGAAGAGTTCAGATGGTAAAGCCTCTAAGTGCCGTTTGAAATTTTCTTCTAAAATGAGCATTTTTATCAGGCTCCTATATTTATGTTCAGTTATTTCACTTTAACTGCATAGAAAATGACCTATACATTGCCATTAGAGTAAAAGTACTGAACCTAAACATAGGAGCCTGATAAAATTGCTAATTTTAGATGGCATTTAGAGGCTTTTGCATCTGAACTCTTCATATGCTCCCCTCCAGACGACGTCTATTTCAGGGAAGGTGTTGTGTATTTCAGCAGGACAATGCAAAAGCACATACTGCAGCTATTACAACAGCATGGCTTCGTAGTAAAAGAGTCCGGGTGCTGAATTGGCCTGCCTGCAGTCCAGATCTTTCACCTATAGAGAACATTTGGTGCATCATTAAACGAAAAATACGGCAAAGACGATCATGAACTCTTCAGCAGCTGGAAACCTATATCAGGCAAGAATGGGACCAAATTCCAACACCAAAACTCCAGAAACTCATAACCTCAATGCCCAGACGTCTTCAAACTGTTTTGAAAAGAAGAGGAGATGCTACACCATGGTAAACATTTCCCCGTCCCAAATATTTTGAGACCTGTAGCAGGCATCAAATGTGAAATGAGCTCATTTTGTGTATAAAATTGTAAAATGTCTCAGTTTAAGCATTTGTTATGTTATCTATGTTCTATTGTGAATAAAATATTGGCTCATGTGATTTGAAATTCTTTTAGTTTTCATTTTATTCAAATTTTAAAAAACGTCCCAACATTTCCGGAATTCGGGTTGTACACAAATGTCTGCTCTCCACATTGCAACACGCAGTCCATCAAACATACTTATATGAATTGCATTCTGACACGTTTGGAAGCACAATGATGTGTGAAATCGAGCTTGCATAGCTAGAAGCTAGAAGTGTTAACATATTTGCATAGCATATGTTTCTGGCCTTTCTGTTCTGTGGAGTTGCAATCAATTGTGAAAGAAGTCAGATGGAGCTTTGCGTTCATTTATTTCTGTGCTCAGAGCGACCCTTACACTACAAAGAGAAGATTCTGGAGCAGGTATTGGAGTGGAGCTCTCTGGAGGATCCCAGCTCGGCCTTCCTGCTCATAAAGAAATACTCTGGTTCTAAAATGACAGACTCCAACTCAGGTACCAACAATGAATGTCCTAATTCACCCCAGCAGATCACTCTATTCTATGATCAACAGATTAAACAACTTTATTGTTTTATTACATTTACTGTGAGTGTTAATTGAAGCCACATTCAAAGATCGGCTTGTGGTTATTCTTAGAGCTGTGCTTATTTTTTTTATATAGATCTCGTATTTTTCAACATTGTTATTATTTAGTACTAAATGAACACAAGGAAGAATTATACTGTTTATGTAATAGATTTTTTTTACATTTTAACATATTTGCACTAAAACATTAAAATTTCAATGCCAACAATTTCAGCTGAGGACTAAAATAAATCATTGAAGTAAAAATCAGACTGATTACCGGAAATGAATCATTACCATGTCACTAATTTTTGCTATTGAGGTTTAAATAAGAGATGCTATTAAAACTGCAGACATCTGTCTCAATTCTCTCATGTTTATTTTATCATCTGAAACATCCCACGTGGAGACTGTGAATATTTTCGGTTGATGACCCTAATAAAACCATAAATCTGAGTTTTAAATTGATTAACTGAATTAACTTTGCGGCCAACAAAATCATTGCAAATATATAATAAATCGCCTAGCCCTAGTTACTATCAGTCATAAAGTTTTCAGATTCTGGCCTAATTTCATAACTTTTTAAGAGTCTCCATACCAATTTCTAGATCAATTTTTCACTCTTGATGATAAATGGAGTAAAGCAAAGTTTTTTTTTTTTTATAAAGTGCATTTACACTCTTTTTGGTTTCCTATTGAAACCATCAGTAACGACAGCCAGAAATCATAATTTTCTACCTGCGCTGAGTAATAGCTTCTCTGCATGCCTCACTAAAGATATTAATATATATTAAGAAGTCCTGTGATGCAAAGGTTTATTCATGTGGCAGGATGTGTATGTGCTGGTCTCTCAAATGTGTTAAGCTGGAAATGTGTTGCAGATGAGATTTCACTTGCTTTTCAGTACAACTTTAGCAAGGTGTCATACATTTTTAAAATGTCTAGAGTTTGAAGTAGAGTAGAGTAGAGTTTGAAAGCTGCACTGGTGCAGTGCTGCAGTATATGTGTAGTTTGTATGTTCTGTCTTATAAATAGTTCATGGTCTGACTCAATATGTTTTCTTTGTGGTGTTCTTTGTTGTGACAGATAAACTGAAAGATTTCATTAAAGGAGAGCAACTCAAATTCAAAGACGGTTCTTCCAAACTGCTTTTGGGGAATAAGTTTCAGGACCGATACCTGGTACTGCAAGACAAAAAACTGCTGTTATACAAAGACATAAAAGTACGTCTCCTACATTTTCACTCTTAATTCAGAGTCTTTTAACAAATCAAAATGATTCGCAAGGTCTTTAAGTATCTCTGCCCATGGTAATATTTAAATATCTCCATCCCTGTTGTTCATGGGGATCAACCTCTGCGTAGTATCTCTGTTCGCCAGCGGCCCTGCAGCAGTCGCCAGTTTACCAATTTAGATTTTTCGCCGTGGCATTTCATATTAGCTCTGTTTGTTTTCTTAGCATGCGTTTACAGATGAAATAGTAATTAAAAAACTCAGCGGATGTGAAATTACCTGCTTTGGGCCAATCGCAGGGGCCCGCTTGTAATAAGCGTGGAGGAAAAAAAAAGGAAACAAATAAACCCGTAATGGCTATTTTCATTTTGAATTAAAGTAATGTGGGACTTCTCATACCCCCTAAAATGAGTACAGTGATTTAAACGACTGCAGTCTGTTAGGTTCTCTCTCTGTAATATCTCCTCATACTTGCTTTATTCACTCTGTGCACACGCCGATCTGCTCTTCCTCAGGGGCACACACTCCGTGAGCTAAGACAAAAAGAGTGCAGGATGTGGTAATAACTGAAATTTGAGCGATGTGTGTGTGTGAGAGAGAGAGAGAGAGAGATGGAGGGAAGCCGCCACACTCTGAAGGCGAAGACACTCTGAATGAAGGCTGTTCTTTCCTTAATTAGTGTAATTTCTGGCTGCTGTGGAATATTCGGCTAATTATCAAGTGAAGAAGGTGGGAATTGGCTGTGAAGCAGAAATTTAATTGATATTCTGATGCCTTTGTTTTCTGTTTCTTGCTTTTTTGTAAGTTAGGATTCTCGGGTCGATCTCATTTTGCTGTCGTCGATGTGTTTGCCTGAGCCGCTCTTGTTTTGCAGTGCATTACGTACGAAGTACATCCCTTCCAGGCAACAAGACAGTGTTGTCGGCACATACTAGTTTACACAATGCCCTTGGGCTCCCAACAGCTGTAAACAGGAAATTGCATTTTTTTCCCCTTTTGATTCAAGTGAATGAGCTGGGGGAAATAAAGCAGATTTTTTTTTCTTTCACACTACTTTTCTACATACAGTATGTAAACCAGTTTTAGTGGTGCTGATTGTTTGTAAATGATTTTGATAGATATATAGCATTGTAATAAAGCAGCATTAATCTTGAGCTATGTTGTATGTACTTTAAAATATGTGTAGACACAGAATTATTTTTTTAATAAAAGCCCTGTTTTGATTTTGAAGCATGTGCTATTGTTTCCACAGAGTACCAAACCAGAAAGAGAGGCTCCATTAAAGTCTGTTAAATGTTACTTAGGGCTAAGAAGGAAGTTGAAACCAACAAGCAGGTAATGGTCTTTTATCTAGTGCACTAAAAAACATTTGATGCAATTATCTTTCACATAAAAAAAAAAAAAAAAAAGTGCTACCTAATCGTGTTTTTCTCAAGTTTATCAACAAACTGGTGCTTTTTGTAACAATTTTCCCAAACCCTCATTATAATACTTTTTTTAATCCGAAACACGTAGAGCCCACAAACAGTGGTGTGAAACTAATTATTCAAAATTAGTGTGGCCACACTGAAAGACGTATTAATAATCCTAAAAGTGTAATTAAGATCGATTCATAAATGTTCTGACATTAACTCTAGGTTTGTGCTCAAATGAGCTTCGAGTTCAGTCTTTATCTCTTGTGCCAAACACACAGAGCTGCTTGGTTTAGTGCCAAATGCCCCCCTCAGAAACAAGACTATCACAGTCATTCTGAAAGCAGATTTATATCACACAATTTCAAATTTCATTAAATGTAATTTAGCAAATACACTGTACTATGTTTTTCTCTCTCCTACTGGGAAAATTGTTAACTGTGGATTTGTTTCATTTCAATAATGTTGCGTTTTTGTAATTTATGTCTGTAGTGTAATTTATGAGTGTGCTGAAGCCTTTTTTTTTTTTTGCTAATGATCATTTATTCATAGTTTTCCTTGTGAATGTATCCACGGCATGATTCTTACAATAGCATTTATCCTTTCAATCTGTTTGCACGTTGTTTTGTTTTAATGTTACATTGAGGTACTAACATGCATACAATTTAGCTTTTGTTCATTTGAGGGTGTTTCTTCAACTATAGGCACTTTTGTTTTCTGGACTAGAAAGTGAACTCATTTTCACACTCTCATGTTTGTCCAGCAGTGGACATACATGCATCACAGGAACCATCATGAACATTTCTACCACAGTGACAATTTCACCACATTTCAAATGGTGTATAGTGTTTGATAACATGTGGTGGAAATGACATTTTACACATTGTTGGAGCCTGCACATGACATGCAGGGAAAAATAAAACAAGATACTGTGATCATTAATTAAGAATTCATTCCACAAAAGCAATTGTGGCCACGATTTAGCTAAATTAAAACAAGGGAACAAATGAATACAACATTGCCACACTTTAAATAAAACAAATTAATAATATGTGGCCACAAATTAGTAAGTTGTGGGAACAAATTTGTGGCCACGATTTAATTAAACAAGTAAACAAAATAATTAATATAACGTGGCCATGATTTTCCTAAAACAAAAAATGAAGTTATCAAAGGTGGCCACATTTAAATAAGAGATTAATAAAACGTGGCCACAAATTAACAAGTCGTGACAACAAATTTTTAATTTGGTCACAATGTCTTTTTTTTCACATGTCCTGTGACAGAATCTTTTCTAAGGCTAATTTTTTATATATATATATATATATATATATATTGTATTTCCCACTTATGGAAAAATGACTGTACAGCTTAATTGGAAACCAAACAAAATGTGATGGCTTTATTACGTGTAATATTTTCCTTGAATGATCATATTTCATCTCAGTCAAGCTCTTCACTGACAATTTTGATGAAACCGTAATTGAAGCAAAAGTATTTGTGGTGGAAGTGATGTCAAAAGTGGGAGACAGTTGTATTAATTAATATAAATCATTTGCACATTATACATACTGCAATGTTGTATTTCATTCTTATATAAGATCAAGTTTTGAATTCATATTTTATACTGGGTTTTCAGAGTGAAGCTAATCAATACTGTATATGAAAGGCAATCATTTATTTGTATTTTTTTCAGAATGTTTTAGTTTGAACCATTTAGACCAAGAACCATGAATTTAATAAATTAATGAGAAGTAGGTCAGCAAAACAGTTACATCTTTAAGAGCGTAAAGTATAACAGGCCGTGTAAAATTGATATAATTCTCTTACACAAGCAAAATAGGTCATCTTTTCTATTAGGCTTGTCAGTTGGCTGTGAAAGTTAAGCTGAATTTAATGGTATCTTAGCACTTTAGAGGTTCTCAAGGGGTCAGACTGTGGCGCCATCAGGAAAAGCTGAATATAGTTGTAAATTGATGTGGAGAACCTGAATGAAATGCTGCGAAACTAATGGAATACTTTGTTGTTTTTCTGACTAATTTTCAACAGTTGGGGATTTACTGTTTATACTGAAAAGCAGCAGTGGTAAGTGCAATTAACTCTGTTCCTAATTGCACAGTCAATCACATGCTTCAGCACGGTTTTTAGGAAAGACATTTATAGATTATTTCTTTTAATATTTCAGCCTGAAACTTACTAAGGTTTTGTACAGTTAGTACTTAAATCACAAAACTGCATGACTGAATTTCAAATAGGACACTTGAGTGCCTCAGTGTTCTGAATATGTGCCTTTGCGTCCTCCCTGAAAAAGGTATTTCTGCTGTAAAGGGAATGATTCTCAGCAGGACTGGGTCACCTCCATTATCAGAGTGAAGGTGAGCTTTCTTCGTTTTCTAAGTGCTCATAATGTGCAGTTAACATTGTTACAAATGGGCTTGTGAAGAGATTTTTATAATGTAATTTTTAGATGGGTACTGTTCCACATCTGGCACTTAGTAGCAGTTTATTTCGAATTTAGCAACCAAAAATGAGGCATTTTTTGTAGCTTCATAACGTTCCATGATATTACCATGTTTTTTCTTTTCTTTTTGGAGATAGAAGGTATCCTGTAAAGTACTTCGGAGTACCTTGTAAATACCATGGTACATGAATATGGAAACCATGGTATTACCATCTGATACCAAAGCTGTACTTCATTGTGAAAAAGAAGTGTGCTTAACCCTATCAAATGTGCACTTGTAGCGTACTTCAAAAGAAAAGAAAATTTCAAAGTACCTTTTAAAACAGTGTACTTGCAGATAATGTTTATAAAATAAAGGCCACTTAGATGTTCTTAAAGATGTTTTTTGTTATGTTTTAAAAAGTGCAGTTTGTAGTAATATCAAATTAAGAATTTTACGTCAAATTATATTTAAATCATCAGCTTTAATAAAGCACATTTATTTTGATGTGTTAACTAACATACTGAAGCATATGTAAATGTGTTATGCAATATTACATTTTAAGTTTATATATGTGACTCTGGACCAAAAAAAAAAAAAACGGTCGAAAGTAGAACGGTTATATTTGTAGCAATATCCAACAATGTATTGTATGGGTCAAAATTACCGATTTTTCTTTTATGCCAAAATAATTAGGATATGAAGTAAAGATCATGTTCCATTAAAATATTTTGTCAATTTCCTACCATATATATATTAAAAAATTCGAATTTTTGTTTAGTAATATGCATTGCTAAGAACTTCATTTGGATAACTTTAAAAGCAATTTTCTCAATATTTCGATTTTTTTTTTTTTTTTTTTTTTTTGCACCCTCGGATTCCAGTTTTTCAAATAGTTTTATCTCGGCCACATATTGTCCCATCCTAACAAACCATACATCAATGGAAAGCTTCTATAAAGCTTGTATAAATCTCAGTTTCAAAAATGAACCCTTATGACGGGTTTTGTGGTCCAGTGTCACATATTTTAAATGAACTAAATTGTAACTTTATTATTTCAAATGTGTAATTACAAATATAACTAAATACAGAACACATACCTGTTTCAGTAGAAATGACATTAAAGTACATTTAGTGTTATATTAGTTTTCCATCAATGACTGCCAGTACATTTGGCATTAAACTTTAACCGCATTTCAAAAATAATAATTGGGTCAAAAAGCACTTTATGTAAATTTAGAGTATAATACATTTTCATTTCAATGCAATTTAGCATGCTGTTCTGTTCACACTTAAGTCTCTCAGTATTATTTGTACAATTTTTAGTAGCCTAAAGTGTGCTGCTTCTTTTTCACAAGGCCATGATACCCCCACAGTCCTTTTTTATAACACTGCATTTCCTTTTCCCAGAGAAAGTTAGACGAAAACTAGCCCTAAGAATTGAGGGAATGTTTTCAAGGTCATCCTCCATGAGTATAAATCACATTATCCGGAAAGGTCTTTTAGCTGAAATAAGGTCATGCAGAATGCTACAATAACACTGGTTCCAGTAGACTCTTCTTTAGACAAGCCGGGCGCTACGACACACAGAGGGCCTGACTCAGCTCATTCACTATTAGTAACTTAAACCAAAGGCAAGAGATGGTAGTAGATGAGTTAGCCATTGTTTAGATCTCTCCTCCAATCCTCTAACCCTCTCAGATTTTTCCTGCCCCTCTCTTCGGTCCTAATGCCTCATCCTTATCTACTTCCCACAGGTTCGCTGTTTTCATTGTCGAGGTTTATTCTCGCTTTTGTGGCTTTGAACTGATACGAGGAAGAAAAATAAAGCGCTTCGCTTCTTAATTTTTTTCCTCTTCCGGGGAGGTGGGGCGCAGCGAGGTGCCGCAGGTTTTTTTTGTTTCTTAAAGTGGTAGAGTAAACGAGGAGTGGAGGGCATGTACCATAATTCAGTGTACATATTGCTGTGTCATTATTGCATGCACTAAAAGCGGTTGTGCAGTCCATGCAGGTAGATTAATTGATACTCTGTGCACCGAGACTCTTCTAACCTCTCGCTGCTTCCATTTCACCCAGCATTCTGCTTGGCATGGTTTCCATAGAAACTGGCGAGCAGTGCTGGGTAGGTAAAGGAACAGGCAGATGAGACCTTCTGCTGCTAAAATGCGGATGTAGATGTGAAGAACAACTCAAAGGCCATAAAGTCACAGTGGAAAGTATGAGCTGTCTTAGTGAGTGTTCAGCTCAGGAATAGGTCCAGAATGTTCCAGCACATTTGTTCCTACATCATTAAGGTCAAAAAGTTAGTGTTAGTTAGAGCTGCTGGAGAATGTATGGAAGTTTTAAACATTTTACTTGCCTGAGACTTAAAGCTTAATAAGGTATACATTTTCTGTATGAAACAATTTTTTCCTTAGTTCCCACTGTCATGGAAAATATCAAAATATCAGGTAAAAGTCTGACTTCCAGGCCTAGAAATGTCATGAGAATGAATAAAATCCTAGTCAATATGATTACAGTGCTTTTAAGGCAGTAATGATATTACTTAAACATTATCATAAATGAGTTTTACTAAATAATTTCACCATTAAATGTGTTTTTTGTAAACTTTTTGAGCATTCAAATGAAGTGATGGTGTCACCGTAATATTTGCATACTAAAAAAATAATAGTTTTTTTATTTATTTTTATTTTTTTATTCCTAATTTCAAAGCTGAATTTTCAGCAGCTATTACTCCAGTCTGTGGACACCATTATAGCTACATTATTTCCCAGGATTCTTTGAAGAATAGAAATTTGAAAATAACTATATTTATTTGAAGTAGAATTCTTTTTTGTAACATTTTAAATGTCCTTACTGTCACTTTTCATCAGTGATTAATGTACCGATCTGAATTGAAGTATTAATTTCTTTAAAAAAAATTTACCCAAACCTTTTATGGGGGAGTATACTGTACCTTTGCTGTCTAGCAAACACTGGTATGTCCTTTAGGATTTTTCTAGTAATGTTCCCCTGTAAAATATTTGATTGGCTAGAAATTTCCCTGTTCCTATAAAGGTGCCATAGAATGCATGGATACAATATTTTAAATTGTTCTCTGATATCTACATAGAAGGTATGTGGCTTAGCTAAGGGCAAAAAATCTCCATAAACGGTTTTGTATGTCCATTTAAAACCCTAGGATTTCTCCCTAGAATGAAATGGTCTGTTATTTGCTTATTTGGAAGGGTCATGAATAATAATGTTGAGCTCTGCTCTGATTGGCTGATTCACAGTGCGGCTCATTTCAGTAGCTCACACAGCAGGAAGGAAACACAGGGAGGAAAATATGTATTTCAATACTTTATTGCACATTTATATCGTTGGGTAATTATACTATAAATAAAATGCAGGCATCAGGGATCGCTATTTATATGCGGGGCATTGAAACTGCTTTCAAATGCACGATCGCTTTTTACTTTCACTTTCACTTCCGATATTCACAATATAATATGGAGCGGCAGTACTTGCCAAATATTTTACAAGATCAGATGCTTGTCAGTGGTGCTCAGGATCTGTAAATCATTCACCATCATCCTCAGTCATCTCTCCTTACTCTGTTTATGTGGTAAGTGGTAAATCTTATGTACTGTAATGTAACAGGCTACCGCTAGCAAGGAGCGAACCATGTCCCTTTAGTGACTCGCGTTATTTTATTAGAAAGCGTTATTTGTTTTCCGTGCCTTTCTGAATACAGACACCAACCCATCCCTGCACTTCACATCCCCTGCACAGCCTGAAACATAACATTTATTTCCATGATCTGCCATTTTCGCTGTTGTCCTCGCTTGTTTCTTCAATACCTGCAGAACTTCTGATGATTCGGCTGGTACGTCACAGTCGGTGTTATGTTCTGATTCGCCTATTTTTCAGTGGTCTTTTTTATTCACAAGATTTACTTAAGGAGGAGAAAACAATGGTGTTTGAGGCTCACGGTATGTCATTTCCATGTACAGAACTGTTATTATTCAACTATGCCCAGGTAAATACAGTTTTCCATTATATGGCACCTTTAAGCCCAAACAGTAGAGCATTGCGCTGACATCAACAAGATCATGGGTTCGATTCTGCATAGACTGATAAAATGTAAATCTTCAGCACAATGTAAGATAAAAGTAACTTGTAAATGCTTAAATGTAAATGTGTTTACAGCATGCCAGTGACTTATGGCCTAAAGACCTAAGGCAGAGCGCATCGTTACCTTATAACCTGAGCAGAGGAAGAACATCCACTTACAGCACTGCAAAGACAAGCACAACCAAACACCAGAGAGAGGTCAGCACTAAACCTGCTCTACACTCACATAAATGTCACAAATACTCGACAAACCTTTTCATTTAATGTTGCTTAATGACTTTTGTGCTTCAATGAACACTTCTAAAGGCCAGCACAGTTGGCAGTAGATCAGCCTTGATCTCCATCTTTGTTGTCAGTTAAACAATATCCATGTCGTCTTGTCCAGAAAAATGGTTGTTGGAATTGCAGTTTATTCACTGCATACGAATCAGCCTTTGACTCATATAGCCATGTATATCCATGTACTTCCCCCTGTTCTGCAGGCTAAAGGGAAATCAGTCCTCACTACAAGTATAGAAGGTTCAAATACACAAAAACAAATGACCACAGATGCGAGCAACCAACCGGACTTGATGCATAAATTGGCAAGCAGTGAAGGAACTCCGAGTGTCTCCAGGCTTGAAATGGTGATTGATGACACACTCCAGTCCCTGCGTAGACCATCACTTCAACAAGACCCCAGCGCTCTCACCCAGCTATCTCAGAAGAAGGCCGTGTTGCCCAGCAGAGGTGTGCAGTTGCCACAAAACCTCATTAATGAACTAAGTACTGTTCTCAACAAAACAGGACGCTCTCTGAAAGAAGACGATTAAGAGAGACACACAGAGACTGAAAGACAAGAGCCTTGTCCATTGCACTTCCATTCTGCATGAGGAAAAACCAAGACAAAATCAACCCACAAAGCACAGTAGCCTCTCAGTAAGGAAGTCAGTTGTACTACTACTTTTTTTTTTTTTTTTACATATGGATTTGGAGAGTAAGTCCAGTAAATGTTTAAACTTGGATGTAAAGACTTTTTTTGCGCACAACTACAGCTGTTTGTCATTGGTTGCATTGAGCCTTTATCCATCAATTTAGAACAATATAATTCAGTATTATTGAACATTAGTGATTGTTTTAGGCTTCTGCATGGTGACATGCATTTCCCTCTTCATTCTCATATTTGTATTCTCAATAAGGTTGAAAAAGACACTACTAGACAATGATTTTCCAATTTCATCATAAATCTTCATATTTTGTAACTGGTTGTTCTGAGATGAGGTGAGTTTTTTTTTTTAGATGTCCTGAACAGTGACCAATATTTTTACAGCATTAGTTAGTCTAGCAGGTTTAAATTCATTTCCACATATTTAACATTTCAAGTTACATTAATTAGCATTAATGTATTATGAGCAAACATAAAATAACTGCGAACAGTTGTACTGCATGTTCATAAATCAACACTAAAAGGCTGTAAAAATGAGTTTGTGATACCTAATGCATTGTTAACAAATAGAACCTTACTATAAAGTAATTTTACAAGTAATTTTTAGGTCAGTTCAACTATTTTTGGTTCTATTTTGATCATTTTAATACTGATGTGCTTCAAGATGTACCAAACATGTTTTTGACTCAAGAGAATTGTGTGGCCTTTTTATAGTTGGGTACAAAAATAGCCCTGCTGTTTTCCCTCATTCTTATTCCTCTGTTTTCGTGCCAGCGGAGGTTCAAGACACCAGCAGACAATGATGCTCCAATTGCATTGATCTGTTTAGAACTTATCAAACCTCCATGTAATGAAATTGGCTGTTCAGAAGTGAGCAGAATTTGTCATTACAATCCTAATTGTATACCACGTTTTTTTGTTTTTTGTCAATAGAATCTTGTGCCTATTTATAGTTGGATACAAAACTTACCCACCATTCCAAACACTCCAAAGTTGTTGAATAATGCATTGAATAATGGTAGGCTAGCATACACACTGAATATTGTCACCCAGTTAGATATTAAATATTTATAGTTGACATTTTATGTAGATTATGAATCACTTAACAGCCATCTGCATTTCATAGTTGTTTTTAAAATGGTAATCATGCACTCTGTCTGTCATCAAAACATGTAACATACTAAAGTCAGTGTAAAGTAAATAAAGTTAAATGTTTCATATAGTACACTACCATTCAAAAGTTTGAGGCTGGTAAGATTATTTAATTTTTAAAGACGTCTTGTATGCTCACCAAATATCATATATTTGATTAAAATACAGTAAAAACAGTAATATTGTAAAATATTATTACAATTTAACATAACTATTCTCTATTTTAATATATTAATTAATTTGTTAACTAAAAATAAAACCATGACAACATTTTTTTGCTAGTTGAAATAAAATAAATGTTAACTTAAAATCATTTTCACTGAAATAAAAATATGATACAAATGTAAAACTATATAGTTTATAATCTCTATGTTTAAAAAGTTGCTAAATTGCTTTAATTATAACAAAAGCAGCAAATGAAATAAAATCTAATTAAAAAATATTAACAAAAACTATAATAGTATCTCAATGCTACTAAATTTCAAAAGAACAGCATTTATTTCAAATAGAAATATTGTTGTAGTATTATAAAAGCCTTTGAACCTTTTGATTAATTTAATGCATCTTTGCAAAATAAAAGTAAAAAAAAATATATTTCCCCAAATTTTTGTACGGTAGTGTATATACTGTACTGTATATATGTTGCATCTGCTTATTTGCAGTCACTTTACAAGTGCTCTCTCAACTCCTCAACGTCTGTATAAATATACTACTGGAGCACTGCCAATGGTTTATGATCTGCTTGTAAAAATATGCTGCTGCCATTTTGATTTGAGAGTGTTTCTGTGACTTTTAAAATGTTAATCAGGTTGTATTCCATGTGTTTTATTGTCTTCATCTGATTTACCATCTGTAATCAACCAGAGGTGTAAGTGACACACCTGCGCCATCTCCCTCATTAAAGTGTTTATGCTTGAATTAATTAGCGTGTTTATAAATGAAGACTGTCAGATGCTGACACCTTGAGCGTCGCCACATGTTACGGTTTTGATTGAAACATGTCGCTTCTGCGCTCCCGTCACTCAAAGCGCACATGTGTGTTTGTTCTCACCTGTTTCCGCTGCGCTTCCCACCTAAGCATTACTGCTACGCTGTGCTGGCGCTTCCCTCTCATCTGAAGGTCACCATATGGCAGGAGTGTGGGAAATGAAGGACCTCAAATAATTGAAAACATTATGCGTGACTTTGACACACAAAGGAAGGTCGGCTGTGTAGTGGTGAAATCCAGGCATTTTGAATGAATTAGTTGGGCTGCATCTGTTACCTGGTAATTATATTGGCTACTGTTTTCTGAAAGTTTTATTATAGGTTTTTGTTTTGCTTTCATTTTGATTGAGCGCATTAACAGCCCTATTTTTTTTTTTTTTTGTAGCAATTGTTTGCTTTTACACTCGTCCTACTAACTTTGGACCAGCCAAACTACAATAAGAGTCACGCCAGGCAAAAACTCCCAAATCACCTCCCCAAAATCCATTTAAAAAAGAGATTAAGCTAATATGACACAAACATTTGCTCATAAAAGATGCAGCCTGTCCCTATAGTCTGTTATTTCTCTCAGGCTTTTGTTTTATCAGTACAAAGTCTATTCATTGTTAAGACTGAAGAGCAAGCATCGCCGAAGACTCTCAACCACCGAGCTTTCAGATTTCATCACTAATGCATAACCTTCCCCTCATGCTATTAGTCGGTAAACACTGAGCAGTCCAGAGAGATTACAACAGTCAATAAAGCAAGTTAGGTTTTTAATTTGCACAACAAAATAGGAAAGGTGGGACAATGTGGCTAGGCACACCGCAGGCACCGAGTGGCTCTTGTGGGACAATTAATGTTAAACTATTCAAATGATGGACTTAAGAGCTTAATTAAATAAATGATAGTGTGCTTTTTGTAGCAAGAGTGTTAAATAACTGGTGAGGCATTACAATGTTGCTTTTTCCTGACCTCTTTTGTGTTTGTGCAGTGCGTTACTGAACTATAATATACTTATTAAAACAGCTCGAAGTGATTTACACTCTTTTGTATGTAGAATACATGCGGTATAAAGACATATATTTCTGCTTCAGAGAATTCAAAATATAAAGGAAACTGCAACTTTATATCTTTCATATAATTTCTCATAACTGTGACTATATCTCACAATGAAACAATGTTTCAGAATATTTTTATATTAAAAATGATAAATGGGCCTGATAAAAATGCTAATTTTAGAAGAAAAGACCGCATTTAGAGGCTTTTGTATCTGAGCTCTTCATATACACCACTGTCTAAAAGGTTGGGGTCAGTAAGTGTTCTTTATTATTTAATAGTACTCTAATTCAGCAAGGGTGTAAAATTGATCAAAAGTGACACCATTTATAATGTTACTAACGATTTCCATTCATCAAAAAATTACTCCTGGTCCCAAAAAATATTTGGGACCCCCTCAAATATGAGATGGATCATCTAAAGGGGCTATCCCTGTAATAAATTCAATTCAATCACATTAATATTTAACACATTTATCATAATTGTTAATAATAATAAACAAATCCGCATATTAGAATGATTTCTGAAGAATAATGGGGCTCTGACTGGAGTAATGGCTGCTGGAGTAATTCAGATTTGACGACATTTTAATAAAACAGTATTTTATATTGTAATAATATTTCCAAATATTGCTGTAGTGTATACCCCAGACTTTATATCTTGCAATGTGGCTGTCTTATTTCAAAGAAGATTCGATTTTCTCTTTAAGTCTGTAACTGTAGGTACTAACTATTTCCTGATTGTTCAACAATGCATATGAGTCTGCTGTCCTCCCACTAATGAACGTCCACTCTGATGAAATCAAACTAAGACTACTGTGCCCACAGCATAAACAAAGACACAGATCTTCATGTGGATATTGGCCACTCCAATTGGACACAGCCATATTGCTGCCTGCTAGCTAACAGACGATGGGGCAAAATTACCATGAGGACTGGAAAAGCAGAAGATCTCCGCAGACAATGATGTTAGCAATACAGAACGCTAGCGAATAAAAGACAGCAATCTTATCTGAAAATTATAAAAATTGCATTCATCACAGCCTGTTTGTTTGTGCACTTTGATTACAGACCGTTGCAGCAATTTACTGTGTTATTCAAACCGGCTGCCTGTGTTCTCCGGTGCCTTCCGCAGGCCTCAGAGGTTAAATACCCATTGTTACATTATATGCTATACCTAATCAAGAGAGTCAGAGCATAATGAAAGCCAGGGAACATATGTGTACTACTAACAGATAATAAACCCTCTAAATTATTCACGGATGAGATGAGATTTAGGGGGTTATGAATCATTACAAGGCTTATCTTATCAAAATTAATAACCCTAATGGTATTGCACCAGTTGTTCAGTTGGCACAGGAGCTCATATTTTGGATCATAATGTACATCGCCACAATCCATCCCATCCCATTATGCCTTTTATCTGATGTAAATAAAGCAACTCTCGTCGGACAGCAAGATCTCTGATTGGCCACAAAACTACAATGGTGGCTAATTAGCAGCTGAAAAACAATGTAGGGCTGATGGGAGATAATATCAGCACCCACATGCTGAAATTGCTTAGAAAAGCAGATGCCTTCAACACTGCGTGTAAGTGAGAAAATCAGAGAGAGAAAGAGGTAATCAAAAACAAGGCCTATTTAGAGAAAAAAAAAAGCATTATAAAAGGAGAAAAATGTATGAATTAGCCAATGTATAATTTATATATCTTAACATCAAACCATAAAAATATTGTCTAAAATATATTGGTTTACTCTACAAAAACCAATGCATGTGCGTGCACATGTTTAACCTTGCCGTTCAGTTATTAGTGTTATTGTGGCATGCATGACTGAGGGTTGGGTAACTACGGCAACGGTAAATGATTTTTATTATGCTAGCCTCTGACATCAATTTGTCACTGACTGCATCACCGCTGCCCAGTACTTGCATTTCGATAACAAACTTTGGCTGCGTTCATTCTGTCATATTTATGCTGCCAGTGCTACATCCAGTGCAAGCCAGACTAGTACTTTAACCTAATTTGTCAGAGCATTTATCATCTCTTTACTCCCTCGCTCACTCGCTCGCTTGCTCTGTCTTTCAGTCTTGCTCCCTGTCCATCCACCCAGTTCCACTAAAGACTGAGTCACAGCAGTTTTTTGTCAGTCATGATTGAAAGCCACTCAGAAACATTGCTTTTATTAAGATAAAATAGATTTTAGGTCGCAGTGAACAAAACCTTCTGCTTTGTTCCTTTGAATCCAAAGTTTCTTTTGGCTGAGGGCTTAAACACCCCTCATTCAGTCTCTTTAGGGAGTCGACTATTCAAACTGGAGTCACTATTTTATGGAAAAAAATAAAATAATAATCTTTCAGATATCTCACCGAGTACTGGCTGACTTTTACTAACCTTCTCTGTTATGCAGTCATATTTCTGCTATTTTCAAAACTTTTTCTGTCTCAGTTTTCATACTAATAAGACTTAATTAGCATCATCCACTAGTGTTTATGCAGACAGGCGATTCAGGTCATAGACAAACTGGGATGGTAGTGGCTTGCCTGCTTATTTTCCTGCATATGCTTGCAGTCTTGAAGAATAGAAGGCTGGATAAAAATTCATCGTAGCTGTTGATTGGGTGCTGAAATGCTGGAAGATGGTGAATAATTGATTCTGTGGTCCCATCACGAGGGCGTCTGGTGATATCTTTTAACTCACATGACTTGCACCTGATTTCTATGTCTTCATTTCCTGCATGGACATGGCATGGACAGATGTCCACTAGAATGGGCTCTAAATAATAAATGAACAGAGGAAACCAACCCAATAAGGGTCAACACACTGTTGGTCTACATGACAACCGTAAGAGATGAAAAAACATGACATTAGTTGTGATGGCAAAAAGGAAAACGAGTTCTGGAAGAAGATATTTTGAAGAATGTTGTTAACCAAACCATTTTGGTCATCATTGACTTCCATCTTTTTACCATCTCTACCAATATCATTTTTATTTTCCACAGAAAGTCATACAGGCTTAGAACAACATGAGGATGAATAAATGACATAATTTTTTGTGGGGTGAACTATTACTTTACAAATGAAAGAAGTTTCAATTGAAGAAGGCAGATGAAAACATCCAAAAGAAGCTAAACAAGGAGTTAAGAAAAAGAAAAGAGCAAGAATTAGAAACCAGCAAGTGCTGCCATGATGAAACCTCGCTTTCCACGGCCAAGACAAATATCCACAGCCATTTATCTGCTGCATTTTTCAGACCTGCCTCTTGCGTTTTATCTTAATGAAGGATTCTGTTTACACATGGCTGCCCATGTCAGTCCAGACCTCACCACAGCTCTCGTTTCCTCAGACAGTAAATACTTTGAATAAATGGAACAGGACGAAAGCTGAGGCAAACAGATACCCGCTACAGAAAGAGATGTGGTACGACCATTTCTCATATCTGGAAGGGCTTGAGAATGGAAGGCATTGTGAGACTGCCTCTGTAATTTGTCACATCAGATTTAAGTCTAGCTTTCGTGGGGTTGAAAAACGGAGAATGTTATTGTGTTACTCCATACCACAAAGAGCAATCAACCAGGCTTTGTCCTTTGTGTTGCCATGCTTTTCCTCATTGTTTGGTGAAAGAGGGTGCCATGTATCGGTCGGTGCAGACACACATTTTGGCTCCATCTCATTCCATTCTCTAATTCTCTATGACATGATGCAATATATTGTGAAAATAAATTCTACTATGGGTCTTTAATGACGAAACATTGGGACATTGATGGTTTAATGACCTGTGACTTGATTACAAGGTTGTACATTCAAACATAGCTGATAGTTATCCACAAACTCACAATAACATTCCATGACTGATGTCTTTCTGGTATTATTTCGTCATTGGTGGTATTAAAGACCATTTTGAAAATCAGTCCATTTTGGACTTGATATGTATATAGCAGTGCTGTGCAATCCTGCTCCTGGAGGGTCCATGTTCTATAGAGTTTAGCTCCACACTTTCCTAGACCTTGATTAGCTGGTTCAGGTGTTCACTTAGGGTTGGAACTCTGAAACAGCAAGGCTTTTGGGTTCCTCTCAATGAACAGTGATGAGAATTTACCAACAGTGGTCCAAGGAGGGACAAACTACAAACCGGTGAGGTCAACTATCTCCTCTGGTCTAAACCAACAGAAAGTCCCACAAAATGTTAATAATGTTAGGAATGTGCTGATTGAGGAACAGGAATGATTTGAGGAAGATTTAGAGTTCAAGGCAATTGCTTGGCCTCCAAATTCCCCAGATCTCAATCTAATTCAAAAAGTTTGATGCACAGGGATGCATCGCAACCTACAGGACTTGAAGGATCTGCTGCTAACGTCTTGGTGCCAAATACCACAGGACACATTCAGGGATGTTGTAGAGTCTATGCCTCGTCGGGTCAGCGGTGTTTGGCAATACACAGAGGACAAATAGCATAAGGCATATTTATAGAAGGCATATATATAGCAAATGTTTCAGTACAGTGTTATGATTTTGACAATGATGCACTCATTTGAGAATGCACATACTGCTAAACAAGGGAGTAAAAACAAGTTACTCTTGGCCAAAAAGTAAATATGATATTACAATGATAGATTAATTTTGAGCGAGAGATTATGCAGAAAGCAGAGGTGATGGTCTCTACCGAGGAGCTAAATAAATGAGGATTAATTACTGAGATTTGCTCATACTTGTGTGCAGAGCAACTCACAAATTGCTGTCTAATTACAATACAAAAAACATTTTTATATGCAGTAGAGGAGGAAGAGATGTTGAGCGGTTACAGACGAAGAACATGGAACAGGGTGAACTGGATGAATAGCTTGAAATGAACAAACAAGCAGACGAGTGCCATGGAGTTCAACATGCTTCTGCTGAAACCATTAGGCAAATTGTTACATCAGATACAAGCCTCACTTTATCTCTCATTTTTCCCTGTTTGTCAGGAATGAACCACATGCTTGTTTTTCAGGGACACGAAACAGAATCAATCAAAAGAAGCTTCTAAAACCTAATGGTCTCAATACAATGCTAGTCACAGTCTATCATCTCCATTCAACACGTAGCATCTTTTGCTACATGGCATGCTCAAATAAGCAGACAGGCTTTCCATATTCACCGCAATTATATTACATTAGATACAATTGCACATCCTGTCTGACTCTTTAATTCAGTGAAATGCTGTATGTAGCCAGACTCACTCAGGCAGACTGTTTTTAGCTTCCTAATTCTTCAATATAGAGCCAAAAGAATGACTGAGGATGTTAATGGAGAGATGTGTGGTAACATGCATGCATTTGAAGGCAAGAGTCAGCTAGAAACGGCAATAAAGAAAATTATACTGGTGGATGAAAAAAACACAGATAAGGTAACACGTTATTTTGATAGTCCACTTTAGACTAATTTGGCAACTACGTGTCAACCAATCTACTAACACTTTATTTTAATGGTGCCTCAACATACATTCTACTGACTATATGATTTTTTATTAACAAAGTTCACTAGGAACATGTTCAGATAATCAACCAATTACCACCAGATGAAAACGTTCAGATAAAACTTGATAAAACAGATAAACTTGATTAACACAATAGGAGGTATATATACAGCTGACTTACCTCTGTCCCACAACCATTTTTTAGCATCCCTCCACCACCCCAGCTCCTCTCTCTCTATTATTATTATTCCAGATAAGTGAAACGTAACTGCTAGTTCTAACCCTCACCTAGCAGTCTGCCAATACTCGAATTAGAGTTACCTGTAGGTAGAATGTAGTGACTTTTGGTATATATATATATATATATATATATATATATATATATATAGGCTATTATATAGTGTAACCAAACAGGGGTGTAAATAATTGAAGACATGCTAAACACACATGAGCTCAATCAGAAATCAGTTCATTTAATATTGTTGTTTACTTACCCTCATGTACTTTCAGACTTAAAAAGTAAATTTGTAAAAAAAAAAAAAAAAAAGACGACCAAATTAGTCCAATTAAGGGACCAAGAATGATAGCTAAATAGATGGCTATAACAATAACTATATTAGCATTCACACTAACGGTTGATAATGTTTTATTTGCTTTAAGTGCATGCTGTGGTTATGCTGTTTGGCACCTTGGCTCTTGGTGTGGATTCTGACTGACTGTCAATTTTTCAACTGTTTTTTTTTTATCATTCATCATTTGGAATTAGTTTTTTCGTTATTGTTATAGTTGTGGTGTGGACATCTCTATTGTCAGAATTAGAATTATTATTAAAACATTAAAGATTTAAAGACGCTTATCGTCTTTGGTGTGAACAGGTCTTCTGAAGCCTTGTAGAAGATTTATGATCAAAATGTCTGTCGTTATTCACTGAAAGTTTTGGCAAATGGTTTGTTCATGGGAAAAGTATGTACAGTATGTGAATTAGTCAAATCTTTTGAATGAATCTGTAGATCAAGTTCATATGATTTGGTCTGTTTGATTTGTTCACAAAATCTTAACTGTTTGCTGTAGTTAACAATTCACTGGAGTGGAAGATTAACAGAGAATAATTGAATGTAATGTCAAAATCTCATTTTTGGGTGAACTGTTCCTTTAAAACAGATTTAAATGGAAAGTTAAACCAAAAATTTAAATTCTGTCATCATTTACTCACCCTCATTTCATTCCAAACCTGTCTGATTTAATCCTTCTGTGGAACATAAAAGATAATATTTAGAGTATTTTTTGTCCATACAATGGAAGTCAGTGCCAACATTCTTCAACATATCTTTTGTGTTTCAAAGAAGAAAGAACGTTTTAGAACAACATGAAAGGAGGCACTATAAATGACGCCAGAATTTTATTTTGGTTGACTTCTCTCTGTGCTATATCATATCCATGGACATGTTGACACAGTTGACTGAGAAAGTGATCAGCATCCAGGGTGAGAGATGTATCAGCTGGAGCTCAACTCCAGGACCGCAGGCCTGTTTCTGTATGGAATATGGAAAGGGGCGTGTGAATTTTCACACACACTCTTATGTCCACTGACATCCACTCTCTCACAAAGACCCACGTGTCACATCGAATTATAACACATGACAGCATCATTTTTTTAGGCTGTTTTTTTTCCTGACATCAGATACACCCTCTGCCTCCATCTCTAAAATTCAAACACATCCATTCTCTAGGGTCTGTGTACCATCTCTCATTTGCCACAGGCTGTGTTTACTTAATTTTCAGCAAAAAAAAAAAAAAACTTGATCACACACACACTCTCTCTCTGGCCTGTTCTTTTTCAAATATGGAGTTTTGTCACCTCTGCCATCCAGTCATGTGTCAGTTTGCGTCAGCCGTCTTGAGCTCTGTGCCAGAACACAGATTGAACCAGGACAGTCTGTTCAAACAGAGAAGCATTTGTTTTAAAAATTCTCATCTGTTTAAGGCAAGACAATACTAGCAAAATCTATTGCTTGTTCTGCAGAATAAAACATCCATACATTTAAGTGTATATATCTATTTGCATGTGTAGAATATCCTAAAAGTCATTTTCTTAAAAGCTGAGCCAGAAATCTGTAGCTTTTACATACATTACATTTTCCAGTTTGTATAGTATGTAGGCTTCTACAGAGGGGTTTGTTAATATATTATTTGTCTGATTGATGTAACATTTTATTCCTACAAACATTGTGAAATGTATTTTATTTTTCTCAGGCTTTTGAAAGTATTTTCTGATTTATGGAGTAAAAAGAGAGATAAAAAGAGGATAAAAAGACAGTCAAAATTTCCTCTGGTAAAACATTTAACTCAGCAACATGAAGCAATAATTTTCAACCTGGCTGTATCCAGTGTATCCACATGCAAATGAGTGCATATTTAATTAGACAATGCCTAATTTGCATATTTAAACAACATTTTAGACACTTGTAATACAAACAATTGTGTTATTGTACTGTGATTAATCATCTAAGGAAGTATGATGATATCTATTAGTTTAAATCTTTACCCTGTTAATCTGTAGTGTCTTGCATTCATTTGATTCATATACATCTGTCTTTCATATTCATACTTAACAAAAACATTTAGGGGAATGGGTGCGAGTGAGGTAGGGTTTGTTTGAGGAAGTTAGTATTGTGTTTTGTTTGCATATAGTATCGTATTGTATAATATATATTTCAACAATGCAAGCTGTGGCTCAAGTTATTTATCTCAAAACAGGCCTTAGGAAGCCTTAAGCGTGTGTGTGTGTGTGTGTGTGTGTTTGAATGTTTGAAACCGATAGAGACTGAAATGATATCTCTGGAAGCTGAAGAGAGACTGACCCAAATTTCTTTTGACATGTGTTCACAGCTGCCACTTAAATGCTCTCTTCTTTCCTTTAAAAAAGCAAAGTCTCCCTCCCTCTGTATCATTTACTTTCACTGTCCTCTTACAGTCAACAATCGTTTGCCTTTAACCCTTTAACTGTCACTACAAGAAATAGGAGAAAAGTCTTTTTAAAACTGTGAGAAAATAACAACCGTTCAAACTTTTTTAATAAGTCCTTGTCAGAGTGTAATTACAGACATAAGTACAGAGTAATATTATTTAACATTGTGTACTTAAAATAGGTGTAGGATAGGATTTGGTGCTTGTAATTGTCTATCTTTTACTGTTATTACTAATTACTAACTTATTAGTTATTTTACTAATGTTATTAGTGATGTTAACTAATGATATAATGACAAGGTGACATTGAAATCAAATGTTGCCAGATTCTTACTTTCTTCATTCTTATTTACTGACTTCAGTTAGTTTAGATGTCCATAAGATCTATGAAGAAATGTGATCAGAGTGTCTTACATATAAACATAAAACAAAGTAATTAACCAAGCTCAATTCTCCTTTTCCATAAGGACAACATCAGATTGAATAGTTTTCATATGATTGTTGCTTATTGTTTCAACATGGAAGCATTTGACATTTCTCACATCTCCTTTAGTAGGAGATGTGAGAAAATATGTGAGAAATATGATTTATTTTATAAATAGCTTTATTGACTGTGACTTTATACATGTTCTAATTTCCGTAGCTGTGATCACTGTACAAATTGCATTTGGTTTGGCTGAGCAGTTACTTAAATCATATATTTTAATATTGTGAATATTTCCTTTCCTTTTTTCCTTTTTTTGTTTTTAAATAATTTCTTTGTTTGGAAAAAAAAATCCATGCCTATAAAACACCTGGACCCTTTTAATGTATTTTCAAGTGAGGAAAGATGCAGACGCAGCCAGTGAGGCAGACGCATGGTGATTATTGAATGAGTCTCTTTATAAACACTCTCCTAGCCTTAATGGAGGCTTTTTAGTAGCTTCCTTGCTGCGATCAATTTGGTCCCCGCCAACAGTCAAGCTGAATTTGTCAGCGGACGCATGATGGTTGGCCTGGTGTGATTGGAGTCCTACATTTCAAGGAGGATTTTAGAAGATGAGGCCAGTTATTGCACAATTAGACAAGCAAATTAAAAGTGGCAGAAACTGTGAGCTTGCCTGAGGGGCTCTTCTACCCTTCACTCCTCCAACTTCCCTCCCCTCTGTTCTCACGTTTCTTCCAGAGAATTCCTTTCCTCCATTTGTCGTGCTTCGTTTTGCGCTGGCATATTTTGCCTCTGTGCAGCTGCCATCTCTTTATTTCAGTATTTCGTTCTGTTCTCTGGCTTGTGCGGGTAAACTTTTCTTATAGCCCGTAAGTGTATGTGTGGGTGTGTGTTCTTGAGGGAGAACGGATTCTTTTTGAAGGCAAGGTGAACTCTACTGAATTTCATATTTGGTCTGTGATGCAAAAACACCATGAATATATTTCTCTCTCCCTACATAGTGAATTGCAACAAAGTCACTGTTAAACTTAACTGAGAAGATACGTTTTTTTGAATGGAAACCGTGTGATTTGAGAATTCATTCCCAGTCCTCTCAGTACCCGTTGCGCTTATTTCTTTGCACTGTTCCCACTTGAGCGCCTTCCATCTCCACAGCTCCAGCATTTGGCTGTATGTGTTTATGTGCAAAATGAAAGAGTATCTTATTTACAATGTTCTGTTGACATTTCAAGTTGACCTTTACGCTAAAAAAAATTGGGCAGGGAAAGCAAAGCATCCCATTAACGGGTGATTCTATGCGCTCCGTCGATTTTAAAGTCCATTACGTTTGTTAGTCTTCCAGCGCATCAAATCTACAACATTGTTCTAGCCAGACTATCAAAGGCTAATTGCGATTTCAAAGAGGATTCATAGGTAATAAACTTACATTTAGGGCGCTTTTGTCTGGGTTTTGATCGTGAGCAAGTGTTGTGTCTCAAATAAATAAGGTAAAAGAGTGTGGTGTAGTTGTTTCTCAATGCATTATTGACTATGCAGAGGTTTATTTGGAAACCGATGCTTCACTATCACTTCACTACGTAGTTTCATCAAGTTTCTGCAAATATTTTAAATGCATTTATTGTTTCAAATTGCAATTATTACAGTTTGTTTTTTTTGTGAATGATTTAGGAACCCAGGGGGAAATGCTATATCTTTGGACTTCTTCAACTAAAATAAGGGATTCCTATAGCAAGTTCAGGGTTGGGCTGACATGGCAGCTGCTTTACTTTGCTGATTGTGCTCACAACAGCTAAAAGAAATGGGAAGAAATAAGCTGTGTTAAGCCATTTTAAAGAACGCCTCCAGCAGCACAGACATAGAGTAATTGAATGAAACTCTGTCCGTGGTGCTGAAATTAGAGTATTTGGGCATGAGAGTTACAATGCAGCTCTGTGAGATGGCAGAGACCAGAACAAAAATAACCTTTTGGGCTTTTTATTATTGAATTGAATACACTTTATATTCAATAGACTTAAGGCATATTATTTTATATAACTCATCTACTGTTTATGTTTTCAGTTTTAAACAGAAGATCCTAATAGAGCAAGGACATATCAAATGAATACTGAATATATAAAACATGTAACAAAAAACACACAATTTAGTATAAAAAGAATAATATGAATAACTTTGAATTTTATATTCATTAATCAAACAAGACTTTCAATAAAGTTTTCAAATAGTAATTATGAAATGCCATTCTCTTTGAGAAATTGGTGAGTGATCAATAAACTATCTTTCTTTAGCAAACTATCGTTCTTTAGCAAAACAGCCCAAAACAAATCTAAACAAATATGTGGTGGATTTTGATGTGAAAGGACACAGGACGAAGCATTATTATGGATTATGGACTCTTACTTTAGCTAGAAGCAATTGTTAAAAGTTAAAACGTCTTAATAATGGATTAGTTTCTTACGAACACACAGATTCTCACTTCACAAGATGTTAATTGATGGACTGGAGTTGTGTGTATTGCTTTTGGTTTATTGTGATGTTTTTGTTTATCAGCTGTTTGAACTGATGGCACCCATTCCCTGCAGAGGATCCATTGTAGAGCCATAGTTTTTTTTTGTAAATATTATATTGAATGGTTTAGGGACAAGAGTTTTCCTACTGTAAAAATTGTAACTAAACACTGGTTTATTGCCTTTAGCGCTTTGGTTGTTATTGCTTACGCGGGTATGGGGTCGAGATCGGACCTCAGCAATGAATGTTATTCCCTATACCCCTTAAAATCGTTAGGGATTGTAACAGTAAGCAAGTGATGTAATGTTGAATTTCTCCAAATGTGGAATTAAAATGAAGAAACAAACTCCTGACCTGAGGGTGAAGTTTTCATCAAAATTAAAATTTTTTGGGGAAATATTCCTTTAAAGGCTTTCTTAATTAAATTCTGAATGGAGCAAAACATTGGCCCGTTAAACCTCCTATCTCATTTATACTTCTATCCCAGCATGTCTGTGCTGTATGAAAAAAGAAAATCATAAAAAGTATTGGTAATTTCCTGCCAGGACATTATCTATTAAGTTTATGGACTCTAAAACACAACACCATGTAACACAATGCACAATCAAAGATACAATTTCTGTGAAAATTCCTTTATATTAACACAGTACATAGTGACCTATTTTTACAGACCTTTCTTAGAGTGTGTGGTCACATATATACAGTACTCACACTCTCATTTTAAGCATCTCCACACAACAAGGACTTTCAGTTTAGTCTGGACTCGGGACCTCCATGTAGACCACTCCTCCCTTCTTCAAAATGACTTTCCTGCCAAGAATGACAGAATATGTCTTCACATCTGTTTGTATAGACTTTGAGAGAGAGTATCTCAGCATCATCTGGAAGGATGAGGTGGCCTGGCAGCATCTGTACTAGAGTTCAAATGAGCTGTGTAAGTCTGAGCCCCGTGAAACCTTCTGGAATGAGATGATGAGCGCATGAAAATGTTGAGGAAGCCAAGCAGCAGGGAGCAGACAGGCAGGAAACTGAATCTCAGAACCAGGTAATCTCAATAACGGATGACCGCCTGTGTTCAGGAATTCAATTCACTCTGGAAGCTGCGGTATAAACTAGCAGGGGAAGATCGGGTGGCTATTCTGTTTCCTCTATAGCTTTCTCTTTTTCATGCAGGGATGAATTGATCTGTATGTGAAGATATTAGGGTCTTCCTGTGGCACACAGATAATTTAGCAGCAGCGAGCAATGAGGAGAGAGACTGCAGTAGTTCTCTTTTGTCCCTCTCTTTTGAGGGAGAGCTACATTATCTTATGATGATTGTGGCTTTATTATGATCTAATTAGTCAGTCTAATGCCAGCACTAAATGTGATGTCATGCTGTGACAAGGGATGACCAAAATTATTGAAATTATGTTGTCTGTTGCTGTACTTTCTTACTATGACAAATTCATCCTAATTTCATTTCTCTATCTACTTGCTGTTAGGGCAGGGAAATTAACACCAGGACAAACTATTTAGTTGAAATTTTTGAAAAGATTTTTGCATAAAACACTGAATAAGACTATTAAAAATCGTATTGGTCATTCTGTGTATTTTTGATTTGCTAAAAAGAAGCAGTTCATAAGAGTGATTTGTTTGTGAATTGGAATTCACTGTTTGCGCTGTACAGTATGTTTTGAATTACTGAAAAGAACCAGTTCATAAGAGCCATTTGTTCATGAATCGGACATAACTGGTTGTGTTGTATTTTGATTCACAAAAAAAAAGAAGAAAAAAGTTCATTAGAGTAAATTTTTTGTGAATTGGACGCGACGCGTTATTGCATGCAGACCACAAGGACAACTTTTATTTATTTTTTATTATTCCCCTTTCACCTCTGCTCAAAATCAGGGTTCAATTTTCTACTATATTTCTAGTGTATTGAATGTCTTTTCATAAACTGAAATTCTGAAAACAATAAATAAAGTCAAGTTTATTAGTAACTTGCATTTATAAGTGTTTTGCCTCACTGGAAGAGATGGACTGAGAAATGATGGAGAGAGGTGAAAGCGATACAATATAAGAGCGACGGGGAGAGAAAAAGAGAAACTCAATAAGATGAAACAAAATCAATGGCTGGATGCTGAGGCTGCATTTTGAGGCTCAGGAGACGATCACATACGCTCATGGATTTGCACTCAAAAGATAGCTTTGAGAGTGAAACAGTAAAAAAGTGATATGTATTCATATTCAGAACGGAAACAAAAAGGAAGACCAACTTAAAACTAAAATCAATAATTCATTTCAGCAAAAGCTTGTGCGAGAAAGTGAGTGAGAGGAAGATGGAACGGCAAACAAATGTTATGCTTTAAAGGAATGACAATGTTGACAGGCTATTAAATGAGTAAATATTTCATGTGTTTTAACCTGTGTGTGTGTGTAAACTATTTTTTGCTCTTTTATATGAGGAGCAGTTCCATGTACCACAATTTTACCTGGTTTGCTTGGTATCTGAATACTGCAGTTCTTACATATGTTGAGTACCTATAGAAACCATAAACATTTAATAAACAACTCCGGGTGAACATGTGCATTGGAAGGGGATAAAGAAAGGCTGAGGAAGGTAGTGAGTGAGTGCAGTGGAGGAGGGAATGGCTCTAAAAAGCATCTAAAGAGCTTGTCTAATGGGCTGCTGCTCTCTCAGTCCTTTAGTTAAAGAGCTCACCTAAAAATAAAAAATAACAATTATGCCATCATTCACTCACCTTCATGTCGTTCCAAACTGTATTTCTTCCATGGAATATAAAATAAGATACTTTGAGAAATATTTCATACAATGAGACTTTTTATTTTCAATGGTAACATAAATTCTTATCTTCTTTTACAATTTCCGTTACCATTAAAAAAAAAAGAATATTCCGGAAAAAGTCAGGGTAAGGGTAAATTATAAAATATTTTTTTGTCTGAACTAACCCTTTAAGACAAGAGGATTATCCTCTATGAACATACAAATGTAGACATTCCATGAATATGTAGAACGTAAACTTAGTAAAACTACATAAACAATTTTTCTCCTAACAACACAGATCCATTTAAAATGGAAAATCAAAGGAAGACGGGGAGTGTCTGAAAACACTTCAATCATATATGGTGTCACGAACATTTGGTGCACAAATATTCATCACTGAAATGATAATTTAATGTTTAGAGAAAGCGAATCAGATGTTGATTGATTAACTGAGCTTAGTGAAGGAGACAGAACAAGACAAACCAATTCAACTGGTAACAGATTTTACTTAAAAAATTTAAATAAAAATTCTGTCATTAATTGCTCATGTCGTTGCAAATCCGTAAGACCTTTGTATATCTTCAGAACACAAATTAAGATATTTTTTGATGAAATCTGAGAGCTTTCTGACCCTCCATAGACAGCAACGGAACTACTACATCCAAGGCATGTTTTAGAAATGTAGTAAGGACTTTGTTAAAATAGTCCATGTGACATCAGTGGTTCAACCATAATTTTATGAAACTACAAGAATACTTCTTGTGTGCAAAGTGAACAAAATGAATGACTTTATTCAACAATTTCTTCTCTTCCCTGTCAGTCTTTGACACGTTCACGAGAGTACCACAGCGCATGTTGTGTGGTGCTGCTGACGCAGGAGTCTGCGTTCTGACAACCCAGATACGATGAGTCTTGTTTGCAAGCAGAGGAATATACACGCATGCGTTGTGTACTCTCGTGAACGTGTGTCATTTTTTTCTTTATTCTCATAGCTTCATAAAATTAAGGTTGAACAACTGATGTCACATGGCCTGTTAACATGGTTGCTGTCTATGCAAGTTCAGAAAGCTCTCAGATTTAATCAGAAATATGTGTTTCGAAGATGAGCAAAGGACTTACGGGTACTTTTAATTGCTTTTGTAATGACATGAGGGTGAGGAATTAATGTCAGCATTTTCATTTTTGGGTGAACTATCCCTTTAAGGAACAGAAAACAGTGTGAGTACATGAGACTTACTATTTGATTCAGTAAAAGAACTGGCTCATAATACTCATTTGCTTCTAAATCAGACTGATTGCACTGTATATTTTTGAGTCACTAAAAAGAACATACGAGTCAGATTGTTAATCTGACTACACTTGTTACACATGTATGATTGTTTTTGTGTGAAGTCCACAAGGAAAACTTAATAGACAGACATGTTTTATAACCATTAGTTTGCATTACACTGTCTTTTCATAGCCTCACATTCAATTCACACTGCAAGTCTGAAGGTGACTTTCACTGAATTAAAGCTACACATTTTATCAGTTCATGCATTCCTTGGGAATCAAGCTCTTGACCTTAGTGTTGCTAGTGCCATACTTTAATGTTTAAGCAGGAACAGGAACATTTCTTTACATATCATTTCTTCTGTAGGTGACGCTGGATCACAAATGATTCGCACAAACCTAGACGCATTTAGGAAGATTGGGGGTGGCGCATTCCCTTCAAAAACACAAGTAATCCACTGCGTCTTCAGCGGTTCAGATGTCAGGAGTAAATGACGAATGCTATGTTCATTATTACATCCAACAACAATACATCTCAATCACTTAGGAGACTTTCTTGAAAATGTCTTTTTAAAAAAAAAAAAAAAAAAAAAAAAAAAGAAAATGTCTTGAATTGCCATGTCAAAGAGACACTGTTTTTTCCACCCAGGTTCCAAAATTGATAAAACTCGAGCTTGTCATTTCTGGAACATGCTCTAAGTGGTTCGCCAATCACAATGCACTAGGTCAGCAAACCAATCAGAGCACATTTTGTATTTTGGAAGATAGGGTTTAATTAAAACAAGAACTGAACAGGTCATTGGAGACAGACTGGGTAGAGAGGTGGAGCAATAATGTAAAATATGTGAAAAATAATGTTTTTGGAACAATCGAGAATGAAAATCTATTCTAGTAGCCTACACCCCAATGAAATTAAATCAAGACTTTGCAAAAGGGCATAATATGACCCCTTTAAAGAAGAAGCTAGAGACATTTGATGTGAATTGCATTTATGGTGGTCACGGTGGAAAAGGCCAGTATGAGGGAAATCTGTGAGATTGTGGTAAATGGGGGAAATGGAATATGTACTTGGGAGGGAGGGGAAAAAAAACCATGAAGTTGAGGCGAAGCGTCAGATGCCGAGTTTAGAATATCTCTCACACACGGACGCACACGCACACACACACACACCCATCCACCACTTTCAGCGGTAATGATCACAGAGCCGCAAACAAACACTTTTTCCTTTCTGTTTTAGAAGCCGGTCATGTAGGAAGGGCATCGAGGCCTGGTAAGAACAGTATCAATATTTGAAGCAGGGGTTGGGCTTCACTCAATATTCCTGAGCCTCCTGCTGAAAGAGAGAGAAAGAAACAAAAGAAGGGCTAATTGAAAAGGACAGGCCTACGCTGACCATCGAAGGATCAGTCTTTGTTATAGGCCCTGCCATTTATAATGTTTTGGCATCGCTTGTCTACTACTCTTCACAACTACATGGAGTTTCGCTGATTTTCTGTACTTGTAAAACACAGAAAGAGCAGCTGGTCAAATGGCGATTGAACATACACACACGTGTGTGTATTCCTCACTTGCTTCAGCACGTATATATCTTTAGAGGGCAGTTGAAATATACACCAAACAACTGGTCTTCTCTCCCATTTAGCTCTCGCTGGCTTCTTTAGAAAACCAGACGACTGGAAAATAACACAATAAGCGGTTCGGTGGAAGAAAACAGGAGGAAGCAGGTTCAAATCCCATTTGGGCCACCTCCTCTGACCTCTGTCATTGTGCCCTTGATTAGGGCACTCATACTCCTGCTGCCCCGTGGTTGCACTCTTCTCCATCCCACTCACTCGGCGGGTCACATGAGAGTTAGAGGCACATAAAGAAAATAATACTATAGCACCTGCTCAACGTAGCAAAGAGCGATGGGTCAGGAGAAAAAGACTGCAGAGGGGGAAATAGATGGTCAAAGTGAGCAAGAGAGAGAGAGAAAGTGATATAATATTGATGAGAAGTGCATTGAGAAGAGAGACTGGAATGCAGGAGATGTCAGACGGGGCAGAGATGACTGAAGCTACGAAGGAGAAGAAAAGCACCAGAAAGAGAAATAGAGAGAATAAAGACGGAGAGGGTTTTGCTGTGGTGCAGGGTGCTGTGTAGTCTTTTACAAAGCTTTTTGAAGTTGAGCAGTGGGATTATGGGAATGCTTCCTCAGCACCAGCAAGACGGATCGCTCATTCTGTACAGAGGAGAGCCCAAATCCTGCACATGCACGCACACACTCGCAGAGCGCTAACCAGACCCCTTGAATCTTTAGAGACGATGGTCCAAATCCTATATGCGCACACATTTTTACTTTCTTTATCTCTTTCTTTCACTGACAGGACTCTGTCAGACTGAAAACATCCACATGAATGGATGCAGGCAGGGTGATATTCCTTCACCTTCTTCTTTTGATTCAATCAGTTCTTATTGGCACGGGTCTTGACATCCTCTGATGCCAAGTACATTAAGAAGAACGCAATGGATCTTTCCTATCATCTCTCTCTCTCTCTGTCTGTCCGTCCGTCCTTCTATATCTCTCCCCCTCGGGCCAGATTGCATTGTCATGCTGGCTGTACCTTCACAAAGCTCTTCTCTCTTTTTCTCTCCTTCAGCCCTTCGCACACTCACACAAACACACGATCTTGCCAGACTGGTTGGGTAAGATGTGTGCAGGCAATTTGCCCGAATAGTGTGGCATCAATCAGTGGGACAGAGAAAGAGAGAGACAAAAAAAGGAAGAGAGACTAAAGCGGTGAGTATTGAGAGATTGGACCCATTCATACTGAGGCAGGACGTTCTGCCCACAGGCTCAACACAAAACAAGGCATGATGGGAGGAAGTGGTCATCCGTGTCAAGGCATAACAGCGCTGGGGGAGAGAGCACCATAACTCACACACACCCTGCAGATGTATTTCTGCAAGTGTGTATGTGTGTGATAGAACAGGGATGGGCTGATGGACGGGTGGAGTAGATGGTGAGGAAGAGGAAAGCCTGAAGGAAAGAAATAGTAACCAGATGATGAGGAGCACAAAGTTTGAAGCTGTCCAGAGCGGCACTGAAACGAACCTTTAGCTTTACCACCAAAAAAACTTGGATGTAGTTTTATGTGGCAGTCTTTAGCAATTGCTTGTAAAATATTAAAACAACATAATATTGTAAAAGTAGAACTCTAAATGGCTATGTGTTTTATGGAGATACAATAAAATGGTGTTTAGACTGCCATCCTCTCCCACTGGTTATACTAATAGTGTGAATAAGGAAAGTTTAAAAATGTTTAAAAATGAAACTTATTTACTTATCATCTCATGCTGAGCCCTGGGGCTTTCACACTGCAAAATGACAAAAGAACCATTAAAGTAAAAATGGCAGTATCCCAAGTCTTTGTAGCCATATGATAACGTTGTATGTAACGAACTGCCTGAAATATAAGTCATAACATCTGCCCCAACTCTCCAAGAGAGCTGAATGATTCCTGAATCACTCTATTTTCAATGAACTGGTTCGTCCAATTTACAATGTGGGTCTGAATAAGAGCTATCGAATGGATTCAGAAGACTATGAATGTTGTACGCTAAACTAATTGAAGATATTTTGATATTTTTATGCTGCCTTTGAGGTATGTTTTGGTTATTTTGGACCTTGCCAGTAGTTCTCATACACATCATGTATATGAAAAAATATTTGTCAAAAAATGAAGTGCTTGAAGCATCGTGAGTAAATGATGACCGTGTTTGCATTTTTGAGTGAACTGTTTAATCAATAGATAAGTATTATATTAAGCCATGTCCTGGCTTTTATTTCAGTTATAAAACAAAGCATTTGTTTGAGAAAAGATATAACAGCGCAGATTTTACATTAGACGTGTTCATCTCAGATTAGAGTCTGCGTTAGTAGCTCAAATGTCCACCAGAGGGCGATGACAACACACACTTTCACCTCCGCAAAGACTCGGAACCAGCAACGCCAGCGTTTTAATAGCAAAGAAATTAAACAGTTTATTGAAAATCCTGTTGAGAAAATGAAATGTCCTATGGCCAGTACATTAACTTACATTGTAAATGAATGAATTAGTAATTTTTTCAACAGAGGATGTTTGTATTCTGCATAAGTGTGCTGCATAAAAGACGTGATTGGCTAACAGCCAGCTCATTATACGGTGGACGGTGGACATGACAGGAAACTGAATAGAGAGCTCAAGCCACGATAAACCCTGCACATATACACGCGCAGCCGTACACACACTAGACACTACATGTCACTCAGTGGAAGAGTGACATGTTGAGATCTATCTATCTATCTATCTATCTATCTATCTATCTATCTATCTATCTATCTATCTATCTATCTATCTATCTATCTATCTATCTATCTATCTATCTATCTATCTATCTATCTATCTATCTATCTATTTAGGCACTCTGATTTGCATTAAGGGGAACTCTTAATACCTGTAAAATAACTGTAGTTCAAATCAAGTGGCTTATTGCTGTATTTGAAAGCAGATTGCGAAAAGTAAACCAACTGGTCATAAAAAGATGCACAACAACATAGTATAGCTATAGTTAAATTGCTGTACCACCGACTTAAGGCAAGCCGGGCCCATGGATTCATGTTGTTTACTTCCTACTATTTGTGTGTCGCAGCAAAAATCAAGAATTGGCCTAGTCAAGGTTTTTCTAGTCGTCAGCTGTCTAGTTCCGATGCTCATGTGTGTCTTCCTGTTAGTAGCTGACAGGTGTGAAACCTGGAGTGGTCTTCTGCAGCTGTTGCCCATCCACTTCAAGACTCAACACATGCTTGGTAATGGGTGATTTAGCCACCTCTCTCAAAAACTCAATGTTTTACCCACAGAACTGCTGCTCAGTTGTTTCTTCTCTTTTTTTCGCAGCATGTTATCTGCATATGTTTTCTGCATATTCTATGTATCGTGATGCTCCCACATTGTTTCCCATTTCCATGCTTGATCTGATTAGTATTCATAGGCATCTGTGTGTGACAACTGCATGTACATTTTTGTATATATGGGTACATTATACTGTTATGGATGTAAATATACATGATGGATATATTTAGAACATCTAAAACACGGACCTACAAAGATTCATAAACATTTATACATCACTAATGTTGTTCATATATACTACAATTCATTATTATTACAGTGTAAAGTATATTTTCTACTTCAATAGCATATGTATTTCAATTCATTTGTGTAATGGGAAATATGAATTTCACATAAATACTGTTCTTTTAAATTTTCTATGCATTAAAGAATCCTGAAAAAAAAATTATCATGCTTTCCACAAAAAATAAAGTAAATAAATAAATAAAATTGAGCAGCATAAGCGCTTTTAACATTTATAATAATAATAATGTTATATGAATGTTTCTTGAGTATTAAATCAGCATATTTGAATGATTTTTGAAGGATGTGAAACTGAAGTAATGGCTGCTGAACTCTAGACTCTGACATGTACATGTACAGTATTTAGAATTACTAATGAGGTCATGTTGGGTTTTCTGTTTGTTAACTTGCATTATTGAGCATATCTAACAAACTTTGGCAGGTTATGTTACATATGTAGTTGGTAAGTGTAAACAGCCAGTGTGCTTATAAATGTGGGACAGTGATTAAAATCACTGAATAGCAAATTTCAAGAGGATGAGGCCTGGGAGAAATATGCGTTTGAATCTCATGCTTCTGATGTGAAAGAAACTTCTCAATCTCAACAGATGGACCATGTGACATGGTTGAGATCTAATATAAGAACGGAGTAGAAATCACTGATGCCTGCACTGTTGACATGAAGCTAGTGCTGCTTTAGCATTTTGGGAAATACATTGGCTCAGTCAGATTTACAGAACAGATTTACTGGAACTTTTCCATTGTGCAGACTCTCTCAAACTTTAAAAGAACTAACTGTGTAGTTTTCAAGACTTCACAGTGGACTTCAAACCTGAGCAGCTGGTCCTTCACTTTACTGTCTGTTCTTTCACACCCAGATTAACATAATGTTCGTTCATCAGTGAAGACGTATGAGACAGAATGGCTGTAGACAGTGGGTCAAGCCATACGGTGAGGTTATGGGATCAGCAATAGCATCATTCCAGCTTGTTTTGAAAATAATAAGCTATTCATTTCTCCATTTAACTCCTGTCCACTTGACTGTTCTCCTGTAAGTTGTTTTTGCATTGGTTTCATTTGGCTTCACTTAAACAGTAGCATTGCTCGAGGCTATAAGGATGTGTAATTAACTATTTGTTAAGCAGAAGCATTTATGAGACACAATTTTGTATTCAGTAAAATTATGGTGTGTTTTAGGATGATTATGTGTCATAACAAAGAATAAAAATAATGGAGGTTTTAGCACCCGAGGTGTATTTCCTCTTAAAGTAGGCTCTCAGTTCAACTTTACAATTATTGGTTAATACAATAGCAAAGTAATTTGGCTAAATCGGTTTCTTATAGCCTGAATAATACCGGATTTTGAAGGTTACAATACAGCTAGATGGTTTAAGTGCATCTGAGAAACCATTTTCAAATTTCTCACTATAGAGAAAAACAACTTCTGTGTTATGATGTGATCTAAAGTGACACGCGTGACTTTCTTTGTTGTTTGTGTCAGCATGTTGAAGTGAGACGAGGACAAAGTTCCTACAGTTAGAAAACATTTTCTGATGTCACTCACCATGCTGGAGGTGTGACAGACCTTTCAGCGCACACGCACAAGAGAAAGTGAAGTCGTTTTGTCCTTATCATCTGGCGCTGCCCTCTCCGAGCTAAACCAAGTGAAGTAGAGGACACACACTCACCTGCACTGTCTCACTTTACTGCACACATTTTTGCATCAAATTCACAAGGAGGCATTAAGTAGTTTGGTGTGTCTGAAGGGCGTAGAAAGGCAGACACACACACATATGCGCTCAAGTCCACAGGGGTAAACCACATTTGATGAATGAATTGGCAACACACTCTAGTTTGTTCCCCCCTGGCGTCGCTCATCAGAATGTCATGACTCAGTATAGGCAAAAGCAGGAAGGTGTTTGCCGTGACTTTGTAATGCTGCCACCATCTCGCAGGTCGTTGCCGAGCCACAGGAGGGCTTCCCGTCGGAGAAGGCAACACGTACCTGATTTCTTCCATTGGTACGGGTGAAACCCAATGGACCTGTAATATCTTATTGTTCTCACAGCTGGAGAAAATAGAGAAGAGATGTTAAAACAGAAAGAGTGTTTGTGAGAATAAGAGAGAGGGAGATTGTCAGGCTGGGAGATGACATTCATACCATTATTGAATAAAGAGAAGGGTAAATAAAGAGATGGGAGGTGAAGAAGATAGACAAGTGAAAAGGGCTATCGGTGCTCAGCAGACTGTGCGAAAAATGAAGTTGTGAATTTGTGTCACTATGCGCAGATGCTGAACAGGGTCGACTTTTAACTCAGAGGCTATTTATTTGCTAAGAATAAATTGTGTGCATGTATCGAGTTTTTTATGTGCGATTTTCTAAAGGCATTTCACAAATCAGGTAAGGGTGCAAGTGTGCCCCAGAAATTGGCTCTGAATTAAATTTAAATGGCCTTGCAAGTCAGTCCTTGTGTGTCAGTATGTTGTCTTTAATGGTAAAATTGTACATTGTTACAATGCTGTGATCCAGACATCAGAATCGTTTCTGTCAGAGGCGTGAATAAGTATTTGATGATTAGGTAACACTTTATGCACTTTATGCAAATTATGCATAATTACATGCAAAAACCCTAAACCAAACCCTAACCCTAACCTTAACCATATTGTAAAAACATTTAGTTAATTAATATTACTCAGTACTTAAATGTATAATTACACTGCAACAAAGAACACCTTAACTTTAAAGTGTAACCGTTTTTTTTATTTTTTTTATGTACGCAATCATCTATTTTTTTATCCACCTTATTTTTAACGTGAGAGCGGATGCAGCTTCAATGTGCAAGGCTTCCAGTGTCATCTGCTTCCAGTTATTTTAGCTGTACAAAAACCAGTCTGTTATGCTGCTCGATATTCTAATTTACAACTGTAATCATAAACACATTGGTTTGTAGCACATATAGTTTTACTATTTACTGCATCTTGTTATTCTCATAGTTATTTACCTATAGCAGCAAATAAATTGAAAGTCTCACTCATTCAGCTTACTTCCGCATTGCGAAATAAGGTGGATAGATGCAAAACAATAATTGCTGCAGGCAAATCATTTTCATGCGTATCAAAACACAAACACTATTTGCACTGAAATACTGTTCAGTGAATTCACTCCAGAGTGTGTCTGGAATGATATAGACTCATTATACGTGTCATTGTGGTGTGTTTAAACAGTGCAAATAAATAAATAGCAGCAGCTCAGGAATGTTGTGCCATGTGTTCTGCTTCCTCATCTTGAGAGCAGCTTGAATTAATGGTGATTTGACAGAAATGTTTCACTAGCGCCCTACAAATCAACCTGTTTTGCCACGATTTTTCTAGATTAAACTGATTGAAGATTACTCACAAGAATTCTTTCTCTCATCAAGTCCAATCTCTGCATAGGAAAAGGCTAAAAGCAGCAACTACCTTGTCAAAAGTGAGCTACGATGAATTTTGTTTCTCTTAAAAATAAAGGTTTTCAGAGCTATGTCATACAAGTACCCTTTGAATTCCTTTCAATGAATAGTTCTTACAAGAATATTTTTTTACTCTTAGTGTAAAACACATTTTAATAAAGTTTTTCCACTGTAAAGAACCTTTTGTGCAATGGGAAGGTTTCATGGATGTTAAAGGTTCTTCATGGAACCACTGAAAATACCAATAATGAACTTTATTTTTTAAAAGTGTTGTACTATGATCTTTTCTGACAGGCAGTTTTGACTCAACTATACTCAGACTCAAAGACACTTATGAAAATTAATATCAGTTTCATATTTTGACATCAAACCAATCAATAAAACTAAGGCATTTTCTCTATTGCACTGTTGGTGTACTTGCTGTGTTTTGCCTTTGCAGGTTACCCGGCGTGGACTATACCTTCTCTCAGGATTTAATCTTGACCGGCCACGTTGACCCCGGATTACATGTCCAGAGACAGCCTCTAATTCCTCATTTCTGAGATCAGAGCACCACATGACAGGAAGGTCTGAGTCATCCAGCAATTTTATTTTTAGATCTTAAACTTCTTTTATTATCCAAAAGTTGTAATGCTCATTTAAGTGATAAGAGATTAAACACATTGTATTATAAATTGGTATTAAGAGACCTAACAATCCATTAACCTTTAAATTGATACATAGATAGCTTTTTATGAAGAGGATTGTGATTTATAGCAAAGCATAACTGCACCCCATGGCTGCAAAAAACATCTTTCTCCATTGACAGCCATTAGAGAGCCATTGTTGGTAACATAGGAGCCAATTCTCACTATTAAGTAGTTGCTTATTAGCATGCCTATTATTAACATATTGGCTGTTTATTAGTACTTATAAAACACATATTCTGCATGACCATATTCTACATCCCTAATCCTACCCAATACCTAAACTAACAACTACCTTACTAACTATTAATAAGCAGCAAATTAGGAGCTTATTGAGGAAAATTCGTAGTTAATGGTTTGTTAATGGTGAAAATTGGACCTTAAATTAAAGTGTGATCAGATTGTGTATTCTGGTAAAATTAAAATGGTTTGCAGACAACATATAAATTGCCCAAATTTCATAAATGTCATATGTGTATGTTTTATACATGATGTGATGGTGCCTAAAATTATATGAGATGAATGGCAAAGCTAACAGACAACACTCTCCTAATATTATAGACCTTCTTGCACTTCTCTCGCAAATCTTGGACAGTGTTATTCCCTACCACACTTTTACTGGATACAAATGAATATTTCAACTGCTTTTTCATCTCTCTAACTCCTGAGTAAGTATTTTTTTTAAAAGATGAAAAAACTTTGATATTTTGCTCCCTCTGGTTCTTTTTTTCTTCTCCTTGCTCTGATCCTCTCCAAGGCCACCTGAAGCTTCCAACTCCCAGTCTGTTCTTTGGGGTTCTTGGATCCTTTACAGTCCCCCCCCCCCCACATTCTCAATCGCTCTGAGCACACAAACTCTACAAAGACAGAACAAGGCAAACATGGCAGATCTGAAGGAAAGTGTGTTGGAATGTTCTCGGGTCCTATTGAAGTGGCTGTTTTGTTATTTCCACCAGCTGTCAACTGTCCAAAGCCGAGCATGTTCGACATGCATTTCCCCCTGTTTAGCTTCAGCACAACTTCCCATGAGACTGCAGCTCCACCGTTCCAAAGCGACATCACTACATCAAAGTCAGCCAGACTTTGTGCGTCCATCAAATGCCTGTGTTTTTCCACCTGTGATTTGGAACGACAAAACTCAAGAAAACAATGTCCCCATAGAAAACTTTAAAGTTCCTTAAACTGCACCTCACAGGTGTCCAGAGTTTGCGTTACACTAAGTGGGAATTTCACTGATGTATTCTATAACAAGAAACATGGAACTTTTTAAATGATACAGTTGGCTTAGAAACAGAATTCTGAGATATTTTCATTCTACTGCAAAGTACACCATTTTCTCCATGGCTGTTCAGCAGATTGAAATCATGTTAAGAAGGAAGTGAAAATATCTGTCAGAGGAAACTTTGACAACATGCTAGAAAAGTTTCCCCTTGACTTAATTGAACTGCAGTGTAGTGTGACGTTTGCTGAGAGGTGAGAAAGAGTAAAAGACATAAAGATTTGAATGGAGTGACACAGACATTTTCAAAATATTTATTCAGTATAAAGTAAAGAGATAAGAAAACAATACCTGACAAAGTTTTCTTTTTCCGTTATTACATATTTTATTTGATCTGAATTATGTGAATGTGTAATTCTCCAAGCAACAGATGAGAGATATACAGTTGACACCTAACATTTTTATTTTGTAGTATCGATGAATGCTCAATTAATTGTCAAGCTAAACCTGGTTTTAACTTAGCATTTTGCCAAAATAGGCTAAAAGGAGAATTGCATCTTGAAGGAAATAAGAACCTTATCAACCTTCTTCTCAGAATTAGTGTTACTCTGTGATGTGTTACGTGTTAATTGGTATTGAGGGTGTGATTTGGCTTCTGCTGACGGAGCGGTGGGTCCACATGCTAATTGTGTTATCTTAACAGTGAGATGTGCAGTTTGTTAATGTTTGCATCGGCAGCAAAACTCTCTCAGGAGGACCAGGGCAGCGCTGAAGGGCCTGACCGAAACATGCGGGAGGGGGTTGGAGGTCGAGGAGAGTTTGGACATCTTATCCCACCCCTGGTGAGAGGGCTGTGGATGAGTAGATGTCTGACAGGAGTTTAGGGATGTGAGCCAAAGTAACAGAGTAGAGCTAGAGAGAAAGAGAGAGAGAGAGAGAGAGAGAGAGAGAGAACAGAGAGAGACATCAACACATATTTAAATGCACAAACACACTCTTGCACTCTGGCCATGAATAGGCTCAGGAGTCCTCAACGATTATCTGCTATAAAGATGATATTGATTTAATTAAGGACAGAGTAATTACAGCAACATTTTGGACAAATAGGAAAATATTAATATTTTGTATCTTAACTTGGGAACCCCACTAGATCTTGAGACATAAGCTTTATTTACAAAGTCACTGGAGAATCCATGGAAACCAATGAGATTTCTATTTCAGAAACAAATATGAAAAACTTATATTAGCTTCATTTTATGCAAAGAATGTACAAAAAAAAAAAAAAAAATCATATTAGCTAATAGGTATATACACTGAAAACCCCAGATTATCCGATTTACTCATTATACCATTATTTGTCATCTACAGAACCAAACTGTGTTTCTCTTCTAAACTTATTTTTTATTGCTTTTGATTAATATCATTTTCTAAAATGTGCAATCTACTAGATTTAATTATGTAGGCAGAATGTGAACCAATCAAATACTTAAAAGTAATTTTTGCTCTTGACATTAAAGAAACTGTACTTCCCAGCATGATAAGGGAAAGTAATTGTGTGTGGGTGTGTGTGTGTGTGATGTATGTGTTTTGAACAAAACAGGGAGACCTGATAGAGTTTAATGCTCAGTTATATTGAGATTTTGAACTGTTTAAGTTCTAGTTGGTTTACAATGGTGGTGAAGAGTGGAGCTTTTCTTGGCTTAGGACAAGTATAGTGAATGTTTCTGCTGCTTTACTCAAGAAGAATCTAACACATATCATTTTAATTGCCTGTTCTTTGCTAACAGTTCATTAGCTAGCTAGTAGAATCTTGTAATTCAGTGACAAAATATGAAACTGAATCAATTAATTCTGTCAGGGAACCATATAATATCACTTTTAGTCTACTTGATTGGGTCACTTAAAAATAACTTCATTCTATGATGTGGAAGTTATGTGAACAAATGATGTTTATGTTTTGTACTGTAACTGATGATCAGTATGGAACTGATTAATTAATTTAAATCACCTTTTTTTCAAAGCCGACACTATTGAGTTACATCTAGAAATGAGAAATGTGATTTGTTTTTGTCATGCTTCCAGTTTAAGCACCGTCCCCCATCCAGTTAAGTAAGAATATTTATTTTTGTCATTACAACAGATACACATATGCTGCACAACACATATTTTCTATGGAAAGTCTATAAAGAGGCAAAAGCAAAATCACATACATACAAGCTACTCCACAAATTGCATCTTAATTCAGTTTATTACAGCTGTGTGTTTGTTTTGTACCCCATTTTTATTTTGGTAGAAATCACATTGATTTGCTGACAAAATGGGGCTTTGCAATCCGTGACAGGGAATCATAGAGAAATGTCAGAGGCAGTCATTTAGCCTGTCAACTCTCTTTCATTCTTAATCGTTGAGTATGACAGACCTCTGACATGCAAGGGGCCAGATTTCAGCTAAAACTGGGTAAAAGTGACATCCCAAAGTAAAACAGAGTTGTTTTCGAGTTCGCTACTGGAACGCCACAACTATGGCCATTTACACACACAGTCTATGAAATGGTGCTTGATAATCACATATAACTGTCAGCAAACTATCAAGCTGACAGTCAACCCAATATATTCCTGTTTAATATTCTGTCCAGTTGCAGAGTGATGAGAGAGTAGCTCAGAGTGCAGAGTAGCTTCATCAGTCAAGGTTTAGAGATCCTCAACAGAAAGCTTTAGATCACTGTAGTAAGGTAAACTTTCTCAAACTTTTTTGCCAGCTGACCCTATTTTCTTGAACTACTGTAACCCCTGAGATTTTATAACAGCATATTGGAATGTTCATAGTGCTCTGATGCCGGTCGGTGATCACGACAAGCAGGTAGGTAAGTAATAATTATTTTTAGTACAGATTAATTTTGATTGTTTTTATTTTAAAATGATTAATTCCCCTCAGAATACAGAGGGTTACAATTTTTTGTATTTAATTTTTACTTTTCCCTCATGAACCCCCAAGGGTTTGTGAACCCCCCTTGAAGGAAAACATGACTTAAGGTATTGAGTTAAGGTATTGTCTAATTTCATTATGTAGTGCAAGACAGACCGTATGTAATGTAACCACTGGGAGACCATAGATTGTTGCATTGCATTAATTGAAAATCAAATAGTATAAATATATTTTTTTTTAAATTCTCACTACTGGGCAACAGTTATCTATGACTTTTGCCTCAATTTAACTAACTTATTGGTAGTTAACTTGTGAGCAGAAAACACAAGATACTTCTCTTTTCAATATAAATAAGATTTTATTTATATAAACCTAAGACTAATCTAAGACATGAACACAAGCATTACACATTCACACATTGCAGAAAGAGAGAAAGTAAGGAAAGGATGAGTTTAAGAGAATGAAAATGTGAAATCCCAAGTTTACAGCAATATGTTCAATTGCATAGACCTGAACAACCATCAATCACTTATTTAACTCTCGCTTTGAGTTTCTCAATGAGGCTAAAATTTATTGTAACCCCAGTAATGATACCCGCTATATTTAAGCTGGGGCCTAGGTAAGTATTCGTGTCACAGTTATGATTACCTGTAATAATCACATGTATTCCATTCCCTTCAGCAGCAATCAAGACTATGGAATCAAATACTTGTCTTAGAAGTGTTTTTTTATGTCTCTAAATGTGAAATGTAATAACAGAAAATATGAAAATTCAAACCAGTCTTTTGGAATAAAATAAAATGTCAACTTAAGTTTAAAGGATTTACAATTTCAGAAAATAAACCAACCACATCTCACAAGTGGTAAACACCCTCACATGTATAACTGTTTAACTCAATTACACAGTCTTCAAATAGGTATTCAATGAACTACTCAGTAATTCAAATCAAAACTCACTTAAATGGGCCCACATTCACGCTTTCATTACCCCACACACTCTACGTTGCAGGCCTGATGGTTTCCCAAACGCGATGTGTCCCGCGATATGACAAGGTCAATGACAGCGCGCGTGAGCGGCTGTCCCACTGTCCCGCGATGCAACAGAGGAACTACAGGCTTTTCCAGTCACCCGAGTGCTATCTGTTGTGACGACTTTTCCCTCGTTGCCAGAGGAACTCCGGGCTTTTCCGGTCACCCGGAGCGCTATCTGGTTTGCCCCAATTGCGATGGGCTCGTTGCTCACGCGAATCACCTCACGAGCGCATGGAGTGAAATCCAGGATGAATATCACAAATAATAGCTAAATAAAGTTCTTATCAGCAAAGCAACAATATTACTGACTGATTCTGTCTGTATATACGGGATTATCGTGTGAAAATCCTAATATTTAGCTTTCACATTCGTTTGCATCGTCCGACTCGTCTCGTTTTTTTCTTCCTCCTTCTCGATCCTTTCACGCCCCCCTTTTTCTAATTGCGTCATACGTCAGTACGTAAATCAGATATTATACATTAAATAATAGTATATATAATTATATAACTATATACATACAGATGAAAACACTGTAAAGGCACAGACTAAATAAAATATACACATTATAATGTAAAATAAACATTACTTTCAAATTTAGTTTCTTTAGGCTCACCGGGCTACACCCTCCCCCTTCTAAAGGTTTGAGGTCCTCATCAAACTTTTGGGACTTTACAGTTGTTTAATTCTTTTTCTCTCAGGTACTTTACTGCATTTGTGGCAAGTAGCAAGAGGGTGGCACCACACAGTGTTACAATTACTTCTCCTACCCTCTGAAACAAAACTGCAGTGCACCGGCATACCACGGGTAATGGTATATATTGGGCGGTTTGTAGATTTACCTAACTCATCATAACTGAGTTTTACTACAGGCTTTATTTCTCTTTTAGACCTAATTTCTCTAGCAGGCTCCAGACCATTTGGATTATTTACACCATCAGGTTCTTCAGGAAAAGGTAAGTTATTCCCTTCTACCACAGGAGAGTTAGGTCTTTCAACTTCTTGTGTTGTGTCCTCATCATATCTTTCTCTTTCCAGAGAGTCACTCATCCTCTTTGGCTCAGAATCTTTAACCAAGTGTATTACGTTCCCCACACTGTTGTCACCTTTTGATTCACTCTCTACAGGAACAGACACTCTTCTTTCCTGTAGAACAGATCTCAAATTCTGGGACTCTGGTAATCTTCGAAGTTCTTCCATGGTTTCTAGAGGTATGTATGCGTCAACATCCTCGCCATCTGACGATAAATCATCCTCTTCATAACTTCCTTCCACAAGTACATCAGCTGGTCCTGCTTCATGGAGAGGAGTTTGCTGACAAGTCTGGGACCTTGTCACTGGTCTCCGAGGTATTTTTTTTTTCTCTGTCTCTTCTGGCATTCTTACCAGATATCCGATAGGCAGAAGATGATTTCTATGCAATGTCTTTACAATTCCCTTACCTTTCTCAGGTTTTACACGGTAGACAGGTAAGTTTGGCATCTTACTGACGACCACATACGGTAAGGAACTCCATTTGTTTCCCAGTTTGTTCTTTCCTGTGACTCCTAGATTTCTCAGTAGAACTCGATCTCCTTCTTCAAGTTTTTGATCTCGAACTCTCTTATCATGAAGTCTTTTGTTCTTCTGGTGGCTCTTGTCTGCAGCATCTGAAGCTACTTGGTAGGCCCTTTTTAGGTCTGATCTTAGCTTAGATACATATTGCTGGTAATTTTCTGCTTCGCCTTCAGATGAGACAGAGAAACAGAGATCAATTGGGAGTCTTGCTTCTCGTCCAAACATGAGAACATAGGGGGAATATCCGGTTGCGTCGTTTCTAGTACAATTATAAGCATGTACTAGTTGACTGACATGCTGACTCCACTTTTGCTTCTGAGACTTATCAAGAGTCCCAAGCATGGACAGCAAAGTTCGGTTAAACCGTTCTGGCTGCGGGTCCCCCTGAGGATGATATGGGGTCGTTCTTGACTTTTGAATCCCCAACATCTTCAGCAACTCATATATTAACTTGCTTTCGAAGTCTCGTCCCTGATCCGAATGTATACGTGCTGGTAATCCGTAGTGAACAAAATACCTTTCACATAACACTTTGGCAACAGTGAGAGCTTTTTGATCTTTCGTCGGAAAAGCTTGAGCGTACCTAGTGTAGTGATCAGTAACTACAAGGATGTTGAACACTCCTTTTGAATCCGGCTCCAAGGATAAGAAATCAATACAAACAAGATCCATGGGACCATTGCTGGTGATCTGCTTCAAAGGTGCAGCTCTTTGGGGTTGTGTCTTACGAAGAATACACTTTCCGCAGTTCTTCACATACTGGTCAATTTCAGTTGACATCCTCGGCCAATAGAAACGATCTTTTATTAAGGCAGTGGTCTTATCTACTCCTAAATGCCCAGTTTCATCATGCAGAGACTGTAAGACCATGGACCGATACTTCTGCGGTAAAACAAGTTGAAGACACTCTTCATGGTGTTGTCTCTTTACAACCCGGAATAATAGTCCTCTCCTTACTACAAGTTTGGATCCTTCTTTCTGTAGTAGGTGTACTTCAGGATTTTTGTCCCTGGATAATGAAAACAACTGCCCTTTTTTCACAGCATGTCTCACTGGAGAAATAGCGGGGTCTTCTTCCTGAGCTTTTATTAAGTCCTGGGAACTCAAATGCTCAAGGGAACCTATGTCTAATCTGGTGGGAAATGCATAGCATTCAGGTATGACTTCAGGAGACACTCCCAACTGCTCTACACACTTTTGGGTGTTTATTGTTTTGCACAGGGCCTGAATACCAGAAGGTGATATTTCTTGCCAGTCTGGTTCTTCGGCAGTGGAAGAAAAGTGGCGCGACAGAGCATCAGCATCAATGTTGTTTTTTCCAGGTTTATACTGTATGTTGAAGTTGTATGTGGATAGCGCAGCTAACCACCGGTGACCAGCTGCATTGAGCTTTGCAGTGGTAAGTATGTAAGTAAGTGGGTTGTTGTCTTTTCTTACTGTAAATCGTGCACCATACAAGTAATCATGAAACTTGTCTACCACTGCCCACTTGAGTGCTAAAAACTCAAGTTGGTGGATAGGGTAACGTTGTTCAGATGCCTTCAGTTTGCGGCTGGCAAAAGCTACTGGCCTTAAGCCTTCTGGGTACTCCTGGTTTAAAACTGCTCCCAACCCATTCAGGCTGGCATCTACATGCAGAATGTAGGGCCTGGTTGAATCAGCAAATGCCAATACTGGTGCGTTAGTAAGACAATGGATGACCTTCTGGAAGGCATCCGTACATTCTTCCGTCCACCTACCCCCAAAAGCTTCAGACTCCTTGTAGTACATCCCTTTGTTCTTTACTGCTCTCTTGCCATGCTGAGTAGGTGGATATCCCTTGGTAAGCTCAGTAAGGGGTCTGACTATAGCAGAGTAATTTGCTATGAAGCGCCTGTAGTACCCACAGAATCCCAGGAATGATCTGAGGGATTTCAAATCAGTGGGTTGCTTCCAATTGGTCACAGCTTCAACCTTTGCGGGATCGGTGGCAATACCCTTCTCAGAAATGATATGCCCCACATATTTGACCTGAGGTTGACAGAACTGGCACTTGTCAAGTGAAACTTTTAATCCACTTTCTTCAAGTCTATCTAAGACTTTTAGCAGACGTTCTTCATGTTCTTCTAGTGTCTGGCCGAACACTATGAGATCGTCCAAGTACACAAGTACTTCCAGCAGATTCATGTCCCCTACGGCCTTCTCCATTAATCTCTGGAACGTAGCAGGGGCTCCAGAGATTCCTTGGGGCATCCTTTCAAACTGATAGAACCCAAGCGGGCATATGAAAGCGGTCTTGTCCTTGTCTTCATCAGCCATCTGGATCTGATAGTACCCGCTTCGTAGATCTAAAACGGAAAACCATCTGCTGCCCGTAAGACAATCTAAAGCTTCATCAATCCTCGGCACAGTGTATTGATCTGGAATGGTTCTTGTGTTAAGAGTTCTATAATCGATACACATGCGCACCGTTCCGTTCTTCTTCCTGGCCACAACAATGGGGGAAGCATACGCACTCCTGGACTCTTTGATGACTCCAGCAGCCAATAACTCATGAAGATGACGGCGTATGTCATCAATATCAGCAGGTGCTAGCCTACGGGATCTCTCTCGAAATGGGGTGCTGTCACTCAGGCGAATGTGGTGTTCCACTCCTTTAGCACATCCAACATCCCATTCATGGAGTGAAAAGACATTCGTTCTCTCCGACAGTTTTTGGGAAAGCCTATCCTTCCAATATTTTGGAATCGGTGAATCTCCAAAATTAAACAAGCATGGATCTACTGGTGATCCTTTTGCTGAATGATCTTTCTTCACAGTAATGGCAACTTCAGTGATGTACCCGTGAGCCACCATTGAACCCACTGGAATACAAACTTCTTTCTCCGACACATTTCTCAGTAGCACAGGAAATCGGTTCACTTGGATCGCTGATGACGGAATGATAGTAGGCTTTACTAGAACCTCAGCAGGACTACTAGAGGTTGACGGTTGATCAACAACTAAGATGCTCTTGTCAATGGATTGCTTCAGCTTGACTTTGCAGGTAGCTTTACACTCACTCCTTGGTGGAATACTGAGTGGACCTGGACCTGACCAGTGAATTTCAGCCACAGCATCTTCTGGGTTTGTCTGTTCGCTGGCTTCCATTTTGAACGTCTTTACTTTCTGAAGATTTACTGGCATTGTGCTAACAATGTCTACTCCAGCAGACTCTTTACAAAGCTGGGCTAACCGTTGGAACATACTGGCATTGGTACCAATGAGTAATGGAACCTGTTTGGGTCCATGAGGCTCTGGGCACACTAAAGCCAATACACTGATGGAATGCTGCACTCCTGTCAACTTCTCCGGAAATTGCAGCTCCACGTCCACATAGCCACGATACGGGAAACTGGAATCACTCAAGCCCCAGACAGCTAGTCCAGAAATGGGATGAATTGGAGTATCAGCCAGGTATTGGTTATACCAATCTTCAAAGATAATGGTTACCACAGATCCACTGTCCAGCAAAGCTTGACAAGGCGTACCATTTACCTTTACTGGAATAACAGAAGATGGTCCCACTAGTCCTTCGGGAATACTGATGGTTGGTTTGATGTGAACCGCGCTTCTCTTCACAGAACAGTTATGTTCCTCTTCGGGAGCCTCTTCATTCTTCTGGTTTCCTCTAGCTTTTCTCAGAGATTGAATGAGCTTCTGAATCACTTTCTTCTCATTTACAGGAGCTTTGCATTTTGAAGCAATGTGTCCGTCACCTCCACACCTGTAGCAGAAGTAATCTTCTGAACTTTTAGAAGATCCAGGTACTTTTGATCGGGTGAACTTCACTGATGCTTGGTTTCCATCTGATGGAGTTTCTTTCTCCACTTTAGCTGTTGGTTGTACAGCCATCACTTTCACTTGCTGTCTGAGTTTTTTCACTTCTTTCTTCAGAGCTTGTACCTCATAACTTTCATCAGCGAACTCTGAGGCATGCTGGCTTTTATGTTTCTTTTCAGCAATCACATCATCCTTTGACTTAACGGTTAACCCTGCCACCATAATTCGTAAGTCTTGGATCTCAGTTGCAAGCTCTTGAAAGAACGGGTCTTTGATATTCTCACTTCCAACTTGCACTTGACGAACTGTTGGATTAGACTTTCGTCTGTCAGCTTCTCGTACCTCCTCTTCCCGAATCTCATGTAGCAGATCTAGGAAATCAGGTGGATTACTCTTTCGTTCCCTCAGCCGTAACTGAAGCAGCATGATGTCAGACTGGGTTGCTCCTCTGATGAGCTGCTCCAGACGTGCTTTTCCAGCAGACTGGGCAGGTAGGCCTCCCCTTTGTACAACCCTGATCAAGATTTTCTCAAGTCTCCTCAGAAAATCCGACAAGCATTCTCCATGACGTTGCCGTAGTGTTCTGAACTTGAAATACAGATCTTCACCAGACTCTGAGCTTCCAAAAGCACTTTCAATAGCTGCTAGGTACTCTTTTGGAGATGCTTCAGCATTGGTAAACCTTACCGCTTGGATAATCTCCAAGGCTGGTCCTCGCAAACTCTCAACTATCCTTAACTTCTTCTCTTTTTCGGAACGATCACTTTCCTCAACCATGAGCATTGCTTGTTCCATCCAATTCTCTAAATTATCCTCTCCACCCGGAATGGGAGTGATACCCGAAAAGGTCCTCAGCCGTCTAAAAGAACTGCTATCACTTGAGATTTTAGTGGTTTTAGCAAGCAATTCACCGACCGCCCTGATGATAGACTCCGGCGTAGAAGCATTTAACAAGTTAGGTGAACTTGATCCTTGATGTTCTTCTCTTAGTCCTGATTCATCAGGTGCGACAAAACTTTCCCCTTCTCCATCTAAAGCATTACCCTCCATTCTAGTAGCACTCAGGATCCATGGGTCTGATCCATCAGCAGGCAATACATCAAGAGGAAGTCTCTCTGCATGCACCTTCTCACGACATTCACAGAGCACTATCAGAGACTGTGATTCTTGGCTATACATCCGTCCTCTTACCCTGACTCTTCCAAGGGCTTTGATAGAATGCATAGTGTCTTCAATTTTAGAAACATCTGTCTCCTCTGGAATTCTACTCACAATGATGGCATAATCTGGATCAATGCCTTCACCTCGGCACCAACTTTTCAAGTCAGGGACTAAGATAGGGGTCCGCAAATGAGCCATTGCTAGAGCTAAACTGTTTCTTGTTGCTAGAATTACAAAAAAACTTTTTTTCCTTTCTCTAGGCTAATGCTGCTGTAGTAATAAGGGTAATGGATCCCAGCGGTGCCTCCATTTTATGTAACCCCAGTAATGATACCCGCTATATTTAAGCTGGGGCCTAGGTAAGTATTCGTGTCACAGTTATGATTACCTGTAATAATCACATGTATTCCATTCCCTTCAGCGGCAATCAAGACTATGGAATCAAATACTTGTCTTAGAAGTGTTTTTTTATGTCTCTAAATGTGAAATGTAATAACAGAAAATATGAAAATTCAAACCAGTCTTTTGGAATAAAATAAAATGTCAACTTAAGTTTAAAGGATTTACAATTTCAGAAAATAAACCAACCACATCTCACAAGTGGTAAACACCCTCACATGTATAACTGTTTAACTCAATTACACAGTCTTCAAATAGGTATTCAATGAACTACTCAGTAATTCAAATCAAAACTCACTTAAATGGGCCCACATTCACGCTTTCATTACCCCACACACTCTACGTTGCAGGCCTGATGGTTTCCCAAACGCGATGTGTCCCGCGATATGACAAGGTCAATGACAGCGCGCGTGAGCGGCTGTCCCACTGTCCCGCGATGCAACAGAGGAACTACAGGCTTTTCCAGTCACCCGAGTGCTATCTGTTGTGACGACTTTTCCCTCGTTGCCAGAGGAACTCCGGGCTTTTCCGGTCACCCGGAGCGCTATCTGGTTTGCCCCAATTGCGATGGGCTCGTTGCTCACGCGAATCACCTCACGAGCGCATGGAGTGAAATCCAGGATGAATATCACAAATAATAGCTAAATAAAGTTCTTATCAGCAAAGCAACAATATTACTGACTGATTCTGTCTGTATATACGGGATTATCGTGTGAAAATCCTAATATTTAGCTTTCACATTCGTTTGCATCGTCCGACTCGTCTCGTTTTTTTCTTCCTCCTTCTCGATCCTTTCACGCCCCCCTTTTTCTAATTGCGTCATACGTCAGTACGTAAATCAGATATTATACATTAAATAATAGTATATATAATTATATAACTATATACATACAGATGAAAACACTGTAAAGGCACAGACTAAATAAAATATACACATTATAATGTAAAATAAACATTACTTTCAAATTTAGTTTCTTTAGGCTCACCGGGCTACATTATATTAAATGCACCTGATTCAGTTAGAACCTGGAGGTGTTACTTGCTTGCTTTGCCTGTGTTAAGGGGTTTCCTTTGTGTCATCGTTGCAAACAGGGGGTTCCCCGAAGTTGCTGATTGGTTGAGAGTTCAGTAGTCTTTTAAGTGAGGTCTTGGGCGTTGGCTCAGGATGCGGAGTTGATCTGGTCGAAGTTTGAAGCGAGTGCAGTCGGAGCTGGACTTTGTAGCAAACTTACATTAGAACACGAAACTCCACGGAAAGAAAAGAAACTAAAGTAAAAGAATAAAAGGATGTAACAAGACTAGGTGGCTTTCTTCTCATTATGGTAGCAGCTGGCAACGTGGGCCAGAGCACGCTCAAAGAGCAGCGTCAAAACGCGGTGGCAAAAGAGAAGCAAAAAGGGTGTAAGAGAGTAAGAGAGAGTTTGATGGTGTCCTGAGTTTTTAAACTCGGCTTTCAGACCGTCCCATCTGGACGTCTTGACCAATTAGATATTGGATATTTGGATATTGCAATTGGATATTGCTTTGTTTCTCCACCCCACTAATAAATCGTTGTTATCTGTTCAGTCAGAGGTCCGAACTTTACAGGCTCTTGCAAAGTATACTTTTGAACATGATTTCTATAACAAGACTATGATGCATTTGACAAAGAATTGATTGGAAGAAACATTTAAAGCATGCATTTTCAAACTCATACATACTAAACATGAATATTACCCTTTAAGGCTTAAGCTATTCACTACTTATTAAAAGCAAGACATACACAATGAGTGATTAAAACAAGGATAGTCAAATGTGTGGGTTACAAACATAATATGGGGTTCTGCATAGAAATGTCCTTTTAGGATGTCCTTTCATTATGTGCATATGAAAAATAAAGTCTTTGTGTAGTTCTATGGAGAACAAAGGCACGTTCTTTAGACAAAGGAATTTTGGTTTGGTCTGTCTTCTATGTGTGGAGACCTGCCCAAGAGAGAGTCTGTAGCTCATGATTTTCTATCACAGGTTTACATGTGACCATCAGTCTTGATTACTTGCAACAAATTTGACAGTCTCCTTCCTGAATTGGAATTATCAATAAGTGTTCTTTTGTCTCAATGTTTTAAGCTATTCTGTGAAAGAGGCTTGCTGGTTAGGCTTGCTTCAGCTAGTTGGAGCCAGGAATCCGATTTATGACGTTGTCCTGTTACAGCTTTTGAGGCCCCTCTTTCTGGAATCTCAGCTTCTCAGGTTTCAATGTTCTGATGCATCTTAAATTTTTCTGATTCAGTCTCTGATATCTTACACTATCTTACAATAACTGTTGTCAGTGTGAAAACCCTGTCCCAAGATGTTTTTGATACATTTTAGACACAGAAGTACCACCTCTTATTGAGGAGCATTCAAGTAAGACAAATATGCCATGGCGGGATATATAAAGATTTTAAAATAATTATGGTGGGTAACAAGATTAATTTGGAAGCGAGGCTTTACAGATCACAATGATTAATCAATCATAATTGATTATGTTTAACCAGTGTAATATGGAGAGGGACTGAAATGTAGTCCTTAGTTTGTGTTTTTGACCTATATAGTACATGATGGGTGAACAATTAGCCATTTAGGTTTTTACATTAGTATGGACTCATTAACTTTAATGCTAGTTTTAGCCAGAGTTCCCTTGCTGAAGCACATAATGACATTAACGTTCTGCCTGAGCAGATGTAAATGGTAAATTAATGAGAGTATGACAACCACAAAATGAACATTGAATAACAAAATAAATGACAAATTCCATTGCCTATCCTCTCAGGATAACTGGAATCAGTGTTACAAGTACCCCAGGCACATTGTTTTACCAGTTTTGAAGCATAAACACCATCAATCCGATGAGAGCTTCGGATCTTCCAATGTTTCTCTAGAGTTCCAGTCCCCATGCAACTGATACTCAACTGCCATTGACTCATCTGCGTTCGAGGGGAGGGGCTTATTGATAGATCAATTGGCTGCCTATTAATAGTTAGTAAGGTAGTTGTTAAGTTTAAGTATGGGGTAGGATTAAGGGATCTAAAATATGGTCATGCAGAATAAGGCATTAATATGTGCTTTATTAGTACTAATATCCAGTCAACACGATAGTAATATGCATGCTAATAAGCAACAAGTTAATAGTTTGGTCCCTAAACCAAAGTGTTATGAAGTATTTTCCCACAGTTAATTTTGTGTCGTGAAAATTTATGGCATAGCCAGGTTCACTTACTAGACCATTTAATGCTGAAGAGGACTCTAGCCTAAAGACTGGACTAGGAAGGACGTAGCCTCACTAGGATTCAGCCTTTCGGTTGAGAAGCTGGTAATATTTAATTTTATAGTAACCTCGTTACAAGTTACATATACTTACTATAGTAATAACACTACATTATGCATAATTACAGGCAGCTAACCCTAAATCAAATCCTTTACAGTACAAGTAATGTACATGTTGTTAATTAATATTACTCATTCATTAGCTGTTATTTCCACTGAATCAAAGACATCTTAAAAATAGTATAACCGAAGAGTATGACAAAAGTGACTATTGTCATGAATCTGGTCTATGAACTTCCATTAAATCACCACCAGAGGTCACTCGCTCACCACATGGACTCTTGCACTAAACTAACTGTCGCCACCTCAGACTACAATTCCCATCATCCATTGCACTGATGACACACACAGCTGATTGCACTGATCACAGACCCTACATAAACCATGGACTTCCTCTTCCTCTCGGCCGAGTATTGTATTGCTTTTATCACTCCCCTAGTGTTAGCTGCCTTACCGAGTTTCTGCATCTATAACTCTCCTAGTTTTAGCTGCGATACGGAACCCACTTTGTTGTCATAGTCTTGCCTTGCCTTGTGTGTTTTTCTAGTGTTTTGATTCTTGCCCGTGTTTCCTGGATTTACCCTTTGCCTTGCCGTTTGGACTCTGTTTGCGCCTCTCTTGGACTACTGCTCATATACCTGGATTATCTCTCTGCCTTGCCCTGTTGGATATTGTTCTCCGATCGTCGACTCTCGCTAGCCCTAGGATTGCTCTGTGTCTTGCCCGTACCATACCTGTTTGCCGTTGTTTGACCCTGCTTGTTTATTGACTATGTTTATAAATAAAAGCTTGCACTTGGATCCGCACGTCTCACGTCTTGTTTGCCCCGTTACAACTATATTCAATTAATTATATTAATATAATAATAATAATAATAATAATATTGAATTAAAAATTATATTGTAGTGTCCATGATACACATTAATATAATTAATTATAATGGTGATAGCAGCAACAGTATGCACCTACATGCTATTCCCTGACATAATTACATATTGGTACTATCCAATACTGTAAAACTGTATTTATTTAATTACACAGTAGCATAGATACTAATGTAAAGTATGAACAAAAAGTTCAGCAACAATAATGATCATAATAATATATATAAATCACAGGTCTTTCATCCATTTTTTACCAAGTGTCAGTGCTATAACACACCCAGGTTGTACTGCTGTAGGGTGATTATGCCACGGCTGTCAGAGAGTCACCACAGTCACAGCAGTCTCCACCAATGACACTCACCAGATCCCAATCCCCTGATTTCTGATCACCGCCACCTGTCAGCACTTATCAGCAGCACTATATCCCTGCACTCCTCCCGTTCACTCACTGTCTGGTCTCAAACGTTCCATGTTGACTAACCTGACCCACTTACCTTTTGTCTACTTACCAGCCGCTCCAGTTCTCCACTGTCTCTACGCTCCACTGTTACCTCCGGATCCCCTGGAAAAGGAAAAAGGACATTCACACTCAGATAAGCCCCTAGAGACATTCCCATTCCCCGCCTGCTTACCTGGACATTCTGCTCATCTCATTCCCCTCTGCTACTACTCAATAAACCTGTTGATTTTATTGCACTTACCTCTGTGTCCTGTGTCTATCTGCTGACAACGACAGGGTTATTACATGACCTTTTCTGTGAGTGCAATAATTATGAGCAAATCCCACTTTTCCACTTTTTCGTTTCCTGTCACTGCTTAATGGGTTTTCAATTGCCTTTAAAAGCTGTTTTGCTGTTTTTTCACCCCCCTGTCCCTTGTATTTTTCCACTTCCTTTTTTACTCAAACAGTTATTTAAGCCTCTTTTCCATTCTTTGGCACTTTTACTTTTCTCTTCTCAGCTGGAATCTTTACCTTTGCAACTTTTTAGTAAATGAAGACTGGAAGTCTCTTCATTCCATGAAAAGGTTCCTAAATGATGAGCTCTTGAGAATTTTTTTCTCTTTATTTCAAGGCGGTTGGTTTATTTTAGGTGCTTTACTATTGCAGTTATCTATATTTCTGGGAAATGTACATAGTTCTGAGAAAAAAAAATCTAATGCTCATGTAGAGTCCATCGTTCCACCAGCTGAGCTTTAAAACACATGTCAGTTTAGACAAGATCCTTTTCAGTTTTTCAATATATCAAAGGATTTACAAGGTAAGCTATGGCATCTGACATTTTAATCTTTAATGCCTTTAATTATTGTTATTTGTAATAACTTGATATTGCTGTGCTGTTTACTTAAGACATTTCTTCAGCACTAGACATTTTCAGCTCAATGATGTGTAGAAAATTGTGGCATGCTATGATAGGATAATATGGACCTATCCATCTCATGTCCCTTGTTATTTTTATGCTATTTTTAACTGTGCAATACAGGGCATAATCGTTGTGGAGTCCACTGATGGCATTATTTCTGCTTGCTTACTCCCTGTTGACAGCATTCTCCAACACCTCGGACAGACTGACAAACTTGATTACAGGCCACTGAAGGCTTATGTTAGTTAGATGGTATACAAATACAACAAACACTGTTTTTATTTACAAAGCCATGCTTTGTCTATGTGTGTATTATGCTGCCGCAGTAACATAGTCTTCATTTGGCCTTTTATTATTAATACATGTGATTTATTCAAATTCATCATCATCGATTGAGAGTCATCATATCTGCAACTGTAATTTACATATATGTAATTGGCAGATGCTTTTACCCAAAGCAACTTACAGTGCATTCAGGGTAATTGTTTAGCTCATGTATTCCCTGGGAATCAAACCCATGACCCTGGCGTTGCTAGCACCATGCTCTTCTGTTTGAGCTACAGTCTGATATGTAATGAAATTATGACCCTTTAACCATACAGCCAGTATCCAGTAACTGAGCACTGCGATGGCGCTCACCCTTGTGGAATTTTAGAAATGAGAAAGGTGCAACCACTGTTTGAAAGTAGTTTTCTGATCTTTTATTTGAGAACTGCTGCACAATTGTTTGAAAATGATAGCGTTACCCCCCCTCCCCAAAAAAACAAACAAAAAAACAACGACCTCAGAAAATGTCTTATTACACAGTATTTTTTTTTTTTCACTCAACTTGATTCATTCAGCTATCTTTTTGTTTGTGCAGTTAAGTTCAATGCTTTTAGTAAATTAAGTATTTTCAAATTTGTTTGGAACATCTTTATACAGTTTGGAACAGAAGTTTTTAGTCCTAAGTTCATATTAATGTAACCTTATTTTGACTCTAGTCGTTCATTTATTTCAATTGTTCAGTACAACCATATCCCAAAAGATGCCAATAAATTTCAAAACATAAAATAGCAAATATGAAATATACTACACAAAAACACACATTCCATATAAAATACTTTTATCTTAATTATTATCAAATTTCTTGCCCTTACAAAATATAACAAAATATAATGTTCAATGCTTCTTTCGAAACATTTAGCAATGCAACTGGCAGTGTTCGTAACTGACTCTTTTTATATTTTAAGTTGAATGAAACATTCAGAAACTTCAAGATGTGTCAACTTAATAAATAAATATATAAATAAATAAATACAGTGGCTAGACCAGTTTTTTTACATTGCAATTGTCCGGAGCGGTGTTGTTAAACACACAAAGATGATGATGAAGGTATAGGCAGTTTGTAATAAATCCACAGAAGGTATATCCAGAAACAGACAACAGCAACAACACATGCAAATAAGACCGGAAAAAGGAAACACACATAACTGAACTAATATACCAGTGATAACAAGACACACCTGAACATAATCACATGAATAACCATGGTTACGAGGGTGATGAAACAGATTCCAAATGAACAGAAACTGTAACAGTAATAGTATTTTTTCCCATTTATTTATTTATTTAATTTATTTCTTTCATGAGTATCTGTTTAGTAAGTCAGTTGGTCATTATTCCACAACAAACCCTTACATGATAATCACAACCCTGATGTGGAGATACATTATGCTTCTCGTCTGGGTCCTGATCACCATGTCATGGTTTATTTTACTACAACTGGCTGACTGTACGTTATCTCTTACAAATCAGTACTGCCAACCTGTTGTACAGTGCCACTCACTATCATTCTAATAAGTCTGGATTGACTGTAAACCAATATGTCTCTGACCCACACACCTCTTGGGCTCATGGATGAAAAAAGGAGCACAAGAAAGAAGAAAAAAGAGGCAAAACAATGCACTTTGATCACAGCTGCATTGCATTTCTCTGCCTTTTATCTGTCCAGGGGAATTGATTTTATGGCATCCATAACCTTCAATGGCGTTGAACTTTGAAAAGAACCTTGGAGTGATACTGAGGCTGCTGTCAGGAGAAATCCGAAAGGCTTTCCTCTGACATTTTTATTCTTTTCTCTCCTCTCCCTCTTTTCTCCATCATTCTTTTTTTTTCCTACCCATGGGGGCAAAATGCTAATTTTTTCAGAGGAGTATTTGGAATTCTGCTTGCCTCAGTGACTTTGCTTTGCTACCGGATCTGGATATTGTCCATATATTTACATGGCATTCCATTGTGAATTTGATTTACATGGCAGGAGTGACTTTATGCTCGTTTGTGTATGTGTGTGCATACTTTAATGCATAAGGACCATGCGTGCATAATGTAGGTATACAGGTGCCATTCCTGACAGCATGTTTCATGTTTCTTTTCCATTGCAAATGGCCACTTGCCAAGTGAGCTGTGAAGGGCAGTGTTAAGCCTTTGGCAAATTGCTTGAGGACAGACATGCACCGCCTTCCTACTACCACAGTAACAAGAGAAGCACTGGATGAACCAGTGAGTATGAATGTGTATGTGTTGGAGTGAATCACGTCAGCCCGTGGTGATCCTCAGTTGCCCTCAGTTTTCCAATTATGCATGGAAAAAGACGAGCGTGTATGAGTGCATGGAAGTCTGAACCTTGATAACTTGGCCATACAAAAGGCCAAGTGGCATGATTAATACACGCAGGCTTGGGTGCATGAAATTTATTCCCATAACAAACAATGGACAGGGTACAGTGCCCTTAAAAATCGCATTCATTTACATAATACAATTAAGCAAAATCTATATAAATTTGCAACATATTGAGTGAGTAAATGTAACTTTTTAGTGATTTTTCTCTTGATATCTAATCCCAATATCTGAGGACTTATTGTAAATATAACACCATCTTAAATAATATTTACTTGATGTACTTGGAGCATATTTGCTGTTTATTGACGTTATGTAGAACCTTGCTCAACATTTTCATTTATTCATTTAGCAGACACCTTTATCCAAAGTGATTTACAAACAAAAACAATTAATCTTTTCTGTAAATACTGATCAGCAGTATTTCATTTATTCATAATAGCATTATCACTCTTTAAAAAAAGAGTAAAAATGTATTTGATGGTGTACAAATCAATTGTATATATTGTTATGGCCTGTAGGTCAGTTTATGTTCAAGGAAATGTAATTAAAACAAACACAGACCTTCTGCAGATATCACAGCCATTACTTAATTCATTTTATTTCCTCTTACAATTTATTAATTTGTTCCATTGTTTTAAGTAAACCATGTAGTGTTGTTCCAAATTTGGTCCCCTAGTTTTAGTGGAATTGTGGCCATGGTTTAACTAAATTAAAACATGGGGACAAATGAATATAATGTGGCCACAATGTAAAACAATACAAATTAAATAACTAAACAATCTAACTAATTAACTAACATTGACACAAATTAAGTGATTAAAAAAATAACAATAATTTAGTAGCCACAATATGTTTTTCCCCCAGCATGCATATGCAATGCTCTGTACTTTTGTCTATTTTTTTCAATGCCTTCATACATATATATATATATATATATATATATATATATATATATATATATATATATACCCTGAATAAATTATTAGTTGGTCCACTTTGGCTGAAAGAACTTTCCTGAAGAGGAGGATGGTCACCACCTTTCTCCTTGCTAGCGACAGCCTTGCCTACTACTGACAACAATGTAGATGTGATTTCCATGTCTTTGCTACATATATTTTAAGTAATAGGCAGGAATATCTCCAGGGGCCTGTTTACACCTGGTCACTTCATGCGTTTTCTCTTATCGGATATCTATCTGATTTGTTAAAATGTTTCCATTTACACTTGGTCACATAAATGTGTCTCCGCAAAACGGATATAAATCCGTTCTTCAATTCCCGCGCTATATGCAAATTTAACTGAGTTCACGTCAATGAGAGCAATAGATATGCACTGCATTTTATTAATTATCAGCTAATTTCAATATTAGAGACCATAACAGGAGAGAGCGTGGCATCAGCACTGGAAAGATAGGTTAGTCTCACTACTTTTAATGAAGATGATTGTGTGTTGAGCGTCTGCGACTTACTTTCAGTTTCATTCGCGGCAGTTTGCGTGTCGACTTGCGTGTCGATACTCAGCTACTCATCCACAGTGATCCCACGGTGTTCCATTAGCGGTGCCATATCTGACTATAACATGCCATGTAGCCTATAAAATGCTCTAACACGTTTATAATTTTAATATGTTGGGAAGAGTAAAATTAGCATATGTGATTTCAACAACCAGATGCATCTCCAGTTTCGTCCGGAATGCGGCCCAGACCACCTCCTGAAGTGGATTTATATCCGTCTCGAATGCGTTTCGGAGGGCATTTACACCTGGTCTTTCAGGATCGGATAGCTATCCGATCAGAAAAAACGTATGAAGTGACCAGGTGTAAACAGTCCCCATAGGTTTTACAGAGTAAGTACTAGTTTAAGGATTGAAATTGTTGAGTGTCCAAGGGGACTTTAGCTCTGGGTATAGCAGGGAGTGCATCACGTACAGCCTGCTTTAGGCTGCTTCGGGGCATAGCCATGTGCCGTGTAAAAATGTGCCCTCAATCACATTGGATCTGAAGAGAAACGCAGAGATCCCTGAGTTATATTTATAAAGTTTGACTGGGGTAATGTAGAGCTGGTGAATAAAATGATGATTTTTTTTTATAGTGAACCCAGAGGTCATTATAGATGCTACTCCACTCCTGCACAGGTATCCCCACAGCTGCTCCTTCAAGAGTTCTCTCTCACTTTACCAGAGACCCATCAGATTGACACATATGGTTTGTGGAGAGGAGATCACAACTCCGAACACATACCTCAACATTTTATGTTTTCAGCAGGAAACATTTTCTCAATAATAGGTATTGTTAGTAGAGTCTTGGTCCAGTTATGGTCAGGTACAGTAGATATTAAATATGTTAAATAATAATAATAATAATTAAAAAATATAAAATATATAACTTTCAGAAGTTTGGGATCAGTAAGAGTTTTTTCTTTTCTTTTCTTTTCTTTTCTTTTCTTTTCTTTTCTTTTCTTTTCTTTTCTTTTCTTTTCTTTTCTTTAAAGAAATGCTTATCATTCTGCAAGGATGCACTATATTGATCAAAAGTGACAGTGCAGACTTCTTATAAAAAACAAAAAACTGTTATTGTTTTGAACATTTTATAATATATTAAGATATATAAGATATATTAAAATATTGAGAAATGTTTCTTGAGCATCAGATCAGCAGACTGGAGTATAATGGCTGCTGAAAATGCATCTTTGCACAAATAAATGACTTAATATGATTAATTTTACTTTTAAAATTTATTAATTAGATTTTCTTTTATATATTTTAAAATAGAAAACAGCTTTTGTAATTTTATTGTAATTATATTTCACAATGTACAATTTAATTGTGTTTTTGATTAAATAATAGACACCTTTCAATAAAATAATCTTACAGATCCTAAACTTTTGAATGGTAGTGAACTTTAGTATGTTTATTAAACTATTTTATGAACAGTCCTTTAACTGTCTATTTGATTTCTGTTGGATGCCCACAGATATGACTTTTCAAGTACCACCAAAGTTCAGTTCATACCCTGTGTTTTGGATCTTGGGCTGATTTTTTATTTGTCCCCTCGCCTTATTAATTTCTCTGCTTACACGTTTTAAAGATTCCCAGCAGAAACACTGAAATATGGCATTTCTTTTCTGTCTTTTAAGACTATCATCTCTCGGTTCTTCTCTCTGTCTGAGTTCATTCAGAACCAGAAATGGCTAATCCGTCAGAACAGGAATACAATCTAGTGAGTAAGGGCTGCTTAACCTACTTAAAAGCTTGTAAGAGTCATTCTACATGCATGAGAGTGTAAAACTGTGATATAGGCTCCCTAAACTACAGTATACAGGTTTGAATTTGAATTGTTATGGCCTAGACTTCTTGCCTCTAATAATTGGCTTAAAATACATTCTGGGGCTTTACAGAATTCTTTCAACTCACCTTTGCACCAGGCAACACTTAAATCCTGCATTTTTCTTAATAGTGAAAAAAGTTTCTCAGTTCAAATGGCTCCCATTCCCTTTTGAGAGGGCGAGAGCAATCATGCAAGGTCAGTGACCAGACCAAATAAAGATGGCTTTCTGCTGCTAAAACAGAAATAAAAGAAAGAACAGACAGGGAAAGCAAGTAAAAAGGTAGAGTGCCTGACAAAAATAGTGTCTGGTTTGCATGTGTTCAGCAGCGATAAGCTAAGACCCATCTATGTTTTGCTTAATGAGCCGGTCTACAGAGTGCACAAAGATCCTCTGCACTGCTGCTGGAGGAGATCTGAGTCACTTTGGAGGAGCTTTGCCTCATCATATCTAATTGGTGTCTTGTAAACTCTGGTCCCAACAGACCGGGACTCTGTGGTTGCCCTTCAGTCCCTTCTTGTTTCTCTGCTTTCCTGCTGTCTTTCCTTGGATATCTGCACATTGTTTTCGAATACAACATCCACAAATAATATCTACTACATCCTCTTAGTATGCTTTTCCTCTCATTATGCCACTCTCTCACTGATTCACATATCGTTAATAATATCAATATAATCTTTCTCTAATTAGCACATACCCATTAGATTTTGATGCAAAATTTGTAGAGATAATGATGAATTATTTTATTGTTTGGGTTTTTGAAGATACTAATGAATAGTAAACATTGAAACCAACATTCATGCAAAATGCGTTTTGCAAACACAAATTCTCTCTACTTTCTTTAAAACAAGTTCATCTTAATTCAGTTTTAGTCAGTTTGGCTTTGCTCGATTCCATTAGATTAGATTCAGATCACTTTGCCTTATTGACAAGAGCAGCCTCCTCGCTTGTTCCCTTTGGTCTGCACTTTAGAACATCAAAGATCTCATTAGGAAAGTTAGCTGTTCTGTGCCTTAAGTTCAAGATTGTATGCCTTTAACAACACACTCTCATAAAGAAGCAGCACTCCAGCAGCTTTTATCCTGCACCTACAAAACGTCACTTTCTATGTTTTAAATGTCACTCTGGATTTCATGACTTTACCTGAGGATAAACTTTAAAATGTTCAAATAAATAAAAATTCTGTCATCATTAATTATTTTGTTTTCCATAAGATGGAATTTTTTATTTAACCTTTGAGCTGCAGCTCCGAATATATATATTTTTACTGTAGTCTTCTAAATAACTATGTGTGAGAAACAGACTTAAAACTAACTATATATATATATATATATATATATATATATATATATGTGTGTGTGTGTGTGTGTGTATGAAGACTTCATATAACTGATAACTCTGTTTTTAACAATTCTCAGAAATCATGCTTTTCATTTTATATATGTATATGTATATGGTTTGTTAGGATAGGACAATATTTTGCTGAGATACAACTATTTGAAAATCTGGAATCTGAGGGTGCAAAAAAATCTAAATATTGAGAAAATCACCTATAAATTTGTCCAAATGAAGTTCTTAGCAATGCATATTACTAATCAATAATTAAGTTTTGATATATTTACAGTAGGACATTTACAAAATATCTTCATGGAACATGATCTTTACTTGGCATTTTTGGCATTAAAGAAAATCAATAATTTTGACCCATACTATGTATTTTTGGCCATTGCTACAAATCTACCCCATATATCACTATATAAAGATTATAGGCCAGGGATCCTCAAATGTGGACCATTCCTGCAGAGTTTAGCTCTAACCCTAATCAAACACACCTGAGCTGCTAATCAGAGTCTTCAAGATCATTAGAAAATCACAGGTAACGTTAACGTAGGTGAGTTTGATCAGGGTTGGAGCTAAACTCTGCAGCAGATTGGCCCTCCAGGGTAAGATTTGAGGAACCCTGTTATAGACCATGTTATGGTTAAACATACTTTTGTTTTTGTGTCATGCAATACACATAATAATCAAATGTTGCGGAGGCTTTAATGGAATACTTTGAATTAATGTGACAATGTCGTAATAGTCATATTTTGGTGGTGCAGGATAAGACATATGACTAGAGGGAAGGATACTCGTTCTTTGTGTCTTTATGTATTATTTAAACTATTGTTATTCCGTAATATTTTCTGATGTTTTTGAAAGAAGTATTTTATGCTCACCAAGGTTGCAGTTATTTTATCAAAAATAAGGCAGAAATGTGAAATATATATTTTTTATGTCTTCTATTTTGATACACTTTAGAATGTAATTTATTCCTGTAATGCAAAGCAGAATTTTCAGCAGTCATTACTAGTCTTCGGTGCCCTACGATCCTTCAGAAATCATTCTTATATGATTTGCTGCTCAATAAATGTTTCTTATTATTATCAACGTTGAAAACAGTCGTGGTCCTTGATTTTTTTGTACAAACTGTATTGCATTTTGTTTTTCCAAGATTTATGATGAGTAGATTTCAGTTTAAAAGAACTGAATTTATTTGAAATAGAAACCTTATTTAACATAGAACATGTCTTTACTGGAACTTTTGATGAATTTAATGCATCCATGCTGAATACATAAAAAAAAAAAAAAACCTAAAACATTTTAAATGTAGAGTATATAATAGTATAAATGTATCTATATAAATACTATAACACATGTTGTGGTTAAACACACTTCTGTTTGTTGTGCCATTAAAACATAATAATATGCAAATATTGCTGAGGCTTTGATGGAATCCTCCAAAATGAGCCACGTGTTGGTGGTACAGGATAAAACATATGATAATGCTTAATACTCATTCTTTCTGCATCTGTATCATATGTATTTTCTGCTGTAACATCTTGGTTTGCCACAGCAACACACAGGCATTCCTCGATGCAGCCTAAAACTATACCAACATGAACACATAAATAAATAGCAGAGACAATCTGGCTGGCAGCGGCCTAACCAGCACGGGCATCAGGGAATGGCACAGCATGCAGCCCTGCCAATGCCTCTGTCTGGGGAGGGTGAAGAGAGGGCTGGCAGGGGTTAGAGAAAAGGCAAAGGAGACCGAACAGAACATCCAAGCAAGGGAAGCCCTCTGATTCCTGGCCTGGCACAGGGGAGTCCAGACAAGGGTTGGCTGTAGGAGATGGAAAGGGGGTTTGGCTGTTTCAGCTGTGGCCGGTTCATATCGCAGCAGTCCCAGGTTTTAGCACAGACAATGCATCTGTTATACCGCACTATCACAGGACTCATGTGTGACTGCAGAGACATTTCTCTAGGTCAGAGAGAAGTCAAGAGGTTCCTTCAAAGACAAGTCTGCTCAAAGTGTCTCTGTATGATTCAATTATGTACATCATCGGAGTACATGAAATATGCATCAGAAGATGTGTTTAACTGTATTTTCTGTGCGTGAGGGTGTACAGTACAGTATATTCACTCATGACTGAGGTTGTGTTTGCTTGCATAAGAAATCTGGGACAAACGTGCCAAACACATATGAATCAGTCTAGAATGTGACTCAGATGAGCCAAAGGGAGAGATTAACTGTTTAACACTGCACTGATTTATGGTGGTGTGTTTCAGATATCACACCTTTGTTAACGTCAGGGCAGAGGCTCAGTGAGCTATCAAATTCTCTCGTAAAAGCCTGAATGAACGTTTATGGGGGATTCTTCTGTTGGCAGGAGAACTGACGTTTACTATATATTTTATTTCATAGCACAGGTTGCTGTATATCTTTTGAAAATAACAATGTAATAGTAAAAATGAAAATAAAATGTATCAAAATGTTTTTTTTTCTTCTGCTTCATGAGCTGTCTTAGTTTTGCCAGACAAACATGTTCTCATGTGGACTAGGAAAACCCAAAGTCAAAATAAACAAAAAATGGACAAAAGTGTATTGCTAATGTGAAGCTAAACACACGGAAGTAGGAGAAAACAATGAGCTCAGCGCAGATTTTTAATAATAAAAAACAAAGTCCAGGGAAACCAAATCTAGGGAAACAGAAACATATAAAACAACTCACAATGAAACACAAGGCAATCAAGACTTAAATACATAAGGGTAAACAAGGAAACATCTGTGGAAACAAAAAAAGGCAACCAATCAGGAATTAGAGTACAACTGGACTACAAAAAACAGTACAGGATATGAAACCAAAAACAAGAGTATCAACATAAAAGTACAACATAGGGAACACATCAGCTAATATAGATTCTACAAAACATCAACATAAATATATTTCTATTTTTATAAGCGTTTACTAAATATAAGTCACTTATATCACTAATATTTTTTGGCCATTTTATATATTTACGTATATTCACATTTCATTAAATATATGTATTTCTGTATCTAAACATATTTACATAATTCAACATATCGAACCTAACTGCATTTTAATATTGGAAATGTATTTTCTTTCCTATTGAAGTACATTTTTTAATATGTTTAAACAATTCAAGGTTTTACTAAGTTAATTAAAGGATTGTTTTCTTATTTTGGCCCACTGATAGCCAATGACATTTTTATTCGATGTACTTTCACATACATTGAAAGGCCTGTGACCTCATGCAATCTCTTTTCTCCTGACATGGACCTTTGACCATTCATTATCATAGCTCAATTCAAATCATGCCTAATTAGCTGCACGATCAATTGGCATTAGCACCTTTGTGACTTAATGTGTGATAATGGCATATCGAAGTGTGTGTATGCGATTTCATTGTCTTCATTCATCTAAAAGAATGTCATGTTCTGTGACCTTAATGATGTTTATGTATCTGCAGTCTTTCAAATGATTCAGTAACTGAGCCATTACTGAAATTGTCACATAAACATTTCATACTTTCCTTTTCTGCAATTTTTTTAAAAGGTCTTTTGCCGAAATACTTGTAATTAGGTGACTGATTGTGGGCTTCAGTCTCTGGTTATCATGAAGTGGCACAATATTATTGGATTTGGTGTATATCACTTTCTTCCATTCATTTGCAGCATCTATCAGTGACATTCTCACGGGCTAATATCTAGAGCTAACATGATTGCTCGCTCCTTTTTTCTCTCCCTGATTCATTTGTTGCTGTGCATTAGCAGGCTGTAGAAACTTGGCTGGATCCTCATCCTTCTAATGTCATTACTGTGATGGAGCCATTCATTTCATGTCACCCTTTATTAGTTTGGAACTGGATTGAAATGAGTCAAGATGTAAGTAACTATAACTGCGAGGCAATATCAGAGAATTTGGACTGAAATGTAATTTCTTAGAGGCCACTTCTCACTTACAAACCTTTATTAAAAAAAAAAGAAAAAAATCTGAAGAAACTCCAAATATTGATGATCAATGGTAACTTGAAACTTAAAATAGTCATAATACAAACAGACCCCCCCCCCCATTTTACTAAAAAGATAAAATCACATTGTGGAGATTAACCATAGTCAAGACAAAACTGTTCAAATCTGAATAATAGGGACATGTTTTTCTTTCCACACACATCCGCACATTTTAACACCATTTCAGACTCTTCCAAAGTGACATTAAAGCGTGATAGCGAGTACAAAAGCTGTCTCTTCTCTGCTGTACCCCTGAAGCATTAGGTAGGGCTGAACAATGACAGCTTGTCCTTGAGTTATTAATATATAATACTACCTTGGTTGTGTCGGGAGACTGTTTCTTTTGATTGGCTTTTTTCTCAAATAAATCATTCATTATGGCTACCATCAATAATTAAAATTCTCGGAAGCCCTAGTCCTTTATGTAAATAATGTCACATGTAGGAAGGTTACAGCACAAGCCTGCCAAGAACATCAGCTTTTGAACTTCTGAGTGTGAGCTTACAATGCAGTATTCTTCAAACCTCTCTCTACTTTTCATATTCTCTTTCGCAATCTCAGTGTTTATTTTAAATTAACTGTATTTGACTGTTCCTATCTGTCTGTTCAAGCTTTTCTAGATTTTCTATAGACAGTTTTATAATTGTATAGGAATTTATTTTTGTCTTCACAGTCTCAGTATCTCTCTCTAAAGGGATTTTTACTCTCTCTTACACACACTTCCTCTCAGTTTACACAGAGAGAATGAATCTGGTATGTAATAGCTTGGTTAAAATGGCCATGGCTTAGGAAGGAGCCAATTTCCTCTACAAAAGAGTGTCAGTCAGCAAAATTCATGCTGAATTAATCTCATAGTTTTGAAGATGGGCCTCTCTGCTTCTCTCAATTGGAATGAATCCGATGGAGTTTTTCCATTACAGTTGTTATGGGCATGTGTTTTATTTAGGGAAATCTTATAAATGAGAGACCATAATGCAGGAATGTTACAACAGGTGTGCTTGGGTTAAGGTGGATTAATCAACAAGAATAATTTGATATAATTTATATATAATACATTTGTAAATAATGTTTGTATAATACGTTTGTAAATTTGTGTACAGTATGTGTGTGTGTGTGTGTGTAGATGGGGGAGAGAGAGAGTAAAGATCAAAGAGGTGGTGTATTTAGCAGCTAATGGATGGGTGATCATCGGTACACCCGGAGGATGTGAAATATCTATCACAGTCCATTAATGACAGCACCTTAGTGACATGCACCAAACACACTGTCACATTACCATATGGCCTCTCTCTAAACATGGACCCGGCTCCAGTCATCCCCAGCATTGTGAGTGGTTAGTGTGACATTCAGTAGAGCAGGCCCTCTGAGTAAAAAAGCCATCTGCTTTGGTGACAGTGGTCTTTGAATGCCACTTGCTAGTATGTAGGTGATGCCAGTAATATGCTGTGTGTTTGTGTGTGTGTGTCTTTCACTGTCACTGACAGCATTTCTTTATTGCTTTAAAGCTCCAACTACATAAAAATTTATAGAACATATTTTACATTTAGAAAATATATATTTTTAGACTAAAAACACAACAAGCAACAAACCCTGGAGCATAAAATTACTTTTTTTCTCTGTTGTCTCATTATGACTCCAAAGTTGCAAAGCAGATGAGAAAATCAAGCAGAAATTCAAATTCTTTATCAACTCCCATTTCTGAAGAAATTGTTCAGCTAAAATAAAAAGATCATTATTGATCTATCCCTTTTACCAACAATCAGAAAGACAAGCAGATGAGATGAGCATTGTTCTGTATGTTAGACGTCTTCAGTGTATTAAACATTGCAGTTCAAGTTTTATCACACTATACTAAAACTGTAATAATACTGCAATCGTGTCCATCAAATTTACTCCATTACTTTGTGCAGATTTCCTGTTCCTGCACTCCTTCAGCTGCTACCCAGAACTGTACCATGAACAATACATTTTATATTAATATTGTAGAAAGTTAGTGTATGAGCACAACCTGAACGCAACAAACATACCTAAACATTAGCAACTCAAGCTGTCTGAAATTAATGAATAAATTATGGTGCCAGGGAAGTTAATATGTCATGACCACGACTTCTTATGTTGAGGGAACAACATATTTTTCTTGTGGCCACGAGTTTAATGCATAAACAAACCTACGTGACCATAGCAACCCGGGATTATCAGAGATGGATTCTTTAATATTTTATTTTGAATTAAGAAATTATTATATTAATTTTTATAGAAATTATTACATAATTAAATTATTATATTGACCATAGGCTACCAGACTGTACGTGATGTAAGGACATAAGGATGTCGTTACCCCGACAAAACGATCTTGTGGCCTCGAGATGCTATGTTGAGGGAACAACATCCATTTCTCGTGACAAAAGTAAGTGAACCGAAAACGTCCCCTCCCGGTCACCGTAATAAATGGCATCATTAAAATGTATGTTTACATGTGCTACTGTGTGTGTGTGTGCTTTGTGATTCTTTTTTAACTGCAGTTGAACTGCACTGAGTTCAATTTGATGAAATTATTTTCTGAAATAGTATTTTCTGAAATACACTCCAATAATCTTAATTTACAACTTCGAAAAATAATGCTGTATTGCATTGCATTAAAAATCCATTGTAAAAAATAATCTAAACTGCAAATGTACAGCACTGAACCACATTTTGAAAAGTCCAAAATATTTTTTAACAACACTGAATCAGCCTAAATCCATTAATTTATTCCAACAAAACTAATTTTAATGGTTAAATCAGGTGGAAATAGCTCTTTAAGGCAACAATTGCAGGTTGCCACTTTTCACAGTGTATTAGTATTATGTAGACAGCTGTACATTTGCACTAAACAGCAGCTGTACTTAAGTTATACACTCTAAAAAAATGGTGCTATGTAGCACTAAAAGTGGTTCTTGGCTTGTAATCATAGGGAAACCACTTTTGGTGATATATAGCACCCTATCTTTAAAGGTGCTATACAGCACCTTTGTCAATTGGCGCTATGTAGAACCATAAGAGGTGCCATATTGCATTGTATGTCTTCAACAAAAATGGTGCTAAACAGCACCAACAGTGGTTCTTTGGCTCGTAAAGAACCTTTAAAGGGGCTTAAGATGTTCTTTGTATGGCAGTGGTGCTATATATCACCTTAATCACCCCAAAGAACCACCAAAGAACCGCTGAAGAACCATACAGGAGCTTGCAGGTTCTGTATATGGTAGCAGTGCTATATAGCCCCTGTGTCATGCCAAGGAACCGGTGAAGAACTGCTTAAGAACCAGTGAAGCACCAAGATTTGGTGCTATACAGCACCAAAAGTGGTTCTTCTATGATTACGAGCCAAATAACCATTTTTAGTGCTATATAGCACCATTTTTTTTAGAGTGTACTACAGAAGACCACTAATATATTATTACTTAAATGTAGTTTTACTGCGAAATACTAATTAAGTACAAGAGTTTAAAACCATTTTACCTGCAGCACAGCTTCATTGTGCAGTACAGAATCATTGTACTATACAAGACAGAACCTTTTACTGCATAGTTTGCAGATTATTTTTCTAATGGTAATGTTTCAAAGCAGATATGCACAGAATAGTGCCCTACAAACCCCCCGTTGAGCAGCAACAGTGGCAATAAAAAAAAAGATCTTAAGAATATGAGAAAGAAACCTTAATAAGAATCTAGTTCATCTCTCTCACACACACACACATACAGACACGGTCATCAGTGAATAATGTATTTCGTTATATGCAAACGAAAGTAAACCCTCAATACCCAAGAAGGTCTATTTTGCTCACAGTTTCCTCAATTAATCTTTGTATTTCTCTCTCTCTCTCTCGTTCTCTGACTCTACACTCGTCTCCACACTACACGACTTCACAGCAGCCACTTTTGTCATGTTAATGTATCGCCGTGTGACGACAGGCGAATAGGATTTACTCTACCGGCTCCTCTGCCGGAATGAAATTGCAGTCTCATAAAACCTACTTTTAAAGGCATTGTGAGAGAGCGCTGAGGGCAGTATATTAAACTGCAGCGAATTAGATTAAGAGGAAGAGAGGGGTGGACGTGGGTTATGGACGAAAAGATGGAAGAGATGGAAGGGAGCGGTGGCGTCCTGCATGTCTGGAATGATTGAAAGTCCGTTGATGGTGCTTTCTGATTTGGGTGTATTGTGATGCCATAAAGGAGGTAAATGAGAAGGGCAGATTAAGACTGGAGGTGTGTGATGTGAGTATTTGCAGAGCACAGAAATATAATTTACGTTGTCAACAAAAAATTGCTACCAAAGCCAAAGTGCTGCACATTTCTCATACTAATCTGATATTAGTAATCATAGCCATTTTTCCATGTCTTTACCGTGGAATAATATATGCAGATTAATGCAAGTCAATATCTGTGAATGTTTACCTTGTACGTACTTAGACGATAAAACTATCTCACCCCAAGCTTTCCCCTCTGTGCTCCAAAGCCTATTTGCCGAGGCTCTCAGTGGTCAGGAATCACTGTAAAAAACGCCTTGAGTTGATTTAGAGCCCAAATCCCTCTCAATCATGTCACATTTTGCACTTATAGGGCCATTCAGGACTGATTCTCCACACCGCAGTCGCTCTCCCATACAGCAGACATTAGCGAGCAGAACCAGGCTTCTATTAGAGATCATTTAAAGGCCATTTTCCCCACACAGCCGCTTGGACAGGCGTTGACAGGGCACCTCAGCGAATCATTTCACAACCTCCACTAGCCCTTGGTACCAAATCCTCGGCAAGCTATTTTATCATCTTAAAGCTAGCATTTCTGCCAAGGCTAAGCAGTGTTGTCACTTGCCGCAGTGTAAGCTAGTACTGAAAGCTGTTTTAAAGTATGTTATGTGTAGAATTTCAAACTTGTGCGCAAGTGTAATTGCTTTTACTCAGCCGTCAAGCCTTAATTTTCTCATGCTTTGAAGGTCAGATTCGGTCACGGCAATGCGCCACTGGTTTCAACACTTAGCTTTGGATTTTTCTTGAGATGTAAACATAAAGGGTTTTTGGTTTTAACCGTGCGGTGGAGTTCAATGCACCCATGCTGAGTTGTATTTGAGTTGTGTTGTCTTCAGCCAAAATTTTGCAAGGCAAAATAACTTGTTTCTGAAGACTGCGCCTTTCATACTAATCTACAAGGGACCCAATCAAACTTCAAAGCTGGATCAGTGCTTTTGCAAAACGGATGATAAAATGTTCAAATCTTGAATGGAGATCCAAACCCAAAAGTTTGGAATGTCATTCAAATATGCCCACCTGTTCCTACCATAATGCTTAGGGTAAAAACAGCAACTTACCTCATCCTTTTGACAATTATTCCAGCGTCGTCCCCACGCACATGCCGTGAAACCGTCTGCTATAGCATAGCCTGCTATCTAAACCTCTGAGGATGAAGTACTCAAACCACCATGTCTCAAAACTCATTCTAGAGAACCCACGCATGGTACGTACCTGACAACCCTGTTACGGGTCGGAGACGCTAGCGTGCTTGTAATTCTTCAACATTGCTCCAGGTGCCTCTCCCCTGCACTCAAGAACACTTTACTGCTTCTGCCCTTCAAACTCAGTCTCTTGCACCGCTGCTCACAGCAGGTGCTTCCTCGACTGAATCCCAATTCAGGTCCTTCCTTTTCTCCTCGATCCAAGTCGACTACTAATGGACTTCTTCTTATATCTCTGAAACTTCCTGTCAAGCTCCTGGCATCCCACACACCCTTCAGGTTAACTGTCCTTATGCGCTAGAGTCCCCACCACCTCTTCTAATTGTGTGCCTGCTCAAACTATAAGGTAAGTGAGGAGTGAGCGGCAACAGTTTCACTCTCAAGTTCCTTTTTTCAACTTGCGGAGGCCTGCTGTTAGCTACTGCATGTGGCACCTAGTGTGTTTCAACAACATTGAGCTCAACCGTTGCCACACTAACTGCACAGTGACAAAAAATGCATCTGAAACTTTAGCCATATTTTCAGGCATATGGCCTGGTTAATGTAAGGCAGTTCCAAGCCCCCCATTTTTGTTTGTAAAGAAAAAATATAGAATAATTACTGCAGTTAAGATCAGTTTTCGTAATGACCGTAACACTCATCATTTCTTCATAGCAGTTAAACAGAATAAATATAAAGTGTGACCAAAATATCAAAATAAATTTGAAATCAGAAAAAAAAAAATTATAGAAGAGGTGTACTCAGCTCATATGTACAAATTTTAATGCATTTTTGTAATGTATTTTTTAAAATTTAGTATATACAGCAAAAAAGAATGTCAGTTACAAATGTTACTTAATCTTCCCTAGTGAAAAATATATACTAAATATTTATGTATAAATACCATGCAATTCTACTTTTAGTATACACTGATGTATGCAAAGTCTGCTAAATTGAAGAACTAATTTTGAACTTAATGCACTTTGTGCAGAAGCAGAGCTGGAGTTCAACTAAAGATATACTGAATAATATTTGATTGTGCTAAAATGGAACTATTGCATGTATATTTTAGGTACACTTTAAATTTCTTGCATTTAAAGACTGATATTATAAAAAAAAAGATAATACTGTCCTTGTCAATAGTGGCATTAAAACACATTTTAGGCTTTATATAAAGGAATGTGCATTGCGCACAAGTAGTACTCCAAATTAAATGTAATTATAATTTTCTCAAGTCTCAAGCGATATGTCAGTAAATATGTTAATAGATTTAAACTACCCTTAGTATGGAAGAAATGTATTTTAAATATATTACTTTTTTACTAGGGTTCCCACACTGCTAAAAAACAGGATCTCTTTTCACTATTTGGTCATTTTAACTCCATCTGCAACACAATTGGGTTGCCTCTTCTTACACTTGTCTGTTCTGTTTTATGAATGAGGCAGACTCACTGACCAATTTCCAGTGGAAATCATTACTTTCTTTCATGACAAATTTCCCTTGTCGCAAAATCATTTAATTATTCACAAGTGCAGCAGATCAGGACCACTGGTTTGCAGCTACACAGCAAGTCAGTTCCAGCTGTATTATACTCAAACTATGTACACTGTGTAAACTGAAATACAGGTGAAAATGCAGGTAAATACCAGACAGAAGAATGACACAACAGACATTATGCAGTCTGCACATTGTATAAATACACAGCACACACAAAACAATCTGATGCAATATAAAGGAACATACAGTGTCTGCAGGATATATGGGTGATGTAAGGTCCAATATGATGTAAACAAGGCAAACAAGAATCCTTCACCCTGCAATCTTTATTACATATCTCATATATCTTATGTATCTTTAATGTCCTCCCCACATGGAATCTTTTCAAAGACTAAACTACCACAAACATTAAGGGAATTGTTGAATGTAGGTCTGCAGAGGTTTTGATCCCTATTGCATTTGTGTCTATTGCAGAGTACATCAATCCATCAATCAGTTTTGACATATACACCTATTTTTACCAATGATACTGGCAAATAAATAAAAAAAGTGCAAGATTACTTATTCTTATTCACCAGACAAACTTTGCTTTATGCATTTTTAATTATACATCTTCGGAGCTATATAGGCAAAATATAATTAATTAATTTAATTGTAATAAGTTTGAATCATTTTGTTGCACTTACATAATATAGACTATTTAAGTCTCTTGGCAACCATTTATACCTACTGATATTTTTCAAAGTGTGATTTCAGCTGGAACAATGTTTCTCCTCATGCATGACTTGTGTGACAACATCAGTGAACAGCAGGAGATTGGTTCACATGCAGTGGACAAATGACAGCCCTTTCGTATCTGTACATTGCTAAACACAGCTCTGAAGTGACAGGGTTGGGAAGCCATTTTAAAAGCTCTTGCTCTCTAAAGTCCCTACAGTTCACTCATGATACACATCAGTACAGTAGAGGACAAAATATGATGGGGACAAACATAAAATGAGCCTGACTTCCCTCATGTAACGAAGGACAATTTCTGATGATGAAGTTCATATGCGCTGCAGGTTCAAAGCCCTCTGTGAAAACTTCTCAGTCTTTTGAGGTGCTAACTAAAACCTTACGCTGCAATTTTTGACATTTCTAAACTCTGTGACAAAGTATGACATACAGCAAAGACACCTTTCCTCTTGTCGTTCCCTCATTCTCAACTTCGTTCAATCATGATTTCCCATTTTCTGACTTTAGCTTGAGTTCTCACTTTATCACACTTTTGTCCTCTCTCTTACTTTTGAAAATGCAATTTTTCTTTGTTAGTTTGGCTGTGGTTAGCTCTAACTTTTTTTCTCTCCGCGTCTTTTTTTGGTCTTCTCTCCCCATTCACTCTCCCACATTTCATGCATCATTTCCCTGTCTAATTGTAGCTGGCTGAAACCCTTCCGCACACTCCAGGAGTGTCTTTTCCTTTTCAGCCAGCACTATTCAATTAGCCGTGTCTAGCACAGCACTGTGGTTCGAGGATGAAAGTGTACAGTACTTTGTGACCCACACAAACCACAGGACATTGCTAACTTTAACAATAGTCCACCTTTAAGAAGCTTTTTTTGTGGTGCCATAGTTCATAAACAGTCCAGTAGCTTTTGTCTGGTGCTGTAATATAATATCAGAATAATACTTTGTGTAAAAGATGTTATAATGAGTGACGTTTTACAAATTTTAGTTTTTTAATACTTAGTAGTGCTGTCAAACGATTAATCGCATCCAAAATAAAAGTTTTTGTTTACATAATATATATATATATATATATATATATATATATATATATATATATATATATATATATGTACTGTGTTTATTTATTATGTATATATAAACACACACACACATACACACATACAGTATACAGTCATGGCCAAAAATATTGACACCCTTGGTAAATATGATCAAAGAAGCCTGTGAAAATTAATCTTCATTGTTAATCCTTTTGATGTTTTATTTAAAAAAATCACAAAAATCTAACCTTTCACTGGATAATAATAATTTAAAATGGGGGGAAATATCATTACGAAATGTTTTTTTTTCTCTAATACACATTAGCCACAATTAACGGCACCCTTTTATTCAATACTTTTTGAAACCATCATTTGCCATTTTAACAGCTCAACATTTTCTCCTATAATGCCTGATGAGGTTAGAGAACACCTGACAAGAGATCAGAGACCATTCCTTCATCGAGAATCACTCCAGACCCTTTAGATTCCCAGCTCCATGTTGGTGCTTCTTCTCTTCAGTTCACCTCACTCATTTTCTACAGGGTTCAGGTCAGAGGACTGGAATGGTCATAGCAGAAGCTTGGTTTTGTGCTCAGTGACCCATTTTTGTGTTGTTTTTGAGGTTTGTGTTTGGATTATTGTATGGTTGGAAGATCCAAACATGGCCTATTATAATATTTCTAACTGAATGTTGGTATTTAATTGAATCCATGATGCCATGTGTCTAAACTAAATGTCCAGGACCTCCAGCAGAAATATAGGCCCATAACATTAAAAATACAGCATATTTCATTGTACACATGGGGTACTTTATATCCCTGTATTCACCAAACCCATCTTGAGTGTTTGCTGCTAAAAAGCAAATTTTTTTAATTTCATCTGACCATAGAATCAGTCCCATTTGAAGTTCCAGTCGTGTCTGATAACTGAATATGCTGGAGTTTGTTTTTGGATGAGCTAGGATAATTTTTCTTGAAATCTTCCCAAAACACATGTGGTGATGTAGGTGCAATTTGACAATTTTTTTAAAGCTTTTCTTTAGCCACTCAAATTCTCCTTCTCATCGTGCATTAGGATGATATAGACACATGTCCTCTTCCAGCAGTTTCGTAACATTTTCTGTTGATTTGATTCTTAATTATTGCCCTGATGGTGGAAATGGGAATTTTCATGGCTAGCTCTTTTCTTAAAGCCACTTCACTAATTTGTGAAGCTCAATTATCTTTTGCTGCACATCAGAAATATATTCTTTGGTTTTTCTCATTGTAATGGATCATTAAGGGAATTTGGGCTTTGTTTTCCCTCCTATTTATATTTCTGTGAAACAGGAAGCCATGGCTGGATAATTTCATGTTCATAATCACCCTGGAGTGCTCAAAATTGTGAATATAAATGGGAATATACTTCAGAGATATTTTACTCATAAGAATTTCTAGGAGTGCCAATAATTGTGTCCAACGTGTATTTGAGAAAAACAGTTATTTCATAATGATATTTCCCCCCATTTTAAATTCTTATTATCCAATGAAAGGTTCGATTTTTGTGAATTTTGAAAATAAAAGATCAAAAGGATTAACAATGCAGATTCATTTTCACAGCCTTCTTTGATCATATTTCCCAAGGGTGCCGATATTTTTGGCCATGACTGTATATTTAGAAAATATTTACATGTATATACATTTATTTATTTATTTTATTATATTATATAAAAATATATTTAATATATAAACATAACATATTTTTCTTAAATATATACAAGCATGTGTTTGTATTTATATATACATAATAAACATACACAGTACACACTCATATTTTATATAAACAAACTTTTATTTTGGATGTGATTAATCGTGATTATTCGTTTGACAGCACTAATTTTTCAAAGCTCTTCAAACAGTCCTCCTCACCAATTTCAGCTTGGCAAATTTCATATCCAAAATGCACTAAAACTAAACAAACAAACAAAAAAAAAAAACACTGACAACAGGTAGCATCAAACTGTGTTTGTAAAATTTCTTTACAAAACAAGAACGACACCTCTGTTTAGAATTCATTATATGTTACATTGTGTGTATGTCTACTGTTGTGCTCACTGTGTTAAAAGTTATAAAAAAGCGTTGAGAAAATGGTTCCTAGTGACTATAAACAATTGTGAAACACAGATCTATATTAACACACACACACACGCACACACACACGTGTTTGTTTTTGTGCAAAGTGGGGACATCCCAAAGGCATAATGGTTTTTACAAACTGTATGCACTATTGTTCTACACCAACCCTACACTTAAACCTACCCCTTACAGGAAACTTTGAGCATTTTTACTTTCTCAAAAACCTTCTCCTTGAACCACCTATGTCATACCCATGCCATTATACCAATTTATGTCCTCATTTGTCACAAAAACGCACACATGCACGCACACACACACGCATGCACTTACACACACACACACACACACACACACACACACACAATAAAGTAATCGACATCCAGGCATACTGTGTACATGATCCTTAGCATTCCACAAACATCATGGTGACACTTAAATCACATTATTGAAAAGACATGCGCTCACCATGACACATAACCAAAAGCGAAAAACACAAAGGACAACACTAGTGCAAATAATGTATATATAAAAACAGTGAGTAATGAGGCAATCTGCTTGATTTGTTCATGCTGCTGTGCATGCTGGGAACCTCTAGCATCATGCGGAAATCACAAAATCGAAGGGCGTGTGGGTTGTGCTGCAGTCATAATCAAGAAAAAAGGCATATGTCATGCTAAAAAGGTTGCCTACCCTTGATTTAGAGCGTTCACATAGAGAAACTAAATTCTTGCTAGTCGACTTTTCTGGGTGACTTGTTGAGTAGTAAAAATGAGCTGTTGTACAAGAGGAGGGAGGGTGGGACTGACTGTGAAAATGAGGAAATGAGGGAGAGCTCAGAAATTATGGTACAAATAAAAAAAAAAGATCAGGGGGATGCAAAAACACAGATTATTCCCCTTCCCAAACTCATCAGTGTACCACTGCCTCACACAGCATGATCTAACACACAAACACACACACACGCCACTGAGATGCCCAATGTAATTATCAGCTACTTAATGATCACTGCACATCAACAGAGGCTCCATCCATTCATTACAAGTGCTGCCGGAGCCCCCCCACCAGGCTCTGGAGACATCTTATCTCAGCACAGACCACTCCATGGGCCTAATTGAACCCTATTAACAAAACAAAAGTGTATCGGCTGCTGCGATTACTCCACAAACGACAAAGATGGAGGATGTGTTACTTATTTATTTTATATATACATATATATATAAATATATGCACTTTCCATCCCTCACAGGCTTATGATATTACGGCTTCTGTTGTGTACAGTGGAAAGATAAAGCAGGGAAAGTGGATTTGAGGGCAACTGAGGTTTCGAATGGATCAGCACAAAATAGGAAATGTTTTCCTACATAGAGAAGGGGTGTGTGGAGATATTTGTATAAATTAGGGGTACCATCTTGATTACACTTTAATTAGATTTTAATTAGTTTTTGGAAAAATATGAAAAAATAATCAGTCTCATGGAATCTATCTATCTATCTATCTATCTATCTATCTATCTATCTATCTATCTATCTATCTATCTATCTATCTATCTATCTATCTATCTATCTATCTATCTATCTATCTATCTATCTATCTATCTATCTATCTATCTATCTATCACTTGTTCTGACTTTGACCTTACGGTCAGTAAGATTTTTTTATTTTGCAAAAATTAAAAACCATGTTTAAAATATAATATTTTTAATACTGTTGATAACATTTTATAATAATAATAATAATAATTTGTTGCATTTATATAGCGCGTTTTGGGGTACTCAAAGCAGCCATATCACCCTGATTTTAGTATAGGTTGCACTCACTATTAACTAGTCTCTTATTAGCATACCTATTATTAACATATTGGCTGTTTATTACAGTTTTTTTTTCTTTCTAAATTGGTTAGGTACTATTTTCATAAGTGAGGTGTACATTTTCATAGCTCTTTGTACAAAACTTTAAACTGATCACACTTGTAACACCACTAGTTATTCTTTCCAAACCCAATCTCATGATTTCATTATAGTTGCACATATTTTCATTCCACATAATCATTGTTTCAGAACACAAGAACGTTGTGATATGTATTGAGAACATTTGGTTTAATCACCAAAACACAACAGTAAGATCTTCTGTCAATTTACTGTTTAGTGTATTTTTAACAATCAGTTCATTCAACAGCAAACGATGCAAGATTCATGTTTCAAATCACCTTTGTTGCTGAAATAATTACAGTAATACAGGCAATAACTGTCATGTTAGAAACTACCCTTACATTACCTAACTTCCATATTTCACATAAAATCCATAATGTTTGTAAAAGTATTTATCCAGTGTATTATCAAAAGGTATGATGAAGGTATGACATGGTCATACGGTTTTGTGCTAGAACAGAGTTTACTGTCAATGCAGTAAATGTCCTCACTAAGCTACAGTATATGACAATCTATGTATACTCTAGCTGAACTTTTCAGATGAAGGGTGAGTTATAGTAATGTGCAGTCTTTACCATGGTAATGCTTCTATATACAGTATTACATGGCATACAGTAATACTGGCATACAGTGTCTCCCTTCTTCTGATCAATCTCTGATCAATTCCTCTCCCTTGTGTCCTGCTGTATGTTCAAAAATAGCAAAACGCACGGTTTTACAAATGAGGACGTCCTCAAAGGGAAGTTTTAGGTGAATTTGTCAAGCTTTGCTTACTTCTGGGTACCAATTCTCCCCAAAATATGGTTACAGTAATTAGGTACACACACACACACATGTTGGTTTTTGTGGTTTATGGGGACTCTCCACAGGCGTAATGGTTTTTATACTGAACAAACTGTATGTGCTATTGCCCTACACCAACCCTACACCTAAACTTAGCCCTCACAGGAGACTTTGTGCATTTTTAGATTTTCAAAAAAACACCATTTAGTATGTTTTTTAAGCCTTTTGATTTACGGGGACATAGGCAGTGTCCTCATAAACCACCTTCATATTGTAATACCTCTGTCATACCCATGTCATTATACAAATTTGTGTCCTCATAAACCACATAAACATGCACACACACACACACACACACACACACTTACAAAATAGTTGTTATCATCTTAAATAAATCACTTTTAATGTAAAATAATTAATTGCATTTGGTTATCCCTAAATTGCAATCACGTTCTATAGAAACTATATATCTATTGAACCTATATCTGTATATGCACCAAATGATTCACTGATTAACCATTAAGATGAGTTAGATTAAATAATAGACAGATGTATTAAGCTGAATGAGAAGTCATACAAATCAAAAGTTTGATAGTAACAGCTTTATGAAATGCAGTTACTGTGAATGAAACATTTATATAGACAAAACACTTATTTTGTGTGGTGAAAATTATATTTTGTGATTGTATGTATTGTACTAACCCAACTGAAAATATGCTGAAATGTTTGAAAAAAGTGCACCTTTGATGATCTGTTGTAATATTAGTACTTAGAGTTTTTAAAATTTACCAATTGCTTGTGAAAATTGTGCCAAAGAAATAAAAAAACTGTAGTACTTATAAAGCACATATTCTAAATGACCACATTCTACTACTCTAATTCTACCCAATACCCAAACTTAACAACTACCTTACTAATTATTAATAAGCAGAAAATTAGGAGTTTATTGCGGAAAAAGCCGTAGTTAATAGTTTGTTAATGGTGAGAACTGGACCTTAAAATAAAGTGTGACTGAAATGTTTCTTGAGTACTAAGTTAGCATATTAGTCTAATTTCTGAAGAATCATGTGGCACTAGTAATGGCTGCTGTTAATTACATTTCGCACAAGATTACAATCCTCAAAAAAATAAAAATAAAATAAATTTCCTCTTCAAATAAACAAATAAAATAAATATCTTATTGAATAAACTGTCAAATTCATTCATTCATAAATAAATAAATAAAAGGGTATTGGGTAGTCTCACTCAGACTAATATATCTGTCCTTTTACAGTATGACTGCAGTGAGGGAAAAGGATGAAAGTAAAATGAGATACCGTCTCTCCATAAGATGCACTGATCTGTTTGACAAGTACCATCATGCCTGTTAGATGGTGATGCCATTTCTTCTGTTTCTTTACTCCCCTCCCTCCCCTTCCCTGTGCTGTCTATCTCCCTCTCTAATAAATTCATCCCAGCATTCCACTCTGCTCTTTGACCTGACCCTGAGTAGATCTCTCTTGCCTCATGCTGAGGGAATCAGCAGTACTCTTAAGTGGCCCAGCAGGCACCTGACGATTTGCCCTTATGGCAGGCACACAATGTCTCTTGCCTGAAACCACCAAGCACAGGAGAAGAAGACTTCACTCTCTCTTTAGAGTCAGATGAAAGTATTCTGTGGCACTGTAAATCCCTGTAATGTTTAAAATAATCCAATATATTTTAACTTAACATTTAAGAACAATAAATGTTAAGTTAAAATATAGAATGTACTCGGTTGTACTCGGGGGGGGGGGGGACTCGGTTGTACTCGGGGGGGAATGTACTCGGTTACTCTCGTAACCTCGGTTCCCTGAGATATGGGAACGAGTACTGCGTCGTAAGCCGCATCTCAGATTTCTTTGAATGAAGCGACTGAGGTGTGCAGCTCATTGCATGGCCAGGAACGCAGTACTCGTTCCCATATCTCAGGGAACCGAGGTTACAATAGTACGTTCCCTGTCGATATTTCACTTGTACTGCGTAGTAAGACGCTTGTATGGGAACGAGTACAATCACGCCGTGCTATGATGGGGAATGACTCAAAACCATAACTCACGTGGGGAAGACCCAGGAGAGTTAAAAATACACCAAGCACAGGCTGAGCAGTCAGGGTCATCCGTGGCCTGGGTGTCGTCCTGTAAGTTGACACTTGGTGCCCATATAATATGGACCGTCCAAGAGAGGGAGGTACTTGAGCAATGTTGGTAAAGTGAACCCCTAAGACTCCTTAACTTGGGAGCAGTTGGGGGTTCGGTGCCTTGCTCAAGGGCACCTCAGTCGTGGTATTGAGGGTGGAGAGAGCGCTGGACATTCACTCCCCCCTTCTACAATCCCTGCCGGCCCAAGACTCGATCCCGCAACCTTTGGATTACGAGTCCAAATCTCTAACCATTAGGCCACAACTTCCACTAACCACCTGGAAATCCTTTGCTTCGTAACAAACGGGTGGTGATGGCGCAGTGGATAAGACACATGCCTTTGGTGTGAGAGACCCGGGTTCGAATCCACTGTGAGACACCAATGTGTCCCTGAGCAAGACACTTAACCCCTAGTTGCTCCAGAGGCGTGCGACCTCTGACATATATAGCAATTGTAAGTCGCTTTGGATAAAAGCGTCAGCTAAATGAATAAATGTAAATGTAAATGTAAATGTAACAGGGCGACTTTTAGCACAGTTACCGAAGCTGACAAAAAGCTGTTCCGACCTTCTGTATGAGGCGGAACGCTCGATGTATACCCTGAGGGTCCTGACGGGGCAGAGCAGGGACAATCCCTGGTCATCCGACGAGGGGGCCAGCGCAGCAAGTGCTATGACCTGGGCTCTGAACGGAGTGGAGAGCACCTTAGGTACATAACCCAGCCTTGGTTTCAGGATGACCTTGGAGTCGTTAGACCCGAATTCTAGGCAAGCAGGGCCTGTAGGTCTCCTACTCGCTTAACCGACGCCAGTGCTAACAGCAGGGTGGTTTTAAACGAGAGCGATCTCAGGCTCGCGGATTGCAGTGGTTAAAACGGGGGACCTCTCATGGCCCTTAGCATGCTTGGTAAGTCCCAAGGTGGAACTGTACGAGGGTGCGGGGGGTTCATTCTCCTGGCGCCTCGTATAAACTGGACCACCGCACTATTTCTGCCCACTGATCGGCCAGCAATAGGGGCGTGAAAAGTCACTATTACTGAAGCGTAAACCTTGATGGTGGATGGGGAGCGCTGTTTATCCAGCATCGCCTGCAGAAACGAAAGAACCACTGACACCTCAGAGGTGACCGGATCTAAGTGGCGGTTTTGACACCAAGCTGAGAAAACGGACCATTTCAGAGCATAGAGGCGTCTGGTAGACTGGGCTCTAGCTTCTGCTATAGTGTTTAAGACACGCTCTGGGAGTTCGAAAGGCTCCCGCTGATACACAGGCCCGAGTCACCGTTATGCGATGGCGACCGTGACACCAAGCTACAGATGGAACCCTCTGCTTCAGCCAGAACTGGATGGCCGGCATGTGAAGTAGGCCCAACCGAAGTACTGGAGAAGCTGCTGCCATAAGTCCCAGCATTTTCTGGAAAGCCTTGAGTGGGTGGACGGTCCCTTCCTTGAAGGAGGTTGCGAGGCACTGAACAGGCATGGTTCGTTCCGCTGAGACAGTTGCTGTCATCTGCACTGAGTTGATAACTGTCCCCAGGAATGACACTCGTTGGCTGGGTGACAGTATGCTCTTGGGAAAGTTGACCCTGAGCCCCAGGCAATCTAAGTGGCTGAGAAGGAGGGTCTTGTGCGATGTTGAAACTGACTCTGACGGGACCAGAATGAGCCAATGAGCGGATTCCCATCTGTCGCAGAGGGGAGAAAGCCGCATCCATGCATCGCGTAAAAGTGCGGGTAGCCAGGGACAGCTCAGATGGGAGGACCTTGTATTGATATGCCACCCCTTCGAATGCGAATCTCAAGAATCGTCTGTGATGGGGGGCTAGTGGGATGTGAAAGTATGCGTCTTTAAAATCCAGTGACATGAACCAGTCCCCTGGGCATATTTGCGAGAGGATCGGTTTCAATGTGATCATCCTGAATGACCCTTTTTACCAGGGCGTGATACAGGAGTCTGAGATCTAGAATAGGTCGCAGGCCACCGTGTTTTTTGGGGACGAGGAAGTAGCGGCTGTAGAAGCCTGACTTGCTCTGGGCTAGAGGAACGATTTAAATGGCTCCCTGTACCAGCAGATTCATCACCTCTGCACGCAGGACTCGAATGTCCTCGCTGCACACTGTGGTGGCGACCATACCGCGGAAGCCTGGTGGTCTTTGAGCGAACTGGAGTAAATAACCTCATCTTATCGTCGCCATTACCCACTCTGACACACCGGGAATGGCCTGCCAGCGTGTCAAGGGGTTGAATAGGCTCTAAAGACTGGCTGCATAAGGGCTGGACGCTTATGTTAGGCAGAAAAGACTTCTGAGGCACCGGATCCCAGGCAAACTTGGGCCGGGGTCCTTGGCGCTTCAGGAAGGGGTAGCGTCTTGCTGAGCGGGAATGCCCTCTATCCTGCCGATCCTAGGAGGTCGGGATTCAGGAGTGGCCGGTGTTGGCTTGGCAGGCTGCTGAGTCGGTGCAGGCTTGGGGCGACTAGATGCAGCAGAAGGACTGGAGCCTTTTGGGAGAAAGTGTTGCATCGCTTGAGACGACTTCTGTACCTCCGTAAACTGCTCCGCAAAGCCCTCCACAGTTGGCCCGAATAGGCTGTTCGATGAGACTGGAGTGTCGAGGAAGGGAACTTTATTCGCCACTTTCATCTCCATCAGCGTAAGCCAAATGTGGCATTCCAACACTACCAGGCTAGACATCGACCGCCCGATGGCCTGGGCGGTGGCTTTGGTGGCCCGCAGAGCCAGGTCGTCGCATTCCTCAGGTCCCTGAGTGAAGCAGCGTCGAGAACGGCCTCCTCGCTGGCGAGCATCTTGGCCTGGAAGACCTGGAGCACAGCCATGGAGTGCAGCGCCGAAGTCGCTTGTCCAGCCGCCGAGTAGGCGAGTCCAGCGAGTGCAGACGTGGCTCTGCACGGCTTAGATGGATGGTTTGCCCTCGCCTTCCATCTGATAGCCGTGCGCGGGCAGAGAAATGCATGGCCACGGACTCATCCAGAGGGGGCAGGTGCTCGTATCCCTTCTCTTCAGCGCCGGACAAGCTACTCTGCAATTTTGGGTCTGGCACTGTGTGAAGAGAATGGTGGCAAGAGGGTGGGGTCAGTCGCTGAGCCCGATAACTCCTCCGCGTCTGAATCCACCAGAGAAAGGCTGTCATCCATGACGTCGTCACTCCCTGGCGTCACTGACCGTCATCAGTGTGCAGGGGAGTCCTGAACGTCTAACAATGACGGCGCGGCATTTGAAGCAACGCCGCGATAGAATTTGCTCTTTTGTGAGGCTCTTTTAGGTAGTCGCCGTATCACAATTTCCCCCATACAGAAGAAAAAAAAAAAGAAAATCTATTCATATCATTCAAATATATGCAAAATATGTTGTACAAAGCATGGCTTAAGTAAATACCCCTCTTGGAAGTACATTTTGTTTAAACCTTCAAAACAAATATATTTTACAAAATGTTTTTCAAGGAGCAAAAAATACACTTCTTAAAATTCATTTTAGGCAGACCAAATGCGAAATGTATTTTTCAAATATATTTTGGACAATATCAATATTTAGATAACACATCCAAGGAAATATAAGCAACTACAAATTACTGAAAAAAAGGTCAATATATTTCAAAATCTGTTTTTTTGGTAACACTTTAGAATAGGGAACACTTATTTGCTATTAACTATGACTTTTCCCTCAACAAATTCCTAATTTTCTGCTTATTAATAGTTAGTAAGGTAGTTGTTAAATGTAGGTATTGGGTAGGATTAGGGATGTAGAATAAGCTCATGCAGAATAAGGCATTAGTATGTGCTTAATTTGTACTAATAAATGGCTAATATTCTAGTAATATGCATGCTAATAAGAAACTAGTTAAGAGACCCTAAAATAAAGTGTTACCGTTTTAAAAAATATATATTTAAAGGTTATATATATATAAAAATATATATGTATTTTGCCATATGGGTCTATTTAATGACTTTGTTTTTGTTTCTGCTGTAACAACTGGGCTGTTTTCATGTCTTTGTGGTTGATTTTATGCTTGCATACTTGCATTCCATTCGCATCAGTGCATCAGCATAAAAGTAAAAAAAAAACTGTGCATCAGATACAAGTTGACATTTGTAATGCGATGCAATATTTTTTAACATATTTGCATTGGTAAAAAAATATTTATTTATACATAATTATTAGATGCACTATACTTTTATTATTTAGAAAATTACCAATTATTTGTGACCAATATTTTATATGTAGATTGATTTCTCCTCTCTAAACTCTCTTTTTCTCAAGCTCGTTCTCTTATCACTACTGCTGCTACGTGTTCCGAGAGTTACCTAGAATATAGGTTAACATGGCTGTCTATTTGAACCAAAGAAATCAAACTATTTGTACCACATTGAATTGCATAGCATCATATTTTGTGCATTGACTCGAATTGAAATCGGATCACACTACATTGTAATAGGGGTGAATTGTATTGCATCGGTAGCTGCTTCATATGTATCTTTAAACATCGAGATGTGTATCACATCAGTCTCAGTTATGTAGACGCACATCTCTAATTCCTAATCTTGTGAAAGGGGGATATTGAAGAGATTGCTAATTCTATACTCAGGAAACAGTTCAGAACCATTGTTCATTGTCCAGCAGTAAATGCTGGAACATCTTTAATATCAACTTCGCAATACACTTTCAACCAAACTCCCTGTGCCAAATCTCGCCAAACCCCTGAGAACCTAAAGGATCCCTCTTCCAAGACAACAACTCCTTCATCATTTCAGCTTCCACCATGCCATCAAATACGTCTTCATCAGGCGGCTCCTTCTCTCCACCACCCCTCTTCCTCTCTCCATGGCAGCTGAGATGAGGTAGAGCGCACCAGCTGACAGGTCTGAGCGATTGATGTTTGAACAATAGCCGACCTCCTTGAGCATGGAGGCTGGAGTGAGGGAGAGGCGAGTACATTTTTAAAGAGCCGAAGACGGCTTGATTGATGCGCTCCCCATCCATTGCTCCTGCCTAGGAGCAAGTAATGGAGTTGTGTTTAACCCTGGTCTCATGGGGAGGCTTTGGAGAGACGGGTGGAGATGGCATTTGTCAAGAGCAGAGAAGGCCTGGCTTAATCCATGGCTGCTGGGCTTTCACCAAAAGAGCTTCAAACTTTTATATGAAACAGAGTTCGCTTTAGACCGGTTTCTAGGGCGATTTTTCAACAGTTCTTAGCCATAAGCAGTACTCAACATGCATACTGAAAGTGTTACTGACTTCAATAGCTTCTCACAATGCATGAACCTATTTGTAATTTGGAGGTTTGGTTAAAAAAGAGGGTGCTTAGTGTTTAATTTTGCTGTAAAATATTGCCTGCAGCCCCTTATGTGCTCTGAATAACAAGGAGAGCAGCACACTAAGCAATACAAATGGCCTGGATGACTTTTATTTTACTTTTTTATTTTTTTTATACATAACCTGGAATTACCACCTCATCAATTTTACAATTAATGTTTAACACAACATGTTGTTTATCTGGCTGAAAAGGTCTGAAAAGCATATTTGAACAACAGCTATCCATTAGCTGTTATTTCACTCATTTGTACTTGCTAAATTGATAGTTATGTGTGAAATACTCTAGTAAAGTGCAACAGAGAGCAGGGGCCTATTAGTCAAGAGCTGAACCATCTCTTTTCATTCCACAGTTTGAAAGTAATAGATGTTTATTCCTTTTGCTGCAATGTTTTGGAGGAACAAAGAATGCAAATGGTAGTTCTCAGCGGGGGACTATTTCTTGCTGACTGTTTGCTGTTGAAGTTGACTATTTTGCTATTGACTTTGGCCCATGGCCCTAATCCACAACTATTTTTTTGTGTTTGATATGTATCTGAGATGACTGATGCCTTAGAGCTGGCTACTAGCATCTCTGTCCGCCTTTGAGTGTACAGTGCCTTGAGAGAAATAGAGAGAAAATAGTAGACGGACAAGGAGATATACAGTAGGAAATTTTGTGAGAACAATGATGTAATAAGAAAAATAAAATAATTTAACCAGTGGTGATTTGAACATTATTTAGGATAACGAGGACTATGTAAAAACCTGTGTAAGGCCAAATTTCAACTGGTTCAAATGTCCTTTGAGTGGTGCTAAAAGGTTAATGCTCTACTGCATTTGAAAATAACATGTCACTTACAGTAAACCCTACCCTAAATGATAGTGTTAACATAGCAAATGTGAGATAAAAGTACATTTGCTGAAACAATAATTTTGTTATCTTTAATCACAATCAATAATTCACAATATTTAGCTTGCTTTTACAAGTCTTTTAGCTTTCTTTATTGTGACTCTTGTTTCATCGCAAGTGCAATGCTGTACCAGGTGGGCTACCAAGCAAGTTTACTATTTTGGAAAAAGCTATATAACGCTGGTTATGTGATGCAAACATCAAAATGTTTTTGTTTATAAATCATGCAGTATGCTATGATTTTGAGTTCATATCACAGTATTGTGCAAAGAACTGTTCCAAAATAAGACTTTAATATATATATATATATATATATATATATTGTATTAATCTGCCTGTAATTATAATTTGTGGAAAAAGTAATAAAAGTTACTGTTACTGTAAAATTACCACTACTGATCATTTCAGCTGAAAACTGCAAAGAATTACCTATGGATTGGTAAGTTGTTAAAGTTTTGCAAAAATGTAGGAGCTCACAATCCCTTTGATGCAACAAACCTATTTCTGGGCAGAGATTCTGAATTTTGTTAACTGGGCTTATCAGGAGCCCAATATTATGAGAAGATACATATGATATGATCTGACAGTCTAACAATATGCAATCTGGTGGTAGGTTGCAATCTTATAGCAGTAGCTACAGTAAATAAGTTGACAGTATGATAACGGCCATTTGTTTCCTATAGCTATGTAAGGTCTTTTCATAATATTATGATACTGTCATATGTAAATATATCTACTATACAACAATTTTCTTTACATGCAAGACATTTAAATGTGTTTTTGTTTGTTTTATAGAGTTTTACAATAGTAGATGAAATACACTGCTAATTGAGTGTTGCAAATAGTAGCATGATGTATCTCATTAACTAGTATGTCTTAATGGCACATGCTAATAGGTTTCTGAAAGAGAGTATGTTCTAAGAGAAAGAGAGAAGCCTAATTAATTTCCAGATTCTGGCTTTGATGTTGTTAATGGCCTCCAAACTTCATTATACGAGCAGGTTCGTCAGTGGAGAGTTAAGGAGTGTCCCTGGTTGATGTGGGCTTTGCTCCTGAAATGCTGGACTAATTTTAGACTTCTTGTTCTGTGGCTGCAGTGGCTTGAGCTATCCAACTGTACCTTGATACATTTCAATGTATAAAAATAGAAGGAAACTGTGTAAGTAATGCTGAAAGAAATACCTTGTTAGTAGGCTACGTGTCGTTCTGAACTCAATCGACATTTCACAAACAAATATGCCAACGGCCATATGGATTGCGTGCCTGTGCTCCTCTACTTTATATTATTATTCTTATTTCAGGCTGAAATGAAATGATCTCATTTGCCATCATATTACTGACATCTCATTACTTTGAGTGATTCATATTGAGGCAGAAAACTTTTGATGATCATTTATTTACCTCCAGAGCGGAAACCAATTAAGTTGACTGGAGGCAATAAATGCCTCTGAGCTGAACTGTAAATCTCTAAATGTGTCTTCTTGTCATCAACACGTCTCACTAAGTGTTTGACCCTTCTTACAGTGCTTGCCCTTTAACTAGCGAGGTTACTCCCATATTAAGTTATTGGTATTTATTATGCTGAAAATCATGTAGAGTCAAGACAGATTGATCACTAATGAGAGCTAGGGCTGAGGGGGGCATAATCAGAATTTTATTTGCTTATGATTAGCGGAGACCCAAGCCTCTTAATTACATATGAAAGCATTGTGCTCTGCTTGTGAAATATGACAAAATGTACGGTTTATATAACAAAGCCTCCATTATTGCATATTTGATATATGTCTCCTATATAGCTAACATAAAGCTTCTAATCCTAATCACAAACTCTTATCACTTCTGAATAACTAGCTTATTCAAGATATTGAATGGCTTAGAATTAAATAAATATAAAGAAAGAAATGCATGGTCCCACTTTATAAGTGCCCATAACTACTATGTACTTATATTTAAATTAATAATTTGATACAATGCACTTAATCAGTACATACATGATTTTACATTGTAATTATTTTTGAAAAAAACATCATGTTAACACATCTGTAATTAATTTCTGTAGTTACACAGGTAAGGTAATATGGTTTATATGGGTAATTTGGTGATATGGTTAGGTTTAAGGGGTAGAGGTAGGGTCAACAGTGTGATTACAGTGAATAGATATTGGTGACCCCTAATTCTACCCCTTAAACCTAACCATATCCCACCTCAATAGCAGAAAATGTTTAGCAATTCAACATGAACAAAATAGGTACACTGTATCTAACAATTCCTTATTTTATTATTAAGTACACAGTATTTAAAGACCTCTTATTTGAAGTTGGACCAAACACACTCTTGTGAAAAAGAGGTTCTCAGAATTTCAGAAGTTTTTTATGCATATGTAGTATACATACAGTACATTGTGAAATACACGTATTAGGCACTTTCTTCGGTTATTCCTTTATGTAATCATAGCTTTCAGCCATAAGCAGATGTCATCAGGTGGTTCCCATCCTTCCTTGAGTGTTTCGACCCTTACCACAACACTCTCCGGTTGGTGGGTCGGCAGTGGCGGCCAAGTCACTGCCCATCTACTCATAGCTTCCAGTTTTCTTCCTCTCTCTTGTTCCATATCCAGAATGAAGCTCGCTCAGCCTCCTCTTTCATCCAATGAGCAGCATGTTTCTTGGTTTTCTCGTCCATGCCTTAGCTGACATCAGCCTCTATACTGATTTGGCAGGGAAGCCTCTACAACCTATTTCCACTGGAAACAGCCATGCCTGCCATCCTTTATCTTTACACTCCTGAATTAAAGGCTGATACTTCAAGGCCTTCCTCTTGTGAAAAAGAGGTTCTCAGAAGTTCAGAATTTTTTTTATACATTTGTAGTATGTATACAATTGTGAAAATAAATAAATAAATACATTTTAATAAAAAAATGTAATTGCAGAGTTCATAATATTAACTATAACCCAATCCAGTTTATGACTGTTTCTTAAACATAAGTCCACTTAAAAAAAAAGTAAAAGTAAAAAGTTTACTTTGTAATAATATCAAAATATAAAAATTTGGTTACACATTATTTTAGGGTGTCCTTGTTACAATGCAATAATACATTAAAGTAATATTAGTTAGTTACTATATGGTTATGGTTAGGATTAGGGTTTGTTACTTGCATGTAATTATGCATAATTTGTTGTAATTATAATAGTAAGTAATGTAACGTAACAAGGACACCTTAAAATAAAGTGTTACCAAATTTTTTACTTTACATTTAAGTTTATTTTAAGTACAGTATATTTTAATAATCTTGTTGTTCTCGTCAAGTACACTTATTTTTTGACCAACATATTAAAACGTGTAAAGTACTTGAGTGCAATTTTTACTGAATATTTAATGTAAAGCAAATATATTGAAAATGTACTAAATAGCAACTTCATCATTACAAATGTACAATGTGTAGTACAACCTGAATTCCGGAAATGTTGGGACGTTTTTTTAAATTTGAATAAAATTAAAACTAAAAGACTTTCAAATCACATGAGCCAATATTTTATTCACAATAGAACATAGAGAACATAGCAAATGTTTAAACTCAGAAATGTTACACTTTTATCCACTAAATGAGCTCATTTCAAATTTGAGGGAAAAGACTTGAGGGAAAAGACACATGCATCTAGTTTGTTCCAGTAGCCAACCGGTGGAGCTAGAGGAATAATGGAAGAAAATAAATTAATTTGTGAGAGAACATTCATTTTAATCACCGATATACAAGCCTGAAAAGAAGTAGGAAGACGAGACCAATTTTCCAAATCTGAGGATACTTTGGCTAGAATACTATTATAGTTTTTTGAGATGATTTCCTGCAGAGAAGGAAAAACATCCATGCCCAAGCAAGGAGCACACTGTTAACCCATTTCTTAAACAATTAAACCAGAAAAAAACCTTGTTGCTGAAAAATGTATTTAGACTAATAGTTTCAATATAAGTAGTGGCACTACTGCCCAACACAGGTAGGATGAAGAGAACAGGAGGAGTTAGAAACTGCTGCATTTAGCAGTTTCAGAGGGTTAGGTGAGAGATTCAGAGCACTAATGAGTTTGTAGAGTGAACTGTTGCGAGTTCTTGAACTGATCTCTGAGGCACTGGGACATGCTGACACTTCGTTTTGCTTTCTATCATTTCTTGCCTCCTTTGCACCTCTGGATAATCTGGCTGCCGAAACTTCCTTGAAAATGATTGACCATTATCCATGTGGTAAAATAATGACTGTTGCTGGAGTTATTACCGGATGTATATGTCATCTACAGTTGAAGACCGGAAAAGGCATTGTCATATACATCTGCCAGTTAGTAATCTTGGAAAATAAGACCTTACTGCAAAAATGAAATAGTATTAACAAAACGTCCACTGTGTGAGTCACACTATGCATTTGTACTAGTTTGACTTTTGACAGACAATTATTTGACACACGCTTACACAGTAACTTTACTTCTGATACATAATTCAACCTCATTATGTCCCTTTACATTTAGGCTGTCAGATTCTAAAACAAGCTGACAGAACCAGAGAGGAAACTCTAACTCCGAACACTATGCTCATCAAGGTCAAATGTCAGGAATGCTGCATCAAACTTTGGGAGGAATCCACTAAGAATGAATTATGCCTACTGATAGCACTGTTTGCATTGTTTTAGTGCTCTGTTCACTAAAGGAATTATGTAAATCAGGTAAACACACCCTCATTATTAGTGCTGACTGCATTTTGCACTGCACAATTACCCATTTTGCAGGCCAGTTCTGAGGGCTTTGTTGTCAAGGACACAGAAGTCAACTGCAATCTGGAAACTCTTGTGAACTGAAAAAGATTTTTTAAGACCAGTTAAGTGTAGTTTTATTTAAGTTTATTTAAAGAGAGTACACTTTCATGACTATGTTTCTTAAAACTCTTAAAATGTGCACATTGTCAAATACATTTAAAATATCTATTTTTTATTTTCCTTTTAAGAAGTTCACTTGTGTTGACTAACATATTAATGCATGTGTAAAGTACTTGATTATAATTATAACTGTAGTCACCTTTTTTTTTTAAAAAAAAAGCTCTTTACAATAGAGATGGTTTCAAAGCAGCATCACAGTTAAACAGGTAATAATGCAAACTTCAAATATGCTCAAGTCATTTTAATGTTGATTTAATTCAGTTCAATAACATTTAACAGTGCAGATGCTGCAAAATTGGTCAGTTATTAACAAATTCTATTCAGCTATAAAACAGAAGACAATTGTGCCATTATTAAACAAAGGCTTTGTCCTAGTATCTGTGCCATCAAATCAATAATATTTCTGAATATTATGTGTCCTAAATACCAACTGAACAAGCCAAAGACAAGTGGCAAGGTAGTGTGTTGTTATTTTTTTTTACATTTTAAGTTAATGTATTTTTTTAATGTATTAAATTAAATAAAAAAAATATATATTTATGTCATACAAGTTTAATGACTTTAAAGTATATGTTAATTTACCATAAATGCTTGTCAGAACTTTGAAGACAACAATAATTATATAATAATGTAATTATGAAATTATTAAAGGGGACCTATTATGCAAAAATCACTTTTATAAGGTGTTTGAACACAGTTGTGTGGCCGCAGTGTGTGAAAACAACCAGCCTATAACGGTAAAAATCCACCCACTCATTTTTTTTATAATCTAAATAAATCATAAACAGTGTCTCCAAAAGAGCTGTTTCAGATTCTCCCTTTGTTCACGTCACTGAGGGGAAAAAGTCCCGCTCATTTGTGATGCTGCCCTATAAGCATAGACACAGGCCTGAGTGAGAAGCTGCGGACCGCCTCCGCCATAAAAGTGGCAATTTGAACAAGCTATAAAAAATTATCTGTGGGGTATTTTGAGCTCAAACATCACATACACACTCTGGGGATATCAGAGACTTAATTTTACATCTTGTGAAAAGGAGCATAATAGGTTCCCTTTAATGTGCTTAATTCCTAAGCACTCTAAAATCCAGCTAACTGCAATTAATATAATTTGAATTATACCATGTTCATTTAATTGCAATTAACATATAATTAATTGTCAAAAAACACTAAAAGTTTGTTATGTAATAAGTACACTTCTTAAAAGGTTGCTGAAGTGTGGTTCTTTTTCACAAGGGATACATTACTAGGACTGTACAGCATCACTCCACCACTGTGAATAAGCTATTTAAACTTCATTACACATCTGGGCTATATGGCTGGTTTTATCACTCTTCTCCATAAGTTTATCATGATCTAATGGATTATTGCTGCCATAATCAATACAAAATTTACACAAACGTCTATTATAATGAAATAGTTTTTAATGCTTTCTGTGGGTGGTACCTGTAAGTTAATTGCACCTAGCTAATAGCACTGGGTATTGTGCACTGAAAAGAATAACAATTAATTTAAATATGGCGCAGTGCTATGTCAGCACGTTTAGGGCTTGGCTTAAATTGATTGAGGGGGATAAGTGAATAAGACACCACACTCAAATACTGAACAACACTCACACTCAAAGTCACCCTTTCTTCACTAAAAGCATTTTAGTTCAAGACTAGCTGATTTAAATCTGTTGAAAGTGACACCACAAAAATCACAAATGTAAATGAATGCGCACACTTACTGTTTATGCTGACTTAATCTTTGACACTCACATTACTCTCGTTTATGTTTTATTGCTCTCTCTCTTTCTCCAATAAATAAATCACAAATCTCATCCATCTTTAATTAGCATCAAATCATGCAGAAATTTTCCAGCGTTGAATTGACACAGATGACCAATCATGATTACGGCCAGCTTTCAAACTTAATGGAAGAGAGCTATTTATGTTTGTGGCTCCACTGCGTGTCTGACTCGCCGTACTGATGCTTATAGGTCTTGCCTTCGAATTAGTGGAGAATATGAAGTGTGGGATTGTGACAAGTTCATCAAAAGTCTCTACTTATAAAAGTACTACTTTTCTGACCTTGCTATCAAGTTCTCCGGTGAACATAAGAGACCGTTGATATAATGTGGGAAGACTTGATAAAAAACAGGGCCCTGCACGTACAGTATGTGGGAGTAAAAGCAGATATTTAAATTCATAGAAACAAGACAGAGGTAGAGAGGAAAAGAGAACTAGCCCTATATACCTGAGAGAAACTGAACAACAGAAGTGTGTAGGAGAGGTCAAGTCATTTAAAGGTGCAACTACTGGAGCTCATTAATTATAATTCAGCTAAGGAGTTTTTTGTTGTTTTTTTCTGTGCGATTGCAGTGCACTGCTGTGACGCAACTCACTGAAGCACATCACCTGTGGGACTGCGGAGATGCTGTCTGTATGGCACCTGTGTTCCTGTCAACCTATGTGCTTGTATTAGAACATTGCTGTCATATATTTGCATCATAATTGCCTGCGATGCTGCATTAATCTGGCTTGAGTGTGAGGGTTGACATTATTATTCAAGTATATTTATTTGTATATATTTATGTGTTTGTGTGCATTACGGAGGGACAGGCAGACAGACAGAAGTTGCTTGAAATGCAAGTTTTTAGGTCTTCAGACCACGGGGTGTGAAACAATCTTATTATTAATGAAAAATTAACTGCTTTTTCATTTAATAATAAATAAATAAATAATGGAATTAAAAACCCCCACATATTACTGAAACTAATCTAAATTACATTTTAACGATTTCAAAACAAAGTGTACCTCAAGTCGGACTACTCACTAGGTTCCTTCATCGGCCTTTTTTCATCTTCGGTTCAGAAGATTCAGAGACTTTATAATAGATAGATAGATAGATAGATAGATAGATAGATAGATATACGTACAATGATAGTGCAAAGTAATGAAAAACTGAAAAGTCAAATAATAAAAAAAATTGATAAAACGATACAAATTACAATAAAATTATAAAAAAAATAAGATTATAATAACCATTGTGTGATTGTGCATGTACATAAGTTTCAGTTCCATTAAGAGCCCAAATATAACGTGTCGCCCTTTATAACTGTCTTTGACTTTCACTGAACTCTAAAATTGCAAGTCACTTGTGCACAAAACTGACTCTTGAAATATTTGGAAGATTATCAAGCTCAAGTAAGCAGTTCTATTGTTCACAGATGTACACAGAGACACACACACACACGCACAAACACACACACGCATGAACACACACACACACACACACACACACACACACACACTCACTCACAGCTGTACCCCCAGGGACAGTTCCTGCAGACAGCAGGGAGAGCTTGTTCTCAGAGCTGCTCAAAGTGGCTGCACAAATCGAGCTTGGCACATCCAAGACTTAACATGTATGGTACACAGCAGCTATGGCTGTGTCCACAATCAAAATGCGTGATGAAACATTTAAAAGCTACTTCCTCTAACCTTTGTAAGACTGACAATTTATTTAGTAGGCTGTTTAAAATTCTGCAAAGCAACAGCAGGAGTACAGATGCTTAATAAAAGCAATGCAGGTGGAGGATTGTGTCTGAGGGCATTTCCTGCAGCAGAGGAAGGAAGAACCACCATATATCACTACCTTTGAGGGGAAATATCCCTCCATGGTAATAATACTGTTCTTGTTTTATTTTACATTTTAATTAGACAACTTCAAAGTGGCCAACCTAGGCTCATTGGAAAAACGTGCCTCTACATTTTTTTTGCAAAATACCAAAAATATACCTATACATATAATTCACTGCGGTTTTGAGCTGTAATGAACACTACTGGCAGCAAGACACCAACAACCACAAACAAATTAGGATTATGGAGGGCAGATGATCAATTAATGAAGAAGTTTTGTGCAGTTCTTTGCACAATGCTATGTTATGACCATGCTTTTACCGTTGCACATGATTTGTAAAGTAATAAATTGTTTGCATCACATAACCAGCTCCATATGTATGGCGTTTCGTTATATAGTAAACTTGCTCGGTAGCTCACCTGGTCAGGCCCGAATTAATGCATGGGCCTACTGGGCATGTACATCGCCACGTCGTAATCCGGCCCTGCACCTGATACAGCATTGCACCCAGATTACGATGTGGCGGTGCACATACCCAGTAGACCCATGCGTTAATCCGGGCCTGACTGGGTGAGATACTGAGCAAATTTACTGTATAAAGAAATGCCATACATATGGAGCTGGTTATGTGATGCAAGCAATTTATTACTTTACAAATGAGTCCTGTGAAACACTAAAAGAGCTCAAAGACATACAGAAGTAAACTGAAATTGAATGGTCAGAAAGTGTGCTTTCTTAATGTTTGCTTTTCTGAACACTATCAGAAAGGTTTATAGTAGAATTTAGTATTGGTGGTACATTATTTTCAGATATGGTGGAGCACCTCTTAGTGCCATTCACCTGACATTTCCTTTCCAAACTGCCACAATGTGAACAATAAAATGTTGCCAGATTCACATTCCTCTGTTTGGAAGAAAAACAAAAAAACCAACACTTTCCTATTTTAAGAGCAGTATGTTTAACAGGGATAATTCACCCCAAAATTAACCTTCTGTCATCATTTACTCACCCGCATTTTGTTCCAAACCTACATGATTTATTTTCTTCTGTAAAACACAAAATAATATAATTTGAAGAATATTTGTAACAAAATTGTTTTGGTTACCATTGAATGATAGGGTTGGAATTTTCATTTTTTTTGGGTGAACTATCATTTTAAGTGCTTGTGCTAAGCAATATGTCACATGTGCAAAGTAATTAGGCAGGGGAAAGAGAATTGGAAAGCGTGAATGTTTTGGGTCCCTATTATGTATTTCATTCCCTGTCAAGCCACAGTGATATAAATGAGGTCAGTCCATTAATAAAAAGTTTATAGTATTAATAGGATTTATGCAATATGCATTTGAAAAACAGATAGCTATATACAGATCATATGTGTGTTACTTGTGTCATATACTAACTAAAAAAAGTGGTGCTTGTCAGGAGTAATTAGATGTAGACTAATATTAGAGAGCATAATTAATCATTAATGATAGTAATCACTGGCACAGAATGTCATGGCTAGTGTTAATTATAACTGTCAGGAACATCATTTTGTGCTTCACTGTAATTCCAGATTCAGGAATTGCATAAAATGACACATGATTGAAACGAGGGTACCTTAAAGTAAATATTGTGTCTGAGCTGAACATTTCTTTTCATTCGCTGTTTCTAACCATCAAGGAAATGTGACTTATTAGGAAGGACCAGATTTGCCAGCAACAGGTGCCCTATTGCCATGGTAGCGGCGAAAACAACCTAATGAGGGATAACCATGATTGGCTAATTTTGTTACTCGAAAGAGCAGAGACTGAATGAGATTTGGAGCTTTATCTGGAATGCAGCGTATGGAATAAGCACACCACTCACATGAATGTTAATGCTTCAATTATGAAATGATTATTTCTAGATTGCAACCGGCAGAATGTCCCTATTGAGGCCTCTTCAAATTGTTTCATAAAACCGTCTGGGTCAGCAGCGGTTCCTCATATGTACCTCGCAGATCATCACCATTCTCCCTGTGCTGAATCTGAACCCTCATCTTCCATCTTTATAAACAAAACCGATCCTCCCGTTCGCGTTTGTGGCATGTCTTTGACCCCAACTCCACCCATAATGAGGATGGGGATTCTGAGTCCTATTCTAAATGCATTAGGACAGTAAACACATCACAAATGCCTAATTGTGTTTATGCCCCTTCATTTTTTTTTGTGCCTTGTATTTTTCCTGGCTCAAGTTTTTGTTTGCTGTGACACCAATATGACCGGTGGCCCATTATGAATTCTGAACAAAACCTCAATAAGTGATCTCCCAAAAACCCCCAACACCCTTCTGTCACCAGATAATTACAACACAAATGCAACTCTGCCTTTCCATCTGCACTGTGATTGGTGGTAAAAAGGGGGCTAATTAGCATGCGATCACACCATTCAACCGAAATTTGTTTTTAACAATTGGCCTCCTTGTGCATAGCCCTCCCATAAGCACTTATGTTATTAATGGAACAAAACTGAATTCAAAGAGGAACACATGTTAGACGGCACTTTTCGGCCACCGCAGTCGCTGCTCTGGAGAGACCACATAAAAGGTAATTATGGCTCGGTGTAAACCATGGGATCCTGGGAAACCGAAAGTTAGCATAACATTAACACTTTTTGATTTGATTTTCATCAGATTGGTACTTTTTGAGATCCTTTGTATTCTGGTGTGTATTTTTTGTCTCCTGTCTTTAAAACGATGAGTCATGTTGATTGACTTTTAATTACCCATGAAGCTTTTCCTTTCAGGGATCAAAGGACTGGATTCTGAAATAATCAGTTCATTTGGGTCCCTTATTACTTTTTAATCTAAGAGAGGAAAGCAAATCATCACATCGAATGAGCGAATGAGCTGAATAAACTGTGCTGTCATGGGAGACTTTGTGCTGCTGTCACAATGAAATTTGTAAATGATATAATTTTAAAGACGCAATGACTGTAATGGCTGACCAAAGGCCTGAGTGTTTGTTCACGTGTTTCACACAAACCTCACATATACGTGTGTATATATGTGTATTTTTGTATGAACTACAGTATGAACTGAATTATTAATCAAATAATTATTTTGAAACAACATGAGGGTAAGCAAATGACAATTTTTTGCATGTATATTAGATTATGCGTACAATGTCTTTGAAATAAAAAAAATAATCAGCAGCATACTACGTGTGTGCACTACACAAGCAAAAGACATTTTAAATTGCACATATGCTCAGCTTCCACACTAACCTTTTGAATTATATTTTGCAATAATTAGTTTGTCCACAAGGTGGCAACACTTGCCCAGATGAGTTGGAGCCATAGACTGTAAAAAAAAAAGATGGACAACGTGTCTCCACTTCCTTCCACTATAGAAAAGTGGGTAACACTTTATTTTAGGGTCTCTTAACTAGTTGCTTATTAGCATGCATATTACTAGAATATTATCCATTTATTAGTACAAATTAAGCACATATTAATGCCTTATTCTAAATACCTAATACCTAAACTTAACAACTACCTTACTAACTATTAATAAGCAGCAAATTAGGAATTTATTGAGGGAAAAGTCGTAGTAGTAAAAAGTCGTTAATAGTGAATCAGTGTTCCCTATTCTAAAGTATTACCGAAAAATGAAGCCAAAACATCTCAGTATGGCCATTGTCATCTTGCAAAAATTACGCCATTTGGAGCCAGAGTCTGCACAGTAGTGATCGTGAGGTGTAGCCGTGGTATCAAAGTCCCGTCCAAACTCCCACAGAACCAATCACAAGCACACAATCATGACACCACAACTAACTAAAAGCAAGCTTGTTAGAAAAACTTGAACATACATCAGCTTGATAAAAACTTCCTAAACTGATGGAAACCATCTTAGAAAACAAAAAATTAAGTGAAATTTGATTATTTACTTTGTCTCACATCCCAGTATGCCCTATTCTGTCACCTGGGGGCAATCAAAACATTTGGGCTTCACTTTTTAGGACGTATGTAACTCACTTGGTTGGAACAACAGTTAATTACTACAGACGGCAACAACAATAACAACAATAAATGGCTGTGTTAACAAGTACTAGCTAAAGAGATCTCTAATTTAAACAAATATAAAGACATTTTTATCACTCATAACGTCTGGAGAGAAATAACGCAGTCTATGAAAGGCTAAGCGTTAGGCTGTATTTGTACACTATTTATTCGCCTCAAATTTAAGTGAGGATTTGGCCTTCAATGTGCGGTCACAGTTACTATTATCCGGTGAATTTTTTATTAAAGGGATAGTTCACCCAAAAATTTAAATTCTGTAATTAATTAATTCACGTCGTTCCAAACCTGTAAGGCCTTCGTTCATCTTTGGAACACAAATTAAGATATTTTTGATTAAATCTGAGAGGAAGGACATTGATAAAATAGTCCATGTGACATTACGGGTTCAACCGTAATTTTACGAAGCTACAAGAGTACGTTTTGCGTGCAAAGAATATAAAAATAATGACTTTTTTCAACAATTCGGTAACACTTTATTTTGATAGTCCACTTTAGACATTCTACTAACAGTAAGTAACTTTGCAACTACATGTCGACTAGCAGTCATTAGAGTATTAGTAGACCGCCTGTGTAATATCTTCTAACAGTTTATTTTGGTGGGTCCACAACATACAACATACTGACTATGAGAAACTTTGCAAGTATATGTCAACTTACTTCTGCTAACCCTAAACCTACCCTAACAGTCTACTCTGAGAGTTAGGAGACATGTAGCTGCAAATAAATGGGAATTAGTTTACATGTAGTTGACACGTAGTTTCAAAGTTACTTATAGTTAGTAAAATGTCTAAAGTGGACTATCAACATAAACATTGCAATAAATTCAAGTTGGTCATGCGGATTCACATCATTGACCAATAGAAATCAGAACATTTCTGTCAGATGTGCTTTATACATTACTACATTATTTTTTCACCACAAAATGTTCCCATTGTGACTGCACCTTTACACACGGTATGAATGAGAATACATTACATTTTAACTTTGTCCTAGAAATACCTCACAGATTATTTACTGCCTACGTGCTTAACCAAATAGATTACATGGGAAGTAAATCCGTCAAAAAGGAGAAATGGGAAGGGGAAATCGGCAAGATTGTGTGCTTGAGCGCGTGTGTAGAGAGAAAAAGAAATGGATAAATGTGTGTATCAGAGAGGCTCATCAGCTCAAGACCTCACAAGGATTTATTTGAACTCCATCTCATCCTGACTTGAAGTCCCAATGACACTTCCAGATAATGAGCCTTAAGATATTTCTCAAAGATGTGTGATTTTTCTTCTCTCAGCCTCTGTAAGGATTAGGTTGTGCACTAATAACAGATCTTGTCGCTCTTTTTAAATGGGGCATCTGAAGGGCTCTTAAACCTTGGAAGCTTTGATGAAATAATGTAATCTAAACTCCTTGACACAATGATAAACCACAGCTGTGGCTTTGAGCAGTGTTTTGACTTCCTTGTGGACATTTTCACAACAAAACACTTGAGTTCTTTAACTATTATACTTCACTGTAATGCCAGAACACTGTTATTACAGGAATTCACCACACTCTGCATCATATTACCTTGTACGAATGGCCATGAAGCTGAATAACTCAGCTGTCTGATACATTTAAGTCTTTAAAATAATACGAGAAAAACAAATTCAAAACTACTTCTGAAATATGAATTTAACAAAATACTGTGTTTAGTTCAAGGATTTACCTAGAAAGAGCTACTGTTGACAATTTTCTCACAGGCACTGGAAACATTTTAGGCAATCTCCTCAGCTGTAAATATCATATGACAGACCTTGTGATGTTTTGCTCATATTCGCTTTAGCTACTGTGCCAGCAGAGGCTAACCAACCAATTCTTAACTTTCCTGGATTAGTTTGCAACATATTCAGTGTTGTGACATAACCTGACTGGAATGGTTGTAGTTTAAGTGCAGTAATTCTCCAGGACAATGGAAGGCATCATAGAGAAAGATGACAAAACTGCAGTGCTATACATACTCCAGATTTGAAACCTGAGGCCATTCTTATTTAAATGCCTTTTTAGTTGCTGCTGATTAAATATGGCTTAAAGTATTTTTCTCAGCTACCCTAGCAAAAAGTAAAATATTTAAAATACATTTATTTCATTACAAAACTAGTTGTTCCAATTTAGCAGACTTCAAGTATGCCAGTTTAGTATACTAAAAGTACAATTGCTGGACATTTTATTAAGTACATAAATATAAAAATGTATTTGCGGTATACTTAGCATGAAATAAATGTATTTCAAATACATTTAAATGTATTTATTTTTCACTAGGTGCTAGCCATGTACTGTACTTGCAACATATGAAACTGCTAGACACAAGGGCATCTACATTAATAGAGTTTAAGGGCTTCATTAGGAGTGCCACTGATTGATCAGTGAGTCAAGTGAACACACTTTAAAGCCATTTTAGGAGCATTTTATGATGTACAATTAGACATACCTTTAATTTTTATAGCTGACACAGTTCAAAGTGACATTTATATTAGCAGTTAAATGCTTTGTGTCTGTTTCTTTTGTATATTTAAATTTTCTCACGTAAAAAGGATACACAGTAGCTCGTCAACAGGATACAAACAACCACACTGGACACACAAAGAGCAGTAAGGCAGTTTGCGTTTACTAGAGTGTGATGATTGCTAACATCTCACAGCTTAAGGGCAGAGAGGTCATGTCCACGAAGACCATCAGTACCAGTCTCATACTGACTGTCATCATGTTGGAGTCACAGGTCAAAACGGTCTGCTTTGATGATATAAGAATCAGACGTATCACCAACTGAGTAATTTTGCCTCTAGAACTGTTAATCTCCTGCTTTTGGCCTGTAGTTTTATTGTGCATGTTATCAAATGTAATGTGGCACTAAAAGCAGCTAAAAGGGTATTGTAGTTTTGTCTTTTTTTCTTTTATTATATACTGTTCCCATATTTCACTGCAACAATTAAAATATAATAATATACTAATCCATTCTCTATGCAGTCCATTTACTACAAATAGCGCTGTTGTAACATTATTAGTAAGCATACATTTTGTTAATTAATTTGCTGTAGTAATCATATTTATTTTTTCAAACAAATAAAATCTTTATATTGTTTAAATCTTTTATATTTTTATTTATAATTATATTTTAACATATAAATTTACATTTCATAATGTTTTTATGCTTATAGGTTTCTTTAGAATTATTCATCAACTCTCAAAAAATGAAAAATAAAATACAATAAAACATTTTTACTCATACGTTTTAATTGTTAGCAGTGTTGGTGAGTAAATAGTTACACACATGCACGCACGCACGCACACACGCACACACACACACACACACACACAGAGAATATACTCATTAATTGATTCCTTTCCCAAATTACACGGACTGCTCTAAAATATAAGACACCAATGTTTCAGGAGTTTAGGATACAGAATAAGACACATGCTCATTCAATAACCATTTTATTTCCTATTTGGGTTTATGTAATAAGCAATATTTTTGTAAAGATTAACTGTTTTTTTTTTCATGCCATTTTTGGATGCCAATGTTTCCTGTCAAATCTATGCAAAGATTTGATTTTAAAAATGGTATCATAAATATTAAACTATTTCTTGTAATGATTTTAAATCTGTAGGGTAACACTTTATTTTATGGTCTTGCTTATTAACATGCATATTACTAGAATATAAACCACGTATTAGTAGTAATTAAGTACATATTAACACCTTATTCTACATGATCTTATTTTACATCCCGAATCCTATCCAATACCTACATTTAACAACTTTCTTACTAACTATTATTAAGCATCAAATTAGGAATTTATTGAGGGAAAAGTCATAGTTAAAAGTGAATAGGTGTTCCCTATTCTAAAGTATTACCTAATTAGATTATTGGTAACACTTTAGAATAGGGAACACTTATTCACTATTAACTACGACTTTTCCCTCAATAAATTCCTAATTTTCTGCTTATTAATAGTTATTAAGGTAGCTGTTAAGTTTAGGTATTGGGTAGGATTAGGGATGTAGAATAAGATCATGTAGAATAAGGCATTAATATGTGCTTAATTACTACTAATAAATGACTAATATTCTAGTAATATGCATGCTAATAAGCAACTAGTTAAGAGACCCTAAAATAAAGTGTTACCAGATTATTATATTCTTAATTCAAGGGATTAAGGATTTTGAAAATCTGACAGTAATCAGTGTTGAGTACTGCTATAAGGTTAACCTTGCCTGGTTTAAATGTTTGAAAATGAATAACATTTGAGAACATGCATTTGAAATTGGGAAACGTAATCAAAAAGTAATCAAATGTAATTAGTTGCATTACTTTTAATAAAGTAATTGAAATAGTTACACTATATTATAACATTTTAAATAGGGTAACTTGTAATTTGTAACCTATTCCATTTTCAAAGTAACCTTTGCAACACTGATTGTTAGATGGTTGCCATGTTTCTTTACTAATTCTTTATAGTCAGTCACAGTAAAACATTACAGCCCGCATTTGATGGCTTGAAGGAAAAGCAGAAGAAGAAACACTGATATGTAGGAAGAAGGGAAGCAGACATGTATGGCCTTATCACATGCATATGAAGAACACAAGTAGATGCATATGTACACATCTACAAAACAAAACACACTGTTCTCAGATAGCATCAATCATCTATAGGAATCAGTATGTTGCATGACTCATTTTTCATTTAATGCAAACAATAAATCAAAGTTCTTGGTTTCTTATCATACATAAAGGGGGGTGTGCAAAATCAGGCATTTTCAAACACAAAACATGACATGTTTGTCAAGAAATGCTCAAATCAGATTTTCTCCCTCAGAAACATTTTCACTATATGCAAATAACGGAGCAGAGTGACCTTGTGATGCGGGAACAGATGTGGCTCCCAGTGAGCAAGCAAACACTTCAACAAGTACAGATGTCCTACAGTGTGTAGTTGCTCTTCATGCAGTGCTGAATGTGAGAAAAATCACAGCAGTGCTTACAATGCCACAATATCTCTACTAACGAACACTCTCACACTCTTATATCTCAGTCTCTGCGATGAGAGACACTTGTCAAATAGGAAACTTTTCCATCTCATGATACTGGAAGCGACAATATCATATTCACAGACTTCCTAGTGTATGCATATTAACTGTGCTCTTGCCTGGCACATGCAGAAAAAAATGACAGGAAATTAAAGGTCACAGATCAGCCAAGAGTGGCAAGAAAAGCACTAGAAGGTAAGTAAATATAAAAGACAACAACAGAAACTACACCACTTAATTAATCAATCCTGAACAAATTAGAAAACTTGAACTTAAGGGAAAAACTGTACTTCTTAACCAATACATGTTTGGACAAAGCTCTTCATCTCCATTAAACTTACACGCCAAAACATTTTCATTATTTACTGAATTATTGTAGTGCACTGACTTTAGGATTGAGATTCAGATTCAACTTTATTTATTTAGTTAGTAAGTTAGGGTTACACTTTGTTACAGTGTAACTATACATTTAAGTACTGAGTAATATTAATTAACTACATGCACTTAATATATGGTTAGGGTTAGGATTACTTGCATGTAATTATGCATAATTTGTTGTTATTATAATAGTAAATACATGTAAATTGTGTAACAAGAACACCTTAAAAATAAAGTGTTACCTAAGCTAGTTAGTATTTAAATGACCATTATTGTTTAACAGATGACCTCCAAAGATGTATGGCAAGGGCTTTGCAACAACCAAACTATACCGACATGAAACACAATACCCTAAACATATAAAACATTAGTTAATAAAACACATTCATGTTTATCAGACATGAACATTGTATAGAAAAACAAATAGATATAAGTAGAAAAACGTCCTGTCGATTAAAGGCCTAAAAAGTACATTTTCAAAATTAAAACTCTAGAACTGCTGCAAAAACCCAATAAGTATGCATTTTCAGTTGACAGCAAGTGATACTGCAGAACTGAAGGGAAAATTCAGCATGTGGATTGTCCTGCAATAAGTAATGTTTACAAAATGTGTGATTTTTGTCTGGCTCCAAAACAAAACTCTGAACAAACTCTGCGAATTATCTGCCAGCTTCTCTGATATGCAAGTCAAGGTGTTGCTTCCCAACATCTGCTGCTTTGGCTGTGGATGATGGATCCCCTGCCCTAGCAAGGGCCGAATTTGTTTCGCTAACAAGCATGTGTGTCCAAATGAATGAAATTAGCCTAGTGCTATTTGATACAGTCTATTTGATTGACCAAGCATATCACTGTCCCTAAAAGCTCTCGCAGTTTCCAGTGTTTCCCGCTTCTTGCAAAATGCCTCAAATGTGTTGCTGCCTGTGAGCAAGTGGACTTTTTTTTCCACCGTAAGATGAAGGAAAGAAAAAAAAAGTTGTGTGATGGATTCTTTTTCTGCTGGGCGAAACCAAGGGAATCAAACATCAAACCCCGTCAACAAGGCACCTTTTCCAAGTCACTGATTACAGCTGCTCTTCCATCTGTGCTGGGTTTGAAGAGTGTGACTTGCATATGCGTGTGAGAAAGAGCGTGTGCAAACCCAATCAGAAAAAACTGCTTCCCAACAGGTAGAATTTAACAGTCAATATGTCTCACCTCTGTGTCCTGCAGTCCACTGGGGGACTCCAAGCTAAAAGCTTCATCAGTATGACAGCTTGGAAAAGTTGGAAATTGTTTCTGAGGGCCCAGGCATTGACTAAACTCTCATGGCTCCTATAACAGTTTAAATCAAAACAAATCACATTTAACCAGTCGAACTGACAGTTTTCTCTGCAGTGTTAAAATAATAACGAGGAGCTTCTCTTCCAGCAATTCACCTTAGACTAAAAGCATGTTGAAACTGAACTTAATGAAGAATGGTTTCAGGTTTCTAATCATCAGTGAAATTGTGGTATTTCAGTTTTGCCGAGTTACTTGTTAGAGTAATTTCGAGTGGTAGTTCAATGATGTTTCCAAGAACTCATCCAAGGTTTTTGTCTCCAGTCTCATAAGTTAGAAATGCCATAATTTTTATTCCTCTATATTTTTGTGATAGAGCCTTCAAATGAACATGACACTTAATTTCTGGCTCAACGAAAACAAGGCGTTACATGGGACTGTACGATACATTTCATCTCATTCTCTGTTTTACGACACCAGAAGATATAAAAGTATTTTTTGAAAACTGACACATTTGAAGAAACTGAATGTGAATCTTCAGAGAGCCTGCTTTCAAAGACCCAGGAAACGGAGACAGACAAATGCTTTTTTCCCTCTTTCTACATAGACAAATACATATGCACACAGTGGATTTTTAAAAGCCTCTGTGAACTCCAGGTTTTCCACAGAAGTCATGTCTCTACCCTCTGGCAATATCTAAACAGCAGACAATAAGCAGTCAGCATGCACACTTTAGCTATGAGTGCAATCTTTAATCTTCTGTGTTTATGGCACATGCTATTTGCAGAGTGATGGGATGTGGAAATGTTTCCCTTCTCCCATGGCACCCTTCACATTGTCAAATCACGAGGGAGTATTCGGCTGGGTAAAATATATGCCATTCACACACATCTCATGGGAAACGACCGTGTTCTCCAAGTGTATTCGTCGCTAGCAGACATTCACTCTTAATAAACTTCTTGAACTACTTAAGTAGTTTTCTCAAAATGCAAGTAATAACAAAGATCTATTAAGAGAACACTTTCCAGCATAATCATCAAGTTATCGCAGCCCAGGAGATTTATTTATTCATTACCTACATGGAAGATTAGGTTGGAGGCAGAATTACATTTTAAGAACTGCAACTAAGCCAAAAAAAAAAAAAAAATAGCTAAAAACTCAGAAAAATCCCAAAGTTAAAAGAAGATACCACCAAATAACACCAAGTAAACCAAGCACCAACATAATCACACTTTACACAAATAATTATTTTGGTTATACTTAATGACAAATATAGCTTGAATTAATAATTTGTGCATAAGTAAATACAAAAATATAGGATTAATTAAAAAAAAAACAACCTTCAATTATATTAGCCTCATTAAAGTGTGAAAATGTCTGTCCATCAAAAATACACTTAAAAATAATAAAAATAAAAAATTTATGTAAAATCTGCAGAAATGTTTCAGAGGAACATTAAATCCAAACAAACTGTAGAAATGACCCAATAAAAATAAATAAATAAATAAATAATAATAATAAGTGAAGTAAACCATTTTTTTTTTTACTAATTTAAGATTTGATTTCTTTCTCAGTTTATCAGTATAGTGGGAGGTTGTTTTGTGAGTAACCATTTTACCTTAATTTTAATTTAGACCCAAGTCTAAATGTAATACACAGACAACTGGTAGACATTAGCTGCTTTCCAGCAACTTTATTTACCTTAAAAAAGAAATGAACTGTAAAGTGTTGGCTCACCAGAAATACATATTCCTCTTCTCTATTGAAAATCAAAGTGAGAGCTATGACTCTCTGCATAGTGATGTATCTGTGAGTGAATCTGAGCTTTCTTTCAACCATGGTTGACACAGACAGAGTCATCGCATGACAGCAGTGGTGGCAAGAATGAGGCTGTCAAAGCCCTTATTACCCCTTTTCCACCTAAGCAGTTCCAGTGCTGGTTCGGAGCCAGAGCCTAGTTTCGAACCGGTTCTTTGTTTTTCGACATCCAAAGAACCAGCTCTGAACCAGTAAAAGCGGTTCGTAAGTAGCACCAAAAGATTGCTGGGCTAGAAGGAAGAACCGCTTGCGTCAGGGGCTGGGGACGGGGTTACCGTGACCAACAAGACGAACAGAAACTTGGACCGCCATATTTGAAATAGCAGCTAAACGCTAACACGTTTGATTCGCCGTGTTTGGATGCCGATGTAGGTTCGCAAAGCCATGAACATTAAATAGCACCGCAACGTCCGCCATTGCTGATAGTTTGTTTAGGCTTGTCCGGGATAGATCGGCGCTGCGCGGACCGTTCGGTGCAGGCACATCGGGGTGCTGCGGGAGCGACTGGAAAGCAGACGACTTTATGCTTTTGGATCGCTCTCACCGTGCTTTAGTGTGTTGTGTGCCGATCGATCGATCTGCGTGGCGCTGATGTACATCGAACAAGCCTGTTGTGCTGCGCTAGTGAACCGAAACATGAAACGTATTCAGTGACGTAAAAGCTGGCTCTGTATTGGCTCTCTAGCATGTGGAAAAGCAACCGGTTCTTAAAGGGTTAAAGAACCAGCTATAGCACTGGCTCTGAACTAGCACCTGGAACTGCTTAGGTGGAAAAGGGGTATATGAGGATTGTTGGGACTAACAAACGAGTGCCACTTCTGCCCCCACTGGCCCCTTCTCTCTTTAATGGTTTTGAGTGAGTCATGCTAAAAGTTATAGATAAAAAAAAAAAAAAAAAAGGTTAGGCACCGTAATAGCTGTTTAGATCAAGTAAAAGATAAAATTATATAATACTAAAGAATTAAAGCTACATAATGAGTCACAATTCATTGACATTTATGGATCTTGAGAAAGTGTATAGACTACAAGAAACAGCTCTTTTCCGTTTGATTTGTATATTACTTTAGTTTACTTCTTGAGACTGTTGATTAATTTAAATATCTTGGTTTGTGGCCTAATGGGCAGTCGTGACCTAATGGATAGAGAGTTGGACTTGGGTTGGTTGTGGGTTTGAGTCTCAGGTCCAGCAGGGATTGTGTGTGTGTGCACTTGGATGGGTTAAATGCAAAGCACAAATTCCGAGTATGGGTCACCATACTTGGACATTTGTCACATTCTTTCCTTTTTTTTGGATTGACTTTGAACTTATTTTTAAGCCCCATATTGGTTATATTGTTAATGAAACATATGGTTATTTGGATTTACTTTATTGTTGAATTAATTGTTTTACATGTCAACTTAGGAAAATAATTATTTCTCATGTAGTATTACCTCTTATTGATTATGCTCATATTGTATATCAAAATACCTCTGATACTTATCTGAAGCCTCTTGACGTGGTTTACAATTCTTGGTGTAAATTTGTGTTAAGGAGTCCATATCATGCTTATCACTGCCATATGTTTCAATCTAAAGTAGAAATGCACCGATACTGAATTTCTCTGTCGATACCGATAGACGATTATTCAGAATGATAACGGCCGCTACCGATAGTTATCATTTGACGTGGTCGCATTTGTGCCAGTGCATGGGCTGCACTGCTCCAAAACGCCTGCTCTGCTCCATGCAGAAAGCACGCGCTGCAGAGCCTTATATAAGTTAGTTTGTAGCCTACCGTTTTATTAATGTTGTGCTTTTCAATTAAGAATAACAATGAATCCATCTTTCAATAATTTGTTTTAGTTTTAAACAGTGAATAGATGTAAACAAAACAGACAATTATCTTTTCTTGTAAAAAGTGACGGTCGTGAATTTGAATTCAAAAGTGATAGCGTCCGAAGCCCGGCTTATAGCCCAGCAAAAGAGGAACTCCCGTTCACAAAATTCAAATCAAAAATAATACTGATGAAAAAGAACAGGTTGAATGTTAACCACTTTTGTTACCATAAACTTAAACATAAACTTTCCTTTTTTCTTCATAAATACCTTAATGCCAGATTTATTCAAACATACATATATAATTCCTCTTCAGTGTTGTTTTATAGCTAATCTGTTTTATTTGCATCTTTCCGCGGTTGAAACACTGATTGAGCGATTACATTAGACAGACATGATACATTTTGGAAAGCCATACTGTATCTTTCAACATCTTATGATGTACATTCATGTCTATTTTGCGTTATAACTTATTAAACTGGAAGAGACTTGAACTTGAACTGAGGTGCAATAGCGATCTGTCACGTCACATTTAAAAGCGTCAAAACTGCATTCATTGTTTGTATTTCACGATAGAATATACAGGATTTCAAAGCTGACAGTTTGGTTCTTATCAGAAGTAAGAAAGCACAGAGCTCTTTCTGATTATTGGATGTGAGGCGTGCTACAAATATTTGGTTTAGAGAAAAACTGTGGATCTGACAATGCTGGCTTGAACTATGGGGGATTTATCTGGTCAAATAGAGCCTGCTTTAATGTCGTTTTTTAAACTGTTAATGCCTTATTGTCACTTTAATTTTGACAGCCCTAAATTCAACAGAGATTTTCTTCACTCACAGTATGAGTTGCAGCCTGACACGTTTTTCCGCCTCCTTTAGACTGCCAGGATATAATCGGCCCTGATCATCAGCTGATTTTGAACAATTGGCCGATGGCCCAAATAAATTGCTTTTATTGGCGATGCATCGGGTGCATCTCTAATTTAAAGCTAATTCTTATTGGAATAATCTTCCACAGTCTTTGAGATCTGCAACACTCTAAACAATTCTGGGTTTAATACAATCCAGCGCTGGGTAAAATATGGACAAACCCATCAATTGGGATGTTTAGACCCAGCGGTTGGGTTACTGCCCAGAAGGTTGGGTTAAACATTTAACCCAACTGTTGGTTGAAAACAACCCAGCATGCGTTCTGTCCAGGGGCGGACTGGGACTAAAAAGTGCCCCTGGACTTTTTGGCACAGAGCGGCCCACCACACCATAAACCCACCAGCTTATTAGAGCTATTTTTAATACTACTTACTAACATACAAATATCGCACAATACAGAAATAAAAATGCTAAAAAAAAGTATTATCATTAACATTAATCAATGATACTTAATCATTCTCTTTACATTATCATTTTTCTTCCTGGTGCAGCCTATATGGCAATTTGTAAATAATATTTTAACACATCTCTTTTACATAGAGGGACAGTTTAATGTCACGAACGTTAAATCAGTCCATTTAACAATGCTGTGCTCTATGACTTGAAATGTTTAGAATGTGGACTGTTTTTATTGTGCCTTTCAATTTAGAATAGATATTAGATACAATAGATTTTTTTATATGATAAAGAATTTTATGATGACAAAATACAGTACACTGTAATATGTGAAATATATAAAGTTACAATTTAGAATAGCTGTTTTCTTTGCAAATATATAGTAAAAAAAAAAAAAAAAAATCTGTGATGCGCAGCTGAATTTTCAGCTTCATTAGTCCAGTCTTCAGTGTCACATGATCCTTCAGAAATCATTCTAATATGCTGATTTGCTACTCAAAAAACATTTTTGATTATTATCAATGTTGAAAACAATTGTGCTGCTTCATATTTTTGTGGAAAATGTGATAAATCACCATTCAGTCTGGAGTAAGAAAAAAAAAATCAACACTTTTAGTCAACAAAGTTGCATTAAATTCATTTAATTGACAGTAAAGATATACTTTTTTACAAATTATTTACATATAAAAAAATGCTGTTCTTTAACTTTGTATTCAACGAATAATCCTGAAAAAGTTCTGGTGCTCCAGATGGCCAGTCCGCCACTGGTTCTGTCCAATAATTACTAATTGTATTTAACCCAGCATTTTTTAGAGTGTACTTCCCATTATTGCTTTAGGTTATCTCTATTTTCTGATCTCAAAATAACTTGTGTATGCTATTAAGTATGCTTATGTTGATTCTGCGTATGTATGACATTGATTGCTGATTGCATGTCTTCTGTTTTATATAGTGTGTGTACATGTTTTGTATGTTGTTTTGTTTATGTTGTAATATTTTGTTTTATAGGACCGCCTTGAAAATGAGATGTTACATCTCAAGGGGCTATCCTTTCACTAAATTCACATTCAAATTCAAATTCAAATGGTAAGAAATAACAAGATAAAAAGATAAACAACTTTAACACGATTCTCCCATTGTATATATACATATATACAATATCTATATTAAATTCATTTCAGTGCAAAAAGTATATTGCTATTGTCCCTATTATAATAAATCACAAAGTAGCAAGTAAATAAACAAATAAATAAAAACAAATATAAAACTTAACTGGAAAACATGATTTTACTCCTGTCAAAATCTAGGCAATATGAAATCCTCCGTATCATAATTTGAATTGGTTCTACTCATTAGCCTCACTGACGTCCTCAAACTAGCCACATATCATCGTTCAGTTGATTCATTCTGCAATTGGATTAATGCTTATTCAGATAAGCTTCAAATAGTGTTATGAGCTGATTTCCAGTCTGTCTTTCACTTCCAAAAGAGCAAAATTAAACATTACATATTCACTGCTCTTGGGTTTTCAGAAAAGACAAACACGAAATATTCTTAATGTCAAATTTCACACAACAGTAGTCTGTTTTCTGAGCATTTTTAAGAATCGTGTACAAAATTGGAAAATAGTATAGCTCGGAGGTTGCTCTTTCATAACTCAGTAGACTTAGACTTGTCTCAGATGTTTCTCTTAAAATTCCTTATTAGATATAAATAGAGACAAAAAAGATTGTAAAGCTCTGAAATGGATATGAATACATAGCATAACTCAGAAATACATAGCATAGTTCACATAATCTTGCAAGAAATGAATAAAAAATGTTTAAGTTCACACTGAAACCATCTGCTTCTAGACTTTGCTATATACTGGTGAATCTAAACACAGTTTGAGACATTGTTGAGATCTCTTCTGAAACTTCTTAGATCTTTTATTCAGGTGAAAACTCCAACACGATCTCATGAGAAAGCATGATTAATATGATGTGATTTGTACAGAAAAGTGTGATTTCTTTAAGCATGAGGTAAGCATGAAGGTCCACCTCTAAACCTAACCGTCAGTGGGGCATAAGCAGATTCTGCGAAGATGTACAAATGAGATCATACAAATTCATATGAATGAGCCAAAATGTAAAATAGTTATACATTTCCATGAGAGTGTGTTGAAATAAAAGCATATATATATACTCCATTTCGTGTCTAGGAGAAACACCTGATAATTAAGAGATTCTTGTTTTTTTTTTGTTTTTTTTTATACGTAATTTATACGTTTATACGAGTTAATTTTGAAACTTTTCACTGAACTAAACAATGATTATTTTAACATTTTGTTAATAGAGTGCTGCATCAATGACATATTTTTGTAAATACCTGAAATAAGGTCTCATAACATAAGGTCAAGAAAATATTTTCACATTGTGTTTACCGATCATTCACTAGTCTATTCACTACTCTATTCACTTTCACAGGGATTGTTTTCTTTTAAATAAAGACTGAACTAGTTGATGGAAGCTAATTGGTGATATTGTTGAAATATTTTGTATATAGCCTATGTTTAGCTTTTAACTTGTATTTATAGGCTTATCATATTTATCATATTTAACCAAATGTGTAAAAATCCTAAACTACTGCAGCACTATATGTGCCTTTATAGATAAGCAAGATAATCACACACTATATGTGTGTGATTATCTTGCTCACTCGGTTTATTTGAAAGTATCTAATTTGTCAGGTCACTGTGTGTGGTGTTTTTGAGGGCATCAAGAGTGAAGAACATTTGACAAGCCTGTCTAAAATAGAAGTTTTCAGGCCTTTTCTACTGTGAGAACAATAATACAATTCTAAAAGCTATATCTCACAACTAAACATCACACTGTGTTGTAATGTGTGGTAGTCCATCATGACAAAACACAGTGCCCTTAAAGAGCCAAAGTCTTCATTTAGAGTTATTAAACATTGACAGCTTTTAGTACTTAAATCTGTGTTCACAGGAGGAAGTTTCACGGCACTACAAGCTCACTTGACATTTGCCTTGCAGTTCAGTTGTATAATTACCATACTATGAGCAACAGGATTCAACAATGTTAATTGCCTTTGAAAGATATTTGTGGTACCGCCCCACTTTCAAATGAGCACAAGGAATGGGCTGTAAAATCAAAAATGCGATTTGAAAGAAGTCTTAAGTGTGTGTTTGTGTGGGGACAGGGGACTGAAAGTAATGTGGATGTATTGGTGAATTACAGTAAATAATGCAGTGTGGAGAAATACAACAGCACTCTGTCTGAAGTGTCTGCTATTTTTCAGCAGCTGACAGACTACTTTTTCAGGTCAATGCAAAAAAATGTCCTAACCTAGATCATTGCTAGAACACAATTTACAAAGCACTCAAAGCAATCGCAATGCAATGTATAAAATGCAAGCGCAGCACTTTCCTAATTTGCTCTTTCCTTTACAGAGGAAGCAAGAGAGGGAGTTTGCGATCAACCTAACATTTGTACTTGTGCTCATAAAGGCGTTTTACTTAGCAGCACTCTGCAAGTCTATTACAGCTCTCTGCACAGCCGATCTGCTGATGAAAAGAGGCAGTTTTAGAACTGCGATCATCCCTGCAGCACCAGCTAACACTTAAAGGTCATGGAGATGCCTTTCACATTCCTTATTTATTTTTTTGTTTTTTTTCTTATCTTGATTTAAATATTAATACTAAAAAAAGTGTAGGTTTTTCTAATGTTTTGGATTGGTAACATTTTAAAGAAGTCTCTTATGCTTCAATTTACTTATGGAAGTAAAAAAAAGTAATAAAAAAAGAAAAATCAGTGAAAACAGTAACATTGTAAAATATTGTTACACTTTAAAATTACTGTTTTCTATTATAGAGTAAAATGTAATTTATTCCTGTGAAGGCAAAGCTGATTTTTTTTCAGCAGTCATTACTCCATTGTTCAGTGTCACATGATTCTTCAGAAATCATTTTAATGTTGATTTGGTGCTCAGCAATTCTTCTTATTATAAAACTTTTGTGCTGCTTAACCACATCGGAAATCCCAGAACATTTTAGGCTTTATGGCAGAACAGAAGTATTTAAAATAATGTATATATACTGTATATGTTTTATTTTTTGTGTAAATTGTTATGCTAACAATACTAAGAATAATAATGATAGTTTTTACATTTTTATTAAATCAGAAAATGCATTTTAAGCATTTCACTTTTGTATTTATAAAGAAAACCTTTATCTAATTAATTGAAAATGACCTATTCACGGGTGCATTTGTCTCCCATGACTAATTTATTCTACAAACAAAAGTGTCCGATAATAGTTATTAAGATAAAAATAAGTAGTACGCTGCCTGCCATTTCATCTTAACACGATGACTACTATAAAGGAGTACCAAATTAAAACAGCTTTATCTAGGTTACTATGACTGGAGTCTTCATCTCATTTAAGAGTACATCATTTGACAAAAACACTATTTATATCCTAAGGTGGAAAAAATAATATTAGAGTCATTTTTATCTGACGAATGAGAAGCACTACAAGCTTCAAAGTCTCTCTTTTTTAAAACTCTGCAAATCGACAGGCATTCTGAAATGTGACTTTACCGAGCACCTGAAGCATTAAGGAAAAGCTTTTCTAACATAATCATGTAACTTTGTATTTAGTATTGTCCGACTGCACCTTGAGCTCTGGTTCCATCTTATCCATTCAAAGCCATTTACTAGAGATGGCTTAAAGTCAAGACCGCAATGTCAGATCAAACACAGTTAATGATATTTGGATGTTATGGAGTGCAGCACTTAGCTGATGCATGAAGAATCTGATGTACATTTGCATATGTGTGTGTGTGTGTGTGTGTGTCTGCAAACATGTGAAAGGCCGTAAGGCTTGATGGTGAAGTGTCTGAGAAAAAAGTCTGAGAGAAAATAAATCCTTGTCCCTCGCTCCCCCCTTCACTCACTTTGTAGTTGAGAGCACCTTTGCAGCCCAGACACTAGATACTCAAGTGTTCTTATGAACCTCAAAGAGAAGGATAGACGTAAAAGGGATTTTGTGAGAGTGAGTGATCGAGAGAGAGAAATAGAAAGAGCTCAAGGTGAACAGCTTGAGAATGCACATGTTGAGTGGCTTAGGCAAAAAGAAAGAAAGAAAGAAAGAAAGAAAGAAAGAAAGAAAGAAAGAAAGAAAGAAAGAAAGAAAGAAAGAAAGAAAGAAAGAGAGAGCAATGGGGAGGGTTAAGAGAGAGAGAAATCAGCAAAAATATAATAGTGTTGCAGAAGAATGATACAATTCAGGCTTTAGTGGGAGCCTGACAGGAGAGCATGAGGGATAGAGAAAGAAAGAAAGAGAGGGAGTGGATAAAGGGATGGATGTCACTAGCCGTAGGCCGTGTGAAAAGGTGTCAGTCTCTCAAGTTGGACATGTCACTGGGAATTTGGACATGAATCTTCCAGCTTAGGACAGACCTCTACCTGACAAGACAAGCATAGATATATTAACATCAGAAGGGACTGATGTGCACACAGACACACAGACACACACACACACACACACACACATGCACACACGGCATATAGAAAACACACTTAAGTACATGCACTGTGTCAAACTTCTAATTATAAAAAATTATAAAATTATATAGTAAAAATGTTGAACACATACAATAAAATAATACTACTAAATATATAAATATTTACAATTATGTATGGCTGTGCTGATATACATGCAAACAAAGTGAAATTGCTTATGTTTTTGAACTGATTGAGCTGTAGAATGGCACTGTTGACTTGTTACAGCAGAATGTATGGTGGCCGAGAGAGCTCAACACGCTGAAACTTCAGAAAACACATGCAAATAGAAAATGCACCAGCAAATCAAGAAAACATCTTCATCAATTTGACAGCAGGTGGTGCAAATGCTCACAACACAAACAAATAAAGAAATGCACTGCAAATGCTCACAACACAACCAAATAACGAATTGTATTTGCGGAGCGTTTCTTTATTTGGTTGTGTGCATTTGCATGTTGTCAAATTGACGAAGTTGTTTTCTAAACTTGCAGTTGTTTTTTTCTACTTGCAGCACGTTGAGCTCTCTCGGCCACCGTAAGAATGTGAATTTTGATACTATTGTGAAGCTGCTGTGAAACAATCAATATTGTATAAAACACTTTAGAAATAAAGTTAACTTTCTGACTTGGCTTGTATGCCTGTTCAGGATAGATAGATAGATAGATAGATAGATAGATAGATAGATATTATATATATATATATATATATATATATATATATATATATATATATATATATATACGTATATGTGAAGAGTTTATTTGCAAAAACAGATAACTCTGTTTTATTGTGCTAGTTAGCTGTTTTTTTTGTTATTTTATAACCCAGTCAAAATAACCCAACTGCAGTTTGATTGAGATTAATTGGAATGCACAAGAAAAAAACATGATTTCTGAGAATTGTTAAAAATGGAGTTAACTCTATTTGCAAATGAACTCTTCATATGTACATGCACGTATATGTATGTGTCTATCTATCTATCTATCTATCTATCTATCTATCTATCTATCTATCTATCTATCTATCTATCTATCTATCTTAAAGTATGATTTTTTTGCAAATTCCCCTTATTATACATTATGATAATGAAGTACCCTTTACACTCTTTACTTTACACTCTTGCAAATATAGTTTGGCAGAAATATTACATTTATTATGCAGTTTTCATTTCACTGAATTTCAAGACTTTCAGATGATTAGAACATGTAGATTAGACATTAGACCCTTGCTGGGGCTGTTTTGGTATGTGACAGACATTTGCATCCACTTCCATAGTGTATTATGTGTAATACGCAGCTGAACGAGTGCTTAGGAACCATTTTAGTAAATCCTCTTCCACCATCCGGCTTCCGTGCACCCCCTGTATATCAGGAGGAAATGTCTCTGCCTGAGTCAGTTTAAGGGTTTCTGAAGGGTGTAAATGCTTGGGTGTGTATGTTATCGGGAGCCTAGCATGTGTGTTCGCATGAATGAGATGCATGTTGGTGCAGAGGGAAATTAGTGTTTGGCTTTTAAATGGATGATTACTGAAATTCTGAAAGAAGACTCATTTGTTCTTGTCTCAACATTTCTGCTTCTGATAGAAATGCCACACTAGAGCCACCTGCCTCTTCAGTAACTTCTTAATCAAAAAAAGAAGAACAAAAGGAAGAAAAAACCCTGTAGTGTGTGTGTATGTGTGTGTGGCCTCCTGTTTGGCCTTCTGCTGTGTCTTCCCACAGAGATACCAAATGACTGCTGCAGTGTCAGTCCAAAAGTGTGTGCATTTGACAGAAAAGAAGAAAATCACCCTGAATGTTGGATGTAATATATCTGCTCTCTTTCATGTATTACAAGTGTAATTTAATTTTTAGCCAGCCGCATATATAGATGAAATAAAAGCTATTTTTTTTCAAGTACATTTTAGGATGATTGTAAAATCCTTGCCTGCAGTTGTTCTGATACATTATTAAGCAAAAACAGTGGTGTTTTATTGTTCTATCTAATTGTAGTAGTCCATATTCCACTTATGAAAAAAGTGCCTTGGTATTGCCATGTTTTATTTTTTGTATGTGTCACTGTGGGTCAGGAAAACAAGGAGAGGAACACAGCTTGCTTTATTTAATAAAGGCAAAAACAAAGGAGATAATCCTTAGGACAAAGAACAACAGAAGAGAAGCATGTGACACTTGACCTCATCAACACAGGGCAATGGAGTGATGCAATAGTGATGTCAAAACCCTTAAGATTAATGGGTTCACTTGAGATTTTCCTATGGGGTTTTTCAATTCATGAGCTGCCCCCTTGGTCGATCAAAATTGTATTAGTCGCTTAGTCACAGAAAAAAAAATTAAAATCCACATTGGCGAAGTCACACAGTCCATGACGGACAAATCGTTAACAGGTGGTCTGTGTGGTAATACAGTCAGTGTTGGGGAAAATTACTTTTAAAAGTAATGCCTTACAATATTGAGTTACTTCCTAAAAAAGTAACTGATACTTAGTTACTTTGTATGGCAAGTAATGCGTTTCGTTACTTTTGCTTTACTTTTTAAATCTGGGCAAGGCTTGCTTGGTTTTTCTTTTATATAAAAACTTATATTTTTGGCAAATGAAAAAGCCCTTTCACACCAAAAGTGAAATGAAGAAACCTCAGGCTGAAGGAAAAGTAAATTCACCATCTGTACAGTAGAACGCAGAAGAAGAAAGTTCAACACACTTCAGCAATAAAAAAAGAAGCACAAATGTTTATCTAGAGTGACTTTTGCTTGTTAGTATGGTTGAATTGGATCATCGAAGGTCAGCAGCAAAGACATTGGTTAATAGAATTGGATTAAATACATAAAGGATATTTACAGTATCTTATAGAAGTGAGTACACCCCTCACATTTTTGTAAATATTTTATTATATCTTTTCATGTGACAACACTGAAGAAATGACACTTTGCTACAATGTAAAGTAGTGAGTGTACAGCTTGTATAACAGTGTAAATTTGCTGTCCCCTCAAAATAACTCAACACACAGGCATTAATGTCGCAGGTCCGCTGGCCACAAAAGTGAGTACACCTCTAAGTGAAAATGTCCAAATTGGGCCCAAAGTGTCAATATTTTGTGTGGCCACCATTATTTTCCAGCACTGCCTTAACCCTCTTGGGCATTGAGTTCACCAGAGCTTCACAGGTTGCCACTGGAGTCCTCTTCCACTCCATGATGAAATCACGGAGCTGGTGGATGTTAGAGACCTTGCGTTCCTCCACCTATCGTTTGAGGATGCCCTACAGATGCTCAATAGGGTTTAGGTCTGGAGACATGCTTGGCCAGTCCATCACCTTTACCCTCAGCTTCTTTAGCAAGGCAGTGGTCATCTTGGAGGTGTGTTTAGGGTCGTTATCATGTTGGAATACTGCTCTGCGGCCCAGCCTCTGCTTCAGTATGTCACAGTACATGTTCGCATTCATGGTTCCCTCAATGAACTGTAGCTCCCCAGTGCCAGCACTCATGCAGCCCGAGACCATGACACTCCCACCACCATGCTTGACTGTAAGCAAGACACACTTGTCTTTGTACTCATCACCTGGTTGCCGCCACACACGCTTGACACCATCTGAACCGAATAAGTTTGTCTTGGTCTCATCAGACCACAGGACATGGTTCCAGTAATCCATGTCCTTAGTCTGCTTGTCTTCAACAAACTGTTTGCGGGCTTTCTTGTGCATCATCTTTAGAAGAGGCTTCCTTCTGGGACGACAACCATGCAGACCAATTTGATGCAGTGTATGGTCTGAGCACTGACAGGCTGACCCTCCACCTCTTCAACCTCTGCAGCAATGCTGGCAGCACTCATACGTCTATTTCCCAAACACAACCTCTGGATATGACGCTGAGCACGTGCACTCAACTTCATTGGCTGACCATGGCGAGGCCTGTTCTGAGTGGAACCTGTCCTGTTAAACTGCTGTATGGGCTTGGCCACCCTGCTGCAGCTCAGTTTCAGGGTCTTGGCAATCTTCTTATAGCCTACGCCATCTTTATGTAGAGCAACAATCCTTTTTTTCAGATCCTCAGAGAGTTCTTTGCCACGAGGTGCCATGTTGAACTTCCAGTGACCAGTATGAGAGAGTGAGAGACACCAAATTTAACACACCTGCTCCCCATTCACACCTGAGACCTTATAACACTAACGAGTCACATGACACCGGGGAGAGAAAATGTCTAATTGGGCCCAATTTGGACATTTTCACTGAGGGGTGTACTAACTTTTGTGGCCAGCGGTTTAGACATTAATGGCTGTGTGTTGAGTTATTTTGAGGGAACAGCAAATTTACCCTGTTATACAAGCTGTACACTCACTACTTTACATTGTAGCAAAGTGTCATTTCTTGAGTGTTGTCAAATTAAAAGATATAATAAAATATTTACAAAAATGTGAGGCGTGTACTCACTTCTGTGAGATACTGTATGTCATATAACATCTAACTATTGCAGGTTTGCGTCATATTCTGAGTTGCATTTCACTGTTTAAATTTATTTTGAGGAATACTGAATCTGTTTGTGTGTGAGTGAGATGAAATGCATGTTTACGTTTATTCTAGAACTACTTAACATCTTTCTCCCGAGTTTTAGTAGCAGCAACTTTACATGGCCACTCAGTCTAATGCCAACCTAGAAAAATATGCACTGTTCAAGTGTCTGTGTGGAGTGTGGAAGCCGGCGCGGTTTCTTGCTCTTGAAATACTCCGTCATTTTGCTCGTACAGATAAGAATAATTCTTATTTTGAATTTGTAAAGACTCTACATTTATTTGTGTGCACTCACAATAACATCAAATTATTGTGCTTTTGTAAAATAATGAAAGCAAACAGGATGCACTTTCTGCCGTCCCGGTCTTTGTGAACTTGAGCTCGAAACTCCATGTATATTTGCCTTACAGACATAAAAAAATATAGATCTATATAGAGTGAAACGGCTACTTCAAAATAAACCAATTCAAATGGAAAACAAATATTCTCATATTATTTAATCCATAACAAGCATACAGGTGCATCCATCCACTACTGTAAGAGACTTAATCTCTTAAACCGAAAACAAAGAAAACACTAGTTCATCCATAAATGTATTAAAATGTTAATGCAGCCTCCTTACTGTTTTCCCCAACACATTCATAATCGTTACTTCTGCCGGTGTGCTGTGGCAAGCTTTATGCGTGTGCTTGAGCGCTTATTAGGCAATGTAAAGGCTCATTATTCTTATTTAAATGGTTTATTAATAAACATGCGATTAGTCGACTAATGTTTCAAATTAACGATTACTAGTCAACCAGAAAAATATAACTTGAAGATAAGAAGTGCCAAATAAGTTCGGGAGGAGCCTATTCACTCAATCCTGTCAATCATCATAACGAACCTATATAAGCAGCAGTCATTGCGCCAATTCTTATTTTTCTCATTCCACATCTATGTAGTACCACAATGGGAGTTGAACACTGAGCTCAAACAATCCTCAGATTTGCGCCTCTGTCAAGAACAGCAAGCCAAGTTTGTTTACCATTAACTATTAAGTCTGGATGGGCAGTGCAAATTTTGTAGTACAAAATGCATACTGGAGATTTTGTTGTACACAATTCATGCTGGAGATTCATAAACTATTGAATGATACAACAACAACAACACATTTGATTCAGAATAAGATTATCTAGTCAGAGAGTTTCAACCTTCCCGAGGAACACGGGAGAGTCTACAAGGTCTCAGCCTTTTGCCCTGTCCAACCCCACCTACGTAAAACTGACTTGTGAGAATGGCACATGTGTTAAAAGACAAAACACTCACATTCTGCTTGTTGGCAGAGGTGAAGGGGCACTCACATCCTGCAGATTGTGCTTCAAACCCCTGGCGTGGGTGGCAGTTTGAAAGGATGGCCACCTTGGAGTGCCCTACAGTCACGAACAGATGGAGGTGGTGGCATTTTCCGCTAAGCTCCGCCAGCAGCGTGTAAGTCTCTGTCGTTACTACCCATTTGTCCACCTTGTTCTCTCGCTTCTCTAACAGCACGTCCCAATATTAGCTCGTGGGCCAGCAGTAATCAAATCATAACCGTAAAGTGTTATCTCTAGCTTGTTAAGTGCGAATTTATGCTTAGCAACGGTGTGGAAAGTTTGGATGTGAAAATATTCAAATTTTCCATTCATTTCACAAGGAAGGGTGTCCTGGGGAAAACATATTTCCCTAAATGTTGTATCCGGTATTCATGCACTGATATAGCCTACTGTGATATCTAAGTATGCTATAAACCTTGAGTATGTCAGTACTTCTTGATTTTTTTCTCACGTCTGGAACAATTTAAGATATGCCACCTTCAAAGTGTCTGAGGTTGTCAAACTTCCCGGTTTTCTCACCTCAATAACATGATTTCCTTTCCTGTATACATTTCATTATAGGTTTCATTCATATTTTCTCATTTGGGGTTGGTGTGAGTAATTTTTGTCACGCTGCTGAAATCTCTCTTTACCAAAGCATAGAGAGAAACCGCTAGAAGCAGAGAGGTCTCATTAGAGTCAGTTCACACTGTTCATCTGTTGGCTAATCATTAAAAATTGCAAATAATAATAAAGTTATTGTTCTGAAAATGAAACTATTAAAGGTCATTTTGCTTTCCAGTGCCACAGAGACTTTGCTGGCTGGGCAACTCTTATCAGTCCTAGCCACACCAGTTAGTCTCAATGGACCTGCAACGTTTTTTGAAAATAAGATTCCACCCTGCCAAATGCATGGCTATATTGGGACTGCAGGATGGGACAGTGCTAGATTTTAAGTGCTATTTACTCTGAAAGGAGAGTAAATCCCTCACCATAATGAGCTGTCAAATTCTGGCAGTGGAGTTTTGCTGCAAAGAGTTGTCAAGGCGGTTCATAGGGAGATTCGAGACATGCTCGGTGTATATGTGTGTCCGTGGAGGTACATTTACAGCTTTGCTGCATATGTAAGCGCATCTCTGTGCAGTGACATGGATAAAGACATTTGAATTAACTCTTGATAAAAAAAATCTCACATTTTAAGATTACTTTATTACATTTTCATTTAATTTTTCCCCACATCACTTGTTTGATTATTTTCACAAAGTACATCAGCTTCAGAGATTAACCAGGTGCAGAAACAAACAAAGAAAAAGAAAGAAGGAAAAAGTGGTAAGTATTACAATGATTTGAACACCGTTCTTTTTTAGTCATGCTATTTCAGATTTTAATTTGCATTACTTTAATCCTGCGACTTCAAACAGGTCCAGAGAGGCTTTGGAGCATAGCTGAAATTGAGTTGACCCTCTGAGTCCAGGGCAGAATGCAAAAAACCCATACTCCCACTCTGTCAAGATTTAATAATTAAACTTGTCAGTCAATAGACACGCAATACATTGTATTCACTTCAAGGGATAGTTCACCCAAAAATGACAATTCTGTCATCGTTTACTCACCCTTGTGTCATTCCAAACCCATAAGACTTTCATTCATCTTTGAAACACAAATGCAGATATTTTTAATGAAACCTGAGAGATTTCTGTCCTTCCACTGAAATACTGTTCCATAAAAACTTTGATCTTTTAAAAAGAAATCCATATTAAGTTAGCAGCTTAATTTATACTCATTCACATATAAACACTTAGCAGCGCACATACATTGAAAACACCACCTATTGTAAGCGGAGGCTCAGTCGTACTTGCTTGATGCGTGAGAACAAACCTTATTGGCTCTCGCGTGATAAGCAGGCATGTTTGAGCTTCCATTTACCATATTTGATGTGCTCTATATAGGCACATCTGTTCAAAGCCTAAATTAAATCTGTTCATTTTACAAAGAACACTTTGCTCTTTTCAAAATTTAGGATTAAACTGCTCAGTTCTCATGGTTTACTTTTACAATGTCTTCATGAACTTTTTTAAGTTTTGGTCAAATGGGCTTTCAATGGAGGAACAGATATTTCTCAGGCAACTCTAATTTTTGGGTGAATTATCCCTTTGATATATAGGCTACTTTTGTTTTGTGGCTGTAACTTTGCTGCTTTATTACACAGGGAAAGTGGCCAAGGCAAATTGGACTCTTTATTACGATGAGCCGTCATTAGATTAAGAGGAGGAACAATATTCTGTATCCTAAAATGAGAAACATTGCATTCATTCTGGAGCAAAATAAATACGATGTTCAATTATAAATAGGCAGCGGAACAGGTTTTTAGATAATATAAAATGTTGCTTTTAGCATGCTAATATAATCAGTCATATATATGTACATTACTAACCTTAAACAAACCCTGACCCTCGCTGAAAATGAAAGTAAGGATTTCTCAGTAAATGCCGGATTAATTTGTCAGCGTGGGTTGGCAGACAATTAAATAATCCCCGCTCGCAAGCAGCAAATTCTAAGTAGTGTTGGGCCAGTAATTGCTGAGCCATGTAATGGCAGTACGGGTGCCGCAGTGGAACAGCTGATGCATTAAAGCTGAACGGAAGCTTGAAAATAAACCAGTTTCTTGTAATGTTCCCTTCAAAACTGCATATCTGTTACGTCAGGGAGAAATCAGCTCACAACAAGGTGGGGCAAAATGACAAAGCAAGAATCAAAGTGAACTAAGATTGCAGCTACATAGTGCCAATTCCAGCTGTCATGCGTTCTGAAGTGACCATGATTTTCTGGAAATTGAAGCAAGAATCCATCTAATGCAATACACTGTTGAGTGACTGGTTCACTCGAGGACTGCAGGGCTACTTCAGTGAAGCCCAACCATAGTATTTTCAGAGAGAAGGAAAGAGTGGGTTTGGAAAAAGATGAACAGATGGTGTACAAGTAACTGCATCAGCTCTTGAGAAATAATTCACTGCAGAATGTATAAAAGTGATTTTATTAAATTGATAAAAATTACAACAGCATCTGACTAGGGGAACACATACTGGAGAATTGAATCATCTCTGATTAAAAAGAAAAATGAAAACTGCCAACAAGCGTATTGATGGCTTTCTCCATCGTTTAGCAATGCATTTTGGGTAACTGCTATGGCACATCCTCAAAAACTGAAAAACAAGATATAAACAGCTTATAGTACATCCATTGACAACTGCTCATTTTGTTGTTACAACAGCAACAGCAATAAACACTGATTGATGTATACACAATTTAACAAACCATTGTTGACATTCAATGTGAGCCGCAATCTGCAGTTATTGATCATGAGTGTTGGGCCTCTTTCTGACACTCATCATGCTAAATCTGTGCAGATAAGGTCAAGGACACATCAAGTGTGTGCTTTATGAAACTGCAATGGAAAGAAATGGATTCTGCATTTTATAGTCAGTATTCACTGATCTGTGACCGGCTTTGACACTGAACGCTTTGTTCCCTTCTGTTCTTCTTTTTGACAAAAGAAGAACAGAAGGGAACAGGTTAATTCTGCAGTTAGAGAGGGCAGGACAAGTGCACATGCTGCAATTACACTTCCCATGCGTTTGACCTCTGAGTCTTCATACTGGGAACCTCTTTAGGGAGATAAGCAAATGCAAAGTCAGGTTAGTAAAAAATGCATTTTCCCCCTGTTACATTACACATCAATGAAAACAGAAAGACTGCTCTTTTACAAGAAAGGGAGATAGTGGCTTGATTAAAGAAATACAAAAGTATAACAAAATGTATTTTTGTGAATGAAAGGATAAAAAAGCAATTGATCACATCTAACAATACAAATGTAATGCATTTTGTGATTAGCATCTAACATTTACTTAAAGATTTCTAGGTGAGTGAAAGCACACTGAAGAAAGGCCTTTAGTGCCTCAGAATTTGATCGCTGTTTCCTTTTAATTCCTTTTTGAATTGCTGCTCTGGTAACTTATGGTAGACACGTACAGAAAATTGATCTATAAACACATTGCTGTCTCCACATTCAATTGGTTAATGGGCATTAGTGCTTCATAATTTGCCCTTTATCTAGCGTTTACAAAATGATGGTATTCATTAATCAAAACAGTTGTGCAAGTAAGTTTTTGGTGCCCCCCCCATCATGCCTATATAAGGCTAAGAGACAGCACTGGGATTATGGTGAGAGTGTATTTGAAAATGTATTCTTGCATTCCGTCCATATTTGTCTTTTTCAGTCTAAGCCTTTCTCACTTAGTTGGATAGTCACGCTCAGGTGTTCTCACATGAGAGACTTATATAGCATCAGTCATAATATTTATTATGCATCATGTATGCACACAAACTCATAAACAAGCACCGAAGATGAAGCTAGCTACAAATATAATGTTTTACTACCAGTCTTTACAGTAACCCAAACAGGTTAAGGAAAATGAAAAAGATAATGCAAGTGATACTAAAGAAATGCCTTTTTAATTTAAGTTAAAGTGCTGCTTAAATCAAAAGAAATCCTGTTTTGAAAGTTTGATTTACTGGAGTGTGATCCATTATCATTTACAATAAATATTTGCATTAAAAATTAAATGAAACTTCTCGTTGAAGTCCAGAAAATAGAGTACAAGCCACAAGTGTAATCATGTTGTATATCAAATTTCAAATGTCAAGTATTATGAAAATTATCTGGAAACAAAAAATCAGTTCCCTTTCGATACTTCACTCGTACTGCATCGCTAGACGCTATGGGGAAAAACTCCATTTTCTCCGAGGACTGAAGACTTTTTCAATCACGCAGTGTGACTGCACGGCCATTCGTTCGTGCAGTAAATAAAAAAACGAACCAATGGCTCGTCAGCGGCGCTACACGAGCATATGGCGGTGAAGAACCGAGGTGAAGAATTTGCTGGCAAAAGTGAAAGTGAAGTGACATTCAGCCAAGTATGGTGACCCATACTCGGAATTCGTGCTCTGCATTTAACCCATCCAACGTGCACACACACAGCAGTGAACACGCACACACCGTGAACATACACCCGGAGCAGTGGGCAGCCATTTATGCTGCGGCGCCCGGGGAGCAGTTGGTGGTTCGGTGCCTTGCTCAAGGGCACCTCAGTCGTGGTATTGAGGGTGGAGAGAGCGCTGGACATTCACTCCCCCCACCTACAATCCCTGCCGGCCGGGGACTCGAACCCGCAACCTTTGGATTACAAGTCCGACTCTCTAACCATTAGGCCACGACTTCCCACGAAAAGGGGGCTGTAGAAACAGTTCCTCCAGCTCAGAGCGAGTCAGGCTTCTACAGCCGTTATTTCCTCGTCCCTCAAAAGGATGGTGGCCTCCGGCCCATCCTCAATTTCAGGCTTCTGAACCGTGCCCTCATGAAACGGCCATTCAGAATGACTACACTGAAGCAGATTCACTTGCAAATTCGCTCAGGGGACTGGTTCTTTTTGCTGGATCTGGAAGATGCGTACTTTCACATCCAGATAGCCCCTCCGTCACAGATGATTCTGGAGATTCGCCTTCAAGGGAGTGGCTTATCAATTCAGGGTCCTGCCCTTTGGGCTGGCTCTGGCTCCTCGCACTTTTACAAAGTGCATGGACGCGGCCCTCTCCCCTCTGAGACAGATGGGAGTTTGTGTCCTGAATTACCTCAACGATTGGTTTATTCTAGCGCAGTCGAATAACCCACAGGTCCCTCCTCCTCGGTCACTTTAGAGTGCCTAGGACTCAAGATCAATTTTGCCAAGAGCTCTCTCTCCCCCAGCCAACGAACTGTGTTCCTGGGGACAGTTTTCGACTCGCATGAGGGTAATAGTCACGCCAGATTGTGCTCTGGCTATACAGCAGCTCACGGCTTCCTTCAGAATTGGAGCCTCCTACCCTCTCAAAGCGTTTCAAAGGATGTTGGGCCTCATGGCCTCTGCATTACCAGTGCTTCGGTTGGGCCTTCTCAGAATGAGACCCCTTCAGTACTGGTTGAAACCTCTAAATTCCGCCCCATGCTTAGCGTCATGGACACATCCGCATCAGGGTGGACCAGGCCTGCGTGACAGCCCTGGCCACATGGAAGAACCTACGGTGGTTCGAGCGGGGCGTAAGGATGGGTTTAATTCACAGAAGAATGGTTGTCATGACAGACGCTTCCAACTCAGGTTGGGGAGCTCTGTGCGAAGGCAGACTGACTGAAGACTATGTGAAGGCTCCTGGACGAATGCGGAAGGCCGGCTGCACATGAACTGCCAAGAAATGTCGGCAGTATGTCAAGCCATTTGGTTCATCCTGCCAGTCCTGAAGGGACTAGTCCATTCAGACAGCATAACAGTGGTGTCGTACATAAATCGCCAGGGCAGGCTTACCTCGAAACATCTTTTCGAGATGGTAGAATGCCTCTTGGAGTGGGCACATCTCAACCTGCATTCATTGAGTGCAGTTCATGTGCCTGGCGTACTGAACCAAGGAGCAGATATGCTCTCTAAGAACAACGTCCCCTCAGAGGAGTGGATGCTCCATCCACAGACGGTTCAGAAAATCTGGCAGATCTTTGGCAAGGCAGAGGCCGACCTCTTCGCCTCCAAAGACAACTCTCACTGCCAAACGTACTTTTCGAAGAGCGAGGACGCGTTGGCCCATGAATGGCCCAACCTCCTACTGTATGCTTTTCCCCCGATCGTTCTGATTCCTCAAGTAATCAGGTGAATCAGGGAACACAAGCACGAAGTGCTTCTGGTGGCCCCGCTCTGGAAGAACCATCCCTGGATCTCAGAGCTCTCTCTTAGCTGCTAACAGCAGCTCCGTGGCCCATTCTCCTGAGGCGGGACTTCCCTCTCTCAGGCGAACAGAACGATCTGGCACCCCCAGCCCGAGCTGTGGGCCCTGCATCTCTGAGCTCTCGATGGGAATCAATAGATCTCCCCGAGAATGTCCTAAATTATTATAATTTTTTTTTTAAAAATCTCTTTTGCAAGAGCATCCTGGCCAAGATTAACAGTAACACAGCTCACGGGGGGTTAACATATAACATCCATAACATCAAGTAACATCCATAAATTACACACATGCACACAAACAAGCATATCAATACACAACTAGTCAAAACATCTACAGCCCAATGTTTCTGTCTCCAAGTTATTTAAAAACCCTTTAAAAATATCTAGTGACACCAGCTCCTTAAACTGTAATTTAATTAGCAAATTATTCCAAGCAAAGGGAGCACCAAATTTAAAAGACTTTTTTCCCAGTTCAGTACGTACCACTGGAACAGACAATAAGAAAAATTCCTGGGACCGAAGGCTATAATTGCGAACAGATTTTTTACAGATAAGTATTAAGATATGAGGGAAGTAAACCCAGGATAGATTTGTAAATAAAAACGTGCCAGTGTTTTAACCTACGGATGGACAAAGCAGACCATTCCAACACCGGGCATACAACTCACAATGATGAGTAAAGGTCTTAAGATTTGTTATAAACCTCAGTGCACCATGATAAACATGATAATACAGACATAAAAGTGGCAGCAACAAGCTTCTTTTTTGCCTCAAAGGAAAGGCAGGATTTAATTCTGAAATAGAAGCTCAAGGTCACTTTCAATTTTCTCACCAATTTAAATACCAATTTAAATACCATTTTGCAGGCTAGAGCCCCGTCTACGAGACACCTCTACGCCCTTAAGTGGTCTGTTTTCTCCGCCTGGTGTGAGGCCCACGGCGAGGAAACAACAACATGTGACATATCAGTGATATTGTCCTACTTACAAGAGCTGCCGGATAAGGGCAAAACTCCCCCTCCCCAAACTCCCCTTCCACGCTCAAAGTCTATGTGGCAGCTATAGCAGCTTATCACGCTCCTATAGCCGGACAGTCGTTGGGCCGGAACAACTTGGTTGTCCGTTTCCTGAAGGGTTCTAGGAGGCTCCATCCTCCCCGACCCCTCACAGTCCCTACATGGGACCTGCCCACGGTCCTGAGAGCTCTCAAAGGCTTCCCCTTTGAGCCACTACAATCTATCTGCAAGCTTAAAAACACTGTTGCTCAAGACCACTCTGCTGCTGGCGCTAGCATCGGTGAAGCGAGTAGGTGACTTGCAGGCTCTCTTGATAAGCCCTGTCTGTCTTGAGTTTGGGCCTAAAGGTCGTCCTAAAACCAAGACACGGTTATGTCCCTAAGGTGCTCTACACTCGGTTTGGGGCCCAGGTTATTACTCTCTCTGCGCTTCCTCCTTCTGAGGAGGACCAGGAGTTTAACCTTCTCTGCCCGGTCAGGGCATTGAGAACTTACATTGAGCGTTCCGCACCCTTTAGCAATCGGAACAACTCTTGGTCTGCTTTGGTGGTCGCACCAAGGGGTCTCCGGTCACAAAGCAGAGGATTTCTCGATGGTTAGTTGACGCTATCACACTAGCATACTCCTCCCTGGGCCTCCAGAGCCCCATTGGAGTGAGAGCCCATTCCACGAAAGGTGTGGCCTCTTCCTGGGCATGGTCTACTGATGTGTCCATGGCAGACATTTGTGCGGCGGCCGGCTGGGCCTCGCCGTCCACATTTACCAGGTCCTATAACTTGGATGTTCTGGCCTTTCAGGCTCAGATTTATCTGCTTGAAGTGGCACATGCCTATCTAAGTGGTCTATTCTCAGGCATAGCCTGATTCCTCAGAACGCTCTTGGCCTTATTGCTAGTTCTAAGGCTGTACTTATGACCGTTGGAACGATTATCCAGGCCCGGGCTGACCTCTACAAGTTCAGTTCTCATGCCTCCTGCAGGATTCTTCCTGCTCATAATTGGTCCCTTTATTCTTTATTGCTCAAGGCCAGTTGTAGCAGTCGTTCCTCTTCATGGCATGGCGAGATTGTATTTGTTCCCCATAGCATCTAGCGACGCAGTACGAGTGAAGTATCGAAAGGCAACGTACTCAGTTACTTACGTAACCTCGATTCCCTGAGATACGGGAACGAGTACTGCGTACCGTGCCATGCCATTCCGCTGCATGACTCAGGTCGTCGCTTCAGTCGAATTGGCCTGATTTCCTATGGCGAAACGCCCGCTTATATAGCCAGATGGCCCCTTTCTGGTGGGCTTTTCTGCCATAGGCTCGTGCAGCGCCGCTGAAGAGCCATTGGTTCGTTTTTTATTTACTGCACGAACCAATGGCCGTGTAGTCACACTGCGTGATGGAAAAAGTCTTCAGTCCTCGGAGAAAAAGGAGTTTTTCCCCATAGCATCTAGCGACGCAGTACTCGTTCCCGTATCTCAGGGAACCGAGGTTACGTAAGTAACCGAGTACGTTTATTTGTCTCCACCCTGCAAAAATGTCATGATCCACTGTAAGGATGATTATGGACACATGACATTGTAACCTCTTCTTTGCTGTTGATAACAGCTCAAGAATGGCCTCTGACTTTGCATATGAATGAAACACATGATAAGTGAGTTGTTTACAAATGCTAATCAGATAAATTAGTGTAAAATGGCTTTGCTTGAAAATGATATGAAAAGTAAACATATGGGAATCTGTAAAGTTGTACACCTTTGGAAGTAATTGGACTAAAAAGCTCTACTGAAACACTTGACATGACAAAATGTTTAATTAAATATGTATTTGCTTCTTAATTACCAGTACATCTAAAATGCTATTACATTTCCAAAATAGGAAAACAAGTCTTGTTTTGAATTTGCATGTTTGATTTATACTCAAATATTTCACTCTGCAATTCAAAGTTGCATGCAACAAAATGCATAGATAAACAGAATATTATACACTGCAAGCTTGATACACTTCACATATGCACATACTCTATTTGTATTGGTAATTTATAGCACAAATAAGTTGCTGAACTATTCACATATATTGTTTTGTAGTAAACCATGGTACAACCCGAATTCCGGAAATGTTGGGACGTTTTTTTTTTATTTGAATAAAATGAAAACTAAAAGACTTTCAAATCACATGAGCCAACATTCTATCCACAATAGAACATAAAGAAAATAATTAATGTTTAAACGGAGACATTTTACACTTTTATCCACTAAATGAGTTAATTTTAACTATATTTTACACTAAATTTCAAATTTGATGCCTGCTACAGGTCTCAAAAAAGTTGGCACAGGGGCAACAAAGGGCTGAAAAACATTTTGAAAAGAGCTGGGAGAACATCTAGCAACTACGTAAGTTAATTGACATCAGTTCTGTAACATGATTAGCTATAAAAGGGATGTCTTAGAGAGCCAGAGTCTCTGGTCTAAAGAGGAGGGAGACCTTCCAGTGTGTTATCAGCGTTTAGTTCGAAAACCAGCATCTCTGATGGTACGGGGGTGCATAAGTGCATACGGTATGGGCAGCTTGCATGTTTTGGAAGGCACTATGAATACTGAAAGATATATAAAGGTTTTAGAGCAACATATGCTCCCCTCCAGACGATGTCTATTTCAGGGAAGGTCTTGTGTATTTCAGCAGGACAATGCAAAACCACATACTGCAGCTATTACAACGGCATGGCTTGGTAGTAGAAGAGTCCGGGTGTTGAATTGGCCTGCCTGCAGTCCAGATCTTTCACCAATACAGAACATTTGGCGCATCATTAAATGAAAAATACATCAAAGATGACCACAAACTCTTCAGCAGCTGGATACCTATATCAGGCAAGAATGGGACCAAATTCCAACACCAAAACTCCAGAAACTCATAACCTCAATGCCCAGACATCTTCAAACTGTTTTGAAAAGAAGAGGAGATGCTACACCATGGTAAACATGCCCCCGTCCCAAATATTTTGAGACCTGTAGCAGGCATCACATTTGAAATGAGCTAATTTTGTGCAAAAGTTTCTTTTTTAATTTCTCAGTTTAAACATTTGTTATGTTATCTATGTTCTATTGTGAATACAATATTGGCTTATGTGTTTTGAAATTCTTTTAGTTTTCATTTTATTCAAATAAAAAAAAATGTCCCAACATTTCCGGAATTCGGGTTGTAACTTTATAATAACTGATATATTGTTATTCCACAGTTGCTTCACAAATAAGCAAAAGTGACCAGATTCCATGTGCATGTATGAATGCTTGTTTAGCTGAGTTAACCAAGATTCAAGATTCAAGATTTTTATTTGTCACATACACAATTATACAGGGTATAACCAGCAGTGAAATGTAGGTCAGGTCCACTCCAAGGACAGTGCAATTATAAAGTATACAGATATTAAGAAAAAGAAAATTAGAAAAAAAAAGAGAATAAAATAAAAGATAAAACATATAAATATAAATGTGCAGGTCAGTATGTTGTTGACTTAAATAGTAATAAGAGGAATGTGCAAAAAGAAAGTGTAAAAAGTTGTACAGGGTATTTAAATAGCAGCAATATGAGGTAGAGAAAAATTATGAATAGCTATTGATATGGTGATATTTACATGGAGTCATGTGATGTTATGACACAGAGTTAGAGTTTAGGAGCCTGATGGCCTGGGGGAAGAAGCTCCTCCTAAGTCTCTCAGTTTTTGCCATCAGGCTACGGAAGCGCTTACCAGATGGAAGCAAAGCGAATAGACGGTTACCAGGGTGATTTGAGTCCTTGATTATTTTGACAGCTCTATTTTTGCAGCGTTTGAGGTAGATGTCCTGCAGAGAGGGGAGAGTAGACCCTGAGATGCGCTCAGCTAAGCGCACAACTCTCTGTAGTGCTTTGCAGTCCCGATTTGAGCTGTTTCCATACCACACTGAGATGCACTGAGTCAATACACTTTCTATGGTCCCTGAATAGAAAGTTTTCAGGATTGCTGGTGAGACCCTAAATTTCGTCAGCTGTCGCAGATGGTACAGTCTTTGCCTGGCTTTCTTAACCTGTGTTTGGATGTGTGTAGTCCAAGTCAGGTTCTCGGAGATGTTTACACCGAGGTACTTGAAGCTACTCACTCTCTCCACAGGGGTCCCACTGATCATAAGAGGAGTGTAGGGCTGCTGCTGTCTCTTCCTAAAGCCCATGATCAGCTCTTTAGTTTTGCTCACATTCAGAGAGAGACAGTTGTCCTGGCACCATGATGTGAGTCTCTCTACCTCGTCCAAGTAAGCGGTCTCATCGTTGTTGGAGATGAGGCCCAGAACCACAGTATCATCAGCGAATTTGACAATAGATGTGGAGCTGTGAGAGGACACGCAGTCATGCGTGTAGAGAGAGTAAAGCAGGGGACTCAGGACACAGCCCTGTGGGGCTCCTACGTTCAGGGTGATGGGGTTTGAGGTGAACTGGCAAACTTTCACCACTTGAGGTCTGCCGGTGAGGAAGTCTTGAATTCAGTCACAGAGTGAGGAGTTTAGGCCGAGGTCTGTGAGTTTAGATGCCAGCTTGATGGGGACTATAGTATTAAAATCTGAGCTATAGTCAATTAATAGCAGCCTTACATAATTCCCATTGTTGCTGTCCAAGTGTGTGAGGGATGAGTGGAGGATGTGAGAGATAGCATCGTCAGTGGATCTATTTGGGTGATAGGCAAACTGAAGAGGGTCCAAAGTATCAGGTATGGAGGAGCAGATGTGGCTCTTTACAAGTCTCAAGGGACTCATTAAAGATGGAAGTGAACAAACCAGCGAGCTGATCGGAGCAGGACCTCAGGACACGGCCGGTTATCCCATCAGGTCCGGCTGCTTTCCTGACATTCAATTTCTTTAGCGCCCTCCGAACCTCATCCTCTTACACGGTGATAACAGGATCATCGCTGCTCTGCCTGCTGCTTCCTGATGCGCTGTACGGCAGAGACGCGCTGCCGCCGTTGCAATCGAAGCGGCCGTAGAAGATGTTTAACTCGTCGGCCAGCAACGGATCTGCTCTCACCTCCACAGAGGGTTTGTTTCCAAAGGCACAAATGGTCCTCAGTCCCTGCCACATCTGTCGAGAGTCATTGAGCTGGAAATGAGACTCAATTCTCTCTCTGTATCTGTGTTTAGCGGCTCTTACTGCGCGTCGGAGTACATAGCACAATGCTTTGTACTCGTGCATATTCCCGGTCAGAAGAGCCTCATTATAAGCTGCAGTGCGTGTGTTAACCGCAGCACGGATTGATCTGTCCACCCACGGTTTCTGATTGGAGAATGTCCTTATAGTTATTTTTTCTGTAGCTTGCTCGGTTAGCTTGTTTACAAAGCTTAATGCTACATCCGTGAACTCGCTGACGTCAGATGAACTCGCCCAGAACATGTCCCAGTCGAAGTCATCAAGAGCCGCCTGCAGCATAGTCTCTGAGTGGGAGGACCAGCGCGTCACTACTCTCTGCACCGGCGGCATGGTCCGATTTGCCAAAAGCCGGTAGTGAGCGGGCTTTGTAGGCATTAAAAAACTGAGTGTAGCAATGATCCAGTGTGTTTGGTCCTCTAGTTGGACAGGATATGTGTTGATAAAAGTTTGGCATGACCTGTTTGAGGTTGGCTTTGTTAAAGTCCCCCGCGATGATGAAGGCCGCATCAGGATGTTTGTTAATGTAGCCGCTGAGCACATCGTGAAGTTTAGACAAAGCCAAGCCGGTGTCCGCCTGTGGTGGAATGTACACAGCAGTAACAATGATCGATGAAAACTCCCGGGGCAGATAAAATGGGCGGCAAATAATGGAAAGATGTTCCAGATGAGGCAAGCATGAACGCGACAGAATGGAGATAATCCTGGGATCACACCATTTCTTGTTAATCATGAAACACACTCCTCCATCCCTGGATTTACCGGCCTCTGCTGTTCTGTCCTTCCGAAAAACAGAAAAGTTCTCACTGGGCATTACAACAGTGTCCGGGATCATGGACGAAAGCCACGTTTCTGACAAACAAAGGATGTTGCAGTCCCTTATGTCCCGTTGGAAACTAATCCTGGCTCTAAGATCGTCCATCTTATTTTCCAAGGATTGGACATTTGCGAGCAGAATGCTCGGGAGAGGAGGAATGTGAGCCCTTTTCCTGAGTCTATCTCGAATCCCAGCGTGTTTCCCGCGGTGTTTCTTGATCCGTCGCCTCGGGGGGATATTGTTCATCTCCGCGTTCCGAAGAATCTCCAGAGGCCATGAAGGATTCCTGGATAAAGTGTCCTGAAACAGGTTGGTGTAGCGGTTTCCAATGTCCAAAAGTGTTTCTATGTTGTAGGTGATCAGTGCCGACGTGAAATGTGTAAAAAGAGAAAGTAAAAGTAAGTAAAAAAGTAAGTTAAAGCAAAATCTCAGCGGAGCGGCCTGAACGGCGTCTGAACACAGCGGCGCCATTTTGTTCAGGTGTTAGACCCTGATCATGTTTTGTTTCAAATGAGCTCCAGTCTGCTTCTCCATGAATCTAGCAACTCTCCTATAATAAATATTTGTTGCACAGCAAAAAATTCAGAGGTGATGATCATTGATTGAAAGCTGTTGCTCTGTCAGCATTGCGGGGGAAGCCATGAAACACTGTATTTTTGCACTGTTCACTTCAGTGTTTGAAGTGCCTGTCATAGAAAAAAGGTCACGTGGTGTCATGAATAATTATGAGGCAGCGCCTTCGACAGGAAACAGCTACTGTATGGTATTCATGAGTGGGCAGTCTAATGAATAATTATAAGATACCACTGACGTTAGTTTTTTCGCAGTGTATGTTGTCAATGATGATTTCAACTGCAGAGGACAAAATAGTCCCAAAAATAGATAAACTATATCCACTTAAAATAAATTATATTGTTATAACAATTAATTACAACACTGTTTTCATATGTAACATGTCTACATCTGTTAACATATCAATAGCGTGTTGTAGTGTAACTCATATACTTCCATTGTAAGTGTATTACTTTTTTGTAAGTGCATTAATATTTTTTCATCGTTTCTTTTCACAAACTGATTTCTTTCTTTCTTTCTTTCTTTCTTTCTTTCTTTCTTTCTTTCTTTCTTTCTTGGTTATTTACCCTAGTGAAAAATAGACATACTAAAATGTATTAGAGATACATTTATTTCATGCAAAGTATACCAAAAATACATTTACATAATTATATACTTTATAAAAATACCCCACAATTGTCCTTTTGGTATACTAAACTGCTATACTTAAAGTCTTTTAAATTGGAACAACTTATTTTGTGCTTAATGCACTTAAATTGTGCAGAAGTAGTGATGAAGTCCAATTAAAGATATACTGAAATATATTTGATTGTTCTAAAGTGGAACTATTGCAAGTAGAGTGTATACTTCAGGTACACTTTAAATGTCTTGCATTTAAAGACTGATATGATTCAAAGATCATACAATCCTCATCTATAGTGACATTAAAACACATTTTAGGCTTAATATTAAGACATGTGCATTGTACACAAGTAGTACCAAATAAAGTTTAATTATAATTTTATATCAGTAAGTCTTGAGCCATATATCAGTAAATATATTAGAATAATAGACTTGAATTATACTTAGTATGAAATAATAGTTAATATACCATAATAGTTAATTTAGTTTTGTGCTTTTGTCATTTAATTTTTTTTTTTTAATCCATTTTGTTTTTATTAATATTTGTTATATTTGTTTTTATTTTTTAATGGTTTTAGCTTTAGTTAACAATTATTACCCTTGAACTAACAGCATCTGTAGCGTGAGAGCTTAACTTGTATTGAACTCAGAACCTTCCAGGTGGAAACAGTCTGAGAGAGACCACATGCACTGTAATGGCTGGCCCTTAGCTATGATCAAACCTCATCATTTTAACCGCTTCCTGGCATTAATGCTTTTATCCTGTAGTTTCCATGTCAAATTAATCCCATACCTGCAAAAAGACTGCAGATCCAAGTTTCAGCGGCTCTAATCACATTACACGACTGGGTTTGAGCTATGGCCAGCACCAAGTACGCGTGGTCAAAGCCCAGAGTTAGGCTGTTTTGTTTCTCACTCATGGCCTCCAGGCAGAACGGAGCAACTTGTTTACAAGAGGCTATTTTTTTTATAGGACGTGGTTAGTGATTTGCATGTACTTATGAATAGCTTAGCTGAAAAAGGTATGATTCTTTAGCTTTCTACCATCGCACTCAAGCATTAGATCAAACCCATTTTCATTTGACTGCCACATACATCTTGCTCTACAAATTACATCTCAAAGCCAAATCACAGATGGGTGTCCAAATTAATTTTGGGAAATTACATTTCATATGTAGATTGCACCCAATTTAATGACTGGATTACATTTTGTGTGTGCGTGTGTGTACATGCCTGTTGGATGAGGGGATTTGGATGCTTGCTGTCTGTCTGTGTGGGTGGGTCTTGGTGGGTGGAGGTTATAAATGATAGGTTTCTCATAATGCACAGCATGCTGCCACACACCAATATGCAGTCTGTGTGTGCCATTCTCGCTTGAATGTAAAAGCCTGTGCCCAATGGCCTGAGGCTTGCCTCGCTTCCCATGGAAGCAGTTCAGGCTAAATAACTCAGAACAGCACCTTCTACTCTAGCCCTAAACACTCCAATTTTCTGCCTCTTATGACACAGATGCAAGCTATACTTTTGGCCTGCAAGCACAGCAATCTGCGGGAGAGCAATGATGCCAGACAGACAGTCTGAGAGGAAGAAAGTGAGGGATGGGAAGAGAGGGGGAACACAGAGGAGGCCATGAAGAGTAATGAAACAAGAGCAGATAAAAAGAGAGATGACGAAAATGTGAAAAGAGAAGTGAGGGAATGGAATAAAAGAAGGATATATATAGGCACTCCAAAAAAAAAATAAGTGAGGGTAGATTACATGGAGAATATAACAGTAAGAAAATCTTGCACGGTCCTCCAGGATAGCCACATATTGCCTTAGAGAATAGTGTGAAGGACAAAGACATTGAGAAAAAGTTCTATGGAATCCTGAGGATTGACAGGAACCACTTCAAGATTCAAGATTCAAGAGTTTTATTCGTCACATACACAATTATACAGAGTATAACCAGCAGTGAAATGTAGGTCAGGTCCGCTCCAAGGACAGTGCAATTATAAAGTATACAAATATTAAGAGAAGAAAAGTAGAAAAAAATAAAATAAAATAAAAAGATAGATAAAAAATATAAATATAAATGTGCAGGTCAGTATGTTGTTGACTTAAATAGTACTAAGAGGAATGTGCAAAATAATGTGCAAAAAAGTTGTACAGGGTATATAATAGCAGCAATATGAGGTAGAGAAAAATTATGAATAGCTTATTGATATGGTGATATTTACATGGAGTCAAGTGATGTTATGACACAGAGTTAGAGTTAGAGTTTAGGAGCCTGATGGCCTGGGGGAAGAAGCTCCTCCTAAGTCTCTCAGTTTTTGCCATCAGGCTACGGAAGCGCTTACCAGAAGGAAGCAAAGTGAATAGCTGGTTATCAGGGTGATTTGAGTCCTTGATTATTTTGACAGCTCTATTTTTGCAGCGTTTGAGGTAGATGTCCTGCAGAGAGGGGAGAGCAGACCCTGAGATGCGCTCAGCTAAGCGCACAACTCTCTGTAGTGCTTTGCAGTCCTGATTGGAGCTGTTTCCATACCACACTGAGATGCACTGAGTCAATACACTTTCTATGGTCCCTGAATAGAAAGTTTTCAGGATTGCTGGTGAGACCCTGAATTTCCTCAGCTGTCGCAGATGGTACAGTCTTTGCCTGGCTTTTTTTACCTGAGTTTGGATGTGTGTAGTCCAAGTCAGGTTCTCGGAGATGTTTACACCGAGGTACTTGAATGGCCAAATGGACTGTCGTGCTCGGGACCCCTTGGTAAAATCTACTACTGCTGATACTTGTACCACAAAACAGGGACAAGCTGCACTCATGTTGTCATTAATGTACGCAATCCATTTTCTTCCTGGTGTATAAGTATGGGCCCCCTCATATGACATGCAGTATTGTTGCCACAAATTAAATTTACTATGTTTTATTAATCACTCCCCTCATTTTAGTTAAATCATGGCAACATTTAATTAATTTGTTTCCTTGTTTTAGGTAAATTGTGGCCATGTTGTACTAATTCGTTCCCTCATTTGAATTAAACCAGGGAACAAATTAGCATTGTCGAAAGACAGATTTTTCAGTGACCTATCCTTTAAATACGAAGTCCCACACATAAAGTGCAGAATAAAATAAAATAAAAGGACATGAATTAGGAATTGGTTTCTACAACTTTATAATTTTTTCTCTCCTTTTATGTAAATTATGGTCATTCAAAAATGGGATTGGCTGAGAGGTCTTTCCAACTCTCAGTATTGCCACAGGAACCGTTTCATCGTTTGTTTCTCAAAGCAAGTGTCATAGCGAATGACCAAACCCACTATAATTTTACAAATTCTACTGTGGTTGTGTCACTGAATTTAGTTTTAAGAGTTTTTTAGGTGAGAATGTAGTTGTTTAAACTTCAAATATGCAGTTTATTTCTAAAGATAGCACCTATTTGAAAATTTGCTTCCAAGTTTTCAGAGATGTGAGCTTCAAGGCATCAGCATTCATTCAGCATGTACACACACAAAAGGGTGTTTTCAGGACACTTCTTTGTTGTTTTTATTTATTTACACACGTGCCATTGAACTATCGTTTAAAAGCAATGTCACACTGTTAGTTGTGCAATACGCCTGACAGGGATGTGGGAAGTTTTGAAAAGTTTTTGGGAAGTTACGCTGATGTGGGCTCTGTAGCCGACTACTACCTGACAGTCTATGCTACATTACATCATCAAAGTCTGGACTCGGAAGAGCTTAAGGTGCCATTTGGGACAGAGCCAGTTAGGCCTGCTGTATTTTCAGTTTCAGTTTGGGCAAATCTTTACACAGCTGAAAGATAAAACACTACAACAATGTTTCACTACAATAGCAACTATAAGGTAAAACTTTTAAAAAAAGATACATGTACAATCATAGCTCCTGGAGTTATTTGGATATATCAAGCTGTTATTTTGTGTTGCTTTTAGATGTAGATTCCAACTTGATATCTTCCAACAGTACAGCATTTAATTGTCATACAATTAGAGGGTGGCATATGAGATGTAAAAATGTTTGTTTTGCAGACGTTTAATTAGAGAAGAGAACATCACTTACAATGTTTTATACTGTAACTGTTAACTGTCTCTTTACATGGTTTTAAATAGGATTACTTATGAAATGTTATCATAAATCAGGTGTGTGCAATCGTGGTCCTGGAGGGGCACTGTCCTGCAGAGTTTAGCTCCAAGCCCAATTGAACACACCTGAACCAGCTAATCAAGATCTTATTGGGCATATTGGAAACTTCCAAGCAGGTGTATTGAGGCAAGTAAGCTCTACAGGACAGTGGCCCTCCAGGACTGAATTGGACACCTCTGTCATAAATGTATTTCCATATCCCTGTATGATATGTAGTGTATTGTAAAGATACTGTAGCATATTTTCCCGTTCAATTGTCTGGCCAATAAAATTTTATATCTGGCCTCCAATTAACATTTTATATTTGTCCTCCTATTAAATTCATGTTTCTTTTATGAATTGACATGTTATAGAATTAAACTCAAACTGAGTGAACCTTAATAATCTATACTGCAATTACCCTTCTATATTACACCTAAAAGCCAAGCTAATTCTTACTTTTGAGCTAATGCTGTGCCCTTATTCTTGCATTTCTTTAGACCACTTGAAACAGAAATTATCATTGTGTTACTTATGTTACGGAAGCAGACTATACACAGAGGATAATCAAAATGCAATGTCTTTATTAATTCAGCAGAGGGTAAGCAGCAGATTAAGGTGAGTTGAGACTTAGATACTTGATGAGATGCAGAAAGGATATACTGAGGTATATATTGTCTTGCCAGGAACTCGTGGATGACTTGAAGCAGCACACACCCCAGGATGACGGTGGAGAAGAGGATCGATGAATGATGAAGGAAGGCAGACGATGGAGACACAGGGAAACAACGATGGAGAGGAACAGGAGGTAAGTAGTCTTACAGGTAAGTATCAGGTAAGTAGCAGCAATGAGAGTCCACTTTGTGTAAGCAAGATCGGACAACTGACTGGAGTGGGGTGTGTGCTTAAGTAGTGCTTGGGTGATTGGGAGCCGAATTAATACATTAATAGACTGTGATCGTTGTGATGGATTGGTGGTGGAGCCTGCCCGATCTGTGACAACTTATGCATGGATACATTTAAATTAGTACAAACTACAATTCAATCTAAATTCCCAGTAACTATAACTTTTGTGATATTAAGTGAACTTATTTTAGTTTTACACTGAGTAGTTAAAAATAAAGGTAACATTTAGATTTAGTCCTGTGGCCATCCGTTCAGGGTTTGGGCACGAGACGCTTGGATATGACTCTGCAGAGGATAAAGGAGTTTGGAAAATGTATGAATTGATTTAGATTTTGAACAGGAACATATATTTAATTGATCAAAATTAAAAAAAAAAAGATGTAGAAGATTTGTGTTCAGAAATGTGTTGTTGCTCTTGAGCATGTGTTGCCTTGCCTCTGTAAGGGTGACCCAGAGGAACAACAGTCTCTGAGAGACAATCTAATGACATGGAAGAAAAACAACATATTATTGATAAACTATTAAATAAACTAATACATTTAAAACCACCATTTTAATTCCAGCAGAGCTATATGTTTCTATATTTTCTGCAAAGTGACAGCAGAAAAATTATGTTGCACTACAAAGAATGTGATTCTATCCTTCTCATGGTTTCCTTTTTTTAAATGTCATACAGCTGATGTTCATAGGAAAATCAGGGGTTGTTGGCTTATGCCTGTATTTCTGAGCATTAAACCAGAGCATGTTTTGTTGAATTTCATGAAGAGATATAATCAAGACACTAAACACAATATGTAATGCTTTTTACAGTTATTCAAAGAACATTCAATTTCTCCACTAGCGTTAAGTAGAGTGACACGTAAAAAATAGAGGAAGTGCTTAGCCCAAACAGCAGAGAATCTCAGTAATCCCATCTTCCCTACCGAAGGGTGTGGTGCTCACTATCGTAGCAGCAGAGAGCTCCATCCACCAATCCTCTCTTTCTCTCAGGCACCAGTGCTTCATATAGTATGTGTGCTCTGGACCACATGCTGGGCAACCTGTCAATACTATCAGCACTGTTAGATTCTGCCTGTAGACCAGTCAAAGGCTGAGTCTGGCTGACTGGGAGAGGGAGAGGAGCTAGGTTGCCTGTTACTGCCAGACTAATATCGATTTGGCGGAGTAGTATGGAGGAAATGAAGGCTTGGAGAATTGGATATGTTAAAGTTGGAAAGTAAGCACACTATACAGTCCACTATTTGGTGGATTTAGCATATCAATGTTACAATTCAGCGAGCATATCAGTTGTGGATATGTTTTCCCAAAAGATTGAATGCATTTCTTTATATATTTAAATTATAAATAAACTATGAATTAATTAATTAATTAAAGCACATTTAAACACAACCCAAGGTTGACCAAAGTGCTGTGCAGATCAGTAAGCTCAAATAAAAAACAGGATCTATAACAATTTATAAGACAGCATACATGCAATTTGAGTAATACATTAAAAACCCACAATCAGAAGATTGTTTTAAGTTTAGATTTGAAAGAGGAGAGTGATGACGCCATTCGGATTGATACCGGGAGACTATTCCAGAGTTTAGGGCCCGCTATCGCAAAAGCACAGTCTCCACGATGTTTTAACCTCGATCGACGAACAGAAAGCACTCCAAGGTTGCCGGATCTAAGTGCCCTGGACGGATTATGACAACGTAAAAGATCAGATAAATAAGTTGGAGCGAGGCCGCGTAATGCTTTAAAAACAAAAACTAAAATTTTAAATTGTATTCTCTGTTTAACTGGTAGCCAGTGCAGAGAAGTTAAAATGGGAGAAATTCGATTGAATTTGCGACTACCAGTCAGCAGCCTGGCTGCAGCATTTTGAGCCATTTGAAGGCGTCTAATCGAAGATTGGTTAGCTCCATAATAGAGTGAATTGCAGTAGTCAAGGCGTGAAGTAATAAATGCATGGATAACTATTTCAAAATTCTTTAGAGAAAGAAAAGGTTTAACTTTTGTGAGACGTCGTAAATGATAAAAACATGACTTAACAAAAGAATTAATCTGTTTATCGAACTTGAGACCAGAATCAAACAACACACCTAGATTTTTCACACATGGGAGACATAAGAACTTAAGTCGCCAAGGTCAAGGTCACCTAAATCATAGAAATCACTTGGACCAAACAGTACCATTTCGGTTTTATTCTCATTTAGGGCCAGAAAAGTTTGTGTAAGCCATAATTTCACTTCCTGTAAACAGGCCAGCAGGACCTCTATGGAGCTTGAATCATTATGTTTAAAGGGCAGGTACAATTGGGTGTCATCAGCGTATAAGTGAAAAGATACGCCATATTTTAAAAAGATGGAGCCCAATGGCAGCAGGTATAAAGAGAACAATGTTGGCGCAAGAATAGATCCCTGCGGAACACCACAGGAGAGATGTGCTGCTGAGGAAGTGTGTTTTCCAATGCATACAGAAAACTTCCTGTTATTTAAAAAGGACTGAAACCATTTTAAAACTGTGTCATGCATGCCTACAAGATTTTTCAGTCGGGAAATAAGAATTGTATGATCAACCATATCGAAAGCTGAGCTGAGATCTAAAAGGACCAGAGCAACAGCACTCCCATTATCTGTAGCCAGCATAATGTCATTAGTAACTTTCAATAGAGCAGATTCAGTACTGTGAAGTTTTCTGAATCCTGACTGAAAAGTCTCATATAGTGAATTAGATTCCAGAAAATAATGTAGTTGAGTAAACAACCTTTTCCAAAAAATTTTAGATGAAAGGGAGATTCGAAATTGGTCTGAAATTACCTAAATCAGACACATCCAGATTTGGTTTCTTCAAAAGAGGGGTGACTGAAGCATGTTTTAGGCAGTCGGGGACCGTACCAGTACTCAAACACATGTTAATAAAAAACAGGAGATCAGGCCCTATGGTATCAACAATTTGCTTAAAAAAGTGTGATGGAATACTATCATAAGGACAAAAAGTTGGTTTCAGATGATCAATAATATCTTTGCAGGTCTGAAGGCTAATTAAATCAAACATGCTCCAAATAGAAGAGCACCTAATTGTTTCAGGAAGAGCATGAGAAGTCACAAGTGATTGTGGTCTTAACCTTGTCATCTTCTCAACAAAAAACGACAGAAAGTTTTCACATAGGAGATCAGACACATCAGGGAAAACATCAACAGCAGGATTTAAAACAGCGTCTATAGTTGAAAATAAAACTCTTGGTCTATGGTGATTTTTTGAGACAATTTCAGAAAGAAATTTAAATTTAGCAGACTTAACTGCTTTCTGGAAAACAGAGAGAGACTCCCTTAAAATGTCATAGGACACCTGCAACCTGTCCTTATGCCATTTGTGTTCTGCTTGTCTACAATTCCGTTGAAGTGAACGAAGAGAGTCATTAAACCAAGGAGCAGATTTTTTAGTAGAACGTTTCATCTTCAAAGGGGCAATGTTGTTAACAATGCTCAGGCAGGTGTTACTAAACAACTTACAATATGCATCAGTGTCAGAGCTTTCTGTGAACCGGTTTATGATTGACAATTCATCAGTTGCCTTGTAGGCAGTAGCAAAGTCCTCACAGGCTGTAGGAGAAAAGTATTGAACCCAGCGGGCCTGAGCAGATCGACGAGGAAAGGCAGTAGTAACAGTCACAGAATTGTGATCAGAGAAACCAGTGTTTCCAATCTCCATGTCCATAATGGGAAAACCATGGGAAAATACCAGGTCCAAAATATGACCATGAATGTGCGTAGAACTATGCACCCATTGAGAAAAACTAAAGGAATACATAAGATTACAAAAATCCTTAGATAGCGGTATGCCAGGACAACAGATGTGAATATTAAAATCACCAAGCAATAAAAATTTGATCATACATTGTTACTACATTCCCCAAAAAGTCTGAAAATTCACTCCCAAAAGCATTATTAAACTGTGGGGGTCGGTAAACAACAGCACACAAAACTGGATTAGCCATATCAATTAGAGACAGTTGATCCTCTTGAACTCTTATAAGCATCAGTCGACATAATGCGGCCACAGAAAGAGTTTTTAAAAACAACGGCCAGACCTCCAGCACGACCAGAGGATCGTGAAGAGTTAAAAAATAAGCAGTTTTGAGGAACTAGTTCGGAAAAAGGGCTCAAGTCCCCATCTTTAGTCCATGTTTCCGTCATAAACAGAAAATCCAGTTTCCGCGAAATAAAAAAGTCATGTAAAATGAAAGTCTTATTTACCAAAGACCGCACATAATGCCATCCGGAGCGGCGGTGGATCGCTCTCTGTTGGAGGTCCCCTGTTTAGCGAGCAAAGAAACTGAGGGTGCACTCCACCCTGACGAATCTGTGGAAGCAGACACATCGTAGGCACATCAAGGGAGCCAGGTACAACATGCCGTAACCAACGGCGCCGAAAAGGTACATCCGACGCACGTCGAGCAGAGCAGTAAACAAAGATATCCATTCCAGATTTCAGTCTAATAGCAGTAGGCCTACCTCCACGTTTGCCACGTCTTCGGCGGCGTTTCTTGCGAATAGTGACAGTAGGCCGCCGACACAGGTGCTCCGGGATATTCATCCGGAATGATGAGTAGTGCGAAGGAGAACCACTCCTTATATCGTAGCCAATGTTAGTAACTGAGGTCCCAATATCTAGCAACGTTTGTCGATCGTAGACGAAGGTTGTCGGCCACATCTCAATCACCGAGAGGCAGAAAATACTGAAAAGAATCCATAATAGAGAGAGCGACAGACGGCTGGCCAAACACAACGGCGCCATCTTGACATCACAAAATGAGTACTGGAAGCAGTTTGCAATGGATTTATTGTTGTTGACATTTTTGTTTGCTGTTAACATGTTCAACAACATGTTCAGGCTTCATGAGGAAGCTATTGACATGCATTGCCTGGTCTTTACATCCAAGAATGCAAAATGATCTCCATTAGCATTCACCCTCAGAAATTAATTGGCTAATTAATGCCAATCCAACTCGTTTTGTATGTTGCAACTTACTGTGCAATGGCATTTAGTGACTGATTTTAGTTTAGCCTTGTCAAGTGCCCTCACCTCTTCTGGTCAATTGGATTGCATTCAGAATCATTTCTAACTGGGCGGCTTGTAATAGCATTATTTTGCCTTCCAGGGGTGATTGTAATTAATATTTATTTATTATTTTAAAATGCAAATTTTGTATTTTATTAATGCATTTAAAACAGTACCTGAAATGTCATTGTCTGTATTGTTGGGAACTTTTTGTACCACAACCTTTTTTCTCCTCTCTCTATGTGCAGACAGAGATATTTGGGCTTATTTTCCCAAGACTCCTTGAAAAGCCTCACCGCCACCCTCTCTACACTAATAGGCCCCTTCCTGGGTCCTTCTGAAGCCATTTTGTCCAGATGAGACAAAGCTTTAGCATCATTTCTGTTTGTTCACTTGGATTTCTCTGGCACATCCACATAGAAATAACAGAAAAAAACTATGTTGTTCAGTTGTGAGCATCTAAGGACCCTCATTCTTCACTGACCATCTCTTAACAAATTAAGCTTCAGTTGTTTCTGTGAGAGTTTTGTATTGATTTTTGGCCAATCCTCTGTGGGACATTAGAGTGAAGCAATGAAGTGAAAAGCTTTGCACAGACAAAGTAAAAACCTTCTCTGCACAAAACAAAACAGTCAACTATTTAGAAATCATGTGTAATGTCTTTCTGTGTATGCAATTATTAAGTCATGACAAAATTGAAAGTATGGACATTTATCCTGAGTTATAAAGGCTTCATAAAGTGCATGGACAGTTTGATATAGTTTTACATGGTTTCAATAGTCTCAGTTGCAGACAGCACACCCACGGACCACCCACAGTCTCTGACTGCCTGATGCATATTGTGCATAAAAATGACAAGAGCTGTCTGAAATCACCAAATCCAATCTGAACGGCTGGTGCTATTCATGCCGGTGTGCACCAGTCAGCCAGGAAATAAAGTTAGCAAAGTACATGGTTTATACGAGCATGTTTGAGAAAACAATAATCCATGGAAATTTGCCTTAGTGCCAGCTATTTGACAGTTTTGTTGGAGTCACTTAATAATGTAATAAACTTATATCTGCGTACATATTCTGTTTGTTTTTCTGAGTTGTCTGATATATTTCAGAGAAATTGTGTTAAAATAACATTCACATAACAGCTACTTCTTTGGTGTATTTGGCATAATTGGAACAAGCTTTATACACTTGTCTGTTTTGGTTTCAACTATTCCACATAAACCCACTTCTAAAATTGTTCTAAACTAGTAGTACTCAGCCTTACTTATTATTATTATTATTAAGTCCTCCCCATTGTCAAAAACAATGTTTGAAGGCCGCCCAAGATATTCCTACTTTTGCTATAATGATAAACAGTATTTTTTTCCCAGTTTTTTATTTACAGAAAGTAGGAGTGACAACAAACAAACAAACACAAATAAATAATTGTTCTTCATGTTTTTTTGTCAATGACGTTTTTACCAATTATTATTATTATTATTTACTCACAAATAGCTATTAAATAACTTCTCCATGTCTAGAAACTACAAAGTGCACCAGATTTTATGCTGATGAATTCACTTGGAAAAAGTTTAGCTTAAATGGGAATCCTTTTGCTAAACCATCTGTGTCATGTTCTGATCATAAATAATCTTTTGTTTGAAAACCCATGAAAAGTTTTTAGCAAAATACAGAATTGTTTTTGGTTTTCTTTTGTAATTCATCATGACCTCCTTATCACTCTTAATCACTCATAATAACTTCAAATTTCTCTTCTGTCTCTATCTTTCTACAAGCAAAAATTGGCACTCTTCTCTGCACATCCCTACCTACAGTATGCTTCACTATTATACACCTCAAAGTATTTCCTCCTGAAACCCATTCATTTTATTTGAACTTTAATGCCTCTTTAGAGTCTGGGCTGCAACCTATCCCTGTTGGTGCACCAAAGTAGATGAGCGATTCATGGAGTTTGAACACCCAGAGGACTTACAATCCACATGTGTACATGTAGGTTAACGTTACAGTTTTCTCCCAGAATTGCTCTGTTGTGAGCATTCATCATATAAATTGGCAGGGGCAACATTTATGCCCAATTTTGTCAGTTATCACAATAACCAGGCATCAGATTGATACCCAGGGGTCAAATAGACCAGGGGACAAGCAATGACAGCTCACTATAAACCCAACATGTTTGCCTGGGTCTCATTTGGTTGTCAGTGTTTAGCTACAAGGTCTAATGACATAGTTGCCATGACAATCATTGTGTCTGGTGGTTTATTAAATTGACGTGGTAAAATACTGGCATGTGTCTATAAATGTACCTCTGGTAAATGACAATAATTATATTTGTTTTTAAAGAAATGGGGGCTCTTTATGAACCAGAGTCACAAAATATGACGAAAAATCCATGGAATATAAATCGAGAAATCAGTGTGTTCCCTATTCTACACTATAAGAACACTGGCTATTTACTTAAAAAAATTATGGTAATAATATTACACTTAATATTTTTGAGTCGTTTTTACGACTTGATTTTTTTAATGGAATCTACCTGAAAAAAAATCATGTAAAATCTCTTTAATTAATCTATGACACAATGAATTTAATATAATTAGAGAAATGTGCTCATTTATTTTAAGTTGATTCTCAAAATTCTGTGATTTTGAGTGAGGCCTGTTTGTGTTTGACTTTGAGTTATTTTGTACATTTAAAAGACGTTCAAACAGCCAAACAGCCGAAGTAGGAAAATACTTGAGAAATACTGGAAAGTACTGCACTAGCACTAGCAAAGCTACTGCTAATTGAACAAGGCTTAATGCCTTATAGGGGTAGTATCCATAACCATAAGCTCTACTCTTCTGCACAATGGTAACGATTGCACTGTGCAATGGAAACTTCAATGTAACAGGAACTCTTTCAAATGTCAAACATAACTGAACATTAAACATTAATAGATGTTTCCCTTCACTCAAAAACACATAAAATAGCATTTAATTTCAAAATTTACTCTCCATCCAGTTATATTCAAAGCATGCCGGGAACTAAAAATCACCTCTGAAATAAAACTGCAAAATTGAGCTAATTCTCTTAAAATAAATAGGTAGCCTTCTTTCCTTATTTTTTTTTTAGTTTAACCAGTTCCTCAATTCAAGCCTCAAAACTGCTGAAGTTTCCTTTTAAAAAATGAGGAAAACACACCTCTTGGTATTATTAGTAAAAAGTCCTCAATATTTTCTATACAACACTGAATCACAATTTCTTTAAAGAAATATACACACTCTCATTAATGAATATTACGTACAAGCTGCCACTAATGAGGACCTGGTAATGAGGAGAGCGAGGTAATGACACTTCATCATCTCTTGTAAATCCCTTGACTTGATGGATTTGATGCTTGCTAAGCTATTCAATGATGCAGCCTGCAGAGTGCCCTGTACTACAACATCCTGCTCTTTTGTAGCAAATGACGACTATGTAGCGTCACTCATTATCAATGATTACTTCTGTTCCCTGTTGTCTTATTTTACTGAAAAGTATGTCATGAATCTTGGTGCTAGCAGTCCATACAGATGTATGCTGTCTACAGAAGACAGATCTTTCAAAGCGATTTTAACCATTTAAGGTGTGATGCTACATCCAAACCATCCATGATAGCTTTTGCCCTGTTGTCAGTTTAAAAATATATATATATATCATTATGAATAAATAAATAAATAATAAATATGTATGTATGTATGTATGTATGTATATAGGTACAAATAATTTTCAATAGAATAGCCTGATATCTACATACACACATGAAAAAACACGCAAGTGTGAGTTGTCTTTGTTAAATTAATATTATTGTTCCTCCAGTACTTGAATAATGTACCACTGTAATGTAATGCTCATTATTAAAATTGAATAGTAATATTTATTGAGCAATACAATTAATATATATTGAAATGACAGTTGTTAAAAATTGCCTCACAATGTCACATACTGAATTTATAAAATATTTAAATCCATCTGTATGGATGTCAGTCCTGTGTCGTGTCCCCCTCCTCCCGTGTCTCTATGTTGCCTTCCTGTTCCTGTCATTATGAGTTGATTAGTCAAAAAAAGTTTTATTAATAAAATGTTCCCAAATAAACCAAAAACTGATGTGGAATATTTTCTTTTTTATCATGTACCATCAAAATGCATCTGTATGGACTGCTAGCACCAAGATTTATGACATACTTTTGATTTTAAATAATTTGATTCAGTAGTTTCCATTTGGGTTTGCAAAATGACCTAGTTGCCTAGTTCCTGAAACAGCACTTAACACACATAAGTGTCTAGAAGGGGATTTTAAAATATTTCAAGAAGGGAAAATAAAAAATTCTGAACATTACCATGTAGAGTGTCTTCCGCATTCAGTGGAACATTACATTTTCAAAGCTGTAATCAAGGCCTCACACAGCAAGCACATCACAGTTTCTCCTCTGACGGAGGGGTAGCAGATAGTTCACCGTAGATCAGCTTTAACCACAAATGACAGGGGGTTGAAGAAGACTAGTTAAAGATGTCAGTGCTCTAAACAACTGCACCCTTCAAATACTGCAATGCTAGAGTTTGTGGAAGTCGAGAGACCTAAAGAGCCCATGATGCATTAAACATCTAAAAATTAAATCTGAATGAAATCACCCCTTATTACAAGTATTTCACCATATGTTTGTAAAAATGTATGTTGATTTATTCAATGAGTAAAACAGTTAAGTGATTACTATGGAGCACGGTAAGCATGGTAAAAAAAAAAAACAATCTGTGGCGACGGTTTTGCAATCCGTCACCTCGGTTTATAAACCGTGCTCACGAATTCTTAAACTGTTTCCTCTGTTTAACAAATCTTGCCCACGGATTAATAAACCGTACCCATGAATTTCCAATCCGTGCGCTCAGATTTTGTAAACCGTACCCTTGGTTTTTGAATCCGTGCCCACAAATTCATAATCCATGCGTACGCTTTCGCAATCCGTTCCCGCTGGTTTGTAAACTGTACTCACGGATTCATTTTAGAAGAACAGCAAGCTCCTAGGTAGCCTACGTGTTAACAAATCATATTGTAGCCTATTATTGTTTTATTGCATATTATTATGTGGAATAGGCATACAGCAAATTGTCTTAAGTGTCTTCAGTCTCTTAAAACTTTTACAGAAAATCCCAATAACTGATCATGCATTGTTGCTTCAACACTGTTGACATGTAACAATTTATTGGTCTTAGTTTTTTAAGGCGGGCAGGGCAGTATCTAATCCCATTTTATTAACCAATGTCTTTACTGCTGACCTTTGATGATCTTTGATAACAATTGTGCTTCATATTGCTGAAGAGTGTTGAACCTTCTTCTCCGGCATTCTACTGTACAGACGTGAATTTACTCTTCCTTCAGTCTGAGGTTTATTCATTACACTTTTTGGTGTGAAAGGGCTTTTACATTTGCTATAAATAGAACTTCTTACATTAAAAACAAACAATCAAGCCCTGCTCATATTTAAAAAGTAACGCAGAAGTAATGCAAAAGTAACGCAAAAGTAACGTAACACATTACTTTCCATAAAAAGTAACTAAGTAATATAATTAGCCTTTGATGGACATCTCGGCATGGATGAAAGAACATCACCTACAGCTCAACCTGGCAAAGTCGGAACTTCTGGTCTTCCCTGCCACTCCGACTCTACGGCATGACTTTACGATTCAGTTCGGCTCATCAATGATTACCCCATCAACTTCGGTCAGAAATCTTGGTGTAATCTTTGATGACCAGCTGACCTTCAAAGAGCACATTGCAAAGACTGCTCGTTCCTGCAGGTTTGCACTACACAACATCAGAAAGATCAGGCCCTTTCTGACAGAGCATGCTGCGCAACTTCTTGTCCAGGCCCTTGTTGTATCTAGACTGGACTACTGCAATGCTCTTCTGGCTGGTCTGCCATCAAACGCAATCAAACCTCTACAAATGATTCAGAATGCAGCGGCACGACTGATCTTCAACGAGCCCAAAAGAGCGCATGTTACACCTCTCTTCATCTCCTTGCACTGGCTACCAGTGGCAGCTCGCATCCAGTTCAAGTCACTGATGCTTGCATACAGATCTACCACAGGCTCTGCACCCTCCTACTTCCACTCACTATTACGAACCTACATCCCCTCCAGAAGTTTGAGATCTGCTAGTGAGCGACGCCTTGTGGTACCATCACAGAGAGGCTCAAAATCACTCTCCAGAACATTCTCGTTCACCATTCCTGGCTGGTGGAATAATCTTCCCACCCCTATCCGGAACGCCGGATCCCTGGCAACCTTCAAGCAACAACTGAAAACTCATCTCTTTCAGCAGTACTTGACTTCATCCTAAACTCAAAAAAAAATAAAAATAAAAAAAACTTTCCCTCTATCTTTCTCTCCACCTACTAGCTTGTACTTATTTAAACAATGACTGAGACTTGGTGTTACGAACACTTCCTCTGTCTGACTGCCTCTTCAAGATGAATCGCTTTTTGTATTCCCCAATTGTAAGTCGCTTTGGATAAAAGCGTCTGCCAAATGACTAAATGTAAAATGTAAAATGTAAATGTATAATTAATTACTTTTGTAGGGAGTAACGCAATATTGTAATGGATTACTTTTAAAAGTAACTTTCCCCAACTCTGGTTATATGAAGCTTGTCAGAGAAATTGTAAGGTGTAATTGACATAGAACATTTCATTAAATTGAAATTGACATAGAACATTTCATTAATCACTAATAAGGGTACTAAAGCAATTATAAGTAAGTAAGCTTACCAACAAAGCAAACGTTTATGAACAATGTTTTGACATGCTAAAAAAAAAAGTTTAATTTATAATAGAAACTTTTTGTGAAAAAGGTAATTTTAGGTATATGGCTGGCTAAGCTAAAATGGGCCACAATTTTCAGCTAAAATGGGCTGCATACACTCACACACACACACACACATGTTGGTTTTTGTGGTTTATGGGGACTCTCCATAGGCGTAATGGTTTTTATACTGAACAAACTGTGTGTGCTATTGCCCTACACCAACCCTACACCTAAACTTAGCCCTCACAGGAGACTTTGTGCATTTTTAGATTTTCAAAAAAACACCATTTAGTATGTTTTTTAAGCCTTTTGAATTACGGGGACATAGGCAGTGTCCTCATAAACCACCTTCATATTGTAATACCTCTGTCATACCCATGTCATTATACAAATTTGTGTCCTCATAAACCACATAAACATGCACACACACACACACACACACACACACACACACACACACTTTTAGACAGATATTGAGGGTGGAAATAGGTTTATAGGCCTAGATATGTATCCATACAAAATCTTAAGAAATGCATTGCAGACAGTATGGCAGGAGGACAAGCAAAGAAAGGAAACAGAGAGACGAGAAGAGAAAGGGAAAGAAAGGAATATGTCAGTAAAATGGGCTGCATACACACACATAGTTTTTACACAGAAATTGAGGGTGAAAATATGTTTATAGGCCTACTGTAGATATGTATCCATACAAAATCTTAACAGTCTTTAAAAAAAATAAAAATACAAACAGACATACATGCACACAAAAGATACCAACGCACAGAAACACACACCTATACAACATGATCAGTTCATTTTTTATTGCATTGTTTAATTAAATATTCATTCAACTTTCTATTTAATGAAATACATTTATGGTGTTGCTATGGCACACTAAAGACAATAGTGTAAATTTACTGTTAAAAATAAAATGATTTAAGATGAAATTGCCTGTCTTGTTTTCTTTTAATATTGACCCATTTTATCTGAATGTTGTGCCGTGGCTCAAGAAGGTACCTGCTGATACTCTAACTCTCATAATTTTAAAAGTTTTATACTTTTTCACATTTAAAAAATATAAATATATTTAAGAGACCCAAAGTAATTTATAAGAATATCATTAGATCTCCTGCATAGCTTATTTGATGGTATTATAAGTCATTTACTAAAACGTGGCCCATTTTAGCTGACTTCACCCTAGTTACTATTATTATTATTATTATTTTTACATTTACATTTATTCATTTAGCTGACGCTTTTATCCAAAGCGACTTACAATTGCTATATATGTCAGAGGTCGCACGCCTCTGGAGCAACTAGGGGTTAAGTGTCTTGCTCAGGGACACATTGGTGTCTCACAGTGGATTCGAACCCGGGTCTCTCACACCAAAGGCATGTGTCTTATCCACTGCGCCATCACCATCCCACCCCATAAATTATTATTTATAAGCTAAACAAATGAGTGCACTTAAGACAGTAAAATGTTTATCACAAAATAATTCAAGAATTCTTTCTTTTTAAATTACCTTTTTCAGTTTTGGAAATGTGTTTGTGTATTATTCATTCTTAACACTAAGACTTATTTTGGTGATTTTATTATACTAAACTTTACCATCCAGAGTTAGATGCATGTTTCACTGTTAATGTTATTATTAAATAGGTCTATTATAACATTGCATTCAGTTAGAGAGCAAAGGAAAGACAACATAACGGTACATTATTTGTTCCTCTTCAGGAACTCGAGCTGCGTCAAACGACGCTTTGGGGAACGCCTACAGCGTAACCGGCTCTGAATACCAATCAAATCTGTCCAGAAATGGGAAGGGACATCACGGGCGAGGTGACGTAATGACCAGCTGGTATAAAAGCACGTGCGGTGAAACCGGCATCAGCTTTCTGTCATTCAGCGAAGCGCTCTGTGTCTTGTGAATCCTATTTACCGTTGTCTGTCTGTTTGTAAACATGTCAAAGCGAAGTGGGGAAAGGAGTGAGGCGCAATACGGGCTGTGTGTTCCTCCGTGCAAACGCTATTTGTGTGCGGAGGATACACACAGTCTGTGTGTGCTTTGCTTGGGAGCGAGGCATGCGGAGGCAGCCCTCAAGGGGGCTGACTGTCCGCACTGCGAGTGTTTTCCTCTGCGTGTGCTTCGCTCCCAAAAGGCTCTTTTCTCCGGAGAGGGCTCTTTCACTAGCGTTCCCCGCGGCACTGACCCGCTTCCGCTGAGACGGCGTTCGTGGGGTTCGCGACGGGATCTGGCAGAGGGATCGGAGACGAGCGAGTCTCTTTCTCCATCCGCACCTGCCGGATCCCGCGACCGATCCCCGAGTCCGGAACCACGCGTGGTGGCATCGGCGCTTCTCGCGTCTTCCTCCGAGGAGGTTGAAATGGGAGGCGTCGAGCATGTTGCACCTGTGGAGTGTTTTGTCGAACCGCAGAGAGGGTTATACTAGCGTTCTCTGCGGTTTCAGACTCACCTCCACATCTGAGCCTGCCTTTTTTTCCCCGACCTCCACACTGAGGTGTCGAGGTTGTAGGGAAAATATTTCGGCCCGCCTCTTCGTCCCCTCTGTAGGGGTTATACATTTTATAATATTAATACGTAATTTAAAGAAATAGTTTAATTTAGCTCAAAGGGAATCATTTATGATTTTATAGGGATTTGAACAGAATCAGTGTTACGGCGATTCACTGAACGAGCCGTATGACAAACTCTGCACTGGATATTAAGATCCCAAATATAGTGAAAACACTATTAAATAGCACAGTAACGAAATCGACAGATTAAGGCATTAACTTGTGAGCAGAAAACACAAGATACTTCTCTTTTCAATAAAAATTAGAATTTATTTATATAAACCTAAGACATAAACTAATCTAACATATGAACACAAGCATTCACACATTCACACGTTGCAGAAAGAGAGAAAGTGAGGAAAGGATGAGTTTAAGAGAATGAAAATGTGAAATCCCAAGTTTACAGCAATATGTTCAATTGCATAGACCTGAACAACCATCAATCACTTATTTAACCCTCGTTTTGAGTTTCTCAATGAGGCTAAGATTTATATTAACTGCACCTGATTCAGTTAGAATTTGGAGGTGTGTTGCTTGCTTTGCCTGTGTAACGGGGTTGTGTCCTCGTTGCAGACAGGGGGGTTTCCCGAAGTGTCTGATTGGCTGGAAGTTCAGTAGTCTTTGAAGTGACGTCTTTGGGCGTTGGCTTGCTGGACGTTTGAAGGAGTGCAGTCGAAGCTGGACTTTGTATCAAACTTACATTAACACACGAAACTCCACGGAAAGAAAAGAAACTAAAGTAAAAGAATAAAAATAAAATGATGTAACGAGACTAAGTTGTTTTCCTTCTCAGTATGGCACGTGGGCCAGAGCACGCTCAAAGAGCAGTACGCGGTGAGAGGGACGAGAGATAGAGAGAACAAAAGAGTGTAACCGAAGAGGGTACGAAGAGAAGTGTAACAGAGAGAGGGAGGAGAAAGCGGACAAGAGTTTTAAACTCAGCTTTCAGACCGTCCCATCTGGATGTCTTGACCAATTAGATAGGCTATTATCTTAGCTAGGGGTGTTCTTTACATCATAAATCAGCTTGTTATCAGTCACATGGTCCGAATTTTACAGGCTCTGGCAAAGTACACCTTTTTGAACATGATTTCATAATAACAAGACTGATGCATTGGACAAAGAATTGATTGGAAGAAACACTTAAAGCATGGATTTTCAAGCTCATACATACTAAATATGCAATATTTATCTTTAAGGCTCGAGCTATTCAATAATGATTAAAAAGACATACATATTATTTGATTAAAACATGATATGTGGGTACAACATAAAATTGAGGTTCTGCATAAAAATGTCCTTTAGGATGATTTTATGTGCATATGAAAAAGAAAGTCTTTGTATAGTTCTAAGGAGAACGAAGGCATGTTCTTTAGACAAAGGAATGTTGGTTGGACTGTCTTCTATGTGGAGACACGCCCAAGAGAGAGTCTGTAGCTAGTGAATACAATCGTGGAACACGTGATGGCCATCTCTTTGACAATCAGTCTTGATTATTTGCAACAAATTTGACAGTCTCCTTCTTGAATTGGAATTATCAATAAGTGTTCGTTTGTCTCAGTGTTGCAAGTTGTTTGGTGAAAGAGGCTGGTTGGTTAGGAGTTGCTTGCTCCAAACTAGATTTATGACGTCCTGTTCCTTAAGGCCTCTCTGCATTCCAGCTCCTCAGGTTTCAGTGTTCTGATGCATCTTAAAATTGTCTGATTCAGTCTCTGATATCCTACACCTCATTCTTTACTTAGGTAGTTTGATGGGAACGAGTGAGCGTGGTTACAGAGCGATGCCGCGGGTGGAACAGACGCTTGCGAGCTATCTGTCCCCTGACGCTGCGTCGTCTCTGAAGGCAAGGGGTACGCAACAGCAGGTCGGGCTGGCTTATATCTGCACATCATGGTGGCATGCCAGGCTGACCTGCTCAAGGAGTTGGATGAGGGCAGGGGATTTCTCCCTCGCCGCTCTCTAGCTCACGGAGCTGCTGGGAGCGAGAGCAGCCCCTGCCGCGTGCTGGCTCCTCGTATAGCCAAGCTTGCCCCCGCGGGAGTGGGTTGGGGCGGTAAGAAGGGTGCGCGGTCAAAGACCTCCCAGCCAAGCAGGCGAAGAGGTCTTCGGCCAAGAAGCCCTGATGTGAGTGGGATCAGGGCTTATGAGGGTAGCCCCCGCTGGGGTAGAGCGACGATCGCACAGCGCCCCCCAGCGCCCTCAGGAGATTGTCTGCCAACCCTGCCACCTATGGTGCTTCAGGGCGCAGCGGTCTCCAGCGAGCGCATATCTCAGTCTCTTCCGCCCGGTATCGTAGCGGAGCTGAGATGCTCGCCACCCCTTCGGGGGTCTTTGGAGCAGCTAGTTCGGCCGTTCCCTGCCGGGGTTCCGCTTCAGGGCACCGAACTAGCCGCTCCGGGTTACACCAGAGGCCAGTCTCGAGAGACTGGTTCCCTTAGTAGACTATTTCGCAGTGTGGATACTACTGCCAAATGTGTCTCGATGGGTCCTGCGCACTGTAGAGAGAGGCTACAGAATCCAGTTAGATTCTCATCCGCCTCAATTCAATGGGGTGAATTCCACGTTGTGGGCCCCGAGCAGGCGCTGGTAATGGAACAAGAGGTAGATACTCTCTTAAGGAAAGATGGTGGGTCTTCCTTACGAAGAGAGTCCGGGTACTACAGCCGGTACTTCATAGTTCCAAGGAGGATGGAGGTTTGCGTCCCTTTTTTAGATCTGCATCAATTGAACCGCTCAGTCTGCAAGACTGAAGTTCAAGATGCTCAGGTAAGTACTCAGATCAAGTCCGAGGACTGGTCTGATAGCAGGTAAGTATCTCAGATCAAGTCAGAGGACTGGTGTGACACGTAGATCTAAAAGACGCATACTTCCATGTCTCCGTCCTTCCCACTCACAGGAAGTTCCTGATGTTTGCTTTTGGGGGCAAAAGCTTACCAATATTGGGTACTTCCCTTCGGCCTAGCACTCTCACTCCACACTTTTACGAGTGTGTGGGCGCCGTGTTAGCTACGTGGCGCCCGCATACTCAATTACATCGACCTTTGGTTGATTCTCGCTCTATCAGAGCGGAGGGCGGCTCAACATTGAGGTGTTGTTCTCGCTCACTTAAGGTGTTGGGGTTAAGACTGAACCCCAAGGAAAGTGTGCTTTCTCCATTACAGAGAACCACTTATCTGTGGGTGGTGGGGATTTGACCATGGTGCAGGCACGTATGTCTCCTGCTCGGATCGAGTCAATCCTCATGAAAGTCAGGAGGGTGAAAGAAGGCCAGTCACTCACTGTCAAGCAGTTTCATATACTGCTGGGTCTGGTGGCAGCTGCGTCCAACGGGATACCTTTTGGCCTGCTGTACATGAGACCCCTACAGTAGTGGCTCAAGACCAAGGGGTTCTCCCCGAGGGGAAACCCGCTTCGCATGATCAAGGTCACGCAGCGGTGCCTACGTGCCTTGGACATGTGGAGACAACCTTGGTTCTTGTTCCAGGGCCTGGTGTTGGGAGCTCCTTGTCGCCGCGTACACTAGCGACGGATGCATCCCTCACCGGTTGGGGAGCGGTCATGAGTGGCCACCCTGCCCACGGTCGGGGGAGGGGTCATCATCTCGCCTGGCACTTCAACAGGCTCGAGATGCTGGCCGTGTTTCAGGCTCTGAAATACTTTCTCCCAGACCTAAGAGGTTGCCATGTGTTAGTTCGGACCGACAAGACATCGGTAGTCTCTTATAGCAACCACCAAGGAGGTCTGCGGTTCGCGCCCCCTGTACAGGCTGGCGCACCAGATCCTTGTGTGGGCTATGAGGCCGAGCTCTCCTGGTTGGTCGAACTGGCATTGCTCCCCTCAACTTTGAGGGTCAATTTTGAGCATGCCGCTCCCTTCTGAGCGTCTGAGTTCCCTCTCATGCAGAGAGTTAAGTGCTCCGCTCTCCAGAGCTCTGCCTTGGTAGAGCTAGCATTGCTCCCCTCACTATGAGGTCACCTACGAGCATGCTGCTCCCTTCCGGCTCTCCTGTTGGTCGAGCTGGCACTGTTCCCCTCAACTTAGAGGGTCACCTTGAGCATGCCGCTCCCTTCTGAGCATCTGAGTTAGTATCTCAATGGGGAGCAGACACCCTGTCAAGGCAGGGGCTGTTATCTGGGGAATGAATGCTTCACAACGAGGTGGTGAAGCAGATCTAGAGAGTGTTTGGCCAGGCTCAGGTGGACCTCTTCGCTACTCAGGCAGCGCAATGTCCCCTCTGGTACTCTCTACGTCATCCAGCTCCGAGGGGCTGGATGCCGTGGCCGAGGCTTCGTCTTTATGCCTTTCCCCCGATTGCTCTGCTCCCCGGAGTTCTGGAGAGAGTGCGCCGGGACTGACACCGGCTGCTATTGGTAGCCCCGTTCTAGCCGGGCCGAGTATGGTTCTCGGACTTAATTTTCCTCCTCGACGGCTCCCCATGGGAGGTTCCAGTCAGGAGGGATCTCCTCTCACAGGCAGGAGGCACCCTTGTGCAACCCTGCCCGGAGTTATGGAAGCTGTGGGTGTGGCCCCTGAGGGGGCACAGCTGATAGCTTCTGGTCTCTCAACCGAGGTTGTTGAGACCGTTCTCCAGTCCAGAGCTCCCTCTACGAGGAAACTGTACGCCCTGAAGTGGAGACTCTTCACTTCATGGTGCGGAGATCGCCATCTCGACCCAGTTAACTGCCCAGTAGGTACAGTGCTGGAGTTCCTGCAGGCTCGACTCTCCGCAGGGTTAGCCCACTCCACCTTGAAGGTCTATGTGGCGGCAATTTCTGCTTACCACACCCCTCTTGGTGGATTGACAGTGGGCGCACAACCCCTAGTTACATGTTTCCTCCGTGGTGCACTGAGGCGGTCGGTGGATTGTGGATCCAGTCTTCTGACCTCCCCTCGCCGATGGGAGTCAGGGCTCATTCCACTAGGAGTGTGGCGGCCTCCAAGGCCTTTCTCTTTCTGCGGGTTGGTCAACGCCTCTGACCTTCATCAGATTCTTGGCCTGGACATGCGAGCCACTCCAGGTTCTTCCGTTCTCTTGCCCTAGCTGTGCGCCTCTTTTGGACACACAGGGCAGGGGTCTGGAGCCGTTGGTATCTCGTTCCCCAAAGCGTCGTTTGACGCAGATCGAGTTCCTGAAGAGGAACGTCTGTGTTACTTATGTAACCTCAGTTCCTCGAGGGAACGAGACGCTGCGTCATGGGGCTACACTTCCGGGCTACTTATTCTAGAAGCTGATGCCGGTTTCACCGCACGTGCTTTTATACCAGCTGGTCATTACGTCACCTCGCCCGTGACATGCCTTCCCATTTCTGGACAGATTTGATTGGTATTCAGAGCCGGTTACGCTGTAGGCGTTCCCCAAAGCGTCGTTTGACGCAGCGTCTCGTTCCCTCGAGGAACTGAGGTTACATAAGTAACCCAGACGTTTTGTATTGTATTTTTTGTATTGTAATGTTGTTGTTTTTTTTTTTTTTTTTAAATTAAGGATATTTTCTATTCTTCTTTTTAGCGTTTATTTTAGGCTATAGGATAAAACACAGGCAGCGATGTTTTATCTTATTTGTGATTAATGTAAAATAAACGCTAAAATAATATTTTGTGAGTGCGGATCATGGTCTCATAGGCTACTATGAAAAATAATGTTTAATAAACACAATACAGTGCATTCCGCACCTAAACAGGTGGCCTGGTTGAATCTGGCGGTGGGGGCGGGGTCACAAATCTGTGAGTTTACAAACCTGCAGGAACAGATTGGAAAACGTGCGCACGGATTATGAATTTGTGGTCATGGATTCAAAAACCGAGGGTACGGTTTACAAAATCTGAGCGCACGAATTAGAAATTTGTGGGTACGGTTTATTAATCCTTGGGCACGGTTTATAAACCGAGGGGACGGATTGCTAAACCGTCGCCACAGATTGTTTTTTTTTTTTCTCCTACAGGTGAAATGCCGGGCTCCGTAGATTACATATAAAACATAATAGTTTACATCTACTGACAGATGTAAAATCTGTGAATTCTCAGTATGTAGGTATGCTTAACATTCTGTTCTGATATTTGACATATTCTGTAATTTGTACATATATGGTTGATCTCCCTTGTCCACTGCTATTCTGAAATGTAAGTGCACCTTTAAAGGTCAGGACAACAATTGACAAAATCCTGGTGATTTGAATATCTAGTGGCATTTAAACAACTTTTAGATTGAATAGAAGTCAATGCAATGTTTAAGACTGACATTTCTCATTTGATTTAACAGTTGCTCTGGGGGAGACTGCCTGCACAGACCTATAGTGCCTGCTCAAGGTGAAATACCTCTTTATTTGAATAAACTAGCACAATCATTTCCTTCATTAAAGAATAGATATGGGATCAGAGTTCAAAATCTGCCTTTTAAAAGTACTGCAAGACTATAAATTGCAAATTGATTTGGACATGAAGCTGTAGAATTTAATAACTAGAATATAAAAATTGCCTTTAAGCAAAGCAAAATCAGCCGTGCCCTCTCAGTTTCTGAGGACAAGATCTGGTGGCTTTTAGCCCCAGGAGAATCCACAAGTTTCTCTAAAGCGCAGGTGTAAATGAATATGCATGTGTTTGTGTCTGTGAGGATGGACAGCCATACACAGGTGAGGTCATCCATTCTTTTACCCTTACAGCCGATGTCTTTATCCTCCTGCCCTCTGGTGCTTCTTCAGAGCTGAGGAGGCAGGTGCACACGACTACATTTACATTACATTTAGTCATTTGGCAGACGCTTTTATCCATGACTAGAAGAAGCCATCCAAAGCAGATGTTGTAGGTGCTCCAAAGGCCAGCTGGGAATGCACTATTTTAAACTACTTTGTTTTATCCAATATACAGTAGTATTGCAGTGGATGACTCATATTATATAGGTTATATAATGCAATAACATGAGTCAGCATATGAGCAACTGTATTAAAAGCCTGCATTACCAGCCCTCCCTACCCACGCTTTTTATATTTTCATTATTGTGTTTTTTTTATTTTTTATTTTGTGCTCTTTGTCTTGATGCATCTTCTCTCTCCCTCAGTCTCAACAACTGGCTTAAATTCCTGAACAGATAAAAAAACAACTGTGTGGCCCAGTGCATTTTTGCATGCAATTAGTGAAAAACTGACATTAAGGAAAAGCATAAATAATTTTTTAATTTACATAAAAAATATGTAAACGTATTAGGGCTGTATTTAATGCTGTTAACACAGTTGACTCATTTAGTTTTCACTTTAGTTTTCAATGAGTGCCACACCATTAAGTGTTAACAAATAAAACCTAGTTCTGTTAATCAATTGATAGCCATAAAAATGAGAAATGATCATTATGTGTGCTGCTGCTAATAATAATAATAATAATGCCTGCAATAAAGGCGGCGAATCACAAGATATATTAGGTATATGAGAGGTTACAGAATCAATTAGCATTTAGTTCCCCTTCAGGAACTCGAGCTGCGTCGGAAACACTATGGGAATGTGAATGTTATTGGGTGGTTGTTCTGCACGCTTGATCAACAAACTACAGCTGGTCCAAAATGCAGCAGCTAGAGTTCTTACTAGAACCAGGAAGTATGACCATATTAGCCCGGTTCTGTCAACACTGCACTGGCTCCCTATCAAACATCGTATAGTTCCTCTTCAGGAACTCGAGCTGTGTCAGGAGACGCTTTGGAGAACGCCTACAGCGTAAACGGCTCTGAATACCAATGAAATCTGTCCAAGGACGGACACTGGAGGGACGTCACGGACGAGGTGACGTAATGACCAGCTGGTATAAAAGCACGTGCAGTGAAACCGGCGTCAGCTTTCTGTCATTCAGCTAAGCGCTCTGTGTCTTGAGCTCACTGTGAGGGGAGCTGTACCGTGGAAGACTACACATGTGGGATCACCCGAAGGGGAATCACTACACACGGGCAGCTAGCCCAGCACAAGGGCTGACCTTGGGCAAACACACGAGTGCTGGACCTGGCGTCTGGTGCTCCGCCACGCCTGACTGCCGAGGGTGCGGGAGGAACTTCAACAGGGTTCGCCACGGGGAACTGAACTGAGAAGCAATAAATGCGCACGTGTCCAATCCATAGAGGGGAATAGAGAACACACCAAGCTGTGTGCCAGTGTTACTGGCCATCTGAGGCAAGTACACGGGAGGACACGGGCTCTACACAGATATTATAAAATCTGGCAAACGTGCTAGGTGTCGCCCAGCTGGCAGCTCTACAAATGTCTGCTATCGAGGCACCCCGCACCAATGCCCAAGAGGAAGGAACACCTCTCGTAGAGTGTGCTCTCACACCGAGGGGGCACAGTAAGCGCCGGGCCTGATAGGCCAAGACTATAACCTCCACTATCCAGTTCCCTGAAGGGCGTGGTGGGAACTTTGGGCACATATCCAGGCCGGGGTCTCAGGACAACGTGAGAGTCAGCCCGAATTCTAGGCACAAATTGTTGACCGAAAATGCCTGCAGGTCCCCTACCCTCTTGACCGAGGCCAATGCAGTGAGGAGCGCTGTCTTTAACGACAGAAACTTAAGCTCTACTGAATGCAAAGGCTCGAAGGGCTCATCTTTCAAGGCCGCTAGGATCGAGGGGAGATCCCATGAGGGTACCAGATGAGGGGGCGGAGGATTTTACCTCCTCGTCCCTCTGAGGAACCTGATGACCAAGTCGTGCTTCCCCACAGACTTACCGTCTACTGCATCGTGATGTGCGGCAATAGTGGCAACATACACTTTGAGGGTGGAGGGAGACAGCCTTCAACCCATCTTGCAGGAAAGAGAGCATGACCGCAATCGGGCATCTCCGGGGGTCTTCCCGGCGAACCAGAACACCAGTCGACGAACAGGTTGTCTTGTAGACGGGGTTCTAGCCGAAGTGATGGTGTTTACTACCGCTGGAGGTAGCCGACCTAGAACCTCCGCGTCCCATCCAGGGACCACACGTGGAGATTCCACAAGTCTGGACGCGGGTGCCAGAGGGTGCCCCCACTCTGAGAAAGGAGATCCCTCCTCAGAGGAACTTGCCAAGGAGGGGCTGTCACGAGGAACATTAGTTCTGGGAACCAAGTCCGACTGGGCCAGTATGGCGCTACTAAGAGGACCTGCTCCTCGTCCTCCCTTATTGGACAGTGTCTATGCGAGAAGGCTCACTGGGGGAAATGCATATTTGCGTAGGCCCTGAGGCCAGCTGTGTGCCAGCACGTCCATGCCGAGCGTCCCCTCGGACAGGGAGTAAAACAGCTGGCAGTGGGACGTGTCCGGGGAGGCAAACAGGTCTAACTGAGCGTCCCTCGTCGGCAGCAAGATTGAGCTCGCCTGGGACATGAACGGCGCAAAGCGACCTCAGATGCTTCTGACTCCAAAGGAGGAGATGGCGGGCGAGTTGGTGGTTGATGTACGCAATGGTTGCAGTGTTGTCCGTACGGACCAATTCATGCTTGTCGTGTAGCAGCGGTTTGAAGTGGCGCAGAGCAAGCCATACTGCTAGCAACTCGAGGCAATTGATGTGCCACTGCAGTCGGGGCCCTGTCCAGACCCCGCAGCTGCACGCCCATTGCACATGGCACCGTGTGAAGTCTGTGTCTCGCGCCCTGCCATCCTCATCCTCTTGGGACCCGGAGAAAAAGGAAACTGCTCTTTCTTTGAGGTTTTGGGCGGAACAGAATAAAAAGGAAACAAAAGATTCTCAACCCGGCCCTCCTCCGGTGGAAGGAGTCCGCCTGCCTTGGCTCTTCATGGGCTTGGCAGGGGCGGTCTGCGCCGCTTTCCTGTGGCCAGCTCCACGTTGCGGCCGTTGTGAAGGCTGCTGCTGGTGCCGAGCTGGAGCGGAGGTGGAGGGCGCCCTCGGCGACGAGCAGATGGAGGGGCTGCAGCCGGCGGTGGGGTGGAGACAGCAGCGGACCGCCGGGGCAGGATATGTTGAAACGCCTCCGTCTGCTTCTGTGCGGCGGAGAACTGATGGGCAAAGCCCTCCACCGCTTCACCGAATAGGCCGGCCTGGGAGATCGGGGAGTCCAAGAAGTGATGCTTGTCAGCCTCCCTCATATCCACCAATGTCAGCCATAGGTGGCGCTCCTGGACCACTAACGTGGACATCGTCTGACTCAGGGGCCGCACTGGACAGCAACCTCCGCTGAAGCGCCGAAACACCAACACTGTTGTTTGCTGTCTTGCAGACACTCTCGGAGATTTGCGCTGAAGGCTCGGCTCCGAAGCGAAAAGCTGATGTGCGTTTGCCGTGCGTGGCGAAACACGCACGACAACTGTCATTGGCTTGTTTTGTTAACACACGAACTTGATTGGGCTCTTGGGCGAGATCTCATTAGTCAGTTACACTGACGTTATGTCGAACGTGACTGACTGATATGGAACCATGGTTACATGCGTAACCTGAGATGTTTCCAAAGACTGTATGTTCTATGGTTTATTTAGTAACGTTAACCAGTTCAGTTAAAATACTTTAATAGACTTCTGGTTTGAACAACTGATTCACTGTAATCATACATTGCTAAGCGCTCTCATGGTGTGATGCTGCCTCTCAGAGATTTTCTCTATTCAAAACCAGTAAGGCATGTAATGATCTCACAACATGAGACTTATTTCTTTGTCTTCCATATTAAATCCCACAGAAATGCAGCCAATCAAAAAGAATCACAAACACTGTCATGTGATGTCCGTGTGAGGCTGGAAAAATCTTTTTTTCTACATTATAAAGGTGGGCCTGATTCTATTGTCAAAGGAAGCCATTTATTTAAGTAATGGCATAAAGGCTCAGCACTTTTGAAAAGGTTGTTTTAGTGGCATCACTAAAGATTTCATCAGGAATTTAATGCATATTCACAAACATCTTAAAATATATAGTGCATGATTCTTTAATGCATCATGCTATACACTTCAAGTTCACATGCCTCCATCTAGACAGATGGATTTGGATCTAAAGCTAGTGCTCCGTGTTGCACATACGTAATAAAATTCGCTTTCATTGGGGTTTTGTACAGACTTCCAGTACATAAGGGTCTGAAGGTCGACTTTTGATTTATGATCATGAAAGCTTTGTAGACATGACATATTGATATGATACTTCACAAACATGAGTTCAGCTTTTTAGTGAGGTCTCACTCCTGTGTTCCAGCTCAGAAAGTATCTTTAAAGCTTCACAATCTTTTAGTTAAAAGATGCACCTCACCTCATGGGAGTTTACATGTTATCACCATATATAGTAATTTTACAGTGCATTCACAATCATAATCAGGATGACAACTGAATGATTGTCTTCAAAGCTGTTCTCATCAGATTTTAAATTGAAATGAAAATATTCTTAATGCCAAACATGAATATGTTTGGATTTGTTGTTGAATACAGCAAATTATTTACAGCGTAAATTCACATTTGCATGCTATTATCACAGAAAGTGCCATCCAAAATATAGTTGATTGCCAAAAATGATTGTAATTAAAATTTCAAAGAATATGTTAATGGTTTTAAAGCCAGAAACTTGTAATTTCTGAGATGAGGTGAACATGATGTTCTTGTTCAATTCCAGTAACCTCCTGTAATTGGACACTTTTTTTAATGTGAATACATCAATTATGGCTGATGGAGAAATATCTGGAGAAAGTCTACAGTGACATCAGATTTTTTTTTTTCATTATTATCATCATTCACATTTATCAGTCCAAAATGACAGATATTTCACTATTTGTAGTTGCTTAATTTAACATTTTTGCTGTTTAAGGTTTTCCTATTTCTTGCACTAAATGGATGGTTTAGAGGAAAGAGTAGACATATAAAGAGAGTAATGGTAATGTCCACCTATGTCGTTTTGTCTTTCTGTTTAGAGTGGCTTACGGGCTGGTGCACATTCATCACTTTTGGCAATAACTCTGAGGATGCCATGTTCTTCTTCACCGGTAAAGGCAGGTGCACCTGCTTAATTCCCAATGGGAAATGGAGGATTTAGATATTATACAGTAGCAAGTGGAGATGTGTTTCTCAGCTGCGCAGAAGAGTCAGGTTGATTGATGACTAGCGACAGGCTAGCAATGGGGGTCAGTTATGAACACATATAAATGCACAATTACGTCTCTTAGCCCGAGTTTAGATCCATACCATTTTCTTTCATCTGTGAGATGTCTATTCCCGCAGGGACCAAGAGTGACTCAGTCTTCGTTAATTGCTGAAACTTTGATCTTTTCACCACCAGTTTTACATGCAAAGATGACATCAGAAAAGACATGCTGGGAAAAAAGGGAAATAAAAGAAAAGAATAAAAGAGCTACAATGAGCAGATGCACAGTACCACCTAATGGAAAAATGAATACATCATTAATAAGATACTTTCACCTTGATAGCTGAATTAATTAATTGCGTCGCATGCTTGACTGTGTAGATAAGCTACTATTCAGTCAAATATGTACAAGCTCTTATCCGTCATAAGATAAGATCCCTCATTCATGTCATATCTTTATGGCATGAACTTATTTCATGTTAGTCTATTTGAAATGCATGGTTATTTTCTACAGTGTATCTTCAAACCTGTAACAAAGTATATAGATCTTTTATTTTATCATATTGAACGCATCCAGTACGTTCAATCATTTAAAACAACATTAACACAAAATTTTATTCTAAATATTAACAAAGGCAATATGCCATAAATTATATTTTCTAGAGACAAAAGTGTCTCTTTTTTGATTTCATGAACATGATGCAAATGTTGTAGCTTTGCTGGTTGGTGGTCTCATTGGACTCTCAGAGTCAGGCAGCTACGTGCTGTGGTTGTCATGAGTGCAATGAAGAGAAAATAAGACCATGTTTACCTTATTCTGCACCCCCCTATTGTCTACCTCAACTCACAGTGGGTTGGATCAGTGGGGATATGGATCTTCCGGATGAGAGATGCCAAACTAATCTTGAATGCGAAGACAAAGAGGGAGGGTGAGGGACAAAGGTCACGAAAGGGGCACCGGTCGCCAGTCCAGACAACAGTATTGCCTTGAGAGAATGAAATTGAGAGTGAAAAGCTCAGTGTTGGACTGTTCTCCAGCTTGCGTGCAAATGCTAAAAAACATCTTCAACCTCTCATCCCCATTAAACCTTTGAATGATTTATTAGATTTAGCCACTACCTGTAGCCTGCTAAGAGATGAATAAAAGCTTCAATGACTGCCTGATTATTAGACATCAAACAGAAGAGTGGGAATGCACGGGACTGAGCTGGAAGGGTTCTTATTGGAATCGTGTGAAACTTGGCATCTTGAGAGAGCTTTTGAGGAGACATGTGTAAGCCCTCCTTGTAGGACAAAAGCTTTGCTCTATGCATTTGAAAGCAATAAAAATGGAAGTGTTTGCATCTTGGCCTTTTATATTGTGACAGTGGCAAATGCCAGAGCCTCTCAGCAAGCCTTTGAGCTTCTGGAGCAGAGGTCAGAGCTTTGATCCCTTGAGGATGAGTGTTTGCCAGAACAAAACATTTCTATTGAGATCCATTGTGGACGTTATCGACTTAGGGTTTGCCAGGTTTCTCAATGGTGAAAGAAGATGCAAATGGTCAGACCTTCCTTAGGGAGACGGTATGTTTGGTGTGACCCCTTATAATGGCCCTTTCAGCAACAGACTAAAGGATAAGGCTCACGAACAATAGAATGTAATGAGTCCTGAGAGGATGTGTAGATCTAATAGATGGCATTTAAAGGGATAGTTCACCCAAAAACAAAAATTTGGGTATTTTTTGGTAATTCTGGTAGTTTCTGTCCCATCATACAGTGAGAGACTTAAAGCAGCAGAGTCAACTGAAGGTTTATATCCAATAGCTGTTCTTCTCCTCTGGAGTTTTGCATCAGTTTTGTGTTGTATGCATTTGTTGACTCAAATGTTCCAATCTACACCCAGATATAAAAGCTGATGTTGCTTACTAAAGATTTGATGGGTGAACCCGTGGCTTGACTTGACTCTTGTTGTATCAAAAAGTGATAAGACTTTTTAGTTTTATGGACATTGCCATCTTTGATATAAATTTGGTAACGGTCCCTGTGGTTATTAGAAAGAAATAGGGCTTGACTCTCATTGCATGCTCATACAGACAAGATTCATACAGTAATTGTGGTTGTCAATCTCAAAATCTGACATGAACATAGCTATAGAGTGCTGTAGTAATTATACATTTTTTAGGTCAAACCGGAAGTTACAATCACTTTGGTTTCTTCAACATAAAGTCAGTAGGCTTTGTTTTGGCTTTTGTATTATTAAAGAAAATAATCTCTGTGATCTCTTTTGGATATTTTTTTTCATTCCTCTCATTGTATAACATTTACCCTATATTATATATAAACTACTGTATACAATTGTTTGCAACTTATTGACTTTGGAACAGTGAAACCAGCAAAATAGGAACTAATTTCTGGGTTTTTGGATTCATTCATGGAGCACTCTGTCTGTCTGTCTGATGCATTATGTCTCTATATTGACAAAAGACTACACATAGGCACATCTCAACCTGTTTTTAGATGAGAAGTGTGATATATATATATGTGTACCTTCAGTATTTACATCAGAGACAGTAGACAGCATTCATCTTCTCCCTCCGTCTATTGCAGCTGAGCAAATTAATTTCCTTATGGCAAATTAAGCACTTCTGTTCCATATAAAGTCACCGTCCCACACCCAAACACACACAGTTACTGAATTACTCAGTCCAGCATCGCTTACTGTACTTGCTTGCAGAGTTGGCCGTATCCATTTTCTTAGATATCAAATTACGGAGAAACGACAGTTTACTTGTGGTGCTTTGGGGCAATGGGAAAGGTATTTTGATTTCCTAATGCAGTCAGAACAACTTTATTTTCATAATGATATCGGAAAACCACGATGCAGGATGGGAAAGTAGTTTTTAAGCTGAACAGGATTCAAATATACACAGTGGTATATGCTATACACTGTAACATTTAATCAAAGATTGTATTGTAATGAACAGTGTTGGGGAAAGTTACTTTTAAAAGTAATGCATTACAATATTGCGTTACTCCCTAAAAAGTAACCAATTACGTTACTTAGTTACTTTTTATGGAAAGTAATGTGTTACATTACTTTTGCGTTACTTTCACATTACTTTTTAAATATGAGCAGGGCTTGATTGTTTTTAATATAAGAAGTTCTATATATAGCAAATGTAAAAACCCTTTCACACCAAAAAGTTTAATGAATAAACCTCAGGCTGAAGGAAAAGTAAATTCACGTCTGTACAGTAGAATGCAGGAGAAAAAGGTTCAACACTCTTCAGCAATAAAAAACAATGAAGCACAATTGTTAGTTTATCTAAAGTCATTTTTGCTTATTAGTATGGTTTAACTGGATCATCAAAGGTCAGCAGCAAAGACATTAGTTAATAAAATGGGATTAGATACATTTGTGTTGTTGAACATATTTAATTATTGCAGGTTTGTGTCATATTCTGAGTTTGCATTTCACAGTTTTAATTAATTTTGATTAATACTAAATCTGTTTTTTTTTTTACAAGCAAGATGATTTAATGCACATTCACATTTAGAACTACAGTAACATCATGTTCACACAGCTCACACAACACCTATGTACTTTTGATTTCTCCCAACATGAGGACAGGAGAACAGTCAGTCAATAAATGGGAAGAAAGTAACTCAGATATTTTCTTGTAAATTGAAAAGTAATGAGTTACTTTACTAAAGTAATCTGATTGCGTAACTCGCGTTACTTTGTAATGCGTTACCCCCAACACTGGTAATTAATATAAACCACTATGAAGTTATGTGATTATACAACAATTATATGTTCCTCATTAACATATGTTGCTTTTGACTTCAGAGTTATCAGTACATTGAATTACCAAGTGTGTTCACATTATGGTGACACTAAAAAAGGAAGATAAGGTGACACACTTTCAGACACAACGTAAACTTTAAGAGATTGTTGCATAAAAATGCTAATGGCCTTGGCTTGTGTAATGTAACTCAATTTTGGTGACTCGGTTCAATAAACATCTTGGCTAATTAGAATATCATGCCATTGTGTATATTTTAATTGCATTGAGAACTTTAAAGTCACCCATAATACTCTCCTAGTGTGCCTCCTATTAAGTCTCCAAAAAGCTATGCTATTTTTAATCAATTTACAGTAATCAAGTTATGCCCCCCCACACACACGCACATGCACACTTATCAGAATCAGAATTAGCTTTATTGCCAGGTGTGTTTGCACATACGAGGAATTTGTTTTAGTGACAGTAGCTCCACAGTGCGACAGAATGACAGCGACAGGACAGGGCACAGATAATAAAAAAAATAATGGACAAATATACAAAATGGACAATATGAAATATAGCACAAACACAATATACAAAATAGACAATTCAGTATGTACAGGTATGTTAGGTGCAAATTTGAATTTTTTTTTGTTATCAACATTTTTTTATTTTTCATACATAACACAACATAAAAAAAACAACAATATATTAAGAAAATAAAATAAAATAATAAAATAAAACAACAGACACATACTCAACATCTCAAAGTCCAGTCAAAAGGAGGGAGAAAAGGAAGGACCGAAAAAAGAAACCCATAGAAGTCACTCCTCCATACAGTCACGTATTTCAAAGAGAAAGCACTGCCAAGCATCAATGGTAGAAGGCTTGGCTCCATTGATTCGTGCTGTTGTACATTCACAAGACACTATTTGCAAGAGGCTACGGATCCAATATGTTTTCCAACACATATGCGGTGTAAACCAGTTCTGTATTATTGTCTTCTTCGCAGCTGTAAAACCAGCAAACAACATTCTCTTTTGCATCGAACTTATACAAAGACCAGAATCATCATTAAGAAGACACAAACTTGGGTTAACTGACCAATCAATTTTCAGTAAGGATGATAAAACCAGGTTTACATGTGTCCATAGATTGCTAGTGATAGGACATTCCCAAAACATATGCAGAAAAGTACCCGATGATGTAGTATTACATATATGGCAGTTGAAATTTGATTGTAGTTTCATTTTGAATCTTTTGTAAGGAGTTATGTATGCTCTATGAATGACTTTGAAGTGAATAAGACGATGCGCCAGATTTTTAGATGTTAAACTGAGATTAGACCACACCCTCTCCCAGTCGACAGATAAATTAAGGTCAGATAATTCCCTATTCCAAATAGTTTTAATAGAAAGAGGTTTTATAATGCAATCAAGGATCTTATTATATATTAAGGAAGCAGATGGCCGACCAGCAGATGGTGCAATCCAGTCCCGCATAGGATGAGAGGAAACGGGAGAAGACCAAGGAACGCCATACGCTTTGAGAGCGGAACGTAATTGAAGAAAGACAAAATACGCAGATGCTGGTAGACAAAATTTAGTTCTTAACGTCTGAAATGAACATAGGCCTTGGTTATCATATATATCACCGCACGTGTTTACACCTAAAGAAGACCAAGAGGGTTGGATAAATGGGCGATTTCCGCATACAAAATTAAAATTGTGCCATAAAGGTGTACTATTACAAAATTTGAAGGGTCCTCCAATCCGACGTTCAACCGTTTTCCAGATTTTAATAGAATTGGCCACAACCGGACCAAATTTATAATTATCCCCTTTTTTCCCTGTGCCAGTAAATAAAATATCTTGGAGTCTATTTGGTTTAACCTTGTCAGCTTCAATCACTCTCCAAGAAACTGTGGATTGAGGATCAACCCAAGTATGAAGAGCCTTAAGCTGAAACGACCAATAATACAGTTCAAAGTTTGGTACAGCCAGTCCTCCTGCGCTATTAGGATGTTGTAATGTGGTAAGTTTAATTCTGGGGCATTTATCATTCCAGATAAATTTCGTAATTATGGAGTTGATCTCCTTAAAGTAACCTGGAGGGGGAGAAAGCGGTAGCATAGAGAAAAAAAAATTAAATCGAGGTAGCAAATTCATCTTAACAGTGGAGATTCTTCCTTGGAGGGAAACGTTAAGATTCTTCCATCTTTGAATGTCATTCTTGACCTTAACTAAAATATTATTAAAATTGTCCCTGGCAATTTTATGAATGTTTTTATATATGGTAACGCCCAGATAGGTGAAAGAGTCCTTAATAGGGATGAATGAGGGAATAGAAGAATTAACTTTAATATTGTTAATTGGCATTAAAGCAGATTTGCTCCAATTTATTTTATATCCTGATAAGCTACTAAAATGATCAAATTCCTTAATTATATTAGGGACTGAAACATCAAAGTGGTCTAAATATAGAATAATATCATCAGCATATAACGAAATACTATGATTATGATCATGAATCTTAATCGATACTTCAGACTTCCTGATGGCTTGTGCTAAGGGTTCAAGAGATAGACAAAACAATAAGGGGGAAAGCGGACAGCCCTGCCTCGTTCCCCGCTGTAAAGGGAATGGGGGGGAAATAACATTACCAGTTATGACTGATGCTGCAGGTGAGTGGTATAATGTCTTAATCATAGAAATGAATTGTTCACCGAAGCCGAAACATTGCAAAACTGCCCACATATAATTCCACTCTAGCCTGTCAAAGGCTTTTTCTGCATCAAGTGAAAAGACTGCACAAGGGGTTGGGTGGGAGTCTGCAAAGTCAAGAATATGAAGGAGTCTACGCATATTATCAGATGCATTACGCCCCTTGATGAAACCAGTTTGATCCTCCTTGATCAGACTATGAATTACCTTCTCCATACGGGAAGCAAAAACTTTAGCATACATTTTTAGATCACATGAGATAAGCGAAATTGGTCTGTAGTTGGAACAATCTAATGGATCTTTCCCTTTTTTAAGAAGTAATGAAATCAGTGATGTTTTTTGATCTCTATGAAATACCCCATGTTCAATTGCAAAATTAAATGAATTAAGCATAAGTGTCCCTACCAAATCCCAAATTTCTAAGTATAATTCTGGGGGGAGACCATCTAGGCCCGGCGATTTGCCCTTCTGAAGGCTTTTTAAAGAGACATGGAGTTCCTCCAAACTTAATGGGGCCTCCAAAGATTCTTTATCCATCTGTGAGATCCGAGGCAGTTCCAATTTATCTAAATACTGCTTACAGATTGATTCATCAAAATCTGTTTCGGCTTTATATAGATTTGTGTAGAAACCTTTAAATATTTCATTAATTGCCACAGGGTTTGTGGTGACCTGATCATCCGATGATTTTATTGCGCTAATATATGCCTTCGACTCGCATTCTCTCAACCTAAGAGCCAATAAATGACTAGGTCTCTCCGATTCAAAATAATATTTTTGCCTAGTCCTATGTAAAATAAATTCCGCCTTTGATTGTGAAAGCAAATCGTATTCTTCTTTTAAAGAGGACAACTGTGTAGCCTGTTGCTCCGTAAAATGTTGTTTTTGTAGGTTTTGTAATGATTGGATTTTATTTTCTAATTGTGTAAACTGGCGGGTTTTCGCTTTGGCAAGAGTAGAAGAGAAAGATATACAGAAACCTCGTATAGCGCACTTAGTCGTCTCCCACAGTTTTTGAGGATCCACACCAGAGGGCATATTAATTTCAAGAAACTCCTTAATATATTCTTTTAAAGAAGTAATGAAAGTCTGATTACTTAATAATGATATGTTAAAGCGCCATCTAGGGGACTTGGCTTTAACATCGGAAAGAGGAACACTGCATAGCACTGCAGAATGATCAGACAATAAAATTGGTAATATAGAGATGGAGGAATCAGACGAAATTAAAGATGGGCTGAGAAATATGTAGTCTATCCTAGAGAAAGTCTTGTGTCTATTAGAGAAAAAAGTGAAGTCCTTAGATTTAGTATTCTGAATTCTCCAAAGATCGATTACGTTAAGCTCAGTGATAAATTTATTCAGTAATTTAGAGGATGGATTGGCTGTTGTATCAGATTGAGATTTATCTAAAGCAGGATTTATGACAGCATTAAAATCCCCACCCACCACTAGAGGGCAATCAATCTGCTCAAGCAGAGTTTTGGAGATCTGTGAAAGGAATGCACTGTCTGTCTCATTCGGACCATAAATAGAGACCAAGGCTAACCTATTATTATATATTTTGCATCGGATAAAAACAAATCTACCCTTCTCATCACTACCAAGGTGTTCAATTGTTATATTTAACTTCCGGTTAACAAGAATAAGCACCCCCTTAGTTTTATTTTGAGCGCAGGAAAAAGCTGCTAATTTGTAATACTTATTCTGGAAACGTGCCACGTCGGATTGCTTTAAATGTGTCTCTTGAATTAGGGCACAGGAAATAGATTTACGATGTAAATATTCTAACACACGAGTTCGTTTAACAGCAGAATTTAACCCATTCACATTTAGTGATAAAATATTTAGAGTATGCATTGAATATATAGCGTGTAAATGTTGACGTGTATTTTAGATACCAAACCTCCTAGATGGAAAATCCCTTTAAAAATAAGGTAAAATAAATTAAAGTATAAATGTCTGTTGTAAAAAGTAAAAACCACATAAAAACACGAACAACTTACAACCTTAAACAAGGAACAACTCAGACCGCACATTACCGAGAACATAGGTCTGACTGAGCAACAAAAAATAGTGATGGTTCGTGACCGATCCACTCCAACGCAGGACATGTCTCCCAAAAAGCTCGTACTGCCAGAAAAAATTATTTTAAATTAAACCAACTCCCCATTAGTCCCCTCCAAAAAGAAAGAAGGGGTGTCAATCTTGCCAGCAATGAGATCGTTGTACCCGATATATAGGAAGTTAGGAACAATATCTCAGTAGTAGAGTGGAGAGAAGAAAAAAGCAAAACCAAATTTAGTCAGCGTCCATGTCCGTTCTGCCATCATCCGCTCCTAAGCCGCTGGGACCATGTTCATCCCGACCATCAAACTCCTCCCGGGCTGGAGAAACAGCGGCCGCCGTTCCCCCGCGCAGAGCCGCGGCATACGTCTTCTGCTGGGACAGGGAGCTAATAAAATCCTCCGCTTTCTGAGGGGAATCGAAGCTTTTCTGTTCCCCCTTGTGCCGTAGTTTGATTACGGCCGGATAGATGAGGAAGGGCTGGAGACCAAGCGCCGTCATCTTCTTCAGAACCGGACCAAATGCCTTTCTCCTGATCACTGTAGCTGGACTAAAGTCGGGAAAAAATAGCAGTGTGACATTGTTCTGTGCGCATTTCACCGGATAAGCCTTTCGAGCACCCTTCAGGATATCTGATCTGTCATGCCATCTCAGTACACGGAAGATGAGGGTGCGCGGCCGATCGGAGCCCCTCCCTCCGTCATACACGCGATGTGCCCGGTCGATCTCAATGTCACGGCCCTTCAAGGAAGGAATCCACTTAGAAATATTAACTCTGAGGAAACCAGCCGCGTCGGATCCCTCAGCCCCCTCTGGCAGCCCCACCAGTCGTACGTTGTTCCTCCTGCACCTGTCCTCCATATCCGTCACCTTCTCGGTGAGTCGCTCCAGCTGATTTCTTAAGCCCGTGACTGTCCTCCTATCCTCACGTGCAGCTGCTTGAACAGAATCTACGCGGTCACGTGTCTGCTTCGCCGCGGTAGTTATGGTCTCAAACTCCTCTCTTAGCTCTTTAACAGACTTGTTGGTCGCTTTTATGTCTTCACGCAGTTCGCGTAATGCTGGAATCAGCACAGAGTCCATCGCCTCTCTTACTGCCAAATTCACAACCGAATTCAATGTATTTTGTTGCTCTTTAAATGCTAGTTCGATGCGGCTAGCAATAGCCTCGTCGAGGTCTTCTCTGGAGATGGCAGAATCTCTGAATTTTTTCTTCATTGGCGATTGCTCAATCTCTCTTTTCCGATCCCCTTTGTCTGCCTTAGCACTCATGACAGGTCCAATGCAGAGTGGTTCAAATATTACTGACAGGATCATACAAAATATGGCAAAGTGAGCAGAGCGAAAGATTCAAGCCTGCATCGCCGTCGAAGGGTCACGTGATCCCCGCAAATTTGAAATTTAATAAGTATGTGTGTTAAATAAAAAGTATGATAGTGTTGTGTGTTTCATGTTTATTGTTAAGAGTTCAAATGTTCATGAGATGGATTGCCTGAGGGAAGAAACTGTTCCTGTGTCTGGTCGTTCTGGTGCTCAGAGCTCTGTAGCATCGACCAGACGGTAACAGTTCAAAGAGGGAGTGTGCTGGATGTTGTAACAGCACGGCCAGGCTCTCATCCCACTCAACTCCCACGATCAGCCTCACCTGCATTCTAAATCACTCACACCTGCACCTCGTCACCACCATCATCAAGGACACTTTACAATCACTCACCTCAGTCACAGTAGCTGTCCGATCTCGTTGCTTCAACGTGGACTCCTCTACAACGCACCACAAGCCGATGAGTATACCTTCTGACTACTTACCTTCTGTTCTCTGTCCTGTTGTCTCCCCTGTCTGCAGACTCGTCTCTGTTGGGAATTACCTCATCTGACTCCGGCTCTCTTCATCTGTCTCGCGCCGTCAACCTGTGAAGCAAAAGGACAGTATCAGTTCAGTTTCCTGCCTCTCAGACATCAAGCCTCAAGATATAGTACTCACCTCTCATATCGATCTCCTGCACCTCCACTTTGGAAATAAAGTTACGTTGTTATCACTTACCTTTGTGTCCGGCTGCTTCTGTGACAGATGTGAGGGGTCCAGAGTGATTTTACCAGCCCTTTTGCTCACTCTGGATGAGTACAGTTCTTGGAGAGTGGGGAGGGTTGTACCAATGATTCGCTCAGCAGTCCGGACTACCCTCTGTAGTCTTCTGAGGTCAGATTTGGTAGCTGAGCTGAACCAGACAGTTAATGAAGTGCAGAGTACGGATTCAATGATGAGTAGAACTGTTTCAGAAGCTCATGTGGCAGATTGAACTTCCTCAGCTGGTGAAGGAAGTACAACCTCTGCTGGGCCTCTTTGACAATAGAGTCACTGTGAATGTCCCACTTCAGGTCCTGAGAGATGGTGCTGCCCAGGAATCTGAATGACTCCACGTCAAGTCAAGTCACCTTTATTTATATAGCACTTTTAACAATACAGATTGTATCAAAGCACTTACAGTATTAAATTGGAGGATAGAGTATCAGTAATGTATAGAAATAAGATTAAACACTAAATTTTCAGTTAAGGAATTTCATTATTGAATTCAGAGATGTCATTGTCTAGCTCAGTTTATTTTAAATAGTATCTGCAAAATCAAATTGACGATAATCACTAGAAATTAAGTGTCCCCAGTCACAGTGCTGTTCATGATGGTGAGTGGAGGGAGTGCAGTGGGGTTTCTCCTGAAGTCCACGATCATCTCCACAGTTTTGAGCATGTTGAGCTCCAGGTTGTTAAGACTGCACCAGACAGCCAGCTCCTTAACCTCCTGTCTGTAAACAGACTCATCACCATCCTGGATGAGGCCGATCAGTGTGGTGTCATCTGCAAACTTCAGGAGCTTGACAGAGGGATGCGCAGTCGTTTGTGTAGAGGGAGAAGAGCAGTGGGGAGAGAACGCAGCCCTGAGGAGCTCCAGTGCTGATCGTACGGGTGCTGGATGTGTATTTTCCCAGCCTCACTAGCTGCTGCCTGCCTGTCAGGAAGCTGTTGATCCACTGACAGACGGAGGTGGGGACAGAGAGCTGAGTTAGTTTGGGCAGGAGGAGGTCTGGAATGATAGTGTTAAAGGCCGAGCTGAAGTCCACAAACAGGATCGTCACATAAGTCCCTGGTCTGTCCATGTATTGATGTATATATTGCAGTATGTAATGCAGTGTATGTATATATTGCAGTATGTAATGCAGTCCCATGTTGACTGCATCATCCACAGACCTGTTTGCTCTGTAGGCAAACTGCAGGGGGTCCAGTAAGGGTCCTTCAGATTAGCCAAAACCAGTTTTTCAAATGACTTCATGACCACAGATGTTAGAGCCACAGGTCTGTAGTCGTTAAGTCCTGTAATCTTGGGTTTCTTTGGGACGGGGATGATGGTGGAGCGTTTGAAGCATGAGGGGACTTCACACAGCTCCAGTGATCTGTTGAAGATCTGTGTGAAGATGGGGGCCAGCTGGTCAGCACAGGATTTCAGACAGGCTGGTGTCACACCATCTGGGCCTGGTGCCTTCCTTCTCTTGTTCTTTTTGAAGACCTGGCGCACGTCATCTTCTCTTATCTGCAGTTCATGTGTGGGGGAGAGGGGGGTTGCAGGAGGTGTGAATGGTGTTTTTTCAAACCTGCAGTAAAACTAATTCAGATCATCTGCCAGTTGTTGCTTCTTCACAGTGCTCGGGGGTGGTGTGGATCTTAATCAGTGAAGTGTTAATTGCAAAATTGAATGATTGTTTTCATGAGTCACCTCTTAGTTGAGATCTCATTAGCGGTAACTGGGTGTGTCAGTTTAATATTGTCTGCAATGGTCTGCAGCTCTAAAGTGATGTCCCCAAATGTAAATTAAAAATGTGTCACTGGCCACACTGGGTGTTTCATAATCCAGCTATCTAGCCACTAAACACTTTCACCATAAACTCCACAAAGACGAAGATTCAATTTTTGAAGTTTAATCATGACAAGTGTGAAACCACAAAGAAAATTAAATATACAAGTGTAAATTTCACAAAGCAAGCAGAAAAATCTATATCAAATGAATAAGCTTTCATAAGGCGAAAAATAACCAACAATGCAATAAAGTTATCAATCAACACAAACACTTAAGCAAGCATAAAAATCTATATCAAATGAATAAGCTTTCATAAAGCGAAAAATAACCAACAATGCAATAAAGTTATCAATCAACACAAACACTTAAGAATGAGAAAATTGCAAACATACTAAAGTATAAAGCAACTAAGCACTATATAACTATGTTAGACAACTATAACAAGATTACAATGTCACAAAATGATCAAACAATTACTTACAGACATTACATCTCAATGGGCTGTGAAATGTAAGATGGACTTGGATGATAGGAACAAAATGGAGCACCTTGCAGTGAACACTAATCTAATACGGCCTACTTCCTCTTAAAACAGGAAGCTAGAGGTGGACTAGGAGGAAATTCAATTCACAGCCCAAAATGAATATCAAAATAAAAGTCATAAGTTGAAATCCAGCACAATATGTATGATATATTACATATCTTAGTTCAGTTCAGCCTGATGCATGTCATTCAATACTTATTTATTATTCATTATGAGCATTTACTTTATTAATGTTAATCTGCTTTCTATAACAAGTTGTTAATTAGGCCCTCTTCCAAATTGCACTTCTTTTATTTGCCAACATCCAATTTGTAGTGAATTCCTCTTCACACAAAAAGTGATGTTTGCACATATCTCTTTGATGTTATTGGCAAAGAGAAGCAACAGACACATTGAGAACCCTCACGCCATCTGTCATGCTTGTTGTACAGAAGATTTCTTATTAAACAAATGCACTCAATATCACAGATGTATCGTTTATGAAACATTATTTGTTTCCACAACACTCAACTTTCTCTTCAATTTATCTTCCTCTCTAGTCTGGGATTTATGGCTGTACTTTTGAAAATAGCTGTTAGCCTCTTAACAAAAACTTATTTTGCAAGTTAAAAAAATTAAATAAATAACAAATAAGGTGGTGATTCTATTTGGCTTAGTTTGATATGGATAACAGAAAAGGCTTTCGAAGATAATTTTATATATAATTTATTTTCCCTGTTTCTTCTCTTATTAGTTACATTTTTCAGAATTCATTGAATGATTATGACTTACATATTTAAGTTAATTACAATATAACAGTATTATATAATAATACAGTACTGTAATAATACAGTATTATCAAGTTAATTACAATATAACAGAGAAGTTTTAAAAAATAAAAAATAAAAAGAGTGCTATATATATTGTGAAAATAATTGGATAATATTTGCATTTAATAGTTTTGGAAAAAGTTGTATGCCTTTTAGTGCATTAGCATTGTGCTGCCCTTGATATATGGTGAAACTGAAACATACAAAATGCATAATCAACAGATATATATATATATATATATATAAAAATGAATTAAATCCCTTAATATCAACTTTTAATGGTCTAGGTACAGTATAACCATTACCAGAATGAAATGCCCATTAACTATAGTGAGGTAGAGAATAATAGGCTTCTAACAATCAGCTCCATAAAATGAAACACTGTCCCTAAACAATGATCTGCAATCGTAGATATTGTTAAAAACAGTCAATACATACCCACGATGCTACAACAGACGCAAGATGTATGCAACTATCTCAGTATAGCTTCAGATACACTAAACATACTACTCTCTGAGTCATGCTTGCTCACTTCCTATTAATGGTCACATGGCATGACTCTTTACCGACACTTAAGATTCTTAAAGGGGCCCCTACCATATAAAGAAAAGCATAGAGATAAGCTTCAAAAATAAAAACAAGACTTGAAACATATTAAATGGTAACAAAACAAGCATGAACAATTGATTCTGTGATCTTTTCTGTGTCTCCATTTAGCTGATGTACTTGCTCAAAATATCCTTTTAACTTTATTACATGGAGCTTTATGCTTAGTAGTGGACAATAATAGTGGTGATAGAAGCACACAATCACAGAGACTGAGTAAAGCAACTTCCATTCTCCAGCTGAAGAATTCATAATCAATCTTTACACTTCACAACAGGTTTCTCTGCGCCTCCTTTGCATTCAACTTTGGACTGCGATGCTCGTAGGCCATCACCTCAACTCCTGGTGTGTTTGTATATGGTAGCATGCGATATAATGTAATGTTCTTTTGTTTGTTTTTCAAATTTGATGCCCTCAGAGTCTCACAGTGTGATAGTATTCATCAGTAGGAGGGAGTCGGCTGCAGAGAACTGCAGTGCTTGTTTGCAGTCATGCTCGAGCAGTAATAATTCTCATGGTGCCAGACCTTTAAAACAAAGAGACAGAAAGTGAACAGTCGCCTGCTGAATCGGGAGTGATTCAAACGGGTGAACTGATTTTGTCTTGCTAGAGTAAACAGTTTGTCCCTTGGGAGGTGGTACATAAATGGGCAGAAGACTATAATGATGAAGAACAGCTACAGCAGATCCATAATACAATGCTCCGTGATTCCTGCACTAATTACTGTAACAAGACACAAAAGTTTTGCACTTCTGCTAATTGTGATTGTTTTGACAAATTAGATTCATTTCACATTTGAGTATATGAAGGAAATTTGATTGAAATTAGTTTAAGTACCAGAATCCTCCTCTACTCTACATTATGAAAGAATATGAGAGAGAAAGTGTGTCTGAAACAGGAAAAGGCAAAAATATTTAAAATGTAAAGATAGTACTGAATAAAACCTCAGAGTCATTTCGCTGCCACAATTTATCTGTCAGAATGTTGAGGTGTAGTTCTCTGACAGTCTCTGTGAAAGTTTTAATAAATGTCTTGTCACCAGCTAACATTCTTTAAAGTCTATTGGGGAAGCAGGCCTAAGGCTTGGCTAGAATATCTTGTCTGTGACTTGTACAAAGACTTTGTGAAGATGAACAAATGTGGTGGAGCCTGCAGAGATATGAGCTAATCACAGCAACAGTAGTTAGGCTATATCATTGATTGAGTAAGCTTACACAAGTGAAATGATTGTGAGAGGAATACTTATTGCAGTCATGTTCCCATTTATTGTTAGCAATATAAAATTAAGACTTATAACACTCCTCTTGACTGATTCATCATACAGAGAACAAGCTTTATGTAACCAGTTTTTTAAATGAACTGATATGGATTCAATATGCTACAGTAGTTAAATTGGGTCAGAATGATCTGGATACAATATTCTGGCACTGTCAGTCCAATTCATCTATGTAACGTGATAAAAACGTAATATTAATATGTAATTTAAAGAAATAGTTTTATTTAGCTCAAAGGGAATCATTTATGATTTTATAGAGATTTGAACAGAATCACTGTTACGGTGATTCACTGAACGAGCCGTATAACAACTCTGCACTGGATATTAAAATCCAAAATATAGTTTAAACATTATTAAATAGCACAGTAACAAAATCGGCAGATTAAGACATTAACTTGTGAGCAGAAAACGCAAGATACTTCTCTTTCAATATAAATACGATTTTATTTATATAAACCTAAGACATAAACTAATCTAACACATGAACACAAGCATTACACATTCACACGTTGCAGAAAGAGAGAAAGTAAGGAAAGGATGAGTTTAAGAGAATGAAAATGTGAAATCCCAAGTTTATAGTAATATGTTCAATTGCATAGAGCTGAACAACCATCAATAACTTATTTAACCCTCGCTTTGAGTTTCTCAATGAGGTTAAAATTTATATTAACTGCACCTGATTCAGTTAGAACCTGGAGGTGTTACTTGCTTGCTTTGCCTGTGTTAATGGGTTTCCTTTGTGTCATTGTTGCAGACAGGGGGTTCCCCGAAGTTGCTGATTGGTTGAGAGTTCAGTAGTCTTTGAAGTGAGGTCTTGGGCGTTGGCTGAGGATGCGGAGTTGGTCTGGTTGAAGTTTGAAGCGAGTGCAGTCGGAGCTGGACTTCGCAGCAAACTTACATTAGAACACGAAACTCCACGGAAAGAAACTAAATTAAAAGAATAAAAGGATGTAACGAGACTAGGTTGGTTTTCTTTCCATTGCGGTAGCAGCTGGCACGTGGGCCAGAGCACGCTCAAAGAGCAGCGTCAAAACACGGTGGCAAAAGAAAAGAAGAGGAGAGAGAGTGACTAAGAGAGTAAGAGACTAAGAGTTTGATGGTGTCCTGAGTTTTTAAACTCGGCTTTCAGACCGTCCCATCTGGACATCTTGACCAATTAGAGACTGTCCTTGCTTGTGGTATTGCTTTGTTTCTCCACCCCACTAATAAATCGTTGTTTGCTTGCATGTGCAAGTCTTTTGACCCTGGGTCTGCTCATATCATACACAAGAATCAAACCATGTAATTAACATATCATAAAAGCTTCAAAAATATCATACAGTTCATAACATTGGTATATATTCTTTTTTTGGGATGTGGGAGATCTGTGGGGAACAATCTGAACTGCCAAAATTGTCATCTGGCTACATGATTGTCTGTTTTTTTGCATATTATTAGCTCACACTTAAAATATGGATACATCTTTTTAACTAAAGGAGAACAAAAACTTCAGGATTGTGTGTTTCATTTACTTTATAATTTGACTGTAATAATACTATTGATTCTCAGTGAATGTTTTCTCTGAGTATGAAAGCAAAGGATTGGCTTAGTTCTTGCGTTCTGTACCCCAATCAAGCATTTAGTCATCCACAGTAAAAAAATGTTGATATTGTAAAGCTAAAACACACTAGAAAAAAACAAATCAATAAAATCTTAAGAACTAGAAGGTACATCTCTCCTTAACTTTTTTTTTTTTTTTGATTGTAGGACAAACCGTCTTGTAGAACACTCAGATTTATCCATATTTTACAGGCGACTGAAATTTACAATAATCTGTCAACTGAGATTCAGAAATTCTGGTAAATTGACAGCAGCTTGTTCAGACGTGCATCAGAAACACATGTGGGAAAAAGTATGTAGCTTATACAGATAGACACCAGTATATCATGATGACAACAAGCTGCATGTCCTGATTCATTACGTTGTTCAGATAAACTTCTCTTTCTCTTTCTATAGAAGATCATGTTCATGGAAACATTTCCCCCTCAGCCTTTCTCAGCCCTACACATTTAACAGTGTCTTTGTGATAGCCAGATTCTGATTATTTGGAATAATGGCCATTGTCCCATATATTTTGACTGCTGGCAGAGACACATTGTCATTTAGAGGGCTAAATTAACACCTGGGGCAGCAGCATCTTTCCAAATGACTAGAAACGGTTATACAGTTTGAGTCTAGCATTAATATCAGATTGAAATGGTCCATAGGGAATAAAATGGACACATCCCAAACCACAAATACTCGAGATTCAGATTGTTACAGTAAAACTTAAATGTTGCAAACTGTTTCTCCTACATTCAGGGCTCAAGTGGGAAAAGTTTCACTTTTATTACAGCTCTTGCTTGTGTAGTGATATATTAGGTCTCAGCTGTACTTAATAAAAATATTTTATCATATGGAGGATTTTTATTCTCTGTCTTCTCGTTTACTGATTATTATGTTTTGATGAAACTTCAAGTTATCAAGTGCTGTTGCCTTTGGCAACAACTGACGTTTTCAATAGTGCTCATGTTATTCTCTCATCTGTGTTCGTCCAAAGCTAGGAGTTTTGGGTCCTGATGCTGATGTGTGTTTTCTTTGAAGGTGTTTCACCTACAGCAGATGACAGAGATTCATGTATGCCTCTGCTTGCCTTGAATACAGACCATTTCTGTTTTAATGACAGCTTCGTTTACCTTTACAGGACAGAAATGACATGATTTTAAAGGTGACAATAGAAGGAATAAGGTGTTTTTGTGAAGCTATATATTAGTACATTCTAAACAAAATAACATACCATAGTGACATATTATGTACATGTTTCCAGAACTCTGGATGTTGTTCTAAACCTGTATCACTTTCTTTCTTCTGCTGGGGAAAAAAAAAAAAATATATATATATATATATATATATATATATATATATAATTTTTTTCTATTATATCTACTTGTTTCTTAAAAAAACCCAAACAGACAAAAAAAAAAAAAAAAAAAAAAAAAAAAACCAAACACTAGGTTTCTTTTTTCTATATTCTATCTACTCGTTTTCTTTAAAAGAAGAAAAAAACAAACCTTGCTACGTGTACTGCGTTAGGCTAACCGAGACTTATCATAACACTTGCATGTTGTTGCTCTTTTGTTGGTTTTGATTGCTTCCATTGTCCTCATTTGTAAGGCACTTTGGATAAAAGCATCTGCTAAATGACTAAATGTAATATGTAATATATATATACATTCATACAGGTACATCTAAAAAAAAATTAATATCATGAAAAAGGTCAATATTTTTTTGTCACTCATTTCAGAAAGTGAAACCCATATATTATATAGATTCATTACACATAGAGTGAAATATTTCTACAGAGAGCGTTCAAAACCACAACAAGTCCCGGGTAGTTACACCACAGAGGAAACATGTAACTAGGGGTTGTATGCCCACTGTCAGTCCACCAAGAGGGGTGTGGTAAGCAGAGATTGCCGCCACATAGACCTTCAAGGTGGAGTAGGCTAACCCTGCGGAGAGTCGAGCCTGCAGGAACTCCAGCACTGTACCAACCGGGCAGTTAACTGGGTCGAGCTGGCGATCTCCGCACCATGAAGTGAAGAGACTCCACTTCAGGGCGTACAGTTTCCTCGTCCCGGCGCACTCTCTCCAGAACGCTGGGGAGCAGAGCGATCGGGGGAAAGGCGTACAGACGAAGCCTCGGCCACGTCTGTACCATGGCATCCAGCATGGCATCCAGCCCCAATGGAGCTGGATGATGTAGAGAGTACCAGAGGGACATTGCGCTGACTCTTGAGTGGCGAAGAGATCCACCTGAGCCTGGCCAAACACTCAGACAATGTGAGACAGATAGCCTGCAAGCGCCCGCAAAAATCAGACAATGTGATTTCCTGGATCCCCCCCCCCCCATTCTGTCTCTCATAGTTGAAGTGTATCTATGATGAAAATTACAGGCGCCTCTCATCTTTTTAAGTGGGAGAACTTGCACAATTGGTGGCTGACTAAATACTTTTTTGCCCAACTGTATAAGAGACCACCGATGTGTTGTCGGTGCAAACCACACATGGTGACCTCTCAGGTCTGGGAGAAAGTGTTTCAGAGCCTGAAACACGGCCAGCATCTCAAGCCTGTTGATGTGCAAGGCGAGATGATGACCTCTCCACTCATGACCGCTCCCCAACCAGTGTGGGATGCATCCATCGCTAGCGTTACGCGGCGACAAGGAGCTCCCAACACGAGGCCCTGGGACAAGAACCAAGGTTGTCTCCACATGACCTTGATCATGCGAAGCGGGTTTCCCCTCGGGGAGAACCCCTTGGTCTTGAGCCACCACTGTAGGGGTCTCATGTACAGCAGGCCAATAGGTAACACGTTGGACGCAGCCGCCATCAGACCCAGCAGTCTCTGAAACTGCTTGACAGTGAGTGACTGGCCTTCTCTCACTCTCCTGACTTCCGTGAGGATTGACTCGATCCGAGCAGGAGACATACGTGCCTGCATCGTGGTCGAATCCCACACTACATCAAGATAAGTGGTTCTCTGTACTGGAGAAAGAACACTCTTCTTGGCATTTAGTCTTAACCCCAACACTTTCATGTGGGCGTGAACAGCATCTCGATGTTGAGCCGCCCTCCGCTCTGAATGAGCGAGAATCAACCAATCGTCGATATAATTGAGTATGCGGACACCCCGCAGCCGCAGAGGGGCTAACGCGGCGTCCACACACTTCGTGAAAGTGCGGGGTGAGAGTGCTAGGCCGAAGGGCAGTACCCGATATTGGTAAGCTTCGCCCCCGAAAGCAAACCTCAGGAACTTCCTGTTAGAGGGAAGGATAGAGATGTGGAAGTATGCGTCTTTTAGATCGATCGCGACAAACCAGTCTTCGGACCTGATTTGGGACGCGACCTGCCTGAGCGTGAGCATCTTGAACTTCAGTCTGCTGACTGAGTGGTTCAGACGCCACAGATCTAAAATGGGACGCAACCCTCCATCCTTCTTTGGAACTATGAATTACCGGCTGTAGAACCTGGACACTCTCTCGTGAAGAGGAACTACCTCGATGGCCTCCTTCCTTAAGAGAGTATGTACCTCCTGTTCCATTACCAGAGCCTCCTTGGGGCCCACTAACGTGGAAATCACCCCGTTGAACTGAGGCGGACGAGAACAGAACTGGATTCTGTAGCCTCTTTCTACATTGCGCAGGACCCATCGAGACACATTTGGCAGTAGTTTCTGCAAAGATGCTGCAAATAGTCTACTAAGGGAACCAGTCTCTCGAGACTGGTCTCTGGTGTAAGGAGTGGCAAGCATCTCAGCTCCGCTACGATACCGGGTGGAAGAGACTGAGATATGTGCTCGCTGGAGACCGCTGCGCCCTGAAGCACCGTAGGTGGCAGGGTTGGCAGAACGATCTCCTGAGGGTGCTGGGGGGAAACGACCGCTGTGTGCTGCAGCGATCGTCGCTCTACCCCGGTAGCGGGGCTACCCTCATAAGCCCTGGTCCACCACCATCAGGGCTTATTGGCCGAAGACCTCCTCGCCTGAAGCATGGTCCGCAGATCCTACTTAGGCTGAGAGGTCCTCGGCCCTCTTCTCCCTCTTACGAGGAGGCGCACGGGTGGCCACGCTCTCCTTTTGCGCCTCCCTATGCAAGAAGCCAGCACGCGGCAGGGGCTGCTCTCGCCCAGCAGCCCCGAGAGCCGGAGAGCGGCGAGGGAGAAACTGCTGGAACGCCGCCGCCTGCCTCCCGGCCTCCTGGTGCCTGCTGACAACCGAATCAACAGCATCACCAAACAGGCCGGAAGGCGACAGCGGGGCGTTCAGGAGGAAGACCCTGTCGCGTTCTTTAATATCCGACAGGGTCAACCACAGGTGCCCCTCCGCCGCCACCAGGGCTGCCATAGACCGCCTAATGACACGGGCGGTCTCCTTGGTGGCGCGGAGAGACAAATCAGCGGTTCTGCGGAGCTCACAAATGCCCTCCGCAGAAATTCCCTCACCCTCATCCAACTCCTTGAGCAGGTCCGCTTGGTATGCCTGCAACACCGCCATGGTGTGCAGACATGACCCAGCGTGACCTGCTGCCGCGTACCCTTTGCCCACCAGCACTGACGATGTGCGCAGTGGCTTGGTGGGCAAGGTCGGAGCCTTCAGGGACGACGCCGCGTCAGGAGACAGATAGCCCGCAAGCGTCTGCTCCACACGCGGCATCGCCCCATAACCGTGCTCCCTCGCCCCCGTCACATTGCTATAGAAACCAGACGAGGGGGTGAAGAGGCGGGCCGAAAAAGGTTCTCCCCACGATCTTTCGGGAGCGAAGCACACACAGAGTAAAATCCTCGCAGTGCGGACAGTCAGCCCCCTCGAGGGCTGCCTCTGCGTGCCTCGCTCCCAATCAAAGCACACACAAGCTGTGTGTATCCTCCGCACACAAATAACGTTTGCACGGAGGCACACACAGCCTGTATTGCACCTCACTCCTCCCAAACTTTGTTTTACAAAGCCTCTTAGACATTGCAAAAAGGAAAGACAACAGTAAATAGGACTTACAAGACACAGAGCGCTTAGCTGAATGACAGAAAGCTGACGCCGGTTGCACCGCACGTGCTTTTATACCAGCTAGTCATTACGTCACCTCGCTCGTGACGTCCCTCACATCCGTTGGACAGATTTCATTGGTATTCAGAGCCGGTTACGCTGTAGGAGTTCCCCAAAGCATCTCCTGACGCAGCTCGAGTTCCTGAAGAGCAACAGGAATTGTTACAACAGAAGAAAGTCATACATGTTTGGAACAACTTGAGGGTGAGTAAATGATGACAGAATTGTCGTTTTTGGCTGAACTATCACTTTAAAGACTGGCAGCTCTGCAGTCATTCTCCACTGACAGGGCGAGCTTTATTGTTTAACCCTGGTGCAAATGCATAGCCAGACAGTCATTATCAGCAATACTTGGGGAATCAGAAAGCCTTAACAGAAATTACATTTTAGAGTTTCAGCAGTAAGTTAATGTAGGTCGTGCAAACATGTGGAGGTCAAAGCAAACATGTTAATGTATTATCTTGCAGTGCCTAAGTTTTGGAATAAAGCATGCAAGTGTATTCATAAAATCTTCTTCAAAGGGTTTTTATCACGCAGTACATTGTGCATAATATCACCTTAAGTATAAGCCAATCACAAATAGCACAGAGCCACTGCATGGATTGATAACATCTGATTGGTGTTTTTATGACGTGTTCTGTGAAGATATAACTACTGTACATATGTAAGAAAATATTAATTAATCCCCCACAGGTCTCATTGAATGGGTGGTGGTCAGTCTCGTGTGTGTTGAATCCTTCTTGATGCTTATTTAATCAAGTTTTTAAAATCAAACTCTTTGAAAGCTTATCTAAAGGTGACACTGATGGGTTCTCAGGTCTTATGACTGTAATCTATTTTCACAAAAGATTTAATTAATTTCATTTCAGGCTGCCTCAGAAGGATCAAAATCTTCTGAAAGGTAAAGCAGACAAGCTTAAGATAAATTGACCAATTGACTGACTTACAGATCAGATTTTGAAATGAACTTAGTAGTTAACCACACACATTTATGAATTCACTTTTAAAACTCTCTCTCTCTCTCTCTCTCTCTCTCTCTCTCTCTGTGTATTGAAATGCTTTTTTCTTTAGCTTAACTGACTTTTGTTCACATTAGCACTGATGTAGGGTTACTAAGATGAGGGTAATAATGTAGTATTAAGAAAATGTACTAACCATATGCAATAAATAGGCTTTCCTGTAGCTCAAATAGTAGAGCATGGCGCTAGCAACGTCATGGGTTCGATTCCCAGGGAAAGCAACAGCTGACAAAATGTAAAAACTGTAACTTGAATTCAATGTAAGTCGCTTTGGATAAAAGCGTCTGCTAAATACATAAATGTAAATGTAAAATTGAAGTAAATATTTAAATAAACTTACACATTACATACATTTATAGGTCATGAATTAGGTACACAGCAATCATTTTTGACTGTGTCAATAACCATTTAAGGAGCACTGTACTACATATTGATTGAGTGCTTCATAAAGGTTATAGTCAGAACTGAGGAATGTCTGAAATATTACTTTTATATATTTATATAAATAGGTGTTTCTTCAACTTGAGGTGCTTTTATACTCCAGGGGTTGAGTACTAAAGAAAACACAATTCAGAAATTCTCATTTTATTTTATTAATTGTTAAAAGATAACATAAAAAATGCACAAAAGGTAGTTACCCAATTGTTACCCATTGTTACCCAACTATAATAAGCTATAAATGAGCAATATCACACTCGTAGCTGTGCGACATGGCTCTATATCAGCATGGCTGTGATTCAGCCGTAAGTAGGTAATCACTACCTAGGTGCTGATATAGAGTGATATCACATGGCTTGTGTGATATTGTGTGATATTGCATTTATACAACAGGTCAACAACCTTGGAGTGTTTTAAAACCCCTTTTGTGTGCAGAACTACAGATTCAAATCTCAAGTAAAAATAAAGTGTGTGTGTGTGTGTGTGGGGGGGGGGGGGGGGGGGGGGGGGGGGGTTGGGTGTGTGCATAGGTCCCAGAGGCTGAGGAAGAACCACAACTATGTCCCCATCCCCTCCACTGAATGTAATTTTGAGGTGTCCGACTTAGATAACCCACTGAACATGGCCCCATGGCAAATTCTGTGCAATGTGCCCAAAATCCCTAGTGATGCCACTGAGTTTAACAAATAAGTTTAAAGCCTCTATTACTAAGAAAACTAGCGATGAAAGAGCACTGAGTTGCTTCACTGAAGTTGAAAGCTTACTGTATTATGTAAAGTACAGTATTATGAGAGAGAAGGACTGAGTGAGTGTGATCACCTGCATATGATACAGCATTCATTCTTCAAGTCAGTTTCATATTCAGAATAAAACATTAGTTTGAATGTCCACTGAGGAAAGCGATATCTTAGTCATAGTATCCTTTCAGCGATTCAACGTCTCTTTTTACAAGGTTGTTTCAGTCAATTTCAAAAGGCTTTGCTACTGACCCAGTCTCTTTTCGCCATATAACGACGTAACAGTGTCAACAAAATCACCAACACTAACACACAGACCGTTTCTTAATAACAAATAATATTATTAAATACTACTATGATTTAGATAAAATATTATTTATTGAACAATAATTTTCAATAAAAACATTAACACCAAAAAATAAAATAAAAAATAAAAATGATAATCCCTATACATACATCAGAGCTAGCAGCAATTTCCAAAAGAGCTGGCCAAGGAAAGGCTGCTCTCAGCAGGTTCATGAGTGCTGAACGGCTGCTGACGCCCTGGAGCTCACATCTCTGAAACCTTTGATACAAATTTTCAGATACCTTTATTAATACAATGTATATTTGAAGTTTAAATAACTACATTCTCAAATAAAAAGTCTACATTCTGTTACACAACAACAGTAGTATTTTATTTTATTATACAAAATGATAGTGGATTTGGTCATCTTCCATGATGCAACCAGCAAAGGCATTGACCAGCATTATTATCCTCTTTAATGGATATTATGATAAAGATATCGCTTTCCACAGCGGACATTCAAACATGTTTTATTCTGAATATGAGATGGAGCTGAAGAATGAATGCTTTATCAGATAGGTAATCTGATAAAGCATTCATTTAGCTGATATCTCAATATACTACATATTATAAAAACAGTTACTTAAAATAAGCTCTGACAGTTCCTTCCCAGTTCTAAAGTGACGTTGACCTATGAATTTAGCAAAAGTTGCTCATTTCATTCCATGTTTAAAATGCCATTTTCCAACAACAAAACATAAAAAGGACAGAATTATCCAGTAACGCATGTCTGTCCACTTTTGAACATTATTATTCATAAACCAGTGTGCGTGTGAAATGTATTTGAATAGTTTCTTTTCTAAATGTCCACAGTGTCAAAAGTGGCCATGGTTGGAGATCTTAATTCACTTCCTGAAATGTATTCATCAAAAATATTTAATATGAAATTGGTTTTATAAATAAATGATGCAATTATAATTATGTAGCAGTGCTTTATAAACAAGAATTTGAATTTAAGAAAAATATTACAAATGTACCACGTCGACTTATTATTATAAAGTGTTACTGACAAGAAATATGTTTAGGGAAGTGTGCGAAAGGCTTAACTCTCAAGCATTAGCATTCAGGCTAATCCCAGAGGTGTAATCAATGTGAAAATACCCTTCATCAGCAGTATGACACAATAAACTAGCGCAATAGCATATCAAAGTATTTCGCGCCAATAGTAGGCCAAGGAGCTGGAGCTTTAATAAGGAAAAGTGGGATGGGTCAATAGCAACTATTGACAAGTCTGTATAGTACTCCTAAGACCTTCACTCTGCCTCTCTCTCTCAAACTTTCTTTTATACATAGCTTAGCAAAGAGTGGTATGCAGTAATCAGGCTTAGATCTGCGAATACTAATGCGATGTCCTTGGGGGCAGACTCTTTTATGCTGGGAATATTTGCATGCATTCTGCTTTCCCCCCTCTCTCTCTTTAGCATGCACACACAGACATACACACTCTGTGTGAGCATTTGATATTGCTGTTAAGGTCAGGATTCCACAATGGGGATCAATTAGAGGAAGTTTGCCCGCCTGTATGCTGTGAGCAGCACAATATGAGATCCTTATTGTCAAAGAGTACAGGATTTCAATGACACTGTTCATTTGGGCCACAGATACATTGCTTTGTGTGTGTGCTTTACATGGAATGTGTCTCTGTTTGTCTGCTTGTACTGCTAAGATTTGTTTCAGTAAAGACAGACCATATCCTCATCCTCGTGACCCAAATAATGATGTCTGGAAGGCAGCATTTTTGTTCAAGACCTGAGCTCATCAATTCTCTTAAAGGGGTCATCGGATACAAAATTCATTTTACAAGTTGTTTGAACATAAATGTGTGTTGGAAGTGTGTGTACACATAATGATAAAAATCCACCCAGTGATTTTTTTTAAATCCCTATTTTAAAATCCCGTTTCTCAAATCAGGCTGTTCTGAGATTCCTGTCAGAATGATGTAGTTCTGTACAGGCCGCTCCCATGATAGTTGATTGACAAGACCGTCTTAGACCCGCCCTGAGTGAGTTGTCATCAGTCCATCATTGTGTCGACAAGGGGAAGACAAGATGTCTCCGATTCAGCGATTGAAGTGTTTAGTTGTTGAATGTAATAATGAATATAGCAGTCATCATTTACTCCCGCTGAAGATGCAGAGGATTAACTTTACTTTCGTTTTGAAGTGAATGCGCCGATCCCTGATCTACATTAATGCATCTGTTCACACAAATCATTCGTGATCCAGCTTTATCTACAGAAGAAGTGAGTATAAGAGTTTTAATGAATCTTTGCAAATCGCTTTTCCTAATAATGTGCTAGTTAGCCAGTTTCGTGGCTGAAGTTTAGTATGCTCCATAGATATATATACATAGATTCCTCATGATCGACTGTTTCTATGGGCCGCGATACGCAAGCCATCCGCCATTTTTGGAATGGTCTGAGACTCTTTGAGCACATTGACTGTGTGTGTCTACAACAGCAAGTTATACGCTTGTATATATTTGATTATTATGGTGAATGCGAGATGGCTGATGTGTCAACGTATCTGGAGCAGTTGAATATTGAATCTATACATATCTATGGTCTGCTTGTCACTCCACGGAAGAGAGGGGCGGAGTCAGCAGAGCTAACTAGTATTTAAAGCAACATGGACTAGAACAGCGTGCTGAAAACACAGCTGATTTTGACAGGGTAAAGGAGGTGTTTTTTATACTACCATTGAGACATTTTAACCAAAGTATGTTATAGACTTTTCATTAAGAGTCTAAAATATCATATCAACTTCTAAAATGGGCATCCAATGACCCCTTTAAAGCTTATCCATTACTCTGCTATGAAATTTCCCTTTACTATACTGAATCTTTTTTTTCTTTTTTTTTCTCTCAGCAGCAGAGTTTTAAGGTATTTTATCAAAACTCAGTCTCAGTTCTGAGACAAAGTTAAAGCTTTTGTCCTTCTGTACAATCTGTTTGTAAACTTGGCAGCCAAAAACGTTTGCCACATTTTTTAATTACTCTTTTTTTGTTAAAACAAAGACACGTTGTGCATTTCTGCTCCCTGTTGATAGTATGGAACTGTCCAAACACATTTTCTCCTCAGAGACCGGCTTCACAGAATCTGAGTCTCAAAGTGTTTAGCTTTGCAATTATGACCAGAACTTTTTTTTTTTTGGTACATCACTATGTCTGTGAGGCTTTTCTGATTGTAGAATGACAGTATGACATTCACCACTGATTTCATTTCACACTGTTTTCTAGCTGGCAAAACGAGATTGTGTTGGCATGGATTTTGATTCATGAGGGGTCAAGATAGCTTGGCTATTATTGTTTTTTATTACTGTTTGGTCTTCACCAAAATGTATCCATATATCACATCTGTGTCAGCAAGTCAATATTCAGTGGTTGTTTTTTTGGTCCTTTCATTCATTATTTGTAACGTAGTCTGCTCTCAGACTAGCAGAGAGTGTTGATAGACTGCAGTAGATTTCTTGATCTATGTACAGAAGATATAATTTCGAATTTGCATGTTATTTAGAATATACTATAAATTTAAACAGATTAGCTTTGTATATTTAATACAAGAGCAATGTAATATTTAGCTTTTTGAGACCTGGACGTCTGGTCACCCTATTCCCTAACCCTTCAGGTGCTGAGACCATGGTTTCAGATCACTAACTCGCGTTTTGGTAGCTTATCCATCCACTGCGGCTGCCATACTGAGACTAGATATACAAACGCCCCTCATCTGATTGCAATCCAATGACAGGGACACATTCCCTCAATACCACGACTGAGGTGCCCTTGAGCAAGGCACCGAACCCCCAATTGCTCCCCGGGCGCCGCAGCATGGCTGCCCACTGCTCCGGGTGTGTGTTCACGGTGTGTGTGTGTGTGTGTGTGTGTGTGTGCATTTGTTCACTACTCACTGCTGTGTGTGTGCACTTGGATGGGTTAAACGCAGAGCACCAATTTCGAGTATGGGTCACCATACTTGACAATACGTCACGACATATTTTGAAAGACAGTTAACTTGGCCTATAGGATGTATTTTGAATGTCCAGTAGTCCTTAAATAGCAAGGTGTGTTCGACTTGAAGCGGCGCTGCGCAGAATGATTAGTGTATGACATCAAAGTACCGCGAGAGCTATTCGAAAGCATAAGGATCCATCTGCTCTCTTGTCGCTCTCGCGGTACTTTGATGTCATACACTAATCATTCTGCGCACCGCCACTTCAAGTCGAACACATCTACATTTTAGTCCCATCTTGTCTTGTTAACGAAGACGCGGGATGAATTTCGTCATAGTTTTTATCATCAGATATTAGTTTTAGCTCGTCTAAGTCACAGAAAAAAGGTCTTAGTTAACACATATTTTTCGTTGTCGTTTTCTTTGACGAAATTAACACTGATGTTGAGGAGACCAAACATGGCATGCCATTTGGGTTAAGTAAGATTTTTTCCTTTTTTCTTTCTTTCCTTTCCTTTTTCCTTTCTTTCTTTCTTTCTCTCTTTCTCTCTTTCTTTCTTTCTTTCTTTCTTTCTTTCTTTCTTTCTTTCTTTCTTTCTTTCTTTCTTTCTTTCTCATTTCCTTTATGACAACAACAACAACAACAATACTACTACTACTACTACTACTACTAATAATAATAATAATACTTGTTTAAAAATGTTTCAGCTGTAATAAGATGTTTCTTGAGCACCAAAATCAGACTTGATTGATAAAGGCTGCTGAAAATTCAGCTTTACCATCAAAAGCAATACATTTTTTGAATTCAATTTTAAATTGAAGGTCCCATATTGTGAACTGAAATTTCCTGGCTTTTTTCATGATACTGAGGTCGAGGGGCTATGTAACTTCCATATACATTTCAAAGCAGTCAATCCACAGTAAAGTGCACACAGCCTGCATAAAGTAGCTATGCCTTTTCACAAGCCCTTGTGACTTCCGTAAAATTGTGATGTCCGAACTACCGCCTTCAGTCATCATCCCGAGCACCGCCCACCATCCTTTTGCCAAACCCCCAGACAACATCGTGTCCATGCCATTGCTGAGCAACAACAAAACGGAAACATGTCGAAAAGGTTAACTTTAACGGAGGAAAACAGATCGGCTGACCTGTAACATTACACTCTCACTCAACGGATGGACAATCTGACAGGACTGTTGCTATGAGGTGTAGCATGTCTAACGTGCATAGTAAAGTGCTTTCCTGTAGCTTTCCTATAGTAAATGTGCTTTCTTGTAGCTCAAATTGTAGCGCATGGCGCTAGCAACGCCAAGATCATGGGTTCGATTCCCAGGGATAGCAAGAGCTGATAAAATGTAAAAACTGTAACTTGAATGCAATGTAAGTTGCTTTGGATAAAAGTGTCTGCTAAATGCATAAATGTAAATGTAAAGACAATCTCACCGTGTCTATCTAGTCATGATGAAGATGTAAATACATTTCAATTTTAGCAGGAAACTATTTTTACAGCTACATTATTATTCCAGCCACAATTAATCACAGCAATGTATATACAATTACAAATGATTATATATAAATTGTCAGTTTGTTGTTTTACACACAGACATTATTTCATACACAACATAGTCCTGAGATGCAAGAAATCTTCAGACGTGCCCATAACAACAAAATACAATACTTAATTGAATCTTTTCTGAAAAGAAGTGATTTTTGATGATCGTTTCTTTCCAGTCTGCTCGTTTTATCACGTTTTACCACAGCTGTCATCAGCTTTTGTCTGGCAGTGGCAGCAGGTATGCGATCAAATTTCTAATTTGAGGATGTATTATGTTGATTCTGGCACCCATCATCACAACAAGATGATAGTTTAAGCTCCATATGTAGCCGAATCTGCGCTGGTTTGAATGGGCCTCCTCCAGTTCTCCCTTTGTTTTGCCTCCAGCTAGCGCTGTGCCATAATTGTGACATCGGTCCTACATGACCCTAGTTAGCTGTGGTTGGCCTTGCCGTGCGTCACTCAGAAAACAACAGGCCAATCAGAAGAGCGGCTCATGAATATTAATTAGACAGGCCAAAATCGACCTGTTCTTAGCAGAGCGCCTAAAAATAGAAGAGCTGTAAAAATATATTGAGATGATTTTTGGTACTTATACCAGAAATATATATTCTTAAGGACATCAGAACCCAAAATAAAACTCCAGAAAGGTGTGCAATATGGGACCTTTAAAGAAATTACAATAGAATACCATTATTTTAAATTGGTGTAATATTTCACAATATTACATTTCTTTTTCAAATAAATGTAGTCTTGGTTAAGAGCAAAAAACAATAATAATAATCATAATCATAATCATAATAATAATCTTACCTACCCCAAACTTTTGAACAATAATGTGTTAACTTCCCAAATTCCTAAACATCGATGTCCACTTTTAAAGGGGCATTTTTTTAAGTACTTTTTTTTTTTTTTTTGTACAAAGTGTTCATGTAGCTTGAATGGTGGAGCTAGACACTAGCAATGCCAAGGTCATGGATTCAATTTTGAGGGAACACACAAACTGATTAAATGTTTAACTTGAATTCATCAGAAATTGCTTAGGATAAAAGTGCCTGCCAAATGTATGAAATATGACATTCTCTATGTGTATGTGTGAGAGAAAGAAAAGAGAATGACAAATAGACAGAGAAAGATTGGACGGACTAACGAACAGGCCTCAGCACGCTTTCATTTGTCTTCCCTGCTCCTCATCGGCTCAGTCTGATTAGCTCAAGGTATGGACAAGGAGTGGGAACAAAAGAGAAGGAATGAAAGAGTGAGTGAGGGCAGCTCTGCGAGAGAGGGGTACTGCCCCGGTACGTGCAAGCCAATTAGAATGGAAGGCGAGTCATTATAAGGGTTTGATTAAGTAACTCAAGGTCTAGAAAATATGCAGAGAGACTGAGAAATAAGAGGAAAATGTTTGTCCAATATAGGCAGTCTAAAACTGAATAGGCCATTTCTGACCTTCAACCTCCCATTCAATTCAGAAACTTGTAAGGAAATAATGTTTGTTGAGTCCAGTTGTCTATTACTCTCAGTAATGTTGGGTAAAAAACGATATTTAATGAAAAAACAAACAAACCGTTTTTTTAGACATAAACTTCCCATTATTTTTTTATATTTAGCCTACAACTAGACAAATTGGTCAGTTACATAAAATGCTTAAACTTAATGTAAGTTAATTTATTTATGTAGTATTGTATTTTTGTTGTTGTTTTTTTAGACTGGTCATAACTTTTTGAAATTTGTTACATAAAAATGTAAACTGGTCTAATCTGAATCTGAAAAATTATACTAATTATTGGCTAACTGCTAGTTTGTCGGTTCTTAAGACACAGCCTTAACATGGACGTTTATGCAACTGGCCCTGGCCAACTATGCAACATTTATGCAGAAGGTGTGTGTCACTAAATATGTTGTTCTCCTCTTTGTGCGAATGGGCAGCGAGGTTTTGTCTACTTAATATATTTCATGCTGAACAAACAAACCAAAAAAACGTATCTCAAACTACACTGAACCTCAAAGACCTTCACAACAAACCACCAAAATAAAAGTTTGGTTTAACTGAAGAAATAATGGCACATGCTCTTCTCAAAGAACTACTACTTCTAGTATTACAATAATAATAAAATTACATTAATTAAACACCATTTTTGATGAATTTGTATTAAATCCTAAAACACTAAATTTGTATTAAATTGTAAAACAACAAACAAATAAATAGTAAAACACATATTTTGGAAAAAAAACAATAAAACGTTTTTTTTGGGTCCTAAATTAAAAGGTACCTCTGAGGATTTTAACAAACAAATTATGTTTACATTCATTCTCAAGGTCTAATAAAAATAAGCAGAGCATTTCCTTCTCCATTAATGATATAAATATTGATTTCGAATGATATGGAAAAATATATATTTTGTGATATTTGTATAGTTTTAGCCACAAAACCCAGTCTACTTCTCAGCATAAAAGAGCACATAGTCTCTCTGGGTTTGGGATGCATCTTTATCAAGATGTGTACAGCGTTGCTCTGAGGGTCTGCCACCCTTCCAGGTGGTCAACCATCACACATGCATTCAAAGCTCAGAATTAATGGTCTTCCGATTTCACACTGAGGTTCCAAACATATTTGACGTATCCGGTGCAGGGTGGCTAATTATTAATTCATGAGCTCGCACAGAATGCAATTGAATATTAATGTGGACCTTTTTGTGGCAAGCATAAAGATACATGAGGGGAATATGTGGGGGCTTTGTGTTTTTAAAAGCATGCAGACAGATGAGAGCAGTCAAGTGGAAGACGAGCGCCAGCAGGTTTTGATTAAGAGAGCAATAGGAAGAGGGAAAGGAAGGAAACACTTTAACTATGTTTTCTGAACAGTGAGCTAAAGTCTCATTGCTATTCATTTCCTCAGTGTTTTGAGTTGAAAGAGTTGTATGGAAAGTTTATGTGATTTATTTTACATTAGCATTTTAAATCACCACTTTCTTTCTTTCTTTCTTTCTTTCTTTCTTTCTTTCTTTCTTTCTTTCTTTCTTTTATTTGTATTTTTAAGTTTTGGTTGTATAAAAAGGAAAAACAAGCCAACTGGCACCTCTTCATATAATGCTCCACTTTCTTTCTTTTTTTATTTCTTTTTGCGAAAAAGTCACAACTTCATACAGTGGTTCTTTTGTTGATTTTTTGGGACATGCTCATTGGAAAGGCCAATCGAAAGAGTCAAAATGAGAGACTGGACCTATTAACTTCACCCAATGGTTTATAATAGCGTCTTGCCCAGTAGTGACTTTCATTCCCTTCTTTTTCTATTTTCTTTCAATTTATTTCTTTTCACAATCTACCAACCATCCACAGCTCTCCTCTGCCTCGGTGTTCTCTCCCTTTCTCCATAGTTTTTATTATTTTTATTTATTTTTGAGGTGTTCATTTATCAGCGTCAGAACAGGAGCCTTATACTCAACAGACTAGCATTTATTGATTATTCTCCCCAAAAACAAACAAAAAAACTGAGAGGACCCAAACAGTAAGCAAACAAAAATAAACAAAAAATTGGTTATAAATTACACACAGTATAAGGTTTTAGATGATAAGGGAATAGAGGACAGAAATAGATATACAGCTCACTGACAGGAGGATATATTTGTAGCATAGAATAAGTTGCCATAAAGTGGACAGTGTTTAATGAGCTGTGCAGACTGAGGTTTGTGTATGAGCTTACATCATTGTGATTTGATAGGAGGACACCAACAGGAAGACACTTATTGGTTTTGCTCCAAGACACAACCAATCATTAGCACTGAGAACCCAGACCTGTCTCTCTCCCACACACATGCACAAACGCAGAGAATAGGTGATTTCTGGGGACCTTTTACCCTTGATCTCTCATTATGAACTGACCCTAATCAAGGAGTGAAATTTACTCAGAACAATAATAGAGCACATACACAATGAGAGGAGGGATAATGAGAAGATTCCAATTCGCCGTATTCTTGTTCTCTCCTTTTCCTTCAGTAAGACATGATTGAGTGATCCGTCATGCAGGAAATAAGTACATCTACATAATTATAGAGTAAAGAAATATCTGCAAAAAATAATATGGGCCCAAATAATACAGTGTGAACGGAAAAGTTTTCTGTCTCAGAGGCACTAGGTCAGCAAACTTAGTTCAGATTGTTTAAAATTTTTGATTCTTGTTTAGAAGATTTATGTATATTAAAAGTAATGTACATTTATCAATGTAATGAAACCTTGATTAAAAAATCCAGATTTTTTATTTATTAAAAAAAAAATCGAATTAATTATATGATGCTCTGATTAATTCCGACAGCGTTTTAGTGCCATGTTAAAAATAAATAATCTAAATTTATTCTCGAAATTCAGATTTTTATTCTCAAAATACTACAACTTTATTCTGAAAATATTATGACTTATTGCTTCAACTTTATTCTTGTATTTTTGACTTTATTCTCAAAATACTGACTTTAATCTCGTAATCTTATATTTATTCTATTTTTTATGCGGCACTAAAACACCATCATAATTAATCGTAATTGCAAATAATAATAAATAATGTTATTTATTTATTTAGTTAGTTTATATATTTGGTGAAAAAGCCCCTAAATTCAGATAATTCAGTGATATTACATTGCTGTGTTAAATGTTTAGTGCATTATTATTATTTTGGTAACACTTTCTTTTAAGCCATAATTCTCACTATTAACGATTCGCACACATGTTACTAGCATATATATTAGTACGTAAAATGTACATATTAGTGCCTTATTCTGTATATTATATTAGTGCCTTATTTTAGATCTCTTAATCCTCTTACACCATACCTAAATTTAAATTTAACAACTACCTTACTAATTAAAAAGCAGCAAATCAGGAGTTTATTGAGGGAAACTCTTGTGAATGTATTCCCTATTCTAAAGTATTCTAAATTAGTATTCACTAAACATATGTGTTGAACATTACATTGTATAATATACATTGCATTATATAATATACATTGTATTGAATTGTATTGATATGAATTATATCTATTTGGACCCTCAAATTCGGTCATCTTCATAGATGCCTGGCTACCTGTGTTTGATCCTGTTAGTGAGATATGTGTGCTCACTCATGTGTGCATGTATGTGCGCATAAGTGCACAACCTTCATCTCTCTGTCTCTCACATAACCACACTGCAACATGATTACATATGCTGCTTTGTGCATCTCTTTTAAGCAGTCATAAAAGTCAAAAGGCAGAACTGTTCCTCTTACAACTGCACTGATGTGTTGTTAAATGACAGTAATGTTTGGTCTGAAGTCTCTTGGGAGGGGTTTTCATACAAGCTCCATCAGGATATGATGTCTCTTTCATGTTCTTTTCACTTGTTATTGTGAAATGCTGGTCATCAGATTGGTCGGTGAAACATGACAGGCTGTGATATCGTCGTTGAACGCAGAAGACTGGGTTTATTAGGGCCTTTAACACATTTCAGATATCTGACGTGGCATTTCAGTAAAGTGGTGAAGATTGCTACACCGCTCCCAATCACAGGACGCATTAAAAAAAAAAAAGAAAGAAAAAAAAACTCTCATGGATGCGCTGATCAGCTTTCAATCACGCTCCATGTTGCCATCAGTGCTTAACATATCTGCTGTGAGCCCTGTCAGCAAAATATCCCTGTTACTGCATTTAGAAAAACAGAAAGGGATAGAGGAGATACAGAGTGGGAAAAAAAAGAAAAGAGAACCCAGAAATTAAAGGTGAAATATGTCATTTCTGTGCAACTAATGTCAACAAATACTGCTTGAAATATTTTTTAAACTTGTCAGCTTGGTGAAATTATCAAACTGGGGCTATCAAAATTTAAATTTTGTCATAATTGCAAGAATGATAGTTTTGCATCACATGCCAGAGATAAGAACATCACAATTAAAGAAGATGAGTCCAACAAACTGTAACGCAGAGAGAGAGAAAGTACTGATGACTTCATTGGTTTGATTCATCTCAATGGGCCTTAGCATCTGTTTTTTTATCACCATTAAAGGTGAAGAATGCACAAAAACCATTGAAAATTGCAAGTAAAAGGGTCAGACGGCAAGACAATACAAAATGCAAGCACTGAGAAACAACAATGGGGAATTTGAGGAGAGAGAGGCAGAGGGAGAGCAGCCAGCAGAGTCTGTAGGGAACAGGTACTACTGTATGTATGTGGGCCAGCACATTGCATCCTCAGCATTTCTTACAAGCAGCCTTAGCAAACTTGGAAGGGCATATCAGTCGCTCCCTGTTTCACTCGCTTGCTTTCTCTTCCTGTCTCTATCTTGACCACCTGTCTGTTTATCTTAAATGCACATGTCCACGCCAGTGTTTTTGGACAGCCTTCAAATCGGTCACATTATATTGTGCATCCACAGTGCGTTTAATGGTAATTTAAATATTCCTTGAATGTACTTATGCAAATGATTGAACATAATGGACTATAGGATATTCAAATCCACCATCTATGTATGAGGAATCCCACTGGATTCATGCAAATGCCAGAAAGAGAGACAGAGAGAAAGTCAGGGTCATTGGTTTTACATTTGTATTAGTGTCTGTAATCTGGAGAGTATTATAAAGTAATTTATAGCTTGTAAGCAATATCTACTTGTAAGTAATATGAAAATGTTGAAAGCTGCATTTTTGCCTTTGGAAGATAACAAGCCTCCTCATATTTGCACCCACCCTCTCTTGCTCTTTACACCCCTTCTTTCCTCAGTCTGCCTCATTTTTGCGCCTTTTGCATCTCTCTGTTGTGGTTTTCTTCCCGTTTCTTTCGTCTCTGTTAGTCATAACTCGTCTGTGAAATGGCAAAGAATTATAACAGTGTCTGCTGTATTAAGTGTTTTCATGGAATTCAAGATTATATTTTCTTGCTAAAAATTACCCTACTCTGTTTGAGAGCCTTGTTTGGCCACCGTATGTTGTACTTGGGGTATAAAAAAAAAAAAGAAAAAAAAAAAAGACAACATGAAATCAAAGTTTGAAAACTGGTTTGTAAACAAGGTGTACTATATAATTCACATATGAGGAAAGTAATCACATCAACACTTTGTCAATGTTCAGTAAGTCTGCTTTAAACCTTGTAAGTTAAGACTTTGTGAAATAAAAAAAAGAGAATTCTACGTATTTAAAGTAAGTTTACTTGATTTAAAATCATGCAGCTAATAATGACTTAAAAATGCATCCAAATTGTCTAATATTCATACTGTCAGAAATTACATTTTTAAAACATAAAGAAAACTTCCACTGGGACATTATTGTTGTGTTTAGTTTCTAATACTAGAAATTATTTGAAATTGACTGGGTGCTTGCCAAGAAGGACCATAGATGTTAAAGTGAGTACCGTATTCTTTTTGATGCTATCGACCCGAGTTCGAATCTGCCTTTTGCCAAACTTTTTTTTCTCCCTTTTCAAACCTCAAATCACCAGAAAGGCAATTGTTTTCAATAAAAATGTAGTAAATAATCAAAAAGTTGAAAATAAAGTATCGGATAGGGGTTAGGTGTAGGGAGGGCTTTAATGTCCCAATAAGGTGGCATTCTTTTAATAATTTGAATTGACATTTACACTCAATATGTTATTGCAAACTGTTTTATAATGCACTACAATACTGAGGTGCAGATAATTGCTACTATTTGCAATAATTAGTATAAATAGCAGAAAATCCTGCTATTTTAACATAGTGTAATAGAATCTATAGCTATTTGCATGCACATCGCTAAAAATACAGCTATTTTCACTTAGTGTAAATTTAGAAATAGAATTAATTACTATTTGCACTAGTGGAAATAAAATCAATTGCTCTGTGTATTTTACCACACGACAGAGCAGATCATCGCCCCAGAGCCAGAGCCTCAAGACAAGACTGACCAGGTGTGTGAGCCGACAACACCGTGTATCGCCGTGGGAATCCTTGCGGAGATCGAGAGCTTGGAGGGAATGGCCATGGCCTTCTGGATCCCCACCTCCGTCTGAGCCTTCAGCTTAGCCTTGGCCCTTTGGATCCTCTGTGTCACCTTGGCTCTCCGTCTGCTCTGCTCCACCTGGAACTCCACCTCCAGTGGCTCTGTCTCCGTCAGTCGTCCCCAGGTTATCATCAAGGCCTTCTCCACCATGGCTCCTCCTTCCCTCGACTCTGCCCTGGGGCCTCGTCCTGTCTGGTCTCTTGACAGACATCTGGATCCTACTGCTCCTGACTTCCCCTTGGCTCCTCCCACCCTCCATTCCCCCATGGACTTTTTTGGACTCTTTTTGTTTCTGCCCCTCTCCTACTCCACGTCCCCCTCCAGAACCCCCGCCCTCCCTCCTCAGCTGGACTCTATCCGGAGGTGAGGTTTTCGCCTCCCTGGAGGGGTGATTTGTTTCATGTCTGTAGTTTTCTGTCTCTGTGCTTCCCCTGTGACCTTGTTTTGACCAGTCTGTTTAACTAGTCATTCTGTTCACCTGGTGTCTTGTTAATTATCCCATTAGTTCCCTTTGTGTGGTTCATGTTTACAAGCCCTCAGTTCTAACTTAGTCGTCGTCCATTCTCGTCAATGTTAGGTTGGTTTCCGTGCCGGTTTTCCCTTATTTATCTTCAGTGGTGTATAAAGTATCTGAAAGTCATACTCAAGTAAAAGTACAGATACCTTTTAGAATATTACTTGAGTAAAAGTCTTAAAGTATTTGATATGTATTGTACTTAAGTACGAAAAGTATTTTTTAATTCTTAAACGTACTTAAGTATTGAATGTAGAAGTACAAGTAAATGCAAAATGGAAAAGAAGCAAATAAATATATTCAAAAAAATGTTCATACACAGCTAGAGTAGCAAGATTGTGTTCAGTTTTAACTCTTTCTTCCATTTTGTATTTTTGGGTAAGAATAAGAAGCACTTCATCCGGTTCTTAGTGTCTTTCATTCCAACATAAAAAAAACATTTCTGGAATCTGCATCTGAAATAGCATTTAGATGAATTTACACAGTTTAATGTATCTCAGAGGGGACATGGAAACTGCAGTTACAGATGCATAAATAGGCCTAATGTTTTATTTTAAACATAAAACATTGAATACTGATATTTAAAATAATTTGAAAAAAAATTGTCGAAATGTTAAATTAAAACCGCCAGTAGGTGGCAGCATGTGTCTGTTAATGAGTGAGTCATTGAGATTCAACTGATTCATTCAAACGGCTGATTCATTGAAACAAAGCATTTGGCTGTGTTAATGAGCGAATGAATCACTGAATCATTTTTATCACCTGATTTGTTCAAAAAGCTGATTCATTCGTAAACACAGGCCATTGCTCAGAGACGCAAATCAGTGCTGTGATCTTTGTTTGGAACTATTTTGCGTTGACAAAAATTAGCAAAAACAAGCAATATTATGTTTGAAATTTAAGTAACTTATTGCTTTACTGAACTTGTATAAATGATTGTTAAATGTGTTATCATGCTAATATCTGCAGAAAAACGCTAATGTCTGCAAAAAAAAAATCTTTGTGTGATATAGATTAAGTTAACTATATTAAATTATTTAATGTAAAAAGCATACAGAAGCATTTTTGCCATCTACAATTTAGAATGTCTGGAATTTTGAGTTTTAACCCTGCTACAAAACAACAACAATAGAAGCCCAATAGAAACCATCACAGAAATGCCAATGGTTTCCATTAAAATACCATTATAAGCCATTAGCTTTTTCCAGTAAAACCATTACAAATTTCCTTTTTGTAGTGTTTTGGGCATTTTTCCAAAAGGATTTAACATCACACCAATAGAGTCCATCACATACCAGTAGACACCATTAATACCAATACAATTCCCATTATAACCATTAAATCCATTATATTTTCTATTGTGTTTTGGACAGGCTTCTATTGTTTTTTCAGCAGGGTAATAAATCACACAGGGTAATAAATCTGTGTGTGATTTGGTGATATAGCCCCCTTGATAATGTCAGATCGCACATCATTACAACTACACTTACCATATTAATCGCAGAAGATATACTGTATACCACACCCCAGATTTGACTTGAGTAGAAAATGAATCATCCGCGGTCGTGCGCACACTTGTTTACACATGAGCAAAGGTGTTTTTAGGAGTCTAACTTTCAATCGCCAGACCACTGATTCGTTAAACCTGCTTTCCTGCAGTCCGTGTTCTTCTGACTCTGAAAGTATACATTTTAAGCAGGAAATGTAGTGGAGTAAAAGTAAAAGTTGGCTGAAATATAAAAACTCAAGTGAAGTACAGATACTCCCAAAAACACTTAAGTACTGTAACAAAGTATTATTACTTCGTTACAATACACCACTGTTTATCTTATTAAATGACTTTTCGTTGATCTCCTTTGTGCTTGTGCAGCTTGTATCACCAACGCATGACAATACCAAGCACAGCGCAAATTAGCATAGTCGCAAATAAAGAATAAAGAAATAAATAAAATGAAGGATTGCAAGAAGTTTTGATAGACCTGGTATTGCGTGACTGCTAATTGAGGGTTCCAAGTCATCTTTTATTTCCTGAAGCAAATTAAAAATAACATGGCTTGGCAAACTAGTCTAATAGTCGCTATATAATACTGTACATTAAATTAATTGAATTCAAAGGAAAACCAGATGATTCTGTTGCGCTAACCCTATTGCTCTAAAGATTTTATTTTGATTTTTTTTTTTACGGGCAACTTAAATTTCTGCATTAATTCTGTCCTCTCTTGCTGTAACGGGGCGAACGAGACGTGAGGCAAGCGGACTCAAGTGCAAGCTTTTATTAATAAACATAGTCAAATCACAGGCAGGGCCAAACAACAACAAACGGATATGGCACGGGCAAGACACAAGAGTAATCCTAGGGCAAGTGTGGGTCTTGATCGGCGAATAATATCCAACGGGGAAAGGCAGAGACATAATCCAGGTACACGAGCAATAGTCCAAGAGCGGTGCAAACAGAGTCCGAACGGCAAGGCAAAGGGTTAATCCAGTAAACACGAGCAACAATCAAAACACGAGAAAACACAGAAGGCAAGACTATAAAGCGTGTGTGATCAGCTGTGTAATCAGAGCAATGTGAGATTGGTGACAGCTCTGTGTCGTCAGTGCAATGGATGATGGGAATTGTAGTCCAATGGTGAAGTGCAACAGTGGTGTAGTGCAAGAGTCCATGCGGTGAGCGGGTGACCTCTGGTGGTGAGTGAACGGAAGTTCATGGACCGGATTCGTGACACTTGCAGTATAAGATTTTTTTCTTCGTTAATTCTGTGCTGTGGGGTTAATGCGGCTGTGATGTCAATGTTTGTTTGCCTCTCTAATGTTGTTGTGTTGTGCCCTCCAGGGTCACTGTACCCATACACTTTCAAAACAATGTGTCTAAAACACTGAAAATTTAACTTGATACTCAGCAGTTTTGTTAGGAGGAGAGAGGGATGAAAGTGGCTTTGATAAAATAATTCCCTGAGATAGCAGCATCAATCCGACTTCAGGGAGAGAGGGAGAGAGTGAGGAGCAAAATAAGGGGAAAAAAATATTTTGCCTGCCACTGTGGCTTTCCTGTAAGCCTTTTCTGATATTTCCCCCCTAATTTAGAAGCTTCATTTACATTTTGCTCATTAGAATCATGTGCACCCTCTGAGGGTATCATTACTGAATCAGTCCTGAATTTTCCTGATGGAAGATTTCTGCCTCTCTCCTCTCTGTCTCATCTCTTATTTGCCCTCTTAGTGTGACCCTCTGAAGTAATTACTATATCAACACATTTGGGTTCAGATCGACATTTCAAACAGCACAACGTTTATCATTTTTCAAAAGGCTTTCTTACATATTCATCTTGTGCCTCTATAGATTTGAGCTGGGTGGTATGATAATTTTTCAGACAGCTAGAAGTGTATACTGCTTATAATGATGTATGGTCTGTGGGGTAATTTTAGAAAACATAACAACTATGTCATACAAGAACACTTCCAGTGTAACCAAAATAGGGTTTAAAAGACAATTAATATTCGGCAATTTCTTATTATCAATGCTTAAAAGAGTTATGTTGCTTAATATTTTGTGAAAACGTATTTTATTTACTAAATATAAACCCTCAAAAAGGATTCTTTGATAAACAGAATTAATTTTTTTTTGTAACAATGAAAGTCTGTACTGTCATTTTTATCAATTTATTGCATCCTTGCTCAATAAAATATTCAAATTCTTTCAAAAATAAATAAATAAAAATTGGGTTGAAATTCCAGCACATAACTATATTGTGATGTGTACCATCGCTGTGATTAAATAATTTCTTCTTGTACAATTTTATCTAATTATTATTTTATATATTATGATTATTTTATATTATAAGATTACATTATATTACATTCTTTATATATTATTCTCCCATTCATTATACAGGTCTTTCTTTGATCATACTCAGGAGGGATATCAGGATATCAGGATATCAACTAAATCACAAATTCACATTTTTTGCATACGGTCATGCTTCTCCATCACCTATACACTTCTTACTTGGCACAGGATGCTCAGTAGTCATAACTGGTCTCATGTCAACGTGAGGTCCCTTTTCTTTTTACACCACTCAAGCTTTGTGGTGTATTCCTGGTGTATAGGACCGCCTGTGAAGCCTGTGGCTAAAGTACCTCCATCAGCAGGGTGGGCAGGTGAGTAATGGAGGGCAATGGATCGTCTTAATGGCCCCTCTGAGTCAGGACTGGACAGAGATGGGTCTCCCCTCAGGAGAACAACCATGCCTCTCCATGACACAGTGAAAGAAGGGCTGTAAAAGGAGTGAGAAAAGAGAGAAAGTGATGTCTCTGTGTCAATGTGTGAAGATTTTGTCAGCAGATGAATAGACAAAATCATTATTATTATTGTTGAGTGAAGACAGACAGAAATTATATCATGGCAAATATTTTATAGATCATATCAGCCTGAGTTATGCCATCTTTTTATACTATGCATTTCAATTCAGCCCAGCTTTGGGCCATATGCAAATCTTTTGACCAGAATGTAATTCTATACCATATTTCACATTATGTAATTTCTGCCAATGCTATGTATTTCAAATTTAATTTGGAAGAAGGTCCTATTATAGTAGAAGCAGAGGAAAAAAATATCATTGTAAAATTCATGAGCACTTCATATGAATGCAAATATACTCACTCAATGGATCCCTCGTAATTCACTAATTATTAATGTATTATTCAAAATGGTAGATGGCTCTTAATTATTGAATAATATGTAAAACTATAATCCAGATTCGAGTAGAATACTGGAAACTGCATGGAGAGTATTGTAGCTGGCAAAAATATCTGTTTTTACATGACCAGTGCTTGGTTGCTTTTAAAACGTGCGTTTTGAACCCAATTGCTCAGTCATTTGCATGGTTAATTAACCAAAAAGCCTGAATATTCATTTTTACCCATTTTCCATACATAATGAACATTAAACCCAGTGGTGGTCAGTAACGAAGTAAAACTTCTTCGTTACTGTACTTAAGTAAATTTTTCTGGAGTAGTTTTATTTTGAGTAACATTACTTTTACTTCACTACATTCCAAAGCATAAGATCGTACTTTTTACTTCACTACATTTCATAAAACATATCGTTACTCCTTATATAATCTTTTCAGTGATTATAATATTATAATATTATTTTCAATGAACCAATTTTTCAGAGAAATTGGTTCGCAAATCGCAACAAACGATTCATTCACGAATTGCAGCTGTTCTCGAGTCGACAACTCACTGATTCAAATGATCCGTTTAGAGCGAGTCTCCAGTGAACTCAACTCACTGATTCAAATGATCCGTTTAGAGCGAGTCTCCAGTGAACTCAACTCACTGATTCAAATGATCCGTTTAGAGCGAGTCTCCAGTGAACTCAACTCACTGATTCAAATGATCCGTTTAGAGCGAGTCTCCAGTGAACTCAACTCATTGATTCAAATGATCCGTTAAGAGCGAGTCTCCAGTGAACTCAACTCACTGATTCAAATTAACCGTTTAGAGCGAGTCTGCAGTGAACTCAACTCACTGATTCAAATGATCCGTTTAGAGCGAGTCTGCAGTGAACTCAACTCACTGATTCAAATGATCCGTTTAGAGCGAGTCTCCAGTGAACTCAACTCATTGATTCAAATGATCCGTTAAGAGCGAGTCTCCAGTGAACTCAACTCACTGATTCAAATTAACCGTTTAGAGCGAGTCTGCAGTGAACTCAACTCACTGATTCAAATGATCCGTTTAGAGCGAGTCTCCAGTGAACTCAACTCACTGATTCAAATGATCCGTTTAGAGCGAGTCTCCAGTGAACTCAACTCACTGATTCAAATGATCCGTTTAGAGCGAGTCTCCAGTGAACTCAACTCACTGATTCAAATTAACCGTTTAGAGCGAGTCTGCAGTGAACTCAACTCACTGATTCAAACGATCCGTTTAGAGCGAGTCTCCAGTGAACTCAACTCACTGATTCAAATTAACCGTTTAGAGCGAGTCTCCAGTGAACTCAACTCACTGATTCAAATGATCCGTTTAGAGCGAGTCTCCAGTGAACTCAACTCACTGATTCAAATGATCCGTTTAGAGCGAGTCTCCAGTGAACTCAACTCACTGATTCAAATGATCCGTTTAGAGCGAGTCTCCAGTGAACTCAACTCACTGATTCAAATTAACCGTTTAGAGCGAGTCTGCAGTGAACTCAACTCACTGATTCAAACGATCCGTTTAGAGCGAGTCTCCAGTGAACTCAACTCACTGATTCAAATTAACCGTTTAGAGCGAGTCTCCAGTGAACTCAACTCACTGATTCAAATGATCCGTTTAGAGCGAGTCTCCAGTGAACTGAACTCACAAGTAAACACTGGAGATCTTGTGAGCGCCCGCGCGCACAACTGATGCTGCTAAAAGTAAGTTACTAATGTCGAATTTTAGGATTAATTATTGTAACTGAAAATCATATTTAAGTGAAAACTGTCAGTTGTTTGTGAACTAAATCTGCTGTAAAGGGTGATCTATTTAAGCCCACTGAAATGCTTGAATGCACACAGATAAATGTCAGTGTCTCTGTTTTAGTTCAAAAAACAAAACATTGAAATAACAGATTAAATAAAATAACTTATGCACGTTCATATTCTCCGCTGCTGTAAAGTTAGCAGTTTTATTAAATTGCTATGCATTTAGCCCTATGTGACGTGTGTTTTTATATTGTTTACAAAAGCCGAGCAGACAGATATGAATGTTTATTCATAACCATACTGAAAATAAGTAAATATTGTTAGCTAATGCTAACTGTCTAGCTAACAAGCTTGCTGGTGCTAAGTTGAGGAAATTGTTTGATATTAAGTCCAAATATTTTTATTCAGCCACCTATCCACCTATTCAGCCACGATTCCATCTGATGTAAAAAGAAAGGATGTGATGTTCAGAACACAGTAACTACAGTAATTATAAAAGTGGGAAGTGATGCCCTCTTGGGGCATTTGGCCAGGGGTGTTTTCACACCACAGACAAGGTTTGAGAAGAAAAAAATCATGAAAATATATATATATATATTTTCCTTAAAATGTTCTTCCTAACTTCAGGCCTAATTCTCATGTCATATATAACTGACGTTCTGCAAAACAAGAAGTTTTAAAACACTTTTTTTCTTACTGGGGAAAATTAGACGGTCAAATCTGTTTTCTCTCAGGTACATCGCAGTGTAAGCTTCACAGTGAACATCACTACATCACTCTTATCAACATAGTCCATATCAACAACAAATATATATATCTTGACTCCATATAGTGGTAATTTTGAGAAAATTACAGGTATTTTGGGCAGTAGGATTATAAAAATGTGCTGATATAAAATTAAATTAAGTAGTCTACATAAAATTGCAAAATAATTCTATCTATCAGTACTTTTTTACTTAAGTACATAAAAAATTAGTACTTTTGTACTTTCAGTCGAGAAAAATTTAAAAAGCAGTACTTTGACTTTTACTGGAGTAATATTTTATTATACGTATCTGTACTTTTACTCAAGTACTTGATCTGTGTACTTTGTCCACCACTGAATAAACCTGAAATGAGCTTCATGGGAAATGGCCCCCAAAATCAAGTAAAAAGAAATTGTGTAATGATGTGACTATAGGTGGTCATCTAGAAAAACTTGTCAACTGAAAGCCAACTGAATTTTTTTCATCCCCAGCTGTTTAGTAGCTGAAATTATGGCTCATTAATGAATAATTTTGAAACAGATCAAACAAAGTCAAACGCATCTTCCAGGATCTGCGGACTTTCTGTTTAATTTTGTGATCATAAAGTCACATATGCCTTGGCACAGAACAGATTATAGCGTGAAAGTTATTGTGTGAGAACATATCGCATGACGCAACGCTGTGTCCACTCGCCTGCCACTGTGAATATTTCTCAGACAGATAACCGGATGCCCGACAGGGAACTATTTCGCAGGCGAGGGTTATGTAACCACGACAGCCTCGATGACGACATTATAGTCAGGGGCTAAAATAAAAATTATTTGCCATTCTGATTCCTAACTCCTCACCTCACACTCAAAACTCTCCCTGTTATCTGTTCACTTGGTGAGAAGAAATGGCCCTCAGTCCTGATCATGACATATCAGAAAGACAAGGCTGTGTTTTGACAGACCTCTGAGCAACAAATACATTTTTATCAGAAGGTCAAACAGAGGGAAGGAAGATAGAGATATGATAGAGTCGAGCGTCTGCAGGGTCATTCTCTGTATTTACCCCCATAAAGTTCATGCATTAGCCCATGCATAAGGGAAAAGTAGCTTAATTTCAACAGAAAAGCGGTGATATAAAAAAATGGAGAGTTGACTGTTGACTTTGTAAGAACAAAGGCAGCATGCCAGCGGCCCACGGATGACACAGCATCATGGGAAATTAAAGCTTGACTAACAGATGAGATGTCAGAGCACAGAAAACACTATTTTTCATTTTACCCACTTCTACTCAACAGGGGAGAGGAGCTTTAAGCAGGAAGGGGGAACAGATGAGAAGTTAGAGGGAGAGATGGATAGAGGAAAGACAGGGAAAAGATAGACGGAGTGATAGAAAGTGCGTCTACTGGAGTATTATGTTGTCTTTGTTATAGAATGCCACTATTTTCCCTGTAGAGATGCCGAGGTGTCATTTTAGGCTGCTATCGGTTAACAGTGTGGCTTTAGTGTGACATATGACACAGGTCTATAGGGTGTGTGTGTGTGTTTTTATCAGTTTTATTAGGACAGGCGAGATAATACACATTGTTCTGAGAGCACCTTTGGGACCGTGAAGGGGGTGTTGGGTCTTGACAATTTGGCCCACCGTTGGTGCTCCTGAGAGAGGTGACGGGCCGCTTAAAGTGACTGGGCTGTGTGATAAAGTGGAGCGTTAAGCCCAGGCCTCTGACCCACAAGAACTGCTGTATATTGATTTTTCTCTTCCGTATATATATATATATATATATATATATATATATGTGTATTCTAATAGAGAAATTCTCCAGACAAAGAAGCAATGAGTAAATACCAGTGCAGTGGGGCATGTAAGCCACGAAACAGCTTAGTGGAAGAATAAAATCAAACTCCTCAGCATAAAGGGACCAGGACAATGGGGGATACTGAGCTTATTCTAATAGGCAACCCAAGGCACATACATTAAATCTGATTCCAAATGAACAATGGACTGCCTCACTCGTTCCTGTAAGTTTTACTTACTCTTTATTATGGGAAAAAAAACTGTAAATAACGCAGAACATGCAATAGATGCAATACACTGACATATGTTGACAACCTTGTTAGTTACTATTGAATTTGGGCATTTTATATTTGGCAGGTAAACACTGCAATGTATGGAAGCCTGCTTCTGCTTCTGCCATTAATCCTTACAAGACACTCACTGCAGTCACCAGATCCAGTCCGTATCCATATCAGATGGTGGATCAGCACCCAGAGACGACCTCTACAGCCCTGAACGTCAGCGGAGACCAGGACACCAAGATGAGCGCCAGAGACAGATCCCCAGTGAGGACCACGCCACTTAGACAGCCATCGGGAAAGACCACTGGAACCAGTTGAGCCCTTACAATCTGACTTTGCTGCAGTTGGAATTGAACTGCTGGTTCGTTTAGCCAGAGGAGAACTGGCCCCCCGACTGAGCCTGGTTTCTCCCAAGGTTTTTTTCTCCATTCTGTCACCGATGGAGTTTTAGTTCCTTGCCGCTGTCACCTCTGGCTTGCTTAGTTGGGGACACTTCATTTCCAGCGATATCGCCAACCTGATTGCAAAGACACTATTTAAACTGAACTGAGCTGGATGATGACATCACTGAATTCAATAATAAAATGCCTTTAACTGAAAATCGTTTTTTTTTTATCTTTTAATTTTACATCATTGACACACTATTTCCCTTTTTTGATATTGTGCAGTTGCTTTGAAACAATTTACATTGTTAAAAGCACTATATAAATAAAGGTGACTTGACTTTACAAGAAAAAAAAAAAAAAGAGAAGAAGAACAGACCAAGATACTACCATGAGAGTTTTGGACGTACCATAGTAATGCAATTGTTTTCTTGGCATTTCCTTATACCCTGTAAATATCATATTGCTTTTCAGTTCCATGGTAATTTCTTGTGATGCCAGCACTGTCTCATGGTATATAGTTTTTTTTTACAGTGTAGGCAGTGTCTCTCTCCTCAGTGGAACTAATGTACAGTCCTCAGGCCTTCTGCATACTGTGGGTGTAAGAAACATGTGGAACACCTGTGGTATATGAATGGAAGGATGAATGGATCAATAAGTCCCTCTCTCCTCTTCCCTCATCCAGGGATTAGAGGAGGGGGCCCAGAGCGCACATTAATCTGTCCACAGACAATATCCATCTGTTGCCTAAGCAGGGACTCAAGGTCTTGGCACCAGAGTGACTGTGTGTGTGTATGTGTTGCTCTATTGTGGTATTTATCAAGCAGCCAGAAGGAGTAGACCCTGTTTGACCCAACACAACTCCAAACCTCTTTGTTGAACAAAGAAAAGCTATTACTAGCATCAGTAAATGGATTCTGGCCGAGGCAGCAGAAATTGATACAATCATGATTTCTTGAAAGCACACTAGCTTGATAGCTTCTAATAACACAACCTTGATAATATTATATCTTTACATCTCAAGTCTAGGATATCAGAAATCCAGCACATTTACCATGCACACTCTGTCATTCAATATGATGTTTTTTTTTTGTTTTTTAATACTTCAGTATCTTATTATGATCTCCTTCTATAATGGCGCTATTTTCTGTGATTACTGTAAATATGTTTATATGCCACTGTTTATATGGTGAAGTGTGTAATTTCTTTAAATCTATTTATTTGAGCGTCCAGACGGGTGTGGCATTGGTTCAGCCATTGTCAAAAGCAGGACTACTTGCTTGTCTAAACAAGGCAAAGAGAAAGAGAGTTTAAAACTTGTTCAAAAATAGTAGTTATTTTTCAATTTGGAGCTGCTAGAGGGGCTTCTATTTTTTCATACTACTACTAGGTTGTCACGTTCCCTCTCGGGACACAAGGGGCGCGGAGACGTGGAGGTATCAATAAGCCTTCTTTATTTGAAACACACACAGAGACGAGGAGCTTGGGGAGAGACGAACATCAAATGACATTTAGGACCGGACACAGGGGCTAGGAAACACAGGGACTATAAACACTGGGAAATTAGCAAGGAAGAACAGAAACAGGTGTGGGGCAATCACATGCAGGGCTGGGGACACATTAACTATTAATTAAAGGAACGAGGACAGGAACAGGAAGGCCAAATATGGGCACGAGAGGAGGGGAAACACAAGACAAGGACTGACATTACGCCCCCCTCCGGAAGGCGTGTCCTCACGCCTAACACCATCCAATGGGGAGGGGGGGTGGGCGCTCTGGAGGCCTCCAGGGCGGTGCCCGTTCCAGGGGCCATGGCGGGTCAGGAGACTCGGGAGGCCATGGCGGGTCAGGAGACTCGGGAGGCCAGGGCGGGTCAGGAGACTCGGGAGGCCAGGGCGGGTCAGGACACTCGGGAGGCCAGGGCGGGTCAGGACACTCGGGAGGCCAGGGCGGGTCAGGAGACTCGGGAGGCCAGGGCGGGTCAGGGGACTCGGGAGGCCATGGCGGATCTGGAGACTCGGGAAGCCACGGCCTATTTTTTTCGGGTCGTGTGGCCTTGGTCCTTGGCCCGGCCACACAGGCTGTGACCCTCTTACCCCCCCCCAAAATTTTCTTGGGGAAGCTCCCCCCTGGGAGCCACAGAGGAGCGGACTCTGTCGGGCGCTCTTGCAGCGCGGACTCTGTCGGGCGCTCTTGCAGCGCGGACTCTGTCGGGCGCTCTTGCAGCGCGGACTCTGTCGGGCGCTCTTGCAGCGCGGACTCTGTCGGGCGCTCTTGCAGCGCGGACTCTGTCGGGCGCTCTTGCAGCGCGGACTCTGTCGGGCGCTCTTGCAGCGCGGACTCTGTCGGGCGCTCTTGCAGCGCGGACTCTGTCGGGCGCTCTTGCAGCGCGGACTCTGTCGGGCGCTCTTGCAGCGCGGACTCTGTCGGGCGCTCTTGCAGCGCGGACTCTGTCGGGCGCTCTTGCAGCGCGGACTCTGTCGGGCGCTCTGGAAGCGCGGACACTTGGGGGCGCTCTGGAAGCGCGGACACTTGGGGGCGCTCTGGAAGCGCGGACACTTGGGGGCGCTCTGGAAGCGCGGACACTTGGGGGCGCTCTGGAAGCGCGGACACTTGGGGGCGCTCTGGAAGCGCGGACACTTGGGGGCGCTCTGGAAGCGCGGACACTTGGGGGCGCTCTGGAAGCGCGGGGCTGGACGGAACCAGCGGGAACTCAGGAGGGCTGGACGGAACCAGCGGGATCTCAGGAGGGCTGGACGGAACCAGCGGGATCTCAGGAGGGCTGGACGGAACCAGCGGGATCTCAGGAGGGCTGGACGGAACCAGCGGGATCTCAGGAGGGCTGGACGGCACCAGCGGGAACTCAGGAGGGCTGGACGGCACCAGCGGGAACTCAGGAGGGCTGGACGGCACCAGCGGGAACTCAGGAGGGCTGGACGGCACCAGCGGGAACTCAGGAGGGCTGGACGGCACCAGCGGGAACTCAGGAGGGCTGGACGGCACCAGCGGGAACTCAGGAGGGCTGGACGGCACCAGCGGGAACTCAGGAGGGCTGGACGGGACCAGCGGGAACTCAGGAGGGCTGGACGGGACCAGCGGGAACTCAGGAGGGCTGGACGGGACCAGCGGGAACTCAGGAGGGCTGGACGGGACCAGCGGGAACTCAGGAGGGCTGGACGGGACCAGCGGGAACTCAGGAGGGCTGGACGGGACCAGCGGGAACTCAGGAGGGCTGGACGGGACCAGCGGGAACTCAGGAGGGCTGGACGGGACCAGCGGGAACTCAGGAGGGCTGGACGGGACCAGCGGGAACTCAGGTGGGCTGGACGGGACCAGCGGGAACTCAGGAGGGCTGGACGGGACCAGCGGGAACTCAGGAGGGCACGTGCGTGGAGCCGGCACGTGGGGGCGCTCGGGAAGCGCGGACACTTGGGGGCGCTCTGGAAGCGCGAGTTCGCGGGGGCGCTCTGGAAGCGCGAGTTCGCGGGGGCGCTCTGGAAGCGCGAGCGGCGGCGGGCTCGGGGGAGCCGCTGACGACGGCGGGCTAGCTTCGACTCGGGCCCGGAAGTCTCCCAGACACCGGTATATCCCCAGCCTCCAGGTCAATCCCGTGGTGTCTGGGAGGTTCATGGGGCGGTGGTGACAGGCCCCGAGCCGGAAGAGCTGGAGGATGACAGCGTCGTGCAGCTCCGCCTTCCCGGCCAGCTCGCAGAACTCCTCCGTGTACTCCACGAAGGGGAGATCCCGCATAACGAGTGCGCCGAGGCGGGCGGTAAACTCCATCGCCATGGAGGGGGCGGGAAAAAAGGAGCAAACAAAAAACTTTCAAAAACGGAAAACAAAACGGGGGAAAAGGAGCGCCGCTTACTTTGTTGGTCCGGTCTTCTGTCACGTTCCCTCTCGGGACACAAGGGGCGCGGAGACGTGGAGGTATCAATAAGCCTTCTTTATTTGAAACACACACAGAGACGAGGAGCTTGGGGAGAGACGAACATCAAATGACATTTAGGACCGGACACAGGGGCTAGGAAACACAGGGACTATAAACACTGGGAAATTAGCAAGGAAGAACAGAAACAGGTGTGGGGCAATCACATGCAGGGCTGGGGACACATTAACTATTAATTAAAGGAACGAGGACAGGAACAGGAAGGCCAAATATGGGCACGAGAGGAGGGGAAACACAAGACAAGGACTGACATAGGTATCATTTTTGCCTGGGCTATGCATCTGGCAGGTGAATCCCTTCTCACCATCTCCAGAGGTGTCTGAGAATACCTTTGGTCTAGTTACCTGCAACGTCTTCAATGCACTTTGTGTGAATATCCAGAGCTATCATCCATACAGCAGCACAGCTGCAGATGATCAGTAGCTCATCCTTGCGTGTACACATTCTCTATCCCTTAATAATGCCAATTAAATGCATATGGTGTTGTCTTCAAGTACAAGATTGGGAGGGTAGTACATGAGACCTCATGAGTCTTACTGTTCATTAATGCCCCCCCCCCCCCCCCAATCTCTCAGGTTTCTGTAACACTTTATCATATTTTCTGTTTATCAGTACTTATAAAGCACTTAGTTATGCCTTATTCTGCATTATATCCCTTAATCCTACCCCATACCTAAACTTAACAACTACCTCACTAACTATTTTTAAGTAGCAAATTAAAATTAGTTCCCAAACTAAAGTGCAACCAAGGTTTCATTAAAAATATTTCATTTGTGAAGATGAGCAAAATTCTTGTTTGGAACAACATAAGAGTGACTAATTGATAACAGAATCTTCGTTTTTAAGTGAACTATCCCTTTCAGGTATAACTTGAAGGGTTTGTTGCAACCGACTGTTGATCAGGTCAATAGAAGTGTGCTGCACACAACATTTCTTTGCATGCCATTGCCTCTGTATTTGCCAGTCACTCCTGGTTCCCTTTTATTGTAGCTTGTGATTATTAAAGAAGCTCATCTTGTGACACATGAGTTCAGGCAGATAGACGAGCAGTGAACTCTTACAGTGCCTGGTCAAGCCTGAGGGAATCCTGAAGCTGCCTAGAGCTATTCTACAGACCAGACTTCAGGTATTAGCTTTGTGACCAGGTTCTTTATGGTGGGACCAGGTCATTGATTGGTGAGACCATTTATTTTTTTGTCCCCGTGTGGGTTCAAGGTTCAATCAAAATACGTTTTTTAATCAGATTGACAGATTTTGTGGCCTTAAAGTAAGCATGAGTTTTGAATTACCTTGAGTTAGTTTTGCTGTGAACCCACTGAAGTTCTCAGTACAATACGTCACAAAGAAACAGACTAATATTAGCGTAGATGCCATTCTTCTAACAATGTAACGTACAACAGGTGTTTTGGGAAGTGTTCCCGGTTCCGGTTGACCTAATTAATGCAGCCTAACAATCCTTTAACGGATCTGAATTATAGAAATGCGATAGTGTATTATGTGTAAGCCAAGTTAAAGAGATGGGTCTTTAATCTAGATTTAAACTGACAGAGTGTGTCTGCTAGGGATGGGCGATACCTCTTATTTTATTTGCGATCCGATGCCGATATTTTCAAGCCCAGTATCGGCGATATTGATACCAATACCGATACCTGTAAACTAAAATGATATTTTAAATTATTAAACAAATATAGGCCATTTTTTAAAGCCATGTTTTTTTTTTTTTTTTTTTACATTTCACAGGCCTTTTGTTTATACTGTCAGAAATTAGATGTACTAAAATTGTATTTTAGCCCTTTACTGGGGCAGTAACCTCAAAACCTCAGTACCTTTGAGGGTACCTCATGAAAAATAAACATGGTGTTACATATAGTAAGTACTAAAATGTATTATTATTATTATTATTACCATGGTAAATGTGTGGTTACTACAGTTTTATTACAAATACTGTGGTAAACTGTGGTTACTGTAATAAAACCATGGTTAATTTTTTTAAAAGGCTGCCAGAATGCTGTACTCCTAAAAGTGAAACTTTAGCATATTTTTTTCTGACAGATTTATTAACAGCAATTACAGAACATAACAGAATCCATTTGAACTTTTAACAACAGTTTAAATTTACTTACACAAACTAGCCTATTTAAAACATTTCACTGCTGGTTATACTCTGTATAATTGTGTATGTGACGAATAAAAATCTTGAATCTTGAATCTTTAAAATAAATATTACATGTACACAAAAGTTTGGGGTTAGTAAGATTGTAATATTTTTTAAATAAATAAACAGCAGATGAAATTTAGCTCTGTAGCTAATTCTGGGGCAGTTTTCGGACTGTCTATTGTCCCTGTCAAATAAATAAGTCTCATGCTCACCAATGCTGCACTTATTTGAACAAAAATACAGTAAAAACAGCAATATTGTGAAATATAACCATTAAAATAAATATTTTCTATTTTAATGTAGGCCTTTAAAAATGTAATTTAAATGCATCTGTGATCAAAGCTGAATTTTCAGCATCATTATTCCAGTCTTCAGTGTCAAATGATCTTCAGAAATAAATCTAATATCATTTGCTGCTCAGGAAACATTTCTGATTATTATTGCTGCTTCATATTTGTGTATAAATCGTGAATCAGAATTAATTTTATATATAGTAATAATGATATTTAAAGTAATGTAATAATGTGGCAATGGTTTCTTAGGATCTACTTCTGCTTCTGATGCTTTTGGGAAATGCAGCTCTATTTGAACAAACACTGACTGAGCCATGCGTCAGCAGCGAACGCTGTCTGTGATTGGTTGGTTCTGTCTTTCAGCATTTGCTTTGTTCCAATGAGCAGGAGAAATAGCTCTATCCAACACTATTGTTCGCTAATATAGTCTATTTTTTCCATTATTTTATGCACAGAGTTTCTTGATAAATAAAATTAGTGGTTAAAAAAAATGCACTTTAGAATCGATATTTTTATGTGAGGATCGATCTTTTCGATACAACACCAGTATCGAAAGTATCGATACTTCAGGATCGATCCGCCCATCCCTATTGTCTGCTTCCCAAACAGTGTTAGGTAGATTGTTCCAGAGTTTGGGCGCTAAATAGGAAAACAATCTCCCGGCCACAGTTGATTTGGATATTCTAGGTATTATCAAATGGCCAGAGTTTTGAGATCACAGCAGACGTGAAGGACTATAATGCGATAAGAGCTCACTAAAATACTGAGGTGCCAAACCATTCAGGGATTTATAGGTAATTAGCAAGATCTTAAAATTTATACGATGTTTAATAGGGAGCCAGTGCAGTGTTGACAGAAACGGCTAATGTGGTCATACTTCCTGGTTCTAGTAAGAACTCTAGCTGCTGCATTTTGAACCAGCTGGAGTTTGTTTATTAAACATGCAGAGCAACCACCCAATAAAACATTACAATAATCTAGCCTCGATGTCATGAATACATGAATTAATGTTTCTGCATTGGACATTGAGAGCATCGGTCGTAATTTAGATATATTTTTAAGATGGAAAAATGCAGCTTTACAAATGCTAGAAACATGTTTTTCGAAGGAAAGATTGCTATCAAAAAGTATGCCTAGGTTCCTAACTAATGATGAAGAATATACAGAGCAGCCATCACGTATTAGACAGTGATCTAGGTTATTACATGCAAAAGTTTTTGGTCCAATAATTAACACCTCTGTTTTTTTCAGAATTTAACAGTAAGAAATTGCTAGTCATTGCGTTAGTTTTGCAAATTGGTACTTTCATCAGGTCACGAAGAAATATAGAGCTGGGTATCATCAGCATAACAGTGAAAGCTAATGTGAAAAGTAAAGGGCCAAGTACTGAGCTTTGAGGTACTCCATACTGCACTTGTGATTGGTATGATACCTCTTCATTTACTGCCACAAATTGATGACGGTCAGATAAGTACGATTTGAACCATGCCAGTGCATTTCCTCTAATGCCAACATAATTTTCTAGTCTATTTAAAAGAATGTTGTGGTCGATAGTGTCAAACGCAGCGCTAAGATCCAGTAGCACTAATAGAGAGATACTACCACGATCAGATGATAAAAGCAGGTCCTTTGTAACTCTAATGAGAGCAGTCTCAGTACTATGATATGGTCTAAAACCTGACTGTGTCACGGTGCACACAGCAGGGAGGAACGAGGAACACGCAGACGAGGAGTAAACTCAAAATACAGTCTTTAATAACTCCAAACACAACAGGGCAGGGCAAGGCAGGGCAAGACAAGGCTAGGCCAGGCCAGGCCAGGCCAGGCTGACACAGACAGGAACACGAGTAGACCAGACAAAATCAAACTGAACAGACAGGACGATAAATACAGGTTAATCATAGATAACGAGACAAACACAGCTGGACAAGAATTAACTAATGATCACATTAAACAAGGACAGGAAACAAACCAAATATGGACACAAGAGGCGGGAACACAAGACACACGACAGAGAACTGACAAACTGGAAATCCTCACATATATAATTTTTCTCCAAGAAGGAACATTGTTGTGATACTACCTTTTCTAATATCTTTGACAGAAAAGGGAGATTCGAGATCGGTCTGTAATTAATGAATTATTTGGGGTCAAGTTGTGTTTTTTTAATGAGAGGCTTAATAACAGCCAGTTTGAAGGTTTTTGGGACATATCCTAATAACAATGATGAGTTAATAATATTCAGAAGAGGATCTATTACTTCTGGAAGCACATCTTTTAGGAGCTTAGATGGAACAGGGTCTAAAATACAGTTTGTTGGTTTAGGTGATTTAACAAGTTTATACAATTCTTCATTTCCAATAGAAGAGAATGAGTGCAATTGTTCCTCAGGGGATCTATAGTGATGCGATACTGTGGCTGACAGCTGCATGGTTACAATTGTATCTCTAATAGTTTCGATCTCGGAAGTTAAGTAGTTAATAAAGTCATTACTACTGTGCTGCTGGGTAATGTCTGCACATGCTGATGTTATATTTTTTGTTAATTTAGCCACTGTATTAAATAAATACTTGGGGTTGTGTTTGTTTTCTTCTAAAAGAGATGTAAAGTAAGCAGATCTAGCAGTTTTTAATACTTTTCTGTAGGATAGGTTACTTTCCCGCCAAGCAATACGAAATACCTCTAATTTTGTTTTTCTCCAGCTGCACTCCATTTTCTGGGCTGCTCTCTTTAGGGCCCGAGTGTGCTCATTATATCACGGTGTTGGACTCTTTTCCTTAATCTTCCTTAAGCGTAAAGGAGCAACCGTTTCTAAAGTGCTAGAAAAGTAAGAGTCAATAGTTTCTGTTACATCAGCAAGTTGTTCTGAGCTATTGGATATTTTGAGATAAATCAGGAAGATTATTTATAAAGTAGTCTTTTGTGGTAGAAGTGATGGCTCTACCATATTTGTAACAAGGAGTTGGCTTTACAGCTTTAGCTATATGGAATATACACAAAACTAGATAATGATCTGAGAATCATCTCTCTGTTGCAATATTGCAACGCCACTGACATCAATTCCATATGACAGTATTAAATCTAGAGTATGATTTTGACAATGAGTAGGTCCTGAAACTTGTTGTTCCCTTTCGAGGGAACTTCGAACTGCCTCCTCTAGGGGTCGCTATAGGGACCGGTGTCTTGAAGCATATATCTAATCACGACAATAACATTGCCCGGCGACAGCCTATTTCCTGCTTCCTGTGCGGCCACAGTATAAAGGGGCGCCGGGAAAATACGTCATTAACTTCTTCGTCTTCACTGACCATTTGTTTTTGTTAGCAGAAGCTAAGCATGACTAGGAGTGCATGTTCTCTTGCACGGAGGCTTTGTTCTGATACCCGCAGTTTCACACGGCTCGCGGGTTGTGTGTGTGTGTATGGTGAAGAGCAAGCGCGTTCAGCTCTCGAGGGAGTTGAATGCGCTCATGTGCTCATCATGACGTTTCGCGGGACTACTGAGAAAAAGGGAAGGTGAGTGCTTCACTTTTTACCCAAATTGTAATACCCGTGTCTGCATGAGTGCATTCGCCTCTCGCTGGAATAGCGACACATTCGCGGCGGCGGCTACGTTCTCGCTTGATTCATAGGTAATCTAGCGCGTGGGCGGAGCATGTTTAGCTCCCGTGGGAGCTGAATACATGCTGCGCGATGCAAGTGCAGTGAGAATTATCTGCCCATTGCCCGCGATTCGCGGTTTATGGGCAGAACAGGGAAAGGACCTGACGGGAAATCTTCCCTATCAGTAACTTCCCTATCAGTATGGAATTATGATGTGGGTATCTGTCTCCATTTATTGGACAGATGATTTATAACATGTTCTAACCACATTATACGGCAATCCAGGAGCCCTCTCGATCCTGTGGTATGGTCTCAACTGTCAGTACTAGATCCAGCCCTACACCTTCGGCCTCATGCTTGCTGGATCATGCAGCCAAGTCGCTAGGCTTCTGTGGTAGCCTCCTTGGCCCTCAGGTCCCAGTATAGCACTGCAACCCAGGACTTGCGGGTCCTCCATTCAGGCTGAGCCTTTTACGGAGATTATTGCTTCGTAAAGTGCTCCCTGAGCTCCTGGCTGGGTGTTTGCTTCGAGAAGCTGCCCCAGCCAGGATGCGCTACTCGTGTCTCGCATCGAGAGGCTTCCTGAGATTTGAGTCACACTGTCCTTACGGTCGAACCAGTGATTCGCCCCTCCGTCGAGTGGGCTTGAGTACACTGCTTTCCCGGAGGTACGAGTGAGAGGTGTTTCTGCGGAAACCCTTCCTGAGTGCTTTTAGCTCTGAGGAGCGATAGCTCTTCAGACATGTATAGAATTTATGGCACTGCCTTCTGGTCGAGCTAGGGTGTGCTCCCCTCATTGCGAGAGCTAGCTATGCACCTCCTGTTCCCAGTTTGTGTCTTAAGGACCGCTCTGAACATGGCAGTGGCAGTCACCGCTCTGAACATGGCAGTGCTCCAAAACCTCACTGCGGGAGGTTCTCTATGAGCTCTGTGGCAGTGACACCAGGAAGTTGGTAATGCTGCCTCCCTGTTGAGTTACCCTGTTGGTCAGGCCTGACAATGCTCTCCTCACCTAGAGGTTACTTTTGAGCTTGCCTTTCCCGGTCGAGGGTCTGAGGACTCCTCTCACTGGGTCCTGTTCCCCCTGGAGCTCCGTTGAGCAGTAACTTCAGGTTGTTAGGCTCCTCTCTGCCTCCCTGGTAGGCTGTTTTTTGGTTGAGCTAGCATTGCTCCCCTCACCTTAGAGGGTCACCTATGAGCATGCTGCTCCCTCACGAGCTCTGCTTGTTGGTCGAGCTGGCATTGCTCCCCTTAACTTAGAGGGTCACCTATGAGCATGCCGCTCCCTTCTGAGTGTCTGAGTTCCCTCTCATGCTGAGAGTTAAGTTCTCCGCTCTCCAGAGCTCTGCCTTGGTAGAGCTAGCATTGCTCCCCTCACTATAGAGGGTCACCTATGAGCATGCTGCTCCCTCACAAGCTCTCCTTTTTGGTCGAGCTGGCATTGCTCTCTTTAACTTAGAGGGTCACCTATGAGCATGCTGCTCCCTCCAGAGCATTTGAAAAGATGGTGTTTACAAATCCATGTAATGGTAAGTGTGCACGCTAGTCTCTGTGCACTTTCTGAAAGCCATGTTGTGGTAAGATCACACACCAAGTGTTTTAGAATCCTGTACGGTATGGGTTACGCGCTGCGGCTTCGTACCTATTCTTTGAGTCGGTCAGGCCCCTGTTTCACCTTGGGCCCCACTCTACCTATGTATGTGCTGAGTGCCCTCTCATGCTGAGAGTTAAGTTCTCACATTGGGCCCCACTCTACCTATGTATCCCCAGTGATACTACTTGAACAGGGTGTTGCTACCAAGGATCTGTTGAGATAGTTCCTTCAGCGAGCTCTTGCAGAGCAAGCAGTAGCCCCTGGATGACAGGCCAATACTTAGTTACTATCCTAAGCGCTTGGTCGTATCCCCTTGAATTTATCTCTTCTTCTGATTCCAAGCCTTTCTACCCTGGGTCCAGGAGGCCCGGCCCCTAACAGGTAAGTTCTGGGGTATGCAGCTCAGGCCTTTGGGCGAAGGGGATAATGTCACTGACAGCCGTCCTACCGTCCCAGGGGCAACTCCCTTAGCCGGGTAGAGTTGGTACTTAGTGCTTGGCTTTTGTGCTTGGCTTACACTCCCCTCAGCATAGTGGTGTGGGTAGTCTGTTCCCCATAGAGACCCCTAGAGGACGCAGTTCGAAGTTACCTCGACCCCTAGAGGACGCAGTTCGAAGTTACCTCGAAAGGGAAAGTCTCAGGTTACGTATGTAACCTTGGTTGCCATGCTTGGGACGCAAGCTTCAGACGAAGAAGTGAATGACGTATTTTCCCGGCGCCCCTTTATACTGTGGCCGCACAGGAAGTAACGTCATAGGCTGTCGCCGACCAATGTTATTGTCGTGATTAGATATATGCTTCAAGACACCGGTCACGCCAAGGCGTTCCCCATAGCGACCCCTAGAGGACGCAGTGTCTCGTTCCCTACTCTCAGGGAACCAAGGTTACATACGTAACCTGAGACGTTTATCCCCAATGGGGTTTAGAATGTCTATAAATGCTGATCCCAAAAAATCTCTTTCATTATCAACATGGATAATGTTGAAATCACCAGCAATTAGGACTATCTGCAGCCAGCACTACCTCCGATAGAAAATCAGCAAATTCTTTAATAAAGTCTGTATGGTGCCCTGGTGGCCTGTATACAGTAGCCAGTACAAACATCGCAGGGGATTTATTATTAACACTTGTTTCTTTGGATAACGTTATATGAAGCACCATTAATTCGAATTAATTATACTTAAAACCCGACCTCTGAGAAATACTGAAAATATTGCTATAAATTGTGGCAACACCTCCCCCTTTACCTTTTGGACGCGGTTCATATTTGTAACTGTAATCTTGGAGGGTAGACTCGTTTAAAGTAATGTAGTCATCTGGTTTTTAGCCAGGTTTCTGTCAAACAAAGCACATCTAGTTTATGGTCAGTGATCATATCATTTACAAAGAGTGCTTTTGTAGAAAGGGATCTAATATTCAATAAGCCAAGCTTCATCATTTGTTTATCTGTATTATATCTGTTTTTTATCAATTAAAATTATTAAATTTTTATTCAATTAAATTGTTATTCTTATTTTGGTTTGGATGTTTTCTGTATTTTCTAGTTCGAGGAACAGACACAGTCTCTATAGTGTAATAGCTAGGTGAAAAAGTTTCTATGTGCTGTGAATTAACTGACTTCTGTGACGTGAGACGGCTAGCAGACGGTCGGTTTAGCCAGTCTGTATGCTTCCTGACCTGGGCCCCAGTTAGTACAGTTGCCTCAACCATCTATAACAAGAAGTTCCTGATAGTGAAGCTCAAGCTATTTTCCATTGTGTAGTTGGTGCTTTAGAGAGGTACAGTACAGTACATATGCAGATACGCGTTTCTTTTGCGTATGTCTCTAAACAATAGTTAGGTAAATGACTTACAGTTGATACGTCATTTTAAGGTGGTACGATTCATGTCTTTTTTATTTTGTCCACACAAATGCTTTGATACTCACGTTTGCGACATCTGTCTTTTAAGCCTGACCCCAGAAAACAGATGTCTCAATATTTTGTTCTTCTTTTTATGAAAATGTGTGGTAATCAGTTTTTGTCCTCATCAGCAGTATACCGACGCGTTTTAACACATCATAAATTCCAATAGTTAGTTAGCAAATGCGACTGTTTATTACTGAGATAAGTCACATCAGAGCTGCATTCTAGTTTATATTTAACATTTTTCATCTACCTACATGTTTAACAGCACTACTGTTCTAGGTCTCCTCACACCGTTGTGAGATATAAACGTACCAGGTTACGTATGTAACCCAGGTTCCCTGAAGGGAACGAGAGCTACGTCCGAAGACGTTATGGGAACGCCATCAGCGTAACCGGCGCTCTGAATATTTTATACAACAGTCTAAAGGCTGGGCGAGGCGTCACGGGCGGGGTGACGTCACGACCAGGAAGTTATATAAGCACGTGCGGCGGAGCCGGCATCAGCTTCAAGTCATGAAGCAAGCGCTGGCAGGGATGCCGGAAGTGTGGCTCGGGACGTAGCTCTCGTTCCCTTCAGGGAACCTGGGTTACATACGTAACCTGGTACGTTCCCTTCCAGGAACTTCGAGCTACGTCCGAAGACGTTATGGGAACGCAATGCCAACGCCGCCAGACTGACAAGTCCCTGCCTGGTGTCAGGCTGAAAGGACAGAGGAGCCTGGAGTGGCTCTGATGTCGAGGCTGTAGAACCTGGCGAATGTCAGGGGCGTGGACCACCCAGCAGCGTTGCAGATGTCTTGCATGGAGACACCTGCCCAGAAGGCCTTGGAGGCCGCCACACCTCGGGTCGAGTGTGCTCTGACTCCCAACGGCGGGGGAAGGTCAGAGGTCTCGTACGCCAGATTGATGGCATCCACTATCCACCTGCTAAGAGTGGGCTTCGAAGCTGGAAGACCCCTCTTAGGCGGACCAAAGCACACGAGCAATTGGTCCGTCTTTCTCCACAGGGCAGCTCTGTGGATGTATGCGTCCAGTGCTCGCACTGGACACACACAGTTGTGCCTTTCCTGGTCGGGCTCCCTGAAGGGAGGAGGACAGAAGGCCTGGAGTACGACCGGCTGTGGTACGACCGTCAGAACCTTCGGTATGTACCCCACACGGGGGTAGAGGAAGACTTTCGCCGAACCGGGCGCAAAGTCGATATGCGAAGGGGCCACAGACAGGGCCTGAAGGTCGCTCACCCTCCTCAGAGAAGTGATGGCCAACAAGAAGACGGTCTTGATGGTGAGGAGTCTATCAGTTATCTCCCCGAGAGGCTCGAAGGGTGCTCTGCCCAGAGCCTCTAGTACCACAGCCAGGTCCCACGTGGGGACACGGGGTCGTACGGGAGGCCTCAGCCTCAGCGCACCACGGAGGAAACGTGTAACCAGGGGGTGTCTGCCCACTGACTGGCCACCACTAAGGGCGTGGTACGACGAGATAGCTGCCACGTAGACCTTAATAGTGGAGTGGGTTAGCCCTGCGGAGAAGCGGGCCTGCAGGAACTCCAGAACTGCGCGGATCGGGCAGTTGACTGGGTCGAGCTGGCGGTCTCCGCACCACGAAGTGAAGAGTTTCCACTTCAAGGCGTACAGTTTCCTCGTAGAGGGAGCTCTGGATTGGAGGATGGTCTCGGCAACCTCGGTTGACAGACCGGAAACTATGAGTTGCGCCCCCTCAGGGGCCATACCCACAGCTTCCACATCTCCGGGCGGGGGTGCACAAAGGTGCCCCCGGCCTGTGAGAGGAGATCGCTCCTGATCGGCACCGGCCACGGGGCGCCGTCGAGGAGCGAAATCAGGTCCGAGAACCATACTCGGCCCGGCCAGAACGGCGCTACTAACAGTAGGCTTACCGCGTCCCGGCGCACTCTTGCCAAAACTCCCGGGAGCAGAGCGATCGGGGGGAAGGCGTACAGACGAAGCCTCGGCCAGGTCTGTACCATAGCATCCAGTCCCAGAGGCGCTGGAGGAGCTAGAGAGAACCAAAGGGGACATTGCGCCGACTCTCGAGTCGCAAAGAGGTCCACCTGAGCTTGGCCAAAAACCTTCCAAATCTGCTTCACCACCTGGGGGTGAAGCATCCATTCCCCGGGCCTCGGCCCCTGTCTCGACAGGACGTCTGCTCCGATGTTGAGATACCCAGGAATGTGCACAGCTCTCAATGATAGGAGCTTGCCCTGGGACCACACAAGGATCTGGTGTGCCAGCTTGTACAAGGGGCGCGATCGCAGACCTCCTTGGTGGTTGATGTAAGAGACCACTGCCGTGCTGTCGGTGCGGACCAGCACGTGGCGATCTCTCAGGTCTGGGAGGAAGTGCTTGAGAGCACGGAACACAGCTAGGATCTCTAGCCAGTTGATATGCCACGTTAGGTGGCGACCACTCCACAGACCACGGGCAGGGTGGCCACTCATGACCGCACCCCAACCGGTGAGGGAAGCGTCCGTCGCTAGCGAGACGCGGCGACAAGGAGCTCCCAGCACCGGGCCCTGGGACAAGAACCAGGGTTTCCTCCACATGTCTAAGGCACGGATGCAGCGCCGTGATACCTTGACAGCGCGGAGCGAGTTTCCCCTCAGGGAGACCCCCCTGGTCTTGAGCCACCACTGTAGGGGCCTCATGTACAGCAGGCCAGAAGGAATCACGCTGGACGCAGCTGCCATGAGCCCAAGCAGCCTCTGAAACTGCTTGACAGTGAATGGCTGGCCTTCTCGCACTCTCCTGACTGCCGTGAGGATCGACTCGATCCGAGCAGGGGTCAAACGAGCCTGCATCGTGGTCGAATCCCACACCACGCCTAGATAAGTGGTTCTCTGAGCTGGAGAAAGCACACTCTTCTTGGCGTTTAGTCTTAACCCCAGATCTTTCATGTGGGCAAGAACGACATCTCGATGCCGAGCTGCCAACTGCTCTGATCGAGCAAGGATCAACCAATCGTCGATGTAGTTTAGTATGCGGATGCCTTGCAGTCGCAACGGGACCAGGACCGCATCTACACACTTGGTGAAAGTGCGGGGTGAGAGTGCTAGGCCGAAGGGAAGAACCCGATATTGGTACGCTTTGCCCCCTAAAGCGAACCTCAGGAACTTCCTGTGAGAGGGAAGGATGGACACATGGAAATAGGCGTCTTTGAGGTCTATCGTAACAAACCAGTCCTCGGACCTGATTTGAGATACAATCTGCTTGACCGTGAGCATCTTGAACTTCAGCGATCTGACTGAGAGGTTCAAGAGACGCAAGTCCAGTATGGGCCTCAGCCCTCCGTCCCTCTTCGGAACAATGAAGTATCGGCTGTAGAAGCCGGTGTACACTTCGTGAGGTGGAACCAACTCTATGGCTTCCTTTCTCAGCAAAGTGTTGACTTCCTGTTCCAGGACCAGAGCCTGCTCGGGGCGGACCGTAGTCACACAGACCCCGTTGAACAGCGGAGGTGGCCCATCGAACTGGATGGAATAACCAGCCTCTACCGTCCGCAGGACCCAAGGAGACACATTCGGCAGCCGCTGCCAAGCTGCCAAACGATCTACTAAGGGAATCAGTCTCTCGAGACTGACCTCTGGTGTCAGAGAAGCGGCCAGACCGCTGCCTCGCTGCGGCGCACCGGCAGGAGACGCATGATCTGGCGGCTGAGGCGAGTTTCTCAGGCCCGCTGAAATCACAGGCGGAAGAACCTGAGAGTACCACTCGCTGGGACCTGCTGTGCCCTGGAACTGCAGGGTTGACAGACAAATCCCCGGAGGGCACCGAGGGGAGACGGTCACCGTGTGCCGCGGTGTAAGCCGCTCCACCCCAGTAGGGGCCGTCCTCCGAAGTCCTGGGGCTCGCCCATCAGGACTTTTTCGCCGAGGACCTCTTGGCCGACAAGACATCCCTCAGGTCTGCCCTTGGCCTTGAAGTCCCCGGCGCGGAGCGCCGCTGCCCTCGGCCCCGCCTCGGGGGAGCACGAGAGGCGACGCTCTCTTTCTGCGCAGCCCTATGTGAGGAGCTGGTATGCGGAGGAGGCTGCTCCCGCCCAGCAGCCTCCAGAGATAGAGAGCGACCGGGGAGGAACCGCCGGAACGCCTCCGCTTGCTTACGAGCCTCCTGAAACCTGTCGACGACGGCGCTCACCGCGTCGCCGAACAGGCCAGAAGGCTGCAGCGGGGCGTCCAGGAGGCAGGCCCTGTCCTTCTCTTTGATGTCGGACAGGGTCAGCCACAGATGTCTCTCCGCTGCCACCAAAGCTGACATGGAGCGGCCGATAGCGCGGGCCGACTCCTTGGTGGCGCGGAGAGCCAAATCGGCGGTCCTCCTGAGCTCTAAAATATCGTCAGCTCTGATATCCCCGAACTCATCCAACTCCTTCAGCAATTCAGCCTGGTACGCCTGCAGCACTGCCATAGTGTGCAGACACGCACCAGCCTGTCCTGCTGCCGCATACCCCCTGCCCACTAACGATGATGTGGTGCGCAGAGGCTTAGTGGGCAGAGTGGGAGCCTTCAAGGACGACGCCGCGGACGGAGACAGATAGCTAGCAAGCGTCTGTTCGATCCGGGGCATCGCCCTGTATCCACGCCCATTCAGCTCCCGCACATTACCGTAGTAGTCAGAAGCGGGAACGAAAGGGCGGGATGAATAAGGTTTAACCCACGATCTCGACACCTCGGTGTGGAGATCGGGGAAAAACGGAAGGCTCCTGCGTAGAGGTGGTGGCCGCGAGCGCAGGAAGCGCTCGTCCAGCAAGCTGGACTGCGGCGCAGCTGCTTTCTCGGGGGGCCAACTGATGTCGAGCTTGGCCACTGCCCGAGTCACCACCTCTAGTAACTCCTCATATTGGGGCGAGAGAGGCGGCGAAACCTCGTCAACGCTCGTCGCGTCAACCTCCTCGGAGGAAGAGAGACGAAGCGCTGAGTCCTCATCTCGGGGGGAAGGAACTGCTTCCCCGAGAGACGGGACGCCAGATCTGGCGGATACGGGAGGAGATAGGGACATGCCCGTCTCGCTCTCGCCAGCCAGATCAGCCTGTGAGCCCCACGAGTGCAGCCGCCGCTCTGCCTCGGCAGCAGCGGGACCAGCACCGCGCGGGACGCTCACGAAGGCTCCCTCCTCGAAGAGAGCCCTCCGGGTGCGGAGTGTGCGCAGCGTGAGCCGCTCACAGTGCGGGCAATCGGCTCCCTCGAGAGCCGACGCCGCATGCTCCGCACCCAGGCAGACCACGCACAGGTTGTGTGTGTCCCCACTCGTAATGTAGCGAGGGCAGGGACTAACACACAACCTGAAACGCGATCTGGGATCGCCCATTGTCTTGGCCTTAGCTTTAGGCATCTTTTTAGGACAGACAACACTAAATAAGACTCACAGACACAAAATCAGACTGACAACACACAGAGCGCTTGCTGAATGACAGAAAGCTGATGCCGGCTCCGCCGCACGTGCTTATATAACTTCCTGGTCGTGACGTCACCCCGCCCGTGACGCCTCGCCCAGCCTTTAGACTGTTGTATAAAATATTCAGAGTGCCGGTTACGCTGATGGCGTTCCCATAACGTCTTCGGACGTAGCTCGAAGTTCCTGGAAGGGAACCACAAAGTTTTTCATAGCGTTAAGCTTTCGAACCAGAACAATTTTTAAGTTTCCATGACTTTGTGCGCTCTTTCTGTTTGAATTTGTTTAGCGCAGTTTCACCATCCTTATCTTATTTTCCCCCGCCTAATTGTAATTGTTAGGCCTTACGCTTGCTAGTTTTTTGCTGTTCATATAATTCGATATTTCTGCAAATTTTTTATTCAATAAAATATAGCGTCTTCATTCGAAACATTTACGTTACATTATTGTATCAGGTATAAGATACAAGATCCTTTCTTATTAAATTGATAACAAACAATCAAAAAACTTGCTATCTGTACCGCATAAATCGTTACATTTAAACGTTTTAAATAAAGACATTTTTATGAAGTCAGAGAACAGAATAACGAGTTGAGACAACCTTTTATTTCAACAATATATTGTTGAGTATACAATCATACATTGAAGTAGTGACGAAAATGATCAAATTGACAAACATCAATTGTTGAACATTTGATAAGTCGGTCGATCACACATCTGGAGTTTACTGTGGTGCTATAATATGTTTTCTGCAGTGGTTGTACTTGTTGTTAGAATGCTTCAAATCGGTTACAGACTTGTTTTATTAGCATACCCTTGTTTGTTCAACTATTCGTAAGCGATATTGTTCACATTTTTAGAGTTAAACAGCTTAATGAGCTCTTTCAGCATGTATAGTTGCAATAATGCATAAAATAACTCCGTTATAGGGTTTTAGCTACAGCTGAATGATAAAACAAAGTTAAGAATTTTGTCGGCAAGTTGCGGCTGTCTGGGAAAGCTGTGTGTGTGTGTGTGTGTGTGTGTGTGTGTGTGCGTGAGAGAGTCTGAATAAAAAATGTTTTAGTTAAAGATGTGATTAACTACAAGCATCCTAACTTAGAAACACAACACTGGTTTCCCCCCCAAAACCGGTTGTTCAACACATTTAAAAAAGTCGTAAGAAAGTTTGTTGTGTTTTGAAGAGAAAGTCAGATACGGTATACAAATTTAATCTTTTTATTATTGATTAATATGATAGAATCACGCTGAATTTTAGGTTATGTATTAATACATATACGAGAGAAATGCATACACTCTTTTATACAAATGCATACAAAGCTTTTAGTCTGTCATTACAAATATCTTAAAGAGAAAAGCCTTTCATACATTCTATTTTCATTTGTCTCAGGATTCTGTTACACAAAAACCACTTGAGCGTGGACACAAATCCTACATGAAAGCTAAAAATTATGACCTTTTAAACTATTTTTACAGATACTTAACACCTTAACACATCTATATCAGTTATTTGATCAAATAAACCTATATAGACCAGTTGTTTTTATTTTAATAAAACATTTTACCGTGAAAAAATGTTGCATTTAAACTCCGCGGTTAATAATACATTTTTTAAAGTGAGAAAGAAAGTTTAATCTGTTGTAAAGTGTAACGGTCTGTGGTTGTGGATGAAAAGGCGCATGACGAAGGCATAAACAAAAGTAGGTATCTTTAATGAACAGCATCAACACACGTTTGACCATTGTAAACTTAAGATCCGACAAGGATTGGGACAAAACTGAATGCTTATAAAGAAACAGGAAACAAAGGAGCAAACTAGATAATTAATCAAACACAGGTGACAAGACTAAATGATGATTACTAATTAACTAAATCAGAACAGGAACTACCAAATAAGGTCAAAACAGAACTGAAAGGAAAACCGACATGTGACAGATATCGCCCCCCTCCCGGTAGGTGCGTCCCGCACCGTAACAGTAACATCGGGGAGGGGGGGGGCGGGCGTCCTGGAGGCTGGCATAGGATCAGGACAGGGAGGAGAGCAGGGAAGCCTCCAGGGCGGATCAGGGGCCTTGGGAGGCCAAGGCGGGACTGTAGATTCGGGAGGCCATGGCGGGACTGGAGATTCGGGAGGCCATGGCGGGACTGGAGATTCGGGACGCCATGGTGGATCTGGGTCCTTGGACGGCCATGGCGGATCTGGGTCCTCGGGAGGCCATGATGGATCTGGGTCCTTGGACGACCATGGCGGATCGGGGTCCTCGGGCGGCTATGACGTATCTTGGTCCTCGGACAGCCATGGCGGATCGGGGTCCTCGGGCGGCCTTGGCGGATCGGGATCCAAACTGCGGCTATATGCCCCCCCCCCCAAAAAAATTTCTTTGGGAAAGTTCCCCTCTGGGGGCCACATTGGAGTAGCGGGTTCTTGGAGGCGCTCTGGGGGAGCGGGCGCTGGAGGGCGCTCTGGAGGAGCGGGCGCTTGGGGGCGCTCTGGAGGAGTGGACTCTTGGGGGCGCTCGGGAGGAGCGGCCACTTGGGGGCGCTCTGGAGGAGCGGGCACTTGAGGGCGCTCTGGAGGAGCGGGCACTTGAGGGCGCTCTGGAGGAGCGGGCACTTGAGGGCGCACGGGAGGAGCGGACTCTTGGGGGCGCACGAGAGGCGCGGAGCTGGACGGAACCAGCGGAGACGAAGGTGGGCTGGACGGGACCAGCGGGAACTCAGGTGGGCTGGACGGGACCAGCGGGAACTCAGGTGGGCTGGACGGGACCCTCTTGCGAGGTGCAGGGATAGGAGGGCACAGACGAGGAGCAGGCACTGGATGGGATCCTCTTCGTCGCGGACGACGCAACGTTCATCGCCCCTTGCGGCGGAATCTTCCTCGCCGCGGGCGGAACATTCATCGCCGTCTCAGGCGGAACTAATTTCTTTTGGGCGGTGGGTATGGGCGAGCGGCGAATGGCGACCCGTTCTCCCCAAAACGGGTGGCCTGGGTAAGCCGCGACCGGCAGCCCAACATCCCACGCAGAACGGGCAGAGGCGAGCCGCGAACGGCGGCGTGAACCCCCGCAAACGACGGGCACAAGCTCAAGCTCTCGTCTTCAGTATGCGGTCGGATCTTCTGTAACGGTCTGTGGTTGTGGATGAAAAGGCGCACGACGAAGGCATAAACAAAAGTAGGCATCTTTAATGAACAGCATCAACACACGTTTGACCATTGTAAACTTAAGATCCGACAAGGATTGGGACAAAACTGAATGCTTATAAAGAAACAGGAAACAAAGGAGCAAACTAGATAATTAATCAAACACAGGTGACAAGACTAAATGATGATTACTAATTAACTAAATCAGAACAGGAACTACCAAATAAGGTCAAAACAGAACTGAAAGGAAAACCGACATGTGACATAAAGATTCTGAGAGACATTTGTGCCACCTTAGAGAATTACTTTTGTTGCAAACAACAAGTCATTTTCAGTCTAATAAAATGTACAAGTTTTGTGTTCTAGGTGAGAAATTTACACCAATAAAGGTTCCCATGAACATTAGAAAACGTACTCGGTTACTAACGTAACCTTGGTTCCCTTAGATACGGAACGAGTACTGCGTCGCTAGACGCTATGGGGAAAACTCCTTTTTCTCAGAGGACTGAAGACTTTTTCAATCACGCAGTGTGACTGCACGGCCATTGGTTCGTGCAGTAATAAAAAACGAACCAATGGCTCGTCAGCGGCGCTGCACGAGCCTATGGCGGCAAAGCCTGCCAGAGCCCGCCAGAAGGGGCGGGGTCATCTGGCTATATAAGCGGGCACTTCGCCATAGGAAAACAGGCCAATTCGACTGAAGCGACGAGTCGAGCAGCTGCATGGCATGGCATAGTACGCAGTACTCGTTCCGTATCTAAGGGAACCGAGGTTACGTTAGTAACCGAGTACGTTCCCTGTCGATACTTCACTCGTACTGCGTTGCTAGACGCTATGGGGAACAAATACAATCCCGCCATGCCATGAAGAGAAACGACAAACATAAACTGGCCTTGAGCAATAAGGCTCAGAGGGACCAATTATGAGCAGGAAGAATCCTGCAGGAGGCATGAGGACCAAGCTCTTAGAGGTCTGTCCAGCCTAGAAATCGTTTCAACGGTCATAAGTACAGCCTCAGCACCAGGAATGGGGCCAAGAGCGTTCTTGGAGAATCAGGCAATGCCTGAGGGGACCGCTTAAGACAAGCGTGTGCCATTTAAGCAGAGAGAACCCGAGCCTGTAAGGCTGGGACATCCAAGTTATAGAACCTGGCAAATGTGGACGGCGAGGCCCAGTCTGCCGCCACACAAATGTCTGCCATAGACACACCACTAGACCACGCCCAAGAAGAGGCCACACCTCTAGTGGAATTGGGCTCTCACTCCAATGGGGCTCCGGAGGCCCAGGGAGGAGTATGCTAGTGCGATAGCGTCAACTAACCATCGAGATATTCTGTGCTTTGTGACCGGAGACCCCTTGGTGCGGCCTCCAAAGCAGACAAAGTGTTGTTCCGTCTGACTAAAGGGCGCGGAACGCTCAATGTACATTCTCAATGCCCTGACCGGGCAGAGAAGGTTGAACTCTTTGTCCTCCTCAGAAGAGGGGAGCGCAGAGAGCGTAATAACCTGGGCTCTAAACGGAGTGTAGAGCGCCTTAGGGACATAGCCGTGTTTTGGTTTTAGGACGACCTTAGAGTCGTTAGGCCCAAACTCAAGACAGGCAGGTTTTACGGAGAGAGCCTGTAAGTCACCTACTCGCTTCACCGATGCTAGCGCTAGTAGCAGAGCGGTCTTGAGCGACAGTGTTTTTAAGCTTGCAGATTGTAGTGGCTCAAAAGGAGGGCCCTTAAGGGCTCTCAGGACCGTGGGCAGGTCCCATGCAGGGACTGTGAGGGGTCGGGGTGGATGGAGCCTCCTAGATCCCCTCAAGAACGGACATCCAGGTTGTTCCGGCCCACCGACTGTCCGGCTATAGGAGCGTGAGAGGCTGCTATAGCTGCCACGTAGACTGAGCATGGAAGGGGCGCGGCCCTTATCCAACAGCTCTTGTAGATATGACAATATCACTGATATGTCACATGTTGTCGGGTCCTCACTGCGGGCTTGACACCAGGCGGAGAAAACCAACCATTTAGAGGCGTAGAGGCATCTCGTGGACGGGGCTCTAGCCTGTTCAATGGTATTCAGGACATTCTCGGGGAGATCTATTGAGTGCGAGTGCCCATAGATGCAGGTCCCACAGCTCGGGCTGGGGATGCCATATCGTTCTGTTCGCCTGAGAGAGGAGGTCTTGCCTCAGGGGAATGGGCCACGGAGCCGCTATTAGCAGCTGAGATAACTCCGGGATCCAAAGCTGGTTCTTCCAGAGTGGGGCCACTAGAAGCACTTTGTGCTTGCATTCCCTGATTCGCCTTATTACTTGAGGAATCAGAGCAATCGGGGGAAAAGCGTATAGAAGGAGGTTGGGCCATTCATGGGCCAACGCGTCCTCGCTCTTCGAAAAATAAATCTGGCAGTGAGAGTTGTCTTTGGAGGCGAAGAGGTTGACCTCTGCCCTGCCAAAGATCTACCAGACTTCCTGAACCGTCTATGGGTGGAGCATCCACTCCTCTGAGGGGACGTTGCTCCGAGAGAGCATGTCTGCTCCTTGGTTCAGAACGCCGGGCACATGAGCTGCTCTAAGTGAACGCAGGTTGAGATGTGCCCATACTAAGGGGCGCTCTGCCATCTCGAAAAGGCCTTTTGAGGTGAGCACGTCCTGGCGATTTATGTATGACACCACCGTCATGTTGTCTGAGCGGACTAGTACGTGGTGTCCCTTCAGGACTGGCAGGAAGAACTGAAGAGCTTGACATACTGCCGTCCTTTCGAGGCAGTTGATGTGCATCTGTCCTTCTGCGTTCGTCCAGGAGCCGAAGGTCGGTTTGCCATTGCACAGAGCCCCCCAACCTGTGTTGGAGGCGTCTGTTGTAACAACCTTCCTTCTGTAAATCAAACCCATTGCCACGCCTTGTTCGAACCATCGCAGGTTCTTCCAGGGGGCCAGGGCTGACACGCAGGCCCGGTTCACCCTGACGCGAATACGTCCATGATGCCACGCATGTGGCGGAATTAGAGGTTTCAGCCAGTACTGAAGGGGTCTCATCTTGAGAAGGCCCAACCGAAGAACTGGCGATGCAGAGGCCATGAGGCCCAGCATCCTTTGAAACGATTTGAGTGGGTAGGAGGCTCCAATCTTGAAGGAAGCCGCGAGCTGCTGTATGGCCAGAATGCGATCTGGCGCGACTTTCGCCGTCATGCGGGCTGAATCGAAAACTGTCCCCAGGAACGAGTTTGTTGGCTGGGGGACAGGGAGCTCCTGGCCAAATTGATCCTGAGTCCCAGGTCCAAGTGACTGAGGAGGAGGGACCTGTGGGCTACCAGCTCTGCCTTCGACTGTGCTAAAATGAGCCAGTCGTCGAGGTAATTCAGGACACAGATTCCCATCTGTTTCAGAGGGGAGAGAGCTGCATCTATGCACTTCGTAAAAGTGCGGGGAGCTAGAGCCAGCCCAAAGTGCAGGATCCATGTATTGATAAGCCACTCCCTCGAAGGCGAATCTCAAGAATCGTCTGTGACGGGGGGGCTATCTGGATGTGAAAGTAAGCGTCTTTCAGATCCAGCGAATTTGTGAGAGGATCTGCTTCAGTGTAGTCATTCTGAACGGCTGTCTCATGAGGACGCGGTTCAGATGTCTGAGATCGAGGATGGGCCGGAGGCCGCCACCCTTTTGGGGACGAGGAAATAACGGCTGTAGAAGCCAGCTGGAGGAGCTGTTTCTACAGCCCCCCTTTTTCCAGCAAATTTTTAACTGAACCGCAGGGGTCTCTGAGCGAATCTAAGTGAATAACCTCATTCTATAATCCCCAGAACCCAACGAGACACTCCGGGGATGGCCCGTCAGGCCTCGGCCCGTGTGGCAAGGATGTTGGAATTAATTTGGGTGGTGAGTCGCCGTGTGGGGACTCGACACACCTGTTAAGAGAAAATTACTCTTTTGAAAATGTTTGTGTTTTATTTTTCCTCACTATAGCAGTGATCGGCTGTGTGGGCGCTATATGAATGGGCCCCGAGAGGCGCTAATCCTTAGTGCAAACACACCGGCAGATCAAAGCGCTGTGTGCAGAGTGAAACACGCGGGGCTATGCCAGCGCACAAAAAAATCACTCGAGCATGCCCGCTCAGCCCCGCGATCTCTCAGTTTCCAGAGAGTGAGAGCGGGGAAGGCGGGGCCAACCAGCGCAGTATTGTAAGATCTGTATAAAACGATTGTGCCACTCAGTGCGATGAGGAGCGCAGATCCTCGCGTGTTTAACACACTCTAGCAGATTAAAGTGAGCACACGAGATAAACCGGCGTGCAATCACTCAAGCCTGATCGCTCCGCTCCGCGAGTTAAGTGTTCCTTCCTCCGAGGTGTCTGGGAGGAGAGGAACATGAAAGCGGGAAAGGCGGTGGCGCCTTATAGCGAGCGAATCAGGGGCGGCTTTCGACGAAAGCAGTCTGTTTGTGAGGGAGCAGCTTTAGCGACTCACACGCAAAGCTGTCAAATATAGCTTTCTACTCCGGTCCGCCCAAGAGGATATAGCCGCTCATGTAACGAGGGGCGGTGATTCTCACGTGTAAAAACACCAGCGGATCAGAGCGTCACGGTAAGAGTGAGCACACGGGCTCTTGAGCCGGCGTGGGATCACTCAAAACCGGTTTCTTAGCCCCTTGGCTCTATAGTTTCATTCTCTGAGCTTGCTGAGAGAGGAGAAACGGAAGAGCGGAGCTGCCTTGCTAGAAGGCCAGCGAGTGGAGAAGAGCGAGACTCATACTCGAGTGAGCATTCTGTCTCAGTGAACACGCAGTCTGTGTGGGCGTTGCCCACAGAGGAGAAGCGCTCACTGCCCTTCTGCATCGTGCAGAATTCCCTGCGCGAGCCACACTCGCAGTGCGATATTTGCAACAACGTCGCTTGAAATTTTGCTCTTTCAGAGAAATTTGATTTTAGAATCGAATGGCCGCAGGGGACGAGGCTGGCATCTGCACAGGTCGCTGGAGCAGCTCGAAGAGCAGGCAGAGCAGCGAGAGGGTGCAGAGGAAAAGGCAGCTTCTATCCGCAGCGAGGCGTTTCTGCGGCGAGCGTCTTCCAGTCTCGAGTGTCAGCGAAGGGATGATCGTCGTCGCTGAAGGAGAATTGATCTGTTTTCCTATGGCGAAGTGCCCGCTTATATAGCCAGATGACCCCGCCCCTTCTGGCGGGCTCTGGCGGGCTTTGCCGCCATAGGCTCGTGCAGCACCGCTGACGAGCCATTGGTTCGTTTTTTATTACTGCACGAACCAATGGCCGTGCAGTCACGCTGCGTGATTGAAAAAGTCTTCAGTCCTCGGAGAAAAAGGAGTTTTCCCCATAGCGTCTAGCGACGCAGTACGAGTGAAGTATCGACAGGGAACAACATGTATTCCCTCTGGCTGTTAAACGCCTCGGGTAAATAATTTGAAACGTAGGTCTGTCAAATGAGAAAAGTTCAGTCATACATTTCGAAAACTTTTCTGAAGTAAAAATTATGTGTTTTTCACAAAGACATCCAAAGAGTTATCTACTCATGTGAGAAAACCACTCGGGCGCATTTTCATCAGGCTATTTGAAATAAATTGAAGAATAAAACTAAAGTTTAATTTAAATACAATAGATATCATGACTTACTTTAGTGACACACAATGTGTTTAAAACTTTTTAAACATGTTTAAAACTGTAGGTGTAATTATTTTACTGAGAAGTTTTAAGTGAAATGTATATTTGTTCTTTTACAGTACACATACTATCTACAGTCTAGATTAAAATGAAAACATTTCTTAAATAACAACAAAAAGTAAAAACAACATATACAATTTTGCTCGTATTTAAAATTTAGCATATTCAGATTTGTGTGTCATTGCGCGGCTCGCCAAGCTTTAATTTGTGGCTCGCATGGCAGTAATTAATACGGTAATATGATAATGCAGTCAAAACAGATATTTCATAACAACATTAAAAACAAGCAGGGCTATAACATTAAAAAAAATAAAATAAAAATAAGTGTCTGCTCTACAACTAATTTATATTTAAAATTACCCAAAACCGCGGCATTACAAGATGGAAATATAGACTAGAAAATATATTTAAAATTGCTCTGCTCTTACGTCCATGTCACTGACTCACTGCAGAGTTGCCATGGCAAACTGCAGTTTTGGCGGTCTTCCAAAAACTTAAGATCATTAAAAAATATATTAACAAATATATATTATGCAAACCCTCTATCCATCACATGCTTTTGAATATGGAATATACTTGGACATTTATTAAAAAATAAAATGCTATGGCTAAATTGGAGCAATTCAATTAGAGGACACTAACCTGGCAATTCATAGGCCTACTAGTACGCACATTATAACAACGCTAGCTTTGCTATGGTTATTTCCAGAATTTTATGCTAGTCAGCTTGTGTTATATACGGACTGAAAATGGATCGATTTCTTATTAAACAAAGTCACGCACCAAGTGGACAGCAACAAAGCAATGTGACAGTGTCAAACGAGGGAACTAAAGATTCAGAGGATGCAACAACCGCAAATCGACAGGAAGATGATGGAGATGGGGTTTGTGGAGAGTCAACTCCTGCTAAAAAGAGAAAGGTACGAGCCCTACAAGACGAGCATAGAAAATTTCAAGAAAAGTGGACAGAGGAATTTTTATTTGTGCTCCATGGATCAAACCCTTTGTGTTTACTATGCAAACAAACCCTCTCTGGTTTCAAGCGAAGTAATTTGGAGCGGCATTTCCAAATGACGCACCCAAAATTCAACGAAAGTTATCCACCTGGAAGTGAAATAAGGAAAAGAAAAATAGAGCAGCTTTCTTCCTGTCTTTATGAACAACAAAGGCTCATAAACAGGACAACTTCTACAGCTGAACGTTTAACTGAGGCATCTTTTGAGATCACTTGGATTTTGGCTCGGGGAAAAAACCCTTCTCAGACTTAGAAATAGTGAAAGATTGCTTTTTGGCTTCAGCAGAAATATCGTTTGTTGAGTTTGACAACAAGGACGCAATTATTAAGCAAATTAAAGGATTACAATGATCAGATTCCACCATAATGAGGCGGGTTGAAAACATCGGCAAGGATGTGAGTGACCAGCTCTGCGCAGATGTGTCAGCAGCACCGTGTTTCAGCATCGCGGTGGATGAAAGCACCGATTTGACAGATGTTGCTCAGTTGTGTGTTTGGGTAAGGTTCCCTAAAGAAAAGTCTTTCCAAGAAGAAATGCTGTGCTTACTTCCACTTGTTGGCCAAACGAGAGGTGAGGACATTCTGAATGCACTTCTGGCATTTTTGGATGAAAAAAATCTCAGTTGGTCAGGTCTAGCAAGTGTGTGCACGAATGGCGCCCCTAGCATGCGAGGAAAGGAGAAGGGGCTTGTTGGACTTATGAAAAAAAGAGAAGAAATACCAAACTTTATCAATTTCCACTGCATCATCCATCAGGAGTCACTGGTAGCACAACTGAGAAATAATACATTCCAAAACGTGATGCAAACAGTTGTTTGTGTGGTAAACTTCATCTCCAGAGCGCTGAACCACAGACAGTTCCGACAACTCATTGAGGACTATGACACAGAGTATGGTGATTTACTGATGCACAGTGAAGTGAGATGGTTGTCTCGTGGAAAAGTGCTTGAACGGTTTCTGAGTCTCCTCCCTGAGATTTGCACTTTCCTGGACAGCAAAGGAAAACGGGAGCCAGAGCTGGAAGACCCATGCTGGATCATACAGCTGTTTTTTCTTACTGACATCACCTGTCACCTGAACACTCTTAACTTGAAGCTTCAAGGAAGAGATAAGCTTCCAAACAACATGCTGAATGAAATCAGAGCATTTCAGAACAAAATAACTGCCCTGTACATGCCTGACAGAGAATTCATTCACTTCCCCAAACTCAGAGCTGTCACCACAAATGACCCATCTCTACTGGAGCACTTCAGCCACAGAGAATTTGTGAATGTTTTTGAAGAGCTGAGGGGGGGATTTGAATCCAGATTCAAGGATGTGAATGAGCACAAGGCGATTTTCAACTTCATTGAAAACCCCTTCCATATGGATGTGTCATCTCTCACTCCAACTATCACTCTGCTCTGCCCTACTCAGCGTGCTGCTGTAGAAAGTGATATTGTAGAACTGCAGACAAAAGACATTCTCAAAGATGAACTCAGAGCAGGTGTTGGTCACTTCTGGAGTTTGGTGTCTGAAGAAGATTTTCCCACTTTGAAGCCACTTGTGCAAAAAGTGATGTCCTTCTTTGTGAGCACATACACTTGCGAGTCAACATTCTCAACCATGAACACTATAAAGAGGCAACAGAGAAACCGCCTCACCAATGAACATCTTGAATGCCTCACAAGGATTGCAACAACAAGTTACAAATACAACATGAAAAAAGTCAAGGAAATGCATGCATGCTTCCGCTCATCCCAGCATTAAGGTAATCCTGCTTTTTTGCAAAAAGGGAAATCATCTTGTCTCATTTACAAATCAGACTGGTAAATAAAAAAAAGAATGCTTTTTCCCACCTTTTTCCCATTGCATATTATATGGTCAGGGATGACAGATTGATAAGCAGACATGCTCTTTATGACTGGATGTAACTTTTGATACTTTGCAGTAAAAGTGGCTCTCCTATTGACTTTGTCCGATCAGTGCGGCTCTCATGAAAAAAATAGTGAGTACCCCTGCTCTAGAGGATCATGGTTTTAGGTTTGAAAGATCTAAAAACTCATTTGTTAAAACAAAAGGTATATCATTGTTTAATCATGCTACTTTTCATCACCTTGTAAAGATACCCAGTGTGATTCTAAAAATTTGTATTTATAAAAGGTTTGTATGAGACATCATCAAAGTCTAAATATTTAACTGTATGGTTGTTTATGTGGATGTTTATGTGTAGATGTGTTGAGTTTGTGTGCATGTGTGTTTGCATTTACAGTGTTTGTGTTGAGGGTTGAAAAATATGAGTGAAAAAAGAGATAACAAAACTAAGTAAAATGAAGTAAATTAAACAACGTTTTCCTACAGCGCAGACCATCTTATTAAAACAATCACCTTGACCCTCCCTATTTATTTAAGTTTGTGGTTATCGACATTCGAATAGATTATAAATTCATTATAAATACTAAATTCTCAACTTTACCTAGCTTCACCATTTTCATTTCAGTTTGTTCTCGCATATGTGTATTTTAACTGACATAGCACACTAGAATTTTTAAGATTGACAAAATCAAAGAGTAAATAAAAGTTATAAGTGTGAATAACTAAACTAAAATAAAACGACATTTTCCTGTGGGTTAGAGGTGAATGTTTAAAAGAAAACTTGTGTAACCTAATTTTAAAGTGAAAAAAGTCTGGGTTATATAGCACTGCAGAAGTCTTAAGCTTGACAAAAATCAAAGGGTAAATAAAGGACTTATGGCACTTAAATAAAATAAGACAAAACAAACAACATTTTTCCTGCGGGCGTTTTTTTAGAAGAAAACTTGAGTAACCTTTAAAGTGAAAAGCTTTAGGTTGAATACTGCATAGTTTCATTAATTAAGAAACACTAAAGATTTATTAAAAATAACTTGAAAACGTTACTTTGTTTAATTCTTTTAAATCTTCACGCCGGTCTCTCCTCCGGCGTTAGAGGGCGGTTAGTGGGTGTGGTCTGACCGCTGCGCTCGTGAGTTCATTCTCAGTTTTGACAGCGCGGAGCACAGATGTATCAGCATAAGATGGTCAGGGCTTGTTCTTTTTGTTTAACTTTCTGTCAGTGTAGCTAATGATAAACTACAAGATAAATTTCAACTACAAGATAAAGTATCTTATGCTGGTGTTTTAACGATCGCCATAAGATACACATTTGTTTAACTTTTCTACCGTTGTTCTAACTAGTTTTAAATTGTAATGTTACAAGAATTTTACAAGTATCTTATACTATTGTTTTAACGGTCTGATATTTTTATTTCACACCACGGTAAGATAAGCCAATTCTATATTATTTAACTTTGTATCTGTTATAAATTTAAACTTTTTAAAAAGTACGACATAGATTTGAACAAATATATCTAATTTTTTTAACTAATGCGTCCGATGCTTTTTTGTTATAGATAAACGAACGCGCTCACCTCTTCTTCTTTTTAACTGTCAAACTAACTAGTTTTAAATTCTAATGATAGAAATAAAAAAAACTGGCGTATTGTTTAACTAACATGTCGATTCTTTTTTGTTTTATTTTCTATGTTTTTCCTAAAACTGTTTTAACAACCCTAGCACGTCTTGACTTGTTGGGGAAAAAAAAAACAGTCGTTGTACGTTTTACATACATGTTTGATCTTTTTTCTTGATATGTATGTGAAAACACTTTAGTAAAAACTTTATATCCCATTTATATATACCCCCCTTTATCCCATTTAACACAATTTCACCATTTAAAGTTTAAACCACATAACATTGCCATAAATTCCTTAAGATCACTGGGGTGGATGAAACAGATGGCCACTTAGACGGGTGGGGGTGTACAAAATAGGTGTCCAAACAGGTGTCCAGTTATGGGTGGGGGGGTGGTATTTTTATCAAATTTTGGACACATAGTGCACTACTTTCTCTCTTGCTTTTTCCTTGTCAGAAGAAAGTACAGTCTTTTAGTCTGCCAGACTCGGTGAGACGGATTTCCTGTGGAGTGCTGATGTCCACACAGAGTCTTTTCAGCTTGTTTATCATGGCTGGCTCATAGATATTACTGCTGTTGTGGGAACATTTAGAATTAGACTGGTTGTTGTCTGAATCCTAGTTTTAGCTACTCTGTAGTAGACGATTGCTTATGCACACAAGCAAACACCCCCACACATATACTATATGCATAAGCAGTATGTAAGTGTGGGCACACTCGGAACAAGTCTAAAGAACACCAAAAAAATCTTTCTTATATTTCATCTTTTCAAATATGCAGTGTTTGAAATTGCTCCTGAGCTGGCACCATTAATAATGCATTGAGCTTAAAACCATCACGAAGTTCAGACAAATCTGAATTCACGCATCCTTGATGACAGTGTTTTTACCTGTGAGTCACTCTCATAGACACACACTTTTACCAAGCCCATGTTTTATGCATCTGGGTATTATCATATCCTCCACTTGACTCTAATGTTGCTAATTTCTGTTGCACAGAAATGCACAGATGAGATATCTAGAGGGAGAAAGTTCAGCATGTGCATTCAAGACATATTGACTGTGGGCTGAAGTGGTGTGAAACCAGGTGAGGGGTCATTTTTGCCCACCTGCGGGCATCTGGCAAAGTCGCCTTCTTGCATAATCGAAAACCCACTGAGCTGCCTGTTTTTGAAAAGTGAATTCAGAAGTAGCCCAGCATCAATTCCTGCTCAGAAACATTCTTGCTGAAAGCTTGTTTTGCTCCGAAATGTTTGAATGTCAAAAGGTGGCTTGCACCTCTATTTTCTTTTAGGTGGTTAATTAGTGAATGCTTATCATAGCCACATGCCATGCCTCAGCAGGGACACAGCACCCTAGCGTTGTAAAATTAATTATTTCACTAATGTGGGCCTTGCGCATGAGAAACGGCACAACTCCAGCCCAACAGCTCATTAATCTTCTGACAGCCTCTCCTGAGTTTGCAGTGAAGTGGTGTTGAATTTCAATACACATCTTCTCTTTTCACCTAACCTTTACAAACAGGCTTTTTTATACAGGGCGGTTTAACTGCAAGGGGTTTCACACCTGCAGGGCAACTACATTTACATTATACAAAGAAAGGTGCTAAACACACACATTGTGCCAATGACATAACAGCATGGTTGTCAAATAATCAGGACTGCTTACATGCTATTGAAGACTCAAGCCACGCTTTTGGTAGACAAGGTATCAAATTGGAAATCAAGGTAAGATCATGATGGAGATACCCTGGTATCTCACATGGGCACCTCAACTCAAATATAGACTCACACTGACCGTGAAGCCACGGTTTCTTACCGTGGTACTTCCAGTTACATAGCATAATTACAAAGATGACAGTTATAGACCTATAAAATAAAAAGTTAAGCTAAACAATACTTTATGATTCCAGCTAACATGGAACATTGCCAGAACTTTGTTCTGGTGAAGGTTCTTTGAAATCATGAATAAACGTTCTTCCAGTAATTTTAATAGAACATTTTGTGACGAGTCGGCTGCCTCCCCCCTGTCCATCATCACCACCCCGTCCCGTATTCGCCGCCCTTCACCAGGCTCCCGACAGGAGTGGGTGTGTGAGAGAGGAGGGGCGCTGAAACAGCCAGGGCTGGCGGCGTGTGATGAGGCGCACTTGACGTGAATAGAGCCTCATCACCGCCGCCGTTAAATGCCGAACGCGCCTCTCCTCGAGAGACCGGTCTCTCCCCCGTGCATGCACGCTGGTGTCCTCGTGGGTCCAGGAAGGGAGCGTCGAGGAGGACTGCCGCACCCGTTAGGCGGCTGACGGGCCAGGATGCCGGGCCGCCGAATCCCCCAGAAGCGCCGGGATTCCGCAGATGGACGAAGCCGCGCCAGAGACGCCGCCGCCACTCGCTCCCGGCCCCGAGAGGGGAGCGCGTGCGGCCACCGGACTCCTTCCCTGGACCCTTCCCTCCTGAACACTGCCCTCCTGCACAGCCCCGCAGCACGACGAGGACACCAGATCCCTGTTTATTTTGGACACTTTTCCCCCTCTGGACACTTTATTTTGATATATTGTTTAATAAAAACCTCTCAGAGGCTTGACGCCACGCCCACTGTGTCTGTCGTTGGCTCCTCCCGCCACAATTTGTTTATATTTATCTGGTCTCTACTAATGTTCTTTAGCATTAGCACAAAATGTTATTTATATCGTTCATGGAACATTTTATTTCTGAAACATTTTAGTTGGGTGTTCATATAATGTTTTTTAAATGTTACTATTTGTATCAAAATTTACAGAGAACATAAAAACAACAAATAAACAAACAAACAAACAAAAACATTCCCATGACGTTCCTTTAATATTTGTACAACCAAGAAAAAAAAGAACGTTTTAAACGTTCAGAGAACATTCTGGAAAATATTTTTCGAACATAATTTGTTAACTGGGATGTTATCTGGTCTTTAATAATGTTCTCAAAACATTAGGACAAAATGTTATTTATTCATTTTTCATGGAATGTTTTTCTAAAACATTTTAGTTGGACGCTAATTTAACTTTTTTTTTTTTTTTTTTAAATGTTGCTACTTGTCTCAGAACATGTTTTGAACAAAATTCAACAGTAACATTCACATAATGTTTGCATATTTATAAAATGGAATGAAACAAATTACCTTAACATTTGCATAAAAAATCTGTACATTAAGAAGTATTCAGAAGAACATTTTCTTAACTCAAGCTGAACATTAGCAAAACACTGTTGCTTTTCATTGCTTTTTTTTACACTGTTGCTTTCTGTCCAACAGAACAGAATGTAAGAAATGTTTCTTACATTTGTTTGTTTTATTGAGACCTAAAAACTTATTTTTAAAGTATTAAATTAATAATTAAAATAGGGAACTTCTTTATCACGAAAGCAGGGGGTCTCAAAAAGCAATGTTTGATTATAGGTAGCTCTCATTAATAAGTCCTTTGGGGCAAGACAGACTGACTCTGAAACTTTGCTCTCTTGTCTACATGCCTGAAGCTGCAACAATTATGAGACTGAATTGCTCTTTTCCTGAAAACCAGCAGGACATTGACTTTCATCATTTCAAAGTCATTACCTTAACCACAGGCAAACCTCTGGTCTCATGTGGAATTAAACCAGATTTAACATCTCACATTTTCCCAATGCATGTCACAGTCTTACACAGCATAAAATAAATATGATGAGCAATTACTCTAAGTGTAAGGATTAGCTTTTACAGAAATGGCGAAAACTGTGTTTTTCTGTCATGCGAAATTACCATTCACCTCTTGTATCCTTATTCTGTTTTAATGAGGGAGAGGAAAACCATTTTGATGTTTGTGTTAATTACAGTTTTAAAATGAGCGATGTGATCAGGAAGTATAAGGCTGCCATAGATTTAAAGTCAGCACTGATAGAGCGGAGAGCTAAATTGCTTCCATGTAAACCAAAATAAAGCACAAGAAGTTCAAGTCATTCAAATGGGACAGACAGACCAATAGAAAGTGCTGTATGAGTAGAGTGATTTGTGAACACGAAGATGCTGTACCTCATATCACTCTGAACCAAATAGGAATGGACATTTTTGAGAGATTTTTCAGACTCACTTCCTCTAATTGCCTCTAAGGGTGTACAATTATCTAGGAGAGAGTGCTAGTGTTTTAGGATTTCCATACCTTATTCACTGTGTTGTGTATTTCTGTTGTATGAATTAATTTAAATGAACTAAATATGGCATAATTATGTTGGAGCACCTTTTTTTTCTTATAGCTTTTTAGATATCTCCCTTTTCCCCTTCTGCTAAAGCCTTTTTTCCTGATGTAAAATTTAGCCTAACTTGTAATTTTCAGGTGTCTCACTTCCTGTTTCATCTGTTTTCTAAAGAATTTCCTGACTCTACATGAAAAGATGTAGGATTAAAAATATACTTGGAATTTAAGTAGTATTTTTATAATACATTTGTATTCCCAACATGCCTTTTTGAAGTGCATTAAAAATATATTGAATTGCATTTTAATATATTTAAAAAATATATACTAGAAGTACTTTTTCGCTCGCACATCAGATGTACCTGTGTGTGGAAACTCCGCAAGAACAGCATTTGGTAAAGTAAAAGAGGTAAGGTCAGAGGGCATGTTCATACAACTTTTTCTTTTTACTACATCAGACTGTAAATATCCTGTATTAAACCCATACTGCTTAATAGAATGAACATTATGATTAGCAGTGAGGAATTGTATCAGTATGTCACGGCAATATTGCTTCCAGTGTATTAGTCAAACATACAGTATACAACAGAAGTGAGTACACCCATGTAGTATCTCTATAAATCACGAGACACAACACTATTCAAGTTGAAAAGTATAGTATTTATAGAACAGATCAGGCTAAATTGTAATGTAGACACAAGCCTTTTCTGTAAAGCTGCTTTGAGAAGTTAGTGTACTCTAAATAAGGGCATAAAGTGCAAAAAGCAGCAGCAGTGCACTGACACTAGACTTGGTTGACATCACTTCTTCGTCTTCAAAGATAATCAAAACATCCACTGGGTTCCCTCTTGACATTTCCTGTTCCTCCTCAACACACAATACCTTTTTTTGTAATCCATATTAAGAAAGCCTACTATAATTAGAACTTTCAAGACCAAACTCGTATTCTTGTGAAGCGTAATGACTCTGAATCAAAGGCAAACTGAAATTTGATGTTTTATTCATTCTGCCAATACAGTCTGAATCAAAAATGGTGGCACACTATATTACATCTAACATCCTTGGATATCATGATGTCCTTCATGTGGTGTTAAAGAACCAGTATTTGTCTGGGCTGTGTATGCATGAGTTGATCAATGATTTCAATTTCAGTCTAAAATATTGTACTGCTTCAGAAGACCCATTTGTGCTGCTGCTACATTTGCAAAAATAGCAATTCATCCAAAATTGAAGAAATATACTTAAAAAAAAAGAAAAAAGAAAACCACCTTTCAGAAAGTGATGGTTTACATCTCGCATAACACTAACACCCATCAATTAAATCAATGTGAATTCTACTTCACTTTAGGCTCATAGTGCAGTCATCTTGTTGACTTTGACAACATTGCGCTGAAAACATTGATTTTAAAAACATATGCAAGTATGAGTTTCAAATTTAAAAAAAGTGAGGGGCAAATATCAGTCTGAAATGGTAAATAACGTTAGCAAAACAGCCATCATAAATGCCCCTCGAGCCACTTTGTTTAACTTACCGGGCCTTCGGTTGCATTAGTAACATTAAACTTAATTAGCATCACATGGATATGCTAGATGAAACTGATGAAGCGGATCATAAATAACAATTAACACAAAGTTTAAAACTATTGTAATATAGTGAATGGGTGGGTTTGTCTTACCTGCTTTAGTTTCTGTGGAGCGAGTGTCGGTTAGATCTGTCAGCCAACTTCCTGGTTTAAAAAACAAAAATCACTGCACTTGTTTGTCTGTGTCCGATTGAGAAAGAAAAAAAATCACAAAAAAAACAAAAAACAAATTCCCACTAACAAACTGTGGTGTAAAACACTGCATATTTAACACTTGTGTTGATAACTTTGATATAATGCCGTGTTAGTTCCTCTTTGCATTAGCGTTGCTGAGATGGTTAAAATAATAAGATACAAAAATTAATCATAAACGTTCAAAAGTGCTTTAAATAGGAATAAAGAAGCTTGAAATGCTTCCCTTTCTCTTTTCGTGGCTCTTTGAGTTTGAGTGAGCTCAGCTCAGCTGTGATTGGACAGGCTGACGCCACGCGACTGACTAGAAAAATATAGATTTTGCCATAGCCTTAGTAAAAGTTATTACATTAAAAATTGCTTAATGTAGGCGTAATATGAAAGATTTATGTACACTGAAAATGATAATATTTTATTAAAAGTGGTAAGTGATTGCAAACAATTTATTTTAGCTACATTTAAATAAAAAATGTTGAAAGTTAGTCAACTAAATTTGTTTATTTAAATGTAGCTAAAATAAATTGATTGCAAGCACTTTCCTTAAAAAAATGTAGTAAATTCAATGAATAATTTTTCCAGTGAAATATAGTAAATATAAATAAATATATAAATATAAATATTACATATATTTACTATTGTTTATGTATTTATTTGATCCACTTTTAATTAGTTATAATAACCTCCATATACACTATAAACATATTTTCTCCAAAAACATTATTTAAAAGAAAAGAAAAAGTAAGTAAAAGAAAAAGGTTGTTTCAAGTCTGTTCAATGCAGTCATGTTTGAACGGGAAACCTGATATATGGTGTTAAATCAAAAGGAATTGTTGAAATAAAGTGAATATATAATCATTTAAATACATATCTAAATACATTATATTTTATATAATATATTATAATGTAATATATTATAATATATTTTATTGCATCAAAAAACTTTTTTTTTTTTTTTTTTTTTTTTTTTGCAGTAAGCAGTGTTCTTCATCATTCCTATAATAACACATAACAAAAAGAGAAATAATTCTGTTGTACAGTTAAGTGATGGAACATTCTGTGAAATTATGACCCTGGTGGCTTTCAAGTGTGAGGATGGGGCATCTTCTGCATCCACCACAGATTCTGTGTTTTAGTTAAAGAGCGTGCGTGTAGGATTTTTTTTTAGAGATGTTCAGCTAAATATATCCTGAACATTTATACATGGTGTCTCATAATGTATTTGCTGTCCATCCACAATCACTCAAATGTAAATGTGTAATTATTAGGTCTAAGGACAAACTGTCATTCCACTTCCAAACAATATTCAAAGAGACTAAAAACTCCTGGGGAATGACTTCTGCAGCTTTACAGATATCAATGCCAATTGTTGTTTTTCAGCTTTACTTCATACAATTTATAATGATATGTTATAATAATGCAGTGATATAATATTAATGCAGAGTGAGTGAACTTCAGTTTTTGGCCTTGCAATATAGACAGTGTTTACTTGACTGTAGACTTTATAATGCATTCGCTTTATTTATTTGCTTTAGTTATTCATTTTATTACTTTCTGAAAACAATGCACATCCAAGTAATGAAGTGAATTCCAAGTAAACTTACAAATTACTCAAAAATGTGACTTAAAACATACTACAACATCAGGTTATTTAATAATGCACTTTTAAAATATACTTTCAATGTATTGTTACAATGATCATTTTCAGCACACAGTTAAAAAAATTCATAAAATATATTTAAGTAAAGTGCAAATAAATATACTTATAAAAAATAAACAGAACTTTCAATTCAAGTATATTTTTGTAAAATATATGTTTTTAGAAAATATACTAAATTACAATTATTTTAAAGTGTGTTAAAAGTTATATTGTTAAAATAGGCAAAAGCATGATGCTAATATACTTTTTATATATTTAAAGATTTTTTTTTTTGTTAGCATATTTGCAATGTACTATTAAAACAGGGAATATATTACAAATACAATAAAGTATACTTTTTTCACTAGGGTAAACTACTTTGGTTGATTAGGCTGTTGTCCATTACATGATACATTAATTGCAATAAGCTACTACTGAAATTCCCACAAGGATTTCAACATCATACCTGAAATGCTTAAAACAACAACAACAACAACAAAAATGTCTTACATTTCTAGTTGAATCAGTTCCTCAATTCAAGCCTCAAAACTGCTTAAGTTTCCTTTAAAAAAAGAAGAGGAAAACACACCTCTTGGTATTATTAGTAAAAAGTCTTCAATATGTTCTATACAACACTGAATCACAATTTATTTTAATGTGGCTCTCAGAAGTCCTCTTGTGACAGGTATCTCGCACATCAAATCTGTCTGTTGACAGTGGCCAGACCTTAGTAGACACCTCTGTACTGGACGCATAAAAAGGAGCCCCAGAGGGATTATCTGAGCAGCCGCGGCCATGAGACCGAGTAGCCTGAGGCAGGTCTTCCACTGAACTTTCTGGGCGGACCGAAAAAGGGAGAGACAGTCCACAAGAGCCTGATGGCGCTCTATCGTCAAATAAACTTTCATGCTCAGAGAGTCCAGGTTCATCCCCAGAAACTGGGCTGTGTGAGAATTAATGAGCTGGCTTTTCTCCCTGTTCAGTTCCTAAGGACTGAATGTGATTGATGACCAGCTCTACATGCTGCCGACATATCTTCTCTGACTGTGCACACACCAGCCAATCGTCCAAATAATTCAGTATTCTCACACCCTGACAGGCCAAAGGGTAAGATGCGGAACTGAAACACCATGCCATTGAACGCGAAACGAAGAAACCGCCTGTGTCCCTCCCAGATTGGAATCTGGAAGTAGGCATCTTTCAGGTCTATGCATGCGAATCAGTCCCCCTGACGTACAGCCTATTTCACTCTTGGAATAGTTAACATCTTGAATCTTAGAGGTTTTAAAAACTTGTTCAGACCTCTGAGGTCCAAGATGGGTCGAAAAGTGCCATTTTTCTTTGGCACTAAAAAGTAACGGGAGCAGAACCTGGTCTCTGCTTCGTCCAACCTTAATTCCTGTATGGCTTTTTTCTCCAAAAGGGTTTTGATTTCCTCTAACAAGGCTTGTTCTTCCGAATGACATTGTCAGAACTCTTGAAAGAGGAGGTCTGCTTATAAACTGAAGCTGATAGCCCTGAGTCATTATTGTGATGAACCAAGGATTGTTTGTGATGCCTTTCCAGGTTGCTACATGGGCTGAAGGAAGGAGGAAGCACAGTGGGTTCTGGGAATCCTCAGGAACGAGAAGGAGGCTCATTGTTTATGGGGAGCAGCTGTTGACTGCATCTTATGTCTAGGTTGCCTACGACCCTGATGTCGTCTATCTGAAATCTCAGATCTCTTGCATCTACCGCATCTTGCCTTCCAGATGATTTTTGGCCTTCATTACGATATCTTGACCAGTTTTTTCCAGCAGCTGCTAAAATTTGCCCAAAATCCCCTCATCTCTCGCGCACAAGCTTGAGCATCACGAGCTTGCTGCAGCATCTCGACAGCACCAGGTCCAAACATTGCTGAAGGTACCACAGGAAGCCCTAGCAAAGACGTGCAATCCGCTGGGGGCAGTCTGGACTGAGAGAGCCACAGATGCTGTCTTGCTGTCCACAACTGAGCTGTCGACCTTCCTACTGATGTTGCTTGTTCTTTCGACACTCTCAACAAGGTAGAAGAAACAAGCTGTAATTCAGCTACCTTCTCTGGACTCAAAGATTCATTGAGGCTTTGCAGCAGATGGTTAAGATACAGCTGAAGAATAGCCCCAGTGTTCGCCAGGCAAGCTGTTTTAGCAACCTCTCCATGAAGCAGATGTAGAATTCTATCCATGGCTCTGCAGTGCTTACTTAGTCCTTCTGAACGTCCAAGAAGTAACTTAGGGGGTGATATCACTGCTGCAATCGGTTGGTCAATTGAAGCAAGGGAACCACTTCCGATTTTTTCAGCATTTTGGACAGCTGTAAACATTTTAAACTCTCTTGGAAATGGTGGAGGTTTGGAAGGATGTTCCCACTGAGCCACAACATCTCTCTCAAAATCAGGTAGGAGCAGAGAGAAAAATGGCCTGGATTGTGAGGAGACACTGGCCACATCAAATCGAGACAAAGCAGTCGGTGCTTCAGAGACCAGCGGAATATTTAAAGCTTCAACTGCCCTCTCCATCAGAGCTCTCAATGGATTGGAGTCATGTGACTGAGGGGCCAGATCCTCTGACTCATCTTCTTCATCCCCTAGCTGATTAACACTTTGTTCAGACACAGTCTCAGAAAAGAAAGAATAGTCTAGGGGGGGCATTAACCTCTAGCACATCAGTTAAAGCAGTACAAGACTCATAACCAGCTTCAGACATATCTGGTGCTGATAACCCTGGGCTAGAGTAGGGATTATCATGTTGCTCTGTTGTAGGTGCAGAGCTTGAACCCCTTAGGCGGGAAGCAAGGTCTTTAACTTGTTGTGCTAAAGCAGCAACTGTAGCAGCCACATCCTGTCTAGCATGCTTTGGCTGAGGAGTGCTGGTGGAAGAACTCATGCCAACGTGCCTCCCTTGCATGAGCTGGGAGAATAAAGTAACTAATGCAATCTTCTGGCTGCTCACAGCCTTTTCAGGCATGCTCTATGCCAAGACATGACATACTGGAGTCATGACCATCTTGTGGTGGTATTGAGGCCTGGCATTGAACACAGGTATGCCCACTTATTTTAGATATGTTCTAAATAAGTGGCCACTGACTATTGTCACTTCACTCAATGCTGCTTCCGCCACACAGATAGATGGCGCTGTAGTACGTGCTCCGGGGAGAGGCAGCGATCAAGCACACTCAAACAAACACACAGCACTGAACTATCTTTTGCTGTACTTCAGGATGTCTGTGGAAAACCGCGTTAGCACAAGCCGTGCAATACGGTATCATGCTTCTGATGTTCTTAACACTGCTGCACGCGGAAGAACACCCACCTAAAGAGCCCACGTTAGCGATCTAGAACACTAGACGCAATACGGAGCTACAGCTCATGACCACGTTAACTCCTTGTTAATGGTGTGATACGGTGGATGAATATACAAAGATCTCTATACAAGCGATCGTCCTCCAGAAGAGGTGCAACAAACAAGCTCTTTTTATCCTTGATGGATCGGAGGTTTCACACTGGTGCCTGCAACAATTACTAGCCACATGCACCGTAACTCATGGAATCAAAAGAGGAAGTAATGCGCTATGATCATCTCTTATATACACAGGTGGGTACGATCTGCGCATGGGCATAATTAATGTCTTACAGATAATCCACGTCACATGCCACGGGTGGTGTCATAGTCCCATACGTATGTATTCTGGTGGAGAGGTTGTCTTGATACGACTTCAGACTTGACTCAGACTCCAAGTTAAAGACTTGTGAACATCTCTGCCAGGACGACTAGGCTGTGCCCAGGTCTCCGGAACTAGCAACGACGCTCAGCTCCATCGGTCCGCCATCTGCGCCTTTGGATCCACTAGCTCTGTCTCCATCGGTCAGGCCCCAGCCACACCAACTACATCTTAGCTCCTCCCTCCCTCGACTCTGCCATGTTTGTCAGCACTGGGATGCTCTGGGTCTGTGCCATGTGCTAAACACCATCTAAGCTGCCAGGACATCATCGTCATCCTCCCATCAACATCCCTTCTCCACATCCTGCCATCTTCCCAGCACTTTTGCCTTTCACCATCCCTCCATCTCCTCGTCCACCTCCAAAACCCCCTCCATCCCTTCCTATTCTGTTACTTATTATCTTCATCTTCAGTCTTTGCACACACACATCTATTCACTTCTGCACTTTGTATTTAAAGACATTTTTATTTATTTTTTCTTCAGAAAATTGCATTGTAATTTTTATTTATTCATTGATGTAAAATTCTGTACTTTTTATTAATACAGGTTTAACTGAAATGTTCTACAAATGGATAAGATAGCTCTGCCATAGCATTTCAATCTTTTTAATTTATTATGTTTTTTTTGTTTAATGTATTAAAATGTACTTTAGTATGTTTGTAGTAATACAAATATACTATAAACATACTTGAATTTAAGTGCATTTTTAAAACATTTAATAGTATGTTTTGTTTTGTTTTGTTTGTTCACCACGGTATACATGCTGCTGTACTTTTTTAATGTACTTTATGAATATGTGTAATGTACACAAGAATATATAATACATTAAAGATTTCTAGATATCAAAGTGTGTCTGTGTGTATATACTGAAAAAAACAGCTTTATAATATACTAGTAGTGTAATGGTATGTACTTGAAGCACATTAAAACGATGCTTCAAATTTACTCAAAGTGTAGCTCATGAAGTATTACAGTAAAAGTACATTTTAAATGTATTTTAAGAAATACACTTAAATTGCACTAAATATACTTCAAGCGGTTCCAATTTAACACAATTTCAATCTATTAAATATATTACAAATAGATTACAATCAAAAGTAAACATATATTGAAATACACTTAATATACTTAAAGTTGTTTAAAAGTAATACATTTAATATGAACTTAGTATGGTATAATTTAAATATGGTAAGTATGTCTGAAAAAGCACAATTTAAATACATTTATTTTTCATCTGGGACACTTTTAATTGCGCTTATGTTTCTTTCAGGAGGTGTAAAGTTGCTTGACTTCACCAGCTCTGCTCCTCTGATTGTATCACACCACCTTGAAAGCAAGTGTAAACTTTGCCTCTGTTGTTATATCGCCATTGTAAAACTCAGCCTCAGTGAGTGTGAAGTTGACACTCAGTGAGTGTAAAGTTGGCTACTCTGGGCTGCCTAGCAGGATCAGACTACTGAATAAAGGGCAGCTCTCCTCTGCTTATGTTGGCTGTCAGTCTAGTGCAGATATATTGGAGGTAATAGCCCTGTGATTGAGTGACAAGTGGAGGGGGTTTACAGCTATAGCTGTGGTGTGGAGGGATTCAAGCTGTGTGAGTCATAAAGAGCATGCAGAAGGAGAACGTGTGTGAGAGAGAATGAAAGCGAGAAGGAGAGTCAGAAATAGGGTGCACGGGTCATCCTACATTGATTTCACAATCACAACTTCACAGCCTCTTGAGAAGTTCAGGAGAAAGCTGTATTCTGCATTGACTTAATATAGGACCTCTGCTTTATCCGAGCACCTGTGTAAAACAGACTGGTCAAACCATGTTTATACTGAAAAATGTTAAAGCTAACATTTTAATATTTACCATTTAACACATTAGCAGAAGTACAATATTAAATATGAGTAAAATGCATGCTATGTAATGTACATTAAACATTTTGTTGATCCTGGCTGTGCATCACCTGCAGCTCTGCATATTCTCAGAAGAATATAAAAATTATTTATATGCAAATGTAACGCAAGTACATATTAAATTCCCATATATAAAATATATTGCCATATAAAGTCATAGCACTTGCTCTTTTGTTGATATTGTTTGCTTCTATTGTCCTCATTTGTAAGTTGCTTTGGAGAAAAGCGTCTGCTAAATGGCTAAATGTAAATGCAAGTAAAACATATTTAAAACCCATTCGATTTTGAAACAATTTCATACCCATACAAATGTGTACAAAACCCATTTTGATATTATACAAGTAAATAAAAAATATAAAAATATAAGTTAAAAAGTTAAAAAGTCCATTCAAAAAAACTGATAGGACAATATAGACAGACAGGAGGTTGCATATGTGTGACCCTGGACCACAAAACCAGTCATAAGTCGCACATGTATATTTGTAGCGATAGCCAACAATATATTGTATACCTAGGTCAAAATTATCGACTTTTATTTTATGCCAAATATTATTAGGATATTGCATAAAGATCATGTTCCATGAAGATATTTTGTAAATTTCCTACAGTAAATATATAAAAACTTATTTTTTGAGTGATATGCATGATATTTTTAGTGATATTTTTAGAACTTCATTTGGACAACTGTAAAGGCGATTTTCTCAATATTTCGATTTTTATTTGCACCCTCAGATTCCAGATTTTCAAATAGATGAATCTCAGCCAAATATAGTCATATCCTAACAACAACTCATTTATTCAGCTTTCAGATGATGTATAAATCTCAATAAAAAAAAGAAGAAGGGGGAAAAAAAAGACCACATATAATTTGTGGTCCAGGGTCACATATAAATAAAAGATATAGCTATTGTTGACATATGGTTACTACATTTAATAACAGAAAAATAATCATATAGATGTTAGTAACATGCACATATACACATTTTCTATGGGGATTTTATATGTCAAACACTTTTGATCTTCATCTATCCAGAGAATGTACATAAGTAAAAATTAAACATATATTATAGGTCAAATATATGGCAATATCATTCTTGATATAGGGTAGTATATGTAATCTATAATGTATCTACATATGGGTAGGAAAGAGTGGCTGCATTTCGTTTTTAACAAGGTCTGTGTTCATTTCAGTCTGCTCTTAATATATTATGTGATCCTTTTTGGACTTGACAGCAAACCCACAACTCCTGAGTAAATGCAGCAAATTTTCAGAGAAAGGGTTGGCAATGGGCATGGAAAAACTAAATGAAAACCTTGACTATCACTGGACCACACTGGAGAAGACCATCTAGACATAAATTCATACGTTACATACCTTGTAAAAGCAATAGATTTTTTATTTTATTTTAAGAAATGAATACAATGAAAGACCTAGATCTTACAGATAAAAAGGCATATACAATGTTTCTATTCTGATGGTGACATAACTAGGATGGTAACTACTTGAATATTATTACACATTTAAACACAGCTGGCACTCGCAGTGATATTTGGCTTCCAGTGTTCTTATAGACACATTTTGTTTTTATCTGCTTAAATGAGGGCTGGTGTGCTGGATATTTATAAACCGCTGCTGTGACTCAGGCTAATTACACCGGCTAGCTAGTGAACAGGTTGAGCATGTAGTAGATGCATTACTAGAGAACACAATAGGAGTTTGATGAGAAATGCTTTTACACAAATACCATAAAGTAATTGCATTCCTGGGTGCTTCAGAAAGCAACTTGCCAAGAACATGTTGCTGTCTGATTTTTATTTACTTATTTTTTTCAGTTCTTTCCCCGCAACGGTCATTATTCTTTGTTACTTTCAGAATCATTGAGATAAATCTCACACAGAGTTTTAACGCAGAACAGAGGAAACACAGATCATAGTCATTACCGTGAGCAGATTGGACTGAGTTGATGCATGGCTTAATTCATATATAAATTAATTTCCAAACCTTTTGAGGGTCTTGAAATGCCATTTTTGATTGTTTCAATTCAGTAAATCCCCAGGGGTCAAACTGGATGAACACACTTAATTAGCGCTCATTCTGTTGTTATGCGGCACACTCTTGCTATGTTATTCACAAAGGGCCTCAGGTAAATGTCCTCACGTGAACAAATTAGATTTCGGTTCAATTAGTGAAGTGACCAATTAATCAGGCGATCCTATTCAAAGATCATCCTGCCTCTCTTATGAGCAATAGGCTATCTTTCATCAGAGGAAGAGATGGGGCATAAACGAAATCACCAACAAATATGCTTTAAGCATTCAATTCACCCCAGACAAACCGCAAAAGCAGTGGAACGCTTTGTCAGTTTCCATTGCTTCAGCTCTCCATCTGTTGAGAGAAACTGCATTCGCTGTCCTCAGCTGAGCTGCTATTTTTACAAGCGAATGGATGCTGCTCCACATCATTTACATCAGAAAGCAAGGGATGGAGACAGAGAGATAGACAGTTTAGCTTGTATTCAGTTCCAGTGACAAACAAAGGACCTCAGACGTCTTCCAAATCTAGCAGGGATATTGTTTGCGTTCGAATCGTGTATTAGCAGCCCAAAGTACACTAGCGTTTCTCCGCCGGATGATTTGCCTAATGCCACAGTCGCAACCTATTTATGCAAATGAAGTGCGATGCATCCTGTAGGCTGGATTTTGTCAGTTTAATGTGTGTTTGTGGGTGTTTCGTGTTCAGAAACCTTTTTTTTATTAGAAAGTGCATTTATACTAGTTTCTCTGAAACAGCATGGAGGAAATAGACCTTAGCATATCAAGTTCCAGTTCTATGATAATTTCCCATTCATGTGTAGATAAGGTGTGTGCGCATGCTCCACCTGCCCTTGCCCAAGGTTAATCTGTCACTTTTAGTGTATATTTACATTCATTCTTATCAGCTTCTCGCCACTCATGTGGCCGTGTGGATCCAAGCCTCCTACCTAATAGCTTTCGTTTAAATTACATTCGTGCGCTTCCACTCTGACACTTCTCACTGTCTGTCCATCTCACACACACACACACACATGTTGGTTTTTGTGGTTTATGGGGACTCTCCATAGGCATTTTTATACTGAACAAACTGTGTGCTATTGCCCTACACCTAAACTTAGCCCTCACAGGAGACTTTGTGCATTTTTAGATTTTCAAAAAAACACAATTTAGTATGTTTTTTAAGCCTTTTGAATTACGGGGACATAGGCAGTGTCCTCATAAACCACCTTCATATTGTAATACCTCTGCCATACCCATGTCATTATACACATTTGTGTCCTCATAAACCACATAAACATGCACACACCCACACATATACACACACACACACACTTATATACATACATACTTTCTGCCTCTCATGGTCTGTCCTGACACAAAGACATTGGCTTGAACAGCCTAGGTCTACTTTTACACACTTTGTTCTGTCACCTTGTCCCCTAATCAGAGGAGAAATTTACAGAGGCAGTGAAAAAGAGATAAAGAGGTTGAGTAGAAACCAAGAGAGAAATATTTATGTTTGTGGTTTCTTCTTTGCTCAGACTGGGCTGGTAACTAAGTTGTTTTTGATGTCTATAGCTTTAGGCACTCCGCTGACCATTACTGTTTTTGCAGATCAGAGCGAAACAAATAACATTTACCACTCTTTTACTTATTCATTGTATAATGTAAGCTAAATGTGTGTACATCTTTTAGGGGTGTTTTGAGGAAACTGTGAATATGGAATGTAGATGCACATATGTAGGCCTGATTCTCTGAAATGTTTCAAGAAGGGCCCAAACAGCACTGGCATTTTATTTTCATTTTGTTTTTTTTTGTTTTTTTTTAAGTTTGCTCCCAAAATAATATCCACATTGTGATTTTAGACTAGATAAGGCTTGTATATGTTAATTTATAGTGTTAAAGGATCATCAGATTACCTACTGACTGTCATGGATCAAGCACATTTGGAATGACTTAATTTGTGAGGGGTCTGAGATATACTTTTATATATAACGGGCTGGGAGCAAACTGAGAGATTGCACAACAATTAACTCAAGCAGATAACTCATCACTCTCCTTTCTGTAATTGGTTTTAATATAAAAATGTCTCTTGCTCTTAAGGCTCTCTTTTGCAGTTGATTGATTTTTGACCATATACCAGATGTGAATGCTTGTGCTATTAAAGAGTAAGAGAGTATGCAATGTATCTATTATTTGTGACACAATTCAATGACCGACATGCTACTGAAATTATATTCGAGTATGCATTAATAAATGTATTTTTACTCTCTTTTATATGTTGACAAATAATCTGCCTTTCCTTTTTGTTACTGCTGAGGTAAATGTGAAATATATATAAATATATATAAATAATATATATATATATATATATATATATATATATATATATATATATATATATATAAATATATATATATATATATATATATATATATATATATATTTATATATATATATATATATATATATATATATATATAATGTTTTCCCCTATTCAGTAGTCACTACCATGGAAAAATCATTATAATATCAGTTATCAATTTTTTTGTAGTTTTAAAATCTCTTACTTAAAAACTCTTAATATTTTGAAACTTTCACTCACTCACTCACTCAATAAATCAATAAGACAAAAATAAAAATAAGAAAATATACACATTAAAAGTAACACATTAAAAACTTGTATTTTATTTAAATAGTATTTTCTTCTACAACTTTAATAATCTTTGTTCAAAATTTACTGAAATCATGCATACTGAAAATAACTATATTATATAAATACATTCCATGGATATATACGTAATATATTTGAGTATTTAGATAATATCCAGTGAAGTATATCTATTTTAGACCCTTTTTTTCAATATCTGTCAATCCTGTGCTTATGTTTGCATAGCTTGACAGACAGTTAAAACGGTTAATTCTCTTTTTAAATTATCTTCTGTTAGGTGAGTTTCTTTTTCTTTTAATAAAATTGGAAATACTAAAGATATTGAATGATATACATTGATATAACAAGCATGTGCAAAATGACAGATTTGTCATTCACTTTGCAGGCTGTTTTGAAGGTATGCTTAAAAACGGGTACGTCTGGTCACCTTAAGCTTGTGGTTTTTCATTTATACGTTGAATATTCTGGTTATATTCTGGTTATTTGTGATCATACTGATAAAATAACTGTTTATAGTAATTGTTTTTCTACACTGTGTGTGGCATATTTATTTTGTTGTGCAATGTGGCGCAAGTATAAATAGAAATGCCCTTCAAGAGTGTTGAAGCCTCCCACAGCTCTCTTTCATTATACAATTCAAAGTAAGCATCAAATATCTAGAATTAAATATATGAAACCGTAGTCGACGGCCACTTTTAAACTCAAATGTGAGTTCCTGCTGGTGTGAGCAATGGGAAATGGCTTTTGCTAAAAATGAATTAGAACTTTGCTAATCACTAGCAACATGTTTAGCCTTTTCGGTGTCAATATACAGACATTTCCTATTCTGGTTATTTAATTGGAATCTTTGTCAGGACACAAAACAGGATTATAGAAAAAGTCACTACTCAGTTTTGGCAAGAAGTAGGAAGAGGACCACTGCTAACATTACATGACTACCCCATTACATGCTGCGCTGCACTTTGTGCCAAAATCTCTGGATCGAAGCAAATCTTGCTAATCTCTCTCTGTGCTCATGGCGATGCCAGGACCCCTCAGGTAACCACTGAGAATTCAAACAAGCACATTTGGAACACAAGTTGAGCAGCTTTCAGTTCGAATACAGTAGATAGCTGGCCATACTCCAAAACTGGAATTATGTTAATGTTTGTTCTAATAATAATATGTAAATCACTACATAAATGTGACATTTGATGGAAAGTGTATTTTTTCTTATGCTGAAGGCCAAATTATAACAACCTTATGCCTTCGCCAAAATTTTGTCCAGTTTGAGTGAGTAAGAGAGAGAGAGAAGCTAGGGAAGACATTCATATACGTATGTATACATATTCATTACTGAAACGATTCAAAACTATTATTTTTTTTACTAAGAAATTTAAAGCAGCAAAACATATTTTCAACAGATGTATAATAAGACATGTTTTTGAGCATCAAATCAGCAGAATGATTTTTAAAATGATCAAGTTACACTGAAGACTGAAGTAATGCTGCTGAAAATTCAGCATCAAAGAAATAACTTGCACACACACACACACACACACACACATGCATGACATATATTTTAGAAAAATATGTTACGATTATATATTAAATATATTTATATATAATTTACATTATATAAATTATATGAATATAAATATATACATGTAAATACATGTAAATATTTTCAAAATATATACTGTATGTGTGTGCATTTATATTCATAATAAATATACACAGTACACACAGATGCTATTATTTGCGATTGATCGTTTGGCAGCACTGTTTTTGTAAATGCTAATCGCTCAGCTTTTTGAAGCCATTGCCTCAAAATTAATAAAGTGTTTATTTGCCTTTCTCTGGTGTACGTCTAATAGTGTGAGACGGACTAGACTGTTTTGATCATTATGAAAATTAGCGTGTTGACAAGCAATAGCCGTTGTATATGGTCAATGCAAAACAATTAGAATCGCATATAACAGCAGTTTAGACCATTTTAACAGCCAGTTGAAAATTATTATGTATCTTCATGTACTTTTTATGTGAAACATTGAGATTCCAGGATATCTTGTTCTTTTGGGAGTTTGCAGGTGCAATTTTTTGTAAAAGTGCATGCCTCATATGCCCTCGGTGATGCAGTATGTGTACTCTGTATTAACACTTGGGGATTTTGTCTGTCATGTAGTGCACACTTGGCATTACAGAACCGTATGCAGCAAAGCCTACATACAGTACAAAGAGCCATTGATTCATCTCTGTATCTTAATTTGACACCTTGGTCTCATTACAAGTGTATTCATCTAAGGTTCAGCTACCAGGGGAGAGTGCGAGTGTGTGTTGATCCATTTTAATGCTGCCTTGATCGTTATCCCACATGTCTGTCAATTGACTTTTAAGGCATATCCTTTAGGGAAAATTCTGTTTCCTTGATTAGAGTCCAATCACACATGCAAAAGAGTATCTGAGGAAACATGCAGTCTTGTCAGGAGAGAAAAGATAATTGGGGCTCCAGGTACAGGTTGTCCTTTTTAAGCTGTTCTCAGGCCAGTCAAGTCGGCCCTCATTAGTCAAACAAATGCAGTTAAAGCCATCACAGCAGATCTGAGAGCAACACATTATGTGGCGAGTTGACCGCCAGTGTAGTAACACAAATGACCCTCTTCTCTTGTTCATTAACACAACATGGCTTTAATGAGTCCATATTCAGATGATATTAATGAGCTGAAGCTGTTTAACTTGGTTCTGGTTGGCAGAAAAAAGTTTGATGTTGTCCAAGGTCATTCTGCTACAATTACTAAAGTTTGGACTATGTACAATTAAAGAGAAATGTAGCTAAGGCAAACATGTTATTTAACCTGTAAGTCGGGCACACATTGCAGATTGGTACAAATTTAAATAGAAAGCTATTTTATCTTTTTTTGTATAAAATAGAACAAATATTACAAATTATGACATTAAGTTTATAAATCAATATTTTTTTTTCCAACAACGACACCAGTGGTTGAAATAACAACCACTGGAGGCTGTTTCTCTTGCCCCCTCTGAGTTTTAACAGACCCCAAAGCAAACCCTAATTGCGCTATTTCGCGATAAATTTCGTCTCTCATTTTCATGTACATGTACATTCGAAGAAAAGTTAAATAATGATTTTAATGGGAAGACTAATTAACAAGTAAACAAATCACTGCTTTGTCACATCAAAATCAAACTTGAAATAGCTTTAAAACATTAGATGTACTTTTTAGTGAGAATTTGGCCATAAATAAAAGAACACCTGCATGTCTGCGGCCAGTGTTTACTAAGCTGTGATGACTGATGATCTGAAAATAAGGAAACTATTTAAAAGAACAGCTGAAAATCAGATCCCAACTAACATATACTTGAAATAATAATAACTAGATATGTACATTTCCTGAAGAAAATGTGAGTCAGGGTGGTTGTTAGGGCCATTGCTAGAGTACCCAGGCAGGTTGCTAGGGTGTTGCTATGTGGTTGCTATAGTACTTGAGGTGGTTGCTAGGGTGTTGCTAAGCGGTTGCTAGGGTACCCAGGATGATTGCCAGGGCCGTTACTAGGGTACCCAGGGTGGTTTTTAGAGTGTTGCCAGGCAGTTGCTAGTTGTCACAGAACCCACTGTGCCAACTGAACCAACTCCCATGTCTGTACGATATTCTGATGCAAAGATATATGTCTTTCTAGACGGTTTCTAGGGTACACTGTTTGGTTGCTAGGGAGTGGCTTGGCAGCTGCCAATGATTATACTCTAAAGTATGATATAAATGATATATAATGATATAAACAAACCCCCATTTCTTTATGACATTCAGGGCTGGGGCAGTCGTGGCCTAATGGATAGAGAGTTGGACTTGTAACCTGAAGGTTGTGGGTTCGAGTCTCAGGTCCGGCAGGGATTGTAGGTGGGGGAGTGAATAACCAACACTCTCTCCACCCTCAATACCATGACTGAGACCCTTGAGCAAGGCACTGAACCCCCAACTGCTCCCCGGGCGTCGCAGCATTGGCTGCCCACTGCTCCGGATGTATGTTCACTACTGTATGTACACTTGGATGGGTTAAATGCAGTGCACAAATTCTGAGTATGGGTCACCATACCTTCCCTTTCCCCTTCAGATTTGAAGATACACCTCTTTGGGTTTGGGTTGCTAGGGTCGTCAATAATGGTTGCTAGGGTGTGGCTAGGAAGTGCCAGTGGTGGTTCATGATTGGTTGTTTGCTGCCCCGAGTCAAATAAGCCCACCCCCATGTCTCTATGAGACTGTGATCCAAAGATATCTATCTGGGCCTTTTATAATGGCAGTCCACAGAATCAGTTGCTAGGGTGCTCTAAATGGTTGCTAGGGAGTGGCTTGACAGCTTCACAGTCATCCTGAGAGTCTGATTGGTTGCCTAATTAAAATGAGCCCACCCTCATGTCTCTACGACACTGTGATCTAAAGATATCCATTTGGCCCTTTATATCCATTTGATATAAAGGGCTTTATATCAAATATAAAGCTTTATATCGGGCTTTATATCGACTTCCCTTTATATACATTTGGGAAGTCGTGGCCTAATGGTTAGAGAGTCGGACTTGTAATCCGAAGGTTGCGGGTTCGAGTCTCCGGCCGGCAGGAATTGTAGGTGGGAGGAGTGAATGTTCAGCGCTCTCTCCACCCTCAATACCATGACTGAGGTGCCCTTGAGCAAGGCACCGAACCCCCAACTGCTCCCCGGGCGCTGCAGCATAAAATGGCTGCCCACTGCTCCGGGTGTATGTTCACGGTGTGTGTGTGTGTTCACTGCTGTGTGTGTGCACGTTGGATGGGTTAAATGCAGAGCACGAATTCCGAGTATGGGTCATCATACTTGGCTGAATGTCACTTCACTTTATAATGGCAGTCTATGGGATCAGTTGCTAGGGTGCTCTAAATGGTTGCTAGGGCGTGGCTTGACAGATATAGAATGATCCTGAAAGTCTGATTGGTTGGCTGAGTAAAATGAACCCACCCCCATGTCTCTATGACATTGTGATGCAGAGTTATGTTCAATGCAACATTCCTATGTAAATTACCATAGTAGGAAAAACGTGTGTTCAGATGCTGTTTCATGGGCCGTCCCTCACCATAGTATGTCTATGGGGCAATTTTGGGGGGCTCTTGTACAACTTATACCCCATTGGAGGGTATGTTCTCGAACAGCTTGATAGCCTCTTCAAATGTGGTGATTCACAAGTTTCTACGAAATTCTCGCTCGGCGCTATGACCAGTCAAAAATTGGCCGCAATGCATTGTCTATGGGATTTTTCGGGCGATTTTTCACCCACTGTATGATTATTGTACGCCCAATCGCTTATAAAATATATAGCACACCATTCCTCAATAAGCCAAACGATTTAACGTCTCTTTCATGGGTCTGTGAAAAATGGTGCAGGAGGAGTAGTGAACCGAAGTTTTGTCCAGAAGAAGAAGAAGAAGAAGAAGAAGACATATGCAAGATAACAATAGTGATACTTTGCCTTTGGCAAGCACCACTAATAAATACTTTGTTATTATATTTATTATTTTGCAATTAATATAAAAATGCATTAAAAAATAACTTGATGAGAGTTATACAGTACATGGTCCTAATGAATACAACATTAAATACATTAGTGTCAGTAATGTTTATTCATTTAACTTAATACAATTTTATAGTGAATTTACATTGGTTTAAAATAAAAAATAAATAAATACATTTAGAACATCCCTGCACACACATACTAATACATTTCCTTCATTTCTATATTATAAATAAAGGAAATGTATGTCACCAGATGTCCCCAAGTGGAGGTTTTGTCTGGTGTAGCTTACTTCTGGGGACTAAGCATAGACACTCTCTCGCTCTCTTCCTGGCTTTTATATATGACACAGTGGTGGTGTCCAACAGGGGGCACTGTGGGAATGTTTTTTATCTCCAGGGAGAGCCAGACCTCAGTTTGGCCAGTCAGCCAGCTGGTAGGGAGGGCAGTGATTAGCAACAAATAGTTCTGCAGAGGTTTTTCTCTGCAACTCATTTTTGCACTGTCTGTCTGTCTGTCTCTGACTTCATGTATAGAGTGAAAACTCTGAACAGCTAAAAATTATTGTGTTTGGGAAATTTAAGGAGAGAGACTGAGAGAAAGTCTGACTGAGTGAAACAATAGAGAAACAGAGCAAGAATGAACGCTAAAATGTAAAATTCTGAACCAAACTAAATATGGTCAGAGTGATATGGTCAAAATATATAATATGTTTTGTATCATTTACCATTTGCTAAATTTTTAAACACAAAGGAGATACAAAGAAGAGCAAATTGGAAAGATGTTTAATATATTAATGATAATATATATATTATACTTATAGTTTATGTATGCATGCATATATGTAAGGTGCTGCTAAATGATCACTTATTCAACTGAGCTGTTTGATATCTCGTTTATGTGTTTCTGCCAAAAAACTGTTCCAAAAGAAGTCAGAGTTTTGTGCTTTGAGTGTCACTAAGCAACACTCAGTCTAGAACAGAGTATGTTGGTGAAGTGACAAATTTCTCCTCCCTACCCAAAATCCTTCTGTAATTCAAATCATTCTGCTCCAGCTCCACCCCAGGTTTTCCATTTCCCACACCCTGCAAGCTCCACATTCACTTCACTTACACTGCAGTCCACCCTGTACTGATGAAGGACTGTAGAGGTTCTGTCCTTAAGGGTGTTCTCTCATGACACGCGCACACACACACACACACACACACACACACACACACACACACACACACGCATAACCATGACAGCACTATGTCATGTCACAAGAGTACATGGGTCCTCTATCACTTCTGCAACACAAACACTCTCACAGAGTCATACCAATACTCAGGTTTGACACATAAATGTCAAACAAATTAGCCTAACCTTCATCTCGCCCAACACTACTACAGTGGCAGGTAGTCAAGCACATCAGCCCACCATACTCACCTCCTACAGAAGAGCTGTAGACCTAATTAAATATCCTCAACTGTTGAGCTCTATGCACATGACAGGTATTGTCAAGACACGGGAGTAACCTACTTACAGTACGTGCATAGAATCATGGTAACATGAATAACACAGATAAATTTATGGTTAAATGTCATTGAAAGTACTCTTATGTAGGGTTGAAAACTGAGAAAAAAAGTTTTGAGTTTCAAGTTTCTTGCACGAGTTATTCTTCAATGCCACAACACTGCTCAAACTTACTAATGTAGTCTGAACAGTTTTTTTTATATATATATATGTAACCCTTGGCTTAAAATATTAAAAAGAAACCCGACTACGCCACCTAGGTTAGCACCCAGGAAAATAATAAAATAAACAGTTACCCCAAAAATATGAAACCCAAAAGTTACAACAATATGAAGGACCCTGCTGGTTCGGGTTGGATCAAAGACAGAGACGTGACTTACCAAAAATAACACGTTTATTTCACACCAAGGGATGAATCACACATCAAAAAGATTATTCCAATTTTAAAAAGTCTCATCAACAGTTTACCATTTAAATACCCACAGTTAAAAAGAGACCATAACAGACCCTGCTGTCACAGAAGGGACAAACCCCACAGCAAAACGGTGTCTACAAATTCATAAAGCAAGTGACAAAGATAACAACAACAAAAATACACACTCCCCTTCTGTTAAGCTTCAGTATTACGGCTCAACCGGCATTCACCTGTGGATATTTATACGTATAATGTTTAAAAATCAAGCAAACTGTTCTAGCGAAACAGGATACACATAGATTACTTTAATAAACTTACATAAAAAAAGACAAACATATGCAGAATTTCCTCGCATCATCACACAAATCAATTGGGCAAAATAATCTTATGGAACCTCAGTGGAGCACGATGCTTCACCGTGACGATCACGCAGTCAGCGGTGCACGCCAGGCCGCGGAACAGAATGCAACAATATACAGCACAGCAATATGAAATACGTAAAACACCAACTAAAAACAACATTAAATGAAACTGGTACGAACAGCGGTCATGAATACAGGGATAAGAAAACAACAGCTAGCGTTCTCAGGCCACACCTAAAACACAAATGTAAAAACATTTAAATTTCAATAATAATTCCCCCTTTTAAAACCCAAAATAAACTTCTTACCTCAGAGAAGAAATTCATAAGCTACAGCAGACTCTACATGAACTGCGCTTGCCACTCCACGCACACACTCCTAATGGTAAACCTCTTTAGACAGTGATGGCTTACGAGACAAACTAATAAAACAGGCAACAACTCACCAAGGACGGGATCGACAAAGACTATAACTGACCACAGAGTATGAAGACACGGTAGAGAAGTCACACACAAGCTTTACCCAAGATCTTTTAAAACAACGTAGCTCAATCAGCTTCAATCAATGAGCCACACAGGTGTGCTCAATGATACTACGCAACGGCGCCAGTGGGAGTGTCTTGCCATCGGGGATATACCCAAATATTACAAAAAGATTAAGAAACTAAACCTGCCACATTCCATCAACCTCTGAAAAGTACTAGGGGCATTGCATAGGCCAAAAGCCATCCTATTCCACTCATATAGCCCGAAAGGTGTACAGAAGGCAGTCTTCATCCTGTCTTTCTTGGCCACAGGAACCTGATTATAGCCACTTGCAAGGTCCATGGTAGTGAACCACCTGGCGGGTAAAGCTTGTGTGTGACTTCTCTACCGTGTCTTCATACTCTGTGGTCAGGGAGGAACTTCGAAAGTACACTCATTCAACAGTTGTGTGAGCTGTATGGTATTGAACGGAGTCGGACCACTCCAGCCCATCCTATGGGCAATGGTCAATGTGAGCGATTTAATCGCACACTGCATAATCTGCTGCGCACTTTGCCTTCCTCCAGGAAGAAAAACTGGGCTATATACCTCCCGCAAGTGGTTTTCTCTTATAATACCACTCCCCACCAGTCTACAGGTGAATCTCCACACTTCTTAATGTTTGGACAAGAGCCACAATTGCCCGTTGACTTCCTCTTGGGAAGAATTGAGCCTCCCATTCAGGGTAGTGTTCATGATTGGATTTCGGACCATCAAGATAGACTTCGAGTGGCCTTTCTTGCTTTATGAATTTGTAGACACCGTTTTGCTGTGGGATTTGTCCCTTCTGTGACAGCAGGGTCTGCTATGGTCTCTTTTTAACTGTGGGTATTTAAATGGTAAACTGTTGATGAGACTTTTTAAAATTGGAATAATCTTTTTGATTTGTGATTCATCCCTTGGTGTGAAATAAACGTGTTATTTTTGGTAAGTCACGTCTCTGTATTTGATCCAACTCGAACCAACAGGGTCCTTCATATTGTTGTAACTTTTTTGGGGTAACTGTTTATTTTATTCTTTTCCTGGGTGCTAACCTAGGTGGCGTAGTTGGGTTTCTTTTGAATATTTTAAGCCAAGGGTTACATATATATATATATATATTGTAGAGTTAAATAAAATGTCAGTTACTTTGATGGATAATGTCCTGACACTTTTTTTTTCTCCTTGCAATGTATTTTTAATATTCTCTCATCATTTTTGTCCACTCAAGCAAACCCATTGTGTAAGTAACTACAAATTTAAGAAACCAAAAAAGTGATCCATATGGTAAATACAGAAACTCAGCTGTGCTTGTTTGAATCGTGAGAACCTCATTGAATCTCATTGTTAATAAAATGTCATGCAAGCAGGGTTGAGCTTCCTTGATTTGATCATGTGGATTTTCAGTGGATTTTCATGTTTTGAAGATGAATGAAAATCCTATGTGTTTTTGGATGAACTAACTCTTGAAGAAACCGGAATTATTACATTCTTTACAATTTCCATCTCTACTTGCATGCATACCTATATGCATGCTCCTGGTCCGCATACCTTCTTTATCTTCCTAGCATGTCAAACACAGACATTAATCTGATATAATACTTTATCAATGTGCACCCCTCATTCTCTGAGAGTAGTAACTCTTTTAAACTTGTCCTTTACAGGGCCCACCTGGCCCATGACCCTGACAGACTGTCTATGAACAAAGAGATGCCTCTACATCTTCCATATCCCGTTCTTTCATCCCTCTATTTTTCACTTCTCTATTCCCTCTAATCCCTCCTTTGCTGAGCTGTGGCTCTTTCACCCCCTGCTCTATTTCTTCTCCCCCTCTCATCATGCCTCCACCCTATTGATGACAGTGTTCTCACACAGCACCAGATTAACATGACTACAGAAGAATATTTTAGAAATATTTACCATATACTTCTGAGCTCAAGTGTAAGACCATTTGAATTGAGGCACAGTTGTCAGAATAGATTAATATTTGACTATATAATACATAACGGTCAATATTATAGCTCAATAATTGGTTAACAAGCTCTTGTTTGACTAAAACCTCATTTTTACTGGACTTCTCATTTTGAGCAACACAGGTCCTGTTTGACTTTCAAAATCAATTAGCACTTCAGACAGGAAGCTGTTTCTGCTCAAAATTATGTCTTTGCCACATGGGCAAGGTGACTATCAAAGGCTTCCCTCATCAGTGGCAGACATATTTGTTGCACTTTCATCAGAAACATTCTCAGGAGAGTGTTTATTTCTTGTTGATTGGGGTTCAGAGAAATTGGCAAACTTCCATTTGCTAACAGGCCTCAATGCTATCAGTTCTGTCCAGATTCTGGAGTTATTTTCTGTAACTTCCATGTTGGAATGTTACATGTTGGAATGGGGAAGTGGCACAAACCGTTTAAACATATATCTTGTATGGAAGGATAAACTAGAGACTAAACTGGAGGATAACTGTGAGAAGAGGAATTTAGAAAGAGATGACTGGGTTGGGTGATACAGGTAGTGCACAGGTTGCATTAACTGTCTATATCCTTGTTTTAACAATGTAAATTGTATTTGTGCTTGGCACAAGAGTACATTCAAGATTCAAGATTCAAGATTTTTATTCGTCACATACACAATTATACAGAGTATAACCAGCAGTGAAATGTAAGTCAGGTCCGCTCCAAGGACAGTGCAATTGTATAGACAAATATTAAGAAAAAGAAAAGTAGAAAAAAATAAAAAGTATAAAATAAAAGATAAAAAAATATAAATATAAATGTGCAGGTCAGTATGTTGTTGACATAAATAGCAATATAACAGGAATGTGCAAAAGAATGTGCAAAAAAGTTGTACAGGGTATTTAAATAGCAGCATATGAGGTAGGACAAATTATGAATAGCTTATTGATATAGTGATATGTAGTGATACATATGTGATAAGTGATATTATGACACAGCGTTAGAGTTTAGGAGCCTGATGGCCTGGGGGAAGAAGCTCCTCCTAAGTCTCTCAGTTTTTGCCATCAGGCTACCGGAATAGTCGGTTACCAGGGTGATTTGAGTCCTTGATAATTTTGACAGCTCTACTTTTGCAGCGTTTGAGGTAGATGTCCTGCAGAGAGGGGAGAGCAGACCCTGAGATGCGCTCAGCTAAGCGCATAACTCTGTAGTGCTTTGCAGTCCCGATTTGAGCTGTTTCCATACCACACTGAGATGCACTGAGTCAATACACTTTCTATAGGCCCTGAATAGAAAGCTTTCAGGATTGCTGGTGAGACCCTGAATTTCCTCAGCTGTCGCAGATGGTACAGTCTTTGCCTGGCTTTCTTAACCTGTGTTTGAATGTGTGTAGTCCAAGTCAGGTTCTCGGAGATGTTTACACCGAGGTACTTGAAGCTACTCACCCTCTCCACAGGGGTCCCACTGATCATAAGAGGAGTGTAGGGCTGCTGCTGTCTCTTCCTAAAGTCCATGATCAGCTCTTTAGTTTTGCTCACATTCAGAGAGAGACAGTTGTCCTGGCACCATGATGTGAGTCTCTCTACCTCATCCAAGTATGCGGTCTCATCGTTGTTGGAGATGAGGCCCAGAACCACAGTATCATCAGTGAATTTGATAATAGATGTGGAGCTGTGAGAGGACACGCAGTCATGCGTGTAGAGAGAGTAGAGCAGGGGACTCAGGACACAGCCCTGTGGGGCTCCTACATTCAGGGTGATGGAGCTTGAGGTGAACTGGCCAACTGTCACCACTTGAGGTCTGCCGGTGAGGAAGTCTTGAATCCAGTCACAGAGTGATGAGTTTAGGCCCGAGGTCTGTGAGTTTAGAAGCCAGCTTGATGGGGACTATAGTGTTGAAAGCTGAGCTATAGTCAATGAATAGCAGCCTTACATAATTCCCATTGTTGTTGTCCAAGTGTGTGAGGGAAGAGTGGAGGACGTGAGAGATGGCATCATCCGTAGCTCTGTTTTGGTCGATAGGCAAACTGAAGAGGGTCCAAAGTATCAGGGATGGAGAAGCAAATGTGGCTCTTTACAAGTCTCTCAAAAACCTTCATGACTATAGATGTGAGGGCAACTTGGCGATAGTCATTCAGGCAAGAGGGTTTATTGTTCTTAGGCACAGGGATTATTACAGATTTTTTGAATGAGGTGGGAACCACGGAGGTAGCAAGGGACTCATTAAAGATAGACGTGAACAAACCAGCGAGCTGATCAGCACAGGACCTCAGAACACGGCCGGCTATCCCATCAGGTCCGGCTGCTTTCCTGACGTTCACTTTCTTTAGCGCCCTCCGAACCTCATCCTCTGACACGGTGATTACAGGATTATCGCTGCTCTGCCTGCTGCTTCCTGACGCGCTGCCGCCATTGCAATCGAAGCGGCCGTAGAAGATATTTAACTCGTCGGCCAGCAATGGATCTGCTCTCACCTCCGCGGAGGATTCCTTTCCGAAGGCACAGATGGTCCTCAGTCCCTGCCACATCCGTCGAGAGTCATTGAGCTGGAAATGAGACTCAATTCTCTCTCTGTATCTGTGTTTAGCGGCTCTTACTGCGCATCGGAGAGCATAGCACGATGCTTTGTACTCGCTCATATTCCCGGTCAGAAGAGCCTCATTGTAAGCGGCAGTGAGTGTGTTAACCACAACACGGATTGTTCTCTCCACCCACGGTTTCTGTTTGGAGAATGTCCTTATCGTTATTGTTTCTGTAGCTTGCTCGGTTAGCATGCTTACAAAGCTTAATGCTACATCCGTGACCTCGCTGACGTCAGAAGAACTCGCCCGGAACATGTCCCAGTCGACGTCATCAAGAGCCTCTGAGTGGGAGGACCAGCGCGTCACTACTATCTGCACCGGAGGATCCTGAACGAGCCTTTGTTTATATTCCAGTGTGAGGAAAATGGCGGCATGGTCCGATTTGCCTAAAGCCGGAAGTGAGCGGGCTTTGTAGGCATTCTTGAACTGAATGTAGCAATGATCCAGTGTGTTTGGTCCTCTAGTTGGACAGGATACATGTTGATAAAAGTTACATGTGATTCTGGCACAGGAATCTGTTATTCACTTTATCTGTCAATTTAATGACATTTTGTTCTAGGGTCAATGAAATTAGACTTTTGAGATATAAATGAAAAATGCAATTCATGAATTCTAGACTTGAATAAACCTTTTTATTCCTTTAATTTATTTTGTTTTGTTTTGTTTTGTACTGTGTATACTAATTATGTATATATAAACACACACATGCATGTATATATTTAAGAAAAATAATTTAGATTGTATATAAATATATTTAATATGCAAATCTAACATATGTAATCATAAATATATACATGTGAATACATGTAAATATTTTCAAAATATATATTTGTCAGGGAACTCTCCTGTGTGTCATGTGTTCCTGCCTCTTATGCCCATATTTGGTTCGTTTCCTGTCATGTCATTAGTTAATTCTTGTCCAGCCGTGTTCGTCTCATTATCTATGATTTGCGTGTGTATTTATAGCTCTGTCTGTTCAGTTTCGTGTCGTCTGGTCTACTCGTTAACCCCGGTGTGTGATGTCCATGTCTGCCTTGCCTTGTCCTGCCATGTCCTGTCCTGATGTCCTAGTAAAGTATATTATTTGAGTTTACATCCTCGTCTGCGTGTTCCTGGTTCCTCCCTCGTGTGCACACCGTGACAGAAGACCAGACCAAAACAGTAAGCGGCGTATATATATGTATATATATATATATAGTGTATGTATTTAAATCTATATACAATATGTTGGTAGTCTGGAGTCTCAAGACTTAAATCTTTAGATAGCAAAAACAACATAATATGAAATGCTATTGCAATGTAAAATTTAGTTTTATACTTTACACTATTGGTTTTTATTTCAAAACCGCATTTATTGAAATTATTTTTGATGTCATGTTTATGATTCAAAAATAAGCAGTGACAAATTTTATAAGAATTTTGTTATTGCGGTGTAACAGAAAACTAAAAATTTAAATATTTCTATAACATTTGAAACTAACAGGAACAAAGATGGTGACAAATGAGTTTTTAAATTTCTTTCTTTCTTAATTTGTCTTTGACCCAGACACACTGTTTTACAACCATGGTTTCTATCCCAAAATAGAGGACTACACACCAGAATTTTGAAATAGGCAAAAATGCAATAACATAGCAAACAAACCTTGATCGCTGAATATCTCATCAATATTTCGATGATCACTGTCCTTTATGAAATCGCAAAGTCTTTTCATCTATATCTCACTCTAATTCTGTGTTGATTGCAGCACAATCTCTCCACACCCCTGGTTTGCACTGTTATTCCTCTCAATGGCACCTGCTGTCATCCCATAAATATGGCTGAATGAGAGAGTTGGGCTGCTGAGGGTTTGCCACGGCGGATGGCAATGAGCCCCCATAAAGCAGACACCTGCGTTATTAATCCTGCCTCTATGAACTTTGGGAAATGAAATGTTTACCACAAATGGGCCTCGCAAAAGCCCACACCCGACTTTTAGTATTGATTCAATAAGTCTGAATTGTAAATAAATGCGTCAGTATAAAGTCTCAATTCAAGCCGGAGATGTGGTATCTGGTAAACATGCTGGTATTATGGAGAAAAAATACAGACCATGTGTTGACAAATACAAATGAATGTAGTTAATTACTGTAGTAAGATTTGAAGACAAAGCCAACATTCCTGCCTCTTTGTAGACTCCAGGTTTGTATGGAATTCCATCATAAACCAAACTAGATGTAAATCACCTGTTTTAAAGTGACTGTCTCGCCCGATGTGCTGTTAGCACTTGTAAGCTACAATTTTGACAGTTGAAAAAGGCCATATCTTGTTGTGTAGTTGGACTCAAGTTATTTAATATGCAGTCGTGAATATTACTGCTGTCATCCTTGTCGTCTCTTTCCCCGGGAAGACGATCTCTGAAAGAGCAAGAGTAGAATCCATTTCAAATTTTAATTAGCTGGCTTTGTGTCTCACACAGACACAAGTTCAGTCCGACATTATCCCTTCAAAGCTTTAATTACCAACTGCTTCTTGGTTTGAAAACATCAAAAGGATGTGAGTGAGTGAGTGAGTGATTGGATGAAAATGTGTGTGTGTGTGGATTTGAAAGAGTATGTGGGTGGATGTGTTTGGGTTAGCTAAAGTCATTGTGAGTCCGCACTCAGCATGTCAAAGGATTGTGATTTTCTTCAAGTCACTCCTTCATAGGAGACATGGGGGGTCTTACAAATCACTGTAAATCTCTCTACTGTTTGATGTACTTTTTCCCTCAAGCCTCTTGTGGATAATTGCCCCATGAGTTGTCAGAGTGGGACAAAGTAAAGAGGAATTATCGACCATTAGCAGATTACCGACAAAACTGGCTATAGAGCTGTTCATTTAAACGCAACTGATGCACATTCGGCACAGTTGTACCTGCCAAACCAAAAGATCAATCACACTTTCTTTGATAAATATGATTAAAACCACAAAGACGTGCAGAAGTCTACAAGTTTTCTGTCAAAAAAGATTATGTACTACAGCAGTATAAGCTATCACATGGTCTGCTTTTGCATCAGAGATTGTCACACATACACTGTGGTTACTAATTTTTTGGTTTGAAAAAATTGGGGAAGTCGTGGCCTAATGGTTAGAGAATTGGACTCGTAATCGAAAGGTTGCGGGTTCGAGTCCCCGGCCGGCAGGGATTGTAGGTGGGGGGAGTGAATGTACAGCGCTCCCTCCACCCTCAATACCACGACTGAGGTGCCCTTGAGCAAGGCACCGAACCCCCAACTGCTCCCCGGGCGCCGCAGCATAAATGGCTGCCCACTGCTCCGGGTGTGTGTTCACGGTGTGTGTGTGTGTGCATTTGTTCACTACTCACTGCTGTGTGTGTGCACTTGGATGGGTTAAACGCAGAGCACCAATTTCGAGTACGGGTCACCATACTTGACAATACGTCACGACTTTTTTTTTTTTTTTTATATTTTTTATATAGTGTAGTCTAGAGTGTGTGTGTGTATATATATGTATGTATATATATATATATATATATATATATATATATATATATACACATTAAATACATACATTATACAGATATACAGTGTGTATATATATATATATAAGGTTCTGCTTATTACAGCTTTACTTGAATGAGTTGTGCTTTGATGGAAGATGGTAATGAGTTGCTTAAAAAGTCATTCTGAGTTGTAATCAGCACAATAAATATTTCTTGAGCACCAAATAAGCATATTAGAATGATTTCTGAAGAATCCTGTGATCAGAGGATCAGTTTAAAAAAAAAGCAGATTAAAATAGAAAATAGCTATTTAAAACAGTTATTTATTTTACTTTTACTTACGTTCAGCAGCCTTGCTGAGCATCAGCAAAGCGTCAGCTGGATTCACTTCTCGCGAGAGTCAGCGCAATTCACTTTTCTGCTCAGAATTAAGAGATGATGTTATTAAAAATTTAATACATTTAAATGCATTTACAAGGCAGGAATAAACTTCTGCTGTAGTAAAAGTTTGGCAGCAGAAATAAAATATGACTATGCAAAGGAATCAACTGAATTTAATTATATATAGTTTCACACAGAGCTCGAATGAAAATACAAGTTTAGTCATTTTAAAAGTTATATATATATATATATATATTAAATACGAAGCTTAAAACTAATTTATAATAATTATAGTTAAATATAATAATAAGAGGCAAAAGTCGGGCAATTTTACATGATCAGACAGGGAGATACCAGAGTTACCAGAGTTCATCAGAATGTTCTTAAAAAGTTACTATGGTGACAAAACCCACTCAAAACCAACCCATCTTCTTGAGACCGAAAACTCAGAGTTTACTCAAACTAAACATGAACTTACCTGGGTAAAAACTCAAACCGACTTCATGCTACAGGTCACTGGAGTTTTGTGTCAAACAATCCCAATTAACACATAACAGGTTAGAGTGCAAGTGTGAGAAGCTATATCTGAGTATTGAAATGGTTTTAATTCAGTCTAAACTGAAAAGGTGCCATTCCTTGGCTAATGAACCGCACAATAATGCTATTTAGTAGGTTATTGTAGATATGCATTTGGAGGCCTAAAGGTATTTCTTTATGCAATGTGGACCCACATTTTTCATAATTAACACTGAGTGGTGAATGAAGACAGGCATTCAGAGTTGACAGTGATGACACCTCTTCCAGGTGTTTCAAAAGTGTTTCGAGTAAAAGTGGAGGGATGCACTGATGCAGACAACAGTCATTGTGGCTGTTGAGGTTTAATAGTGTTCTGCAGATTGAAGGCTTGTGAGTTGAGTTTAGAGGCAGCAATAGTCTGAAATCATTGGAAATAAAAATAAATCCTTGGAAAAAAATATATTTGGCTGCAATGTAGTCATTATAATGGTGTTTATATTGAACATATAAGGAAGATTAAACTTTTTTTTTTTCTTTTTTTTAGTGTAAGTCATACTGACTTGACTGCTCACTGGGCATCTTTTAAATCCAGAGCTGAAGAGCACCTGGCTGTTTTCGGTTGTGTACTGTTCCAGGATCTTCTCTTGGCTGTGTGCTCATATTTGGCGCTGTCCTTGGTGCTGAAATCTGGCAGAGTAGAGCATCATTATACAACAAGGTTTTGACTTCACATACAGATAGAAAATTGTAAAATAATTGGAAATGTAGCTTCTGAAAATCAAACATTTCCAAAAAAAAAAAGCTATTTTTTTATACTATGTAAATATTTATGCTGCTTGATTCTTTTCGCCATAATTCTTAAGCAGCACCAGTTATTATTTTCTAGCAGTATTTTCCTGTATATGCATCTCAAGAGACTCGGCTGGTTCACATACTCTGAAACAACTATGGCAAACATCACTTTGATTGTGTTAATGGTTCCCATAGTGAAAGGCCACCTGCATATTTAAGGGGAGACACCGCAGACAAAAAAACTGTTTTTTCATGCACCTGTCAAATTTGAGATTTTGGGCTTTTTGGTTTTTCATAAAGTATTTTTTCAGACTAGTGGAAAGAAAACATCCAAAAGACACTGTTAAGTGTTTCTTTAATAGCACTTTATCCATTTATGTCAATAGATTTCAATTACAATACATATTTTTAAAGGCCGTTTTATCAAAATGAGTTTTCTCTCCTACATTGAGCCATATATCTCCACTTCAGTAGCACTTACACTCACCACTTTACATCTTTATTCCTGTCTATATCCTGAAGGTTTTTACAGAGGGATTTGTTCATATATAATTTGCTTGAATATATACAACATTTTATTCCCCCAAAAATTGTGAAAATGTATTGTTTTCTGTCTGTTCTAAGTATTTTCTGAATTATGGAGTGACAAAATGAGATACCCAAAATCGCCTCTGTAAAAACTTTTGACTCTAATATGTCAATAAAATGAAATAAGAATTTTGAAACCAACTTCATCCAGTGTTTAGATTTTTTGTTCAAGAAATGTATGCAAATTAGTGCATATTTAATTAAATAATGCCTCATTTGCATATTTAAACCTAACATTTTAGAAAGCTTGTAATACAAAAAATGTTTGCAATTATCAGTGAAATCAATCAAATATGTAAGTAAGGTGATAACTATTAGTTTTTAATTTTTACCCTATTCACCTGCAAAGAGCATGCACTTCGCTGGAGTTACCATACGTTTGGTTGTCAAATGAATGTGTTTCTCATTTTGTGCTCTGTAGTGGAGCTGGAATTGTGCAGTAGTAAATTTCACTGTACAACTTATCAGAGGTTGAGTTGTCTAGACAAAGGCAAGTTTAAGAGTAAAACTGTCTAGAGGAAGACTTTTTAGAACTGAATAAAATAATTAACCAGGTAGGAATTATGGAACATGTTGAACGAATAAAAGTTCTTTTTCTTTCAAAACAAGACTTCAAAGTTTACCCTTTTCCTTTTTCACACACTCCTTGAATTTAATCATGAAGGAAGTGGGCCTTTGACCCCAGCAGTGAGGGAATTTGGTAATTAGCGCGGAGTGTCACTTCCTTGGCTCTGCAGCAATGGCTGAAGAGAATGTGTTCATTAAGCTGTTGCCAGCTGACCTGCAGCCAGTAGATAACCCTCAGAACCCTTAATCCTCTAGATAGACGGTCCCTTCAGATCTTCACTGTTCCCTAAGCTTCTAAAACAGACCTGCTCCAACCTGCGGGCCATAATTCCTAAGTTCAGTCCATCATCACTTTCAGTCAGGTTCATCTAGGAAGCACTTTTTGAAGATTAAATAAAATAAAGTTTCTAATGAGAACATAATTAAATTAGGAGAGGAAATAAAAATGGAAAACTTCAGAATGAAGCTGAAAGGAGTCTAATTGGAAACCCATGCACAGTTATCCTCAAAAAGTGCTTGCATTCATCAAATAATCAATGATTTCAAAAAGTACAATATGCAATTGTTATTTGGCTGTATTAGAACGCTCTGCATTGCACAAGCCTCTAGTGATTTGTTAGGACATAATTTTGATGGTATTTCTCAAATAAATGTATTTACAAAATTTAGTTGACTAAAGGAGCCATGTCATGGAAAGCTCTCATATTTATGGTCCCTAACAGCCTGAGATCATTTTTGATTCCTTGTCATAATGCTACTCATGTACCCAAATAATCCAGCTACATGTAAGACTATTTATATATTGATGCTGTATATACAGTATAGTATAGTACAAATATACACTCACCTAAAGGATTATTAGGAACACCTGTTCAATTTCTCATTAATGCAATTATCTAATCAACCAATCACATGGCAGTTGCTTCAATGCATTTAGGGGTGTGGTCCTGGTCAAGACAATCTCCAAACTGAATGTCAGAATGGGAAAGAAAGGTGATTTAAGCAATTTTGAGCGAGGCATGGTTGTTGGTGCCAGACGGGCCGGTCTGAGTATTTCACAATCTGCTCAGTTACTGGGATTTTCACGCACAACCATTTCTAGGGTTTACAAAGAATGGTGTGAAAAGGGAAAAACATCCAGTATGCGGCAGTTCTGTGGGCGAAAATGCCTTGTTAATGCTAGAGGTCAGAGGAGAATGGGCCGACTGATTCAAGCTGATAGAAGAGCAACTTTGACTGAAATAACCACTCGTTACAACCGAGGTATGCAGCAAAGCATTTGTGAAGCCACAACACGCACAACCTTGAGGCGGATGGGCTACAACAGCAGAAGACCCCACCGGGTACCACTCATCTCCACTACAAATAGGAAAAAGAGGCTACAATTTGCACGAGCTCACCAAAATTGGACGGTTGAAGACTGGAAAAATGTTGCCTGGTCTGATGAGTCTCGATTTCTGTTGAGACATTCAGATGGTAGAGTCAGAATTTGGCGCAAACAGAATGAGAACATGGATCCATCATGCCTTGTTACCACTGTGCAGGCTGGTGGTGGTGGTGTAATGGTGTGGGGGATGTTTTCTTGGCACACTTTAGGCCCCTTAGTGCCAATTGGGCATCGTTTAAATGCCACGGCCTACCTGAGCATTGTTTCTGACCTTGTCCATCCCTTTATGACCACCATGTACCCATCCTCTGATGGCTACTTCCAGCAGGATAATGTACCATGTCACAAAGCTTGAATCATTTCAAATTGGTTTCTTGAACATGACAATGAGTTCACTGTACTAAAATAGCCCCCACAGTCACCAGATCTCAACCCAATAGAGCATCTTTGGGATGTGGTGGAACGGGAGCTTCGTGCCCTGGATGTCCCACAAAAATCTCCCACAAATCTCCAACTGCAAGATGCTATCCTATCAATATGGACCAACATTTCTAAAGAATGCTTTCAGCACCTTGTTGAATCAATGCCACGTAGAATTAAGGCAGTTCTGAAGGCAAAAGGGGGTCAAACACAGTATTAGTATGGTGGTCCTAATAATTCTTTAGGTGAGTGTACATACCTACTGTTTCTTCAACTATGGGCATTTTTAGACCTGCGGTTCTTTATAAAACAGGCTCTCTTATAGCAATTTTTGTCATACTTTCGCTTATTTACTTAATTCGCCAAATAACAATGTCAGTGTAAACAAACAGGAGATTTTACTGTCTCTGGGTGAAATTTCATGAGCAAAATCCAGTTATTTCAATACGAATTTGCGCATTTAGGAGTTTTTTGGGTTTTTTTTTTTTTTGGGGGGGGGGGGTCATCTTTGAATGTCAACAAGCTTAAAGTTACTACAGATAGCTTTTAAAGTCACAATGTAATGGAAATATCACCACATTTTGTTCTTCCGTATGTGCTGTACAGTATCTGAGTGCCATGGATTATTGAAGAAAATAATAATAATAATAATATTAATAATAATAATAATAATAATAATAAAATCTGTAACTATCCATCAGTTGTTGATTGGATGGAGGCAGATCTGAATGTGATCTTGCAGATAATTCATAGGTTTCAGTCACGTGACTGACTCGAAGACCTGGAGGGTGAAACATCCACAGAACTTCAGTGCAAGCCTGTCAATTTTCCATCCGTTTCAAAGCCACAAATATTTAGACCACCTCTCAAAAGAATAAAATCAAAGATATGTGAACAAAACACAAGTTTGGTACCTGCCACAATATTTCAATCACTAAAAGCAGCAGGACATTCTAAAAGGTTTTAATGTGAAAAACACTGAAAGTGCCTTAATGTATTAAAACAGTGATATTAAAAGATCAAATTCAGTATACACCTTATTGATGATGCATACTTTGTACAGGTAAGTAGATGAGCCTGAACCATGAATGCAATGAGCTAAATGGTTAAGTGTTTTCTTTATAATGGATTTCTATGAGTAAATCTATGAGAAAATTTAATGTGAAACTTTGAACATTGCATTTATATTCAGGGTCCATCTGCCTGCCTGTACAAAGGATGCATCATCAATAAAGTGTATACTAAATTTGGCCTTTTAATATCAGTGTCTTACTGTATTACTACTTAATACAAACCTCGTAAAAATAACAGCTGGGTTTTGCCCTCCAGGTCGGCGTTCCTGTACGGGTGTGATGTAACATGAAAACGTCTCGGTTACGTACGTAACCCTCGTTCCCTGATGGAGGGAACGGAGACGTTATGTCGTGACGACATTAGGGGATTTACTTGGAAGCCCCGACTGCCTCTGATAAGAGAAAACGCCAATGAAATTTGGCTAGTGGATTTTGCATACCTGAGCCACTCCCCGTGCATACGGGTATAAAAGGGCGACAGGTGCATCCACTCATCAGGTTTTCCGCTGAGGAGCCGAGAACGTGTCCCTGGCAACCAGCGATGGTTCGAGATTGTGGCATGGGGACATAACGTCTCCGTTCCCTCCATCAGGGAACGAGGGTTACGTACGTAACCGAGACGTTCCCTATCTGTCGGTCACTACGAGTTATGTCGTGACGACATTAGGGGTCTATGGAAAGGTCACGACCTTGTGGCATGCAGATGTTGACAAGCTAGCGCGTGACAGACAAATGCGATGCGAAGGTCGCAACCTTCCCGTCGCCCCAGCACAAATTCGCTAACCTTGGTGCCCGCAGGGACCACTGAGTACATTGCTGCTGGAGATAGCCAAGCCGCTGTTCCTTTCCCCAGAAGTCGGAAGGGATTTCGACCTTCTATGAAAGACTGCTTCAAGTCTTTCCTGTTTGTTGTTACAGCCCGGCAGTAACGACGGGGAAGCGAGCCTTCCGGAGAAGGGCGCTACGGAGGCCACACCCTGCCCGAAGGGAGGTAATGTGTGGAGACACTGGTATGGACTGGCCCAAGCCTGGGGCAGTGCTACATACGCCTGGACCCCGGGGCAGATCCTACCTAGGAGAAGGGAGGAGGGCTGCCAGCGGGGTCTGACAGAGCTCTGTCAAAGGGAAGACACGGGTTTACCGTGAGGGAAACCGTACCGTGGATGAATACACGTGTGGGATCGCCCGAAGGGAATCAGGCCACACGGGCACCTAGCCGAGTACAGGGGCTGACCGGAGACCCGGGCAAGCTAACACCGGTACTGGGCCTGGCGTCAGACTGCTCCACCCAGCCTGACTGCCGGGGGTGCTGGAGGAACTCCGCCAGGGTTCGCCGTCCGGGGAACTAACTGGAGGAGAGAATAGGCGCTCGTATCCCCGGGTAAGGGGGAATGGCGCAGCAAGCGTGACACCGGCCAACTCTTCCCGCCACTTACCTGTTACCCAACACACGGGAAGAGACTGGCTCAACGCGGAGACTGTAAAATCTCGCGAAGGTGTTCGGTGTCGCCCAGCCCGCAGCTCTACAGATGTCTGCCAAAGAGGCGCCGTGCGCCAGCGCATAGGAGGAGGCAACACTCCGTGTGGAGTGAGCCCTCACCCCGAGGGGGCACGGCTCGCCTTGGGATTGGTACGTCAAGGCGATGGCATCCACTATCCAGTGGGCCAACCTCTGCTTGGAGACAGCCTTCCCTTTCTGCTGACCTCCGTGGCAGACAAAGAGCTGCTCAGAGCTTCTGAAGCTCCGGGTGCGGTCCACGTATATGCGCAGCGCTCTTACGGGACACAGCAACGCCAAGGCTGGGTCTGCCTCCTCCGAGGGCAGTGCTTGCAGGTTCACCACCTGATCGCGGAAGGGCGTGGTGGGAACCTTAGGCACGTATCCAGGCCGGGGTCTCAGGACAACGTGAGAGTAGGCCGGCCCAAACACAAGGCACTCTTCGCTTACCGAAAATGCTTGGAGGTCCCCGACCCTCTTGATGGAAGTGAGCGCGGTCAGGAGCGCTGTCTTGGCCGACAGGAATTTCAGCTCGACTGAGTCCAGCGGCTCAAAGGGACCCCTCTGAAGTCCAGCCAGGACAATAGAGAGATCCCAGGAGGGCATCAGGGGTGGCCTAGGAGGATTTAACCTTCTGGCACCCCTCAGGAACCTCACGATGAGATCGTGCTTCCCCAGGGACCGGCCGTCCACTGCATCGTGATGGGCCGCAATAGCAGCCACGTACACTTTCAAGGTGGAGGGCGACAGCCTGCGCTCCAACCTCTCTTGCAGGAAAGAAAGCACCACTCCAATCGTGCATCTTCGGGGGTCCTCCCGACGAGAAGAACACCAGTCCGCGAACAGACTCCACTTCAGTGCATAGGCTTGCCTAGTTGAAGGGGCCCTAGCCTGAGTGATGGTGTCCACCACAGCCTGTGGCAGGCCACTCAAGTCTGCCGCGTCCCATCCAGGAGCCACACATGGAGGTTCCACAGATCTGGACGCGGGTGCCATATGGTGCCGAGCCCCTGAGAAAGAAGGTCCTTCCTCAGAGGGATGCGCCAGGGAGGGGCTGTCGCGAGGAGGGTGAGTTCTGGAAACCAGGTCCGGGTGGGCCAATATGGCGCAACCAACAAGACCTGCTCCTCGTCCTCCCTGACCTTGCACAGCGTCTGTGCGATCAGGCTCACTGGGGGAAACGCATACTTGCGCAGAGCCCGAGGCCAGCTGTGTGCCAGGGGGGCCTCGGCCAGGGAGAAATACAGCTGGCAGTGGGAGGACTCGCGGGAAGCAAACAGGTCTACCTGAGCTTCCCCGAATCGACTCCAAATCAGCCGGATCGTCTCGGGATGGAGTCGCCATTCTCCGGGGAACGTGAGCTGTCGTGAGAGCGCGTCGGCTGCACGATTGAGCTCCCCCGGAATGTGGACGGCGCGCAGCGATTTGAGCTGTGACTGACTCCAGAGGAGGAGATGGCGGGCGAGCTGTGACATGCGGCGTGACCCCTGCCGGTTGATGTACGAAACAGCCGCAGTGTTGTCCGTGCGGACCAACACGTGCTGGCCTAGAAGCAGTGGCCGGAACTGCTTTAAGGCCAGATGCACTGCCAACAGCTCTAGGCAGTTGATGTGCCAAAGCAGTCGAGGCCCCGTCCAGAGCCCCGAGGCTGCCTGCCCGTTGCATGTAGCGCCCCAGCCCATGCTGGAGGCATCTGTTGTGACAACAATATGCCGGGACACTTGTCCTAAGGGCACCCCGGCCCGTAGGAAAGCAAGGTCTGACCAGGGGCTGAAAGAGCGGCGACACGACTGTGTGATGGTCACACGACGTGTCCCGCGGCGCCATGCCCATCTCGGGACCCGTGAGTGTAACCAGTGCTGAAGTGGTCTCATATGAAGCAACCCGAGCGGCGTGACTGCGGCTACGGATGCCATATGCCCCAGAAGCTGCTGAAACTGTTTCAGCGGAACCACTGTCCTGCCTCTGAAGGAACTCAGGCAGTTCAGCACTGATTGGGCACGCTCGTCCGTGAGACGTGCCGTCATACTCACGGAGTCTAACTCCACACCGAGAAAAGAGATTCTCTGCACAGGGGAGAGCTTGCTCTTTTCCCAGTTGACCCGAAGCCCCAACTGGCTGAGGTGCCGGAGCACCAGGTCCCTGTGACCACACAACTGTTCTCGCGACCGGTCCAGAATGAGCCAATCGTCGAGATAGTTGAGGATCCTGACGCCCACTTCCCGTAACGGGGCAAGGGCGCCCTCCGCCACCTTCGTGAAGGCACGGGGAGACAGGGAGAGCCCGAAGGGGAGGACCCTGTACTGCCATGCCCGCCCCTCGAACGCAAACCGTAGGAACGGCCTGTGTCGAGGGAGAATCGAGACATGAAAGTAAGCGTCCTTCAGGTCGATCGCTGCAAACCAATCCGCGGACTGAACGCATTTGACGATGCGCTTCTGTGTCAACATCTTGAACGGGAGCTTGTGTAGGGCCCGATTCAAGACTCGCAGGTCCAGGATTGGCCGGAGGCCACCGCCTTTCTTGGGCACGATGAAGTAGGGGCTGTAAAACCCCTGCCTCATCTCGGCTGGAGGGACCGGCTCGATTGCACCCTTTGCCAGAAGGACAGCAATCTCCTCGCGCAGGACAGGTGCATCTCGGACTGCCACCGAAGTCTCGAGGATGCCACTGAACCTGGGAGGCCGCCTGGCGAACTGAATCGCATAGCCGAGTCGAACTGTGCGAATGAGCCAGCGAGACGGGCTGGGTAGCGCAAGCCACGCCCCCAGATACCGTGCAAGTGGCACCAAAGGCACAATCGACGTGCCCGCAGTGGTGCAGCGAGGGGGAGTAAGGTTGGATGGAACAGAAGGCGGTGCGTTCTGACTCATCCGCACAAAACTCCCTGAGTCCCCGGGGGGACTGGCTAGAGGTGCGCGGGGAGGCATCGCGTCCCCAGACCGCACTCTCTTGGCCACTGGCAATATGGGTCTCGGGTGAGAGTGAGGAGGCAGTGCGTCGCACACTGTCAGCCCGCAGACCTGAGAACCCGGAGGAAAGGGAAATTGCTCTTTCTTTGACAATGTGGGTACCACTGGCCCTTGAGCCAGTGGCGGAACAGAAAGAAAAGAAAACACAGGATTCTCCACCCGGCCCTCCTCCGGGGGAAGGAGCGACGCTAGCCTCGTCGTCTCCTGGGAAAGAGCAAATTCCTCCATCTCCGGGTTGTGCGTGTCAGGGCCGCTTTGTCGTCTTCCTGGAGGACTTGGCGGCCGGCTGAGGCGCAGGGGGCGCCGCACTCCTGCGAGAGGCTCGACGCACCGGCCTAGGTGACGACTCAGCACGGGGCGGAGCAGCTCTGGAGGACGCAGGAGGGCGCCCACGGCGACCAGCAGACTGGGGCTTGGCCCTTGGGCCAGCGGTGGCAGCTGGAGCATCCCGCCGTTTAGGGAGGATGTGCTGAATTGCCTCCGTCTGCTTCTGTACTGCCGATAATTGCTGGGCAAAACCCTCGACAGTGTCGCCAAATAGCCCCGTCTGGGAGATGGAGGCGTCGAGAAAGCGTACTTTGTCGACGTCCTTCATCTCGGCCAGATTGAGCCAGAGATGGCGCTCTTGGACCACTAACGTGGACATCGCCTTCCCGAGGGACCGCGCCGTGACTTTCGTCGCCCGGAGAGCGAAGTCAGTCGCCGTGCGCAGCTCCTGCATCAACCCCGGGTCGGGACTACCCTCGTGCATTTGTTTTAGTGCCTTGGCCTGGTGAACTTGCAGGATGGCCATGGCATGCAGGGCAGAGGCGGCCTGGCCCGCAGCGCTGTAGGCCTTGGCGGCGAGTGCGGCCATCAGCTTACAGGCTTTGGACGGGAGACGCGGACGATTCCTCCAGGTGGCGGCGTTTTGCGGGCACAGGTGCACCGCAAGCGCTCTCTCCACCTGGGGAATATCCACGTACCCCCTGGCCGCCCCGCCATCGAGGGTAGTGAGGACGGAGGAGGGAGATGAGCGGCTTCTGGCCGTGAAAGGGGCCGTCCACGACTTCGTCAGCTCCTCATGCACCTCCGGGAAGAAAGGCACCGGGGCAATGTGCGGCCGCTGGTCGCGTTTTGCGCCGATGAACCAATCATCCAGCCGCGAGGGCTCGGGACTGGGCGGTCTGTTGACCTCCAGCCCGATACTCACGGCTGCCCGGGCAAGCATGGCCGTCAGCTCTGGGTCCGGATCGGCAGTGGCGACAACACCCGAGGGGGGCAGCCCTGCCGATCGTTCATCCTCAGAGGACGAAAGCCCATCCCCCGATGCCGCGATCGACATCTGATCCTCGGGCGGCGCACCGAATGAAATGCTGGCGGCCCCGTGAGGCGAACCAGCGAAATCACTCGGGAACCGGGCGGAACAAGCGCTGCGGGAGGAGTAAGAGGTCCGCGGGGACGTGCCCGGCGGAGAAGCTCTTACCGTCACCCTCAGATCTCCCAGAGCGCCAGCCGGCGGTCCTCTGCTCGAGCCAGAGAGACCGGGACGGGTGGCGGCAGAGGGTGCCAATCCTTTCAGAAAGGAAAGGCGAGATCGCAGCGTTGCCATGTTCATACGCCCACAACAGGCGCATGACTCATCCACAAACGCATCTTCAGCGTGCTGGATGCCCAGACACTGAAGACAACGCTCGTGACCGTCATCCGAGGACAGGAAGCGACCGCAACCAAGAGAACACGGACGGAACGGCATCTTTAAAAAGACGCGAACCGCCCAGTGTTTTAGAAATTTGCTCTTTCAGGTGAAGTGCCCAGGGGAATCGCTGCTGCAGGGACACCGCTGTCTGCACCGTGACGCCACCCAGGAACAAACTCTTTTTTGAGGCAGAAGGCTTTGTGGAGATCGCAAGACTTCTCATCCACTCGGCTCCGAAGCAAAAATCTGATGAGTGGATGCACCTGTCGCCCTTTTATACCCGTATGCACGGGGAGTGGCTCAGGTATGCAAAATCCACTAGCCAAATTTCATTGGCGTTTTCTCTTATCAGAGGCAGTCGGGGCTTCCAAGTAAATCCCCTAATGTCGTCACGACATAACTCGTAGTGACCGACAGATAGGGAACTACAAATTGTAAGAAAGGGGTAATTGTTTATCAATTTATGATATTTTGATTAGAAATCACAATCTCAAAATTGAATAAAAAAAGACAAGAAAAGAGACATAAATTGATGAATCATTCACAATACAATCAATAAGAAGCATTTTTAAATTAGATATAGTTCATTTTATGCTGACTTTAAGCCTCAAAGATAAAAGTTATGCTTGTGTTCATATCTTATATCCAATTGGGCAAGAGAAGACATTAAATAAATTAACAAGGCCAAAAAAGCAGCAGGGATGGGAGAGGGTTAACAAAATCTGAGTAGCTGTGCCAAGTCTTTGAACCCCATTCCAAGTTCGGCTTGGCTGAAGGATGGGTCAGTGCTCAGGATGTGCTTGGTTATACTCTCCTAAACTCTAATCCCAATCTCCCCCTCTCTCTTCTCACTCCGTGCTTTAAATTCTCCCCCACTGATTTGTTTCAATTAATCTTTTATCTCCTAAGCCTATGTCTGCATGGACCATTCTCTTCTGCCAAACATGGGATTGCACGTCAGGCTCAGAAAACCAGGACAGGGTAGAACTGTGGGCTTCTCAAGCATTGTTCTGGCTGTTTTGGAACCTGCATTGATGTGACAGTGAGTGGATGGTGCCAAGTTTTAGCTTTGGGAGAAAGGGATCCGACGCCTGCTATCTGCTACCTCTTATGGAGGAATTATCCTCTGGTATGGAGAAAGCACTTTACAGATGCACTCTGCTGCTATAGATGGAGGGTTCTGGGTCTCAGAGGCTTTCAGATGTCCTCCTCCTCAATGTCAGAGAAGGGGAATGGCAGATTGGATTAAAAGAATTTGGATAATGCATACAGTGCATTTATGAATGGGGAAAAAGGGCAGCGTAGATAAATGCATCTGGCTACGGTTAATATTGGGTGAATATCATCTCTAGTTTTTCTGTTTATCGTGGGCATGAATAGTTCTTTGATTTGCATGGCTACTAATTGTTGCTAGGTCCTTTTCGAAGCACAATGTTAATGTGAAGTTTAACCCCTTAATTAATGTTCTGTACTGGCACAGCGTCCCTTCCAGCTGCCCAGAAACTGGAAGACGTTAGGGGAGAAGGCATTTCTCTGCTGCTCTTCCCATTTCTGAGAAATGTTGCTTTCAATCCCAACAAGTGTCTGGATGAGTCTCACTGGAAGTGAAGGATGTGAGGCACGGTTAGGCAGCAGGGAAGGGGGTTTATGCGTCTGTTTGATTCAAGCGATCCTCCCTCGTTAGCCTCCTTCCCTGGCAGACAATGTAATGACTGGATATGACAGGGCAGTCTTTTTCAGCCCTATCTGGGTGAAAAAAGTCTTCAGAAGCTGCAGATGTAGAAGTGAGTTGTAGGAGGAAAAAAAAAATTCCATTGGTTAACTTTTGAGAGGTGAGCCATTTCTGTGTCAAAATCTAATTATAAGATCACTGACTAGGAATACTCTAATTTAGCTCTTATTTATCACAGGTATTCAATAACAGTACATTTTATGTTCAGTCTGACTAGCATGTGGCTCAATGGCAAATAAGAGAGTTCACAATCAAGAAAGGGGAGGAAATCATTTAAAAATGTTGTTTAAAACAAATGTGCCAAGTTCTTGGAAATTTACTCTTTGTTTATTAGTTACTGGGTTACTCCTTGTGTAACCATCAATTTTCTGTAGCTCAAATAGTAGAGCATGGCACTAGCAACGCTAAGATCATGGGTTTGATTCATAAAAATGCATAAACTGTAACTTGAATGCAATGTAAGTCGCTTTGGACAAAAGTGTCTGCTAAATGCATAAATATAAATGTAAAAAGTAATTTAATTACACTTACAGTTACACTGGTACTTGCACTTATTTCACTTACACCTTTGATAACCCTTGTGAAAAAGAAGTGTGCTTAATTGCAGTAAAAGTGTACTTAGTGTGTACTTCAATTATTAAAAGTATACTTTTTAAAAAAGTGCACTTGCAGATAATATATAATTTAAATGAAAGGCCACTTAAGTGTACTTAAAGAGAGTACACTTTAATGACAATAGGTATTAACATACTTAAGTGCACTTTTTAAAAATGCACTTTATAATGATGTCTAATTAAGTATTACTTAAACATACATTTTACATAATTATGATTTTATTGTGTTTTAAATAAGTACACTTATTTTGACATATTTATCAATATACTAAAGCACATGCAAAGTAATTTATTTTAATTTCAACTTAAGTGTGTTCTTCAAATTTACATTTGTAAATGTATTTTAAGTGTATTTAGTCTATAATATATACTATGTGAATTAATGCACTTGAAATTTATTGTTCTTCTAAACTTAAATATACTTTCTTATACAGTAAATTTTCATCACCAGCTCTTGCGCTATGAACTCTATCAAGTTTAAGTCTAAGGAAATCAGCATCTCCATAAAGCTTGTCAGCAGATGGAAGCATAAAGTGCTCCAAAATCGTTTGGTAGACAGGTGCATTGACTTTGGACTTGATAAAACACAATGGACGAACACCAGCAGATGTCACAGCACAAATGTTACTTTTATATGAAAAGAGGACTTTGGACCAGTGAGCAACAGTCCAGTTCTTTTTCTCCTTAGCCCAGGTTAGATGCTTCTGATGTTGTTTCTGTTTCAGAAGTGGCTTGGTAGCCCTTTTCCTGAAGATGTCTGAGCGTGGTGACTCTTGATGCACTGACTCCAGCATCAGTTCACTCCTTGTGAAGCTCTCCCAAGTGTTTGAATCGGCTTTGCTTAACCGTACTCTCAAGCTTGCGGTCATTCCTGTTGCTTGTGCACCTTTTCCTACTCAATTTCTTCCTTCCAGTCAACTTTACATTTAATATGCTTTGATACAGCACTCTGTGAACAGCCACCCCTTTCAGTAATAACCCTCTGTGACTCACCCTCTTTGTGGAGGGTGTCAATGATTGTCATCTGGACCACTGACAAGTCTGCAGTCTTCCCCATTATTGTGGCTTCAACAAGAGATACCCGGAATTTATACTGTAGTGATGGTCATTTAATGAAGCTCAAATGTAAATATTCTAATAGTTTGAGATACTGGATTTTTGACTTTCATGAGCTGTAAGCTCTACTCATCAAAATAAAAAAAATAATAAAAAATTGAAATATTTTTCTTTACATGTAATGAATCTATAATATATGAAAGTTTCACTTTTTCAAATGTTACAATAATTGTTTTTTTTACTTTTTCACGATATTCTGTTTTTTTTAGATGCACCTGTATATTAAATCACTATCCTTATGGATTTTAAATGCTTTGAATCTTTTTCCATTTGCAAGTAATATATTCCCACCTGTGCTTTTACAGATCCCCCTCTAATCATCATATATTTTACAGGTAACAAATCAAAGGAAGAGGACAGCAGCTGTCGTGGTAAATACAGGAACATTCTTCATGAAGATGTGCGAGAGAAGGCAGGGCAAGATGAGGGGGAAAAAATTGAAGGTGCATTTCATTTTCATTGATTTTGGAATATTTATCTATATTTGGATAACTGATAAAGTTACATTTTATTCCCTGTAAAGTAGGAATACATTTTTGTTTTAAATGTTATCTATTTTTAAAGCCCAGTGTCAGTGAAGATGGTGTGATCAGGAAATCTGATGTTTGTGGGAAATCTGAAGGAACATCTCCCAGCATTCTACTATGATTTTGCCCTGATGATTGAGGTAATTCACCTCTCAGGTGATGCAGATGTGGTCAAACGTTTACATACACCTTGCAGAATAAACTGCTTCATCAGAGGAGAAAGTGACAATCTTTAATATTCTACCCTCTTAATGCTTAAATGATTAACATTTTGCAGATACTGCAAGGTGTATACACTTTGGACTGCAATTGTGTCTATTGCTTTCACTCAATTGAACCATTTATAATGACTGGATATGTTTTATAACAATTGTTGTTCTTTCTTTCCTCAAGCTATTTTTTTTCTGACTTTCTTGCCTCTTTGGAACATTTCCGTTCACAGAGACTGTGGAGAGATGGTGTGCAGCTTCATGACAAGTTTACTGTCGATGGAGAGCTTCTGGGACACTGACAAACACCATTTCCCAGCAAGTTCATTTGGAGTTATTTTATTATTAATAATTAATTAATTTAATCAAACTTGCATTCACTAATGCTGGAGTAAAATTTTCGAAGAAACCTTTTGGTCCTGTTTAATGTTGGTGCTAAAAGTTTGAGAATGTATTGCCTGGTTTCACAGACAGGGCTTAGACTAAGCCAAGATTAGGCCATAGATCAATAAGAACATTTAAGTCATTTTCATTAACATGCCTTAGAAAAAAAATATTACCGATGTGCATCTTGAGACAAAAAAAGGCACTGATATTTTTAAAGATCAGTCAGTGTAAGTTTCTTTCTGTTGAAACAGCTTAGAATTCCATTTTAGTCTGGGGATGGTCTTAAGCCAGTGTACCCTTACCGAGGGTACCATTAACACAGTTTGGTAATGTTTTACAATAAGGTCTCATTTGCTGTACATGGAATGATAATTTTCTTGAATTGTTTGGTATTAAATGTGTGTATTTGTGTGTTAGTAATCCTATATGATATGGAGACCAAATTACTCCACAAGGATAGTAATAAAAGTAAATTTTGACCTTGTGGACATATTTAGGTCCCCAATGAGGAAACAGGCTTATACATCATACAGAATGATGCTTTCTATGATGGCGAGATTAGGTACTGTTTTAAGTATGTAAGTGATTTTGTTTTGTTCTTAAGACTCTTTCTAATAAGTGAGTTAAAATTTTGCAACTGTGTATAGTGTTGGGTTATTCTTGTGCATCATCAAAAAGCGTTTTTTTTTTTTTTTGTATTTGTTTTAGATATTTTTTTGTCAATAAATGTAGAGAGTTTTCCATTTTGTGTTTGCGTTGATTGTAATTAGGTAATTAAGATATTTTTTCTAAATTTAATCTTCATTGCTAGAGATATATGACATTTAAGTACATTGAAATGACATTTAAGTATATTTTAGTTCATATAATTGCTTATTCAGAAGTACATATTTACCATATTTCAAAGTACATATATAACATAAACTAAAGTTCAACTTAAGTGGTTCAAAAATATCACTCAAAAGTTCAACTACTTGCATTTAATGTCATTTTAATCTATTATATATTTGAAATCAATTACAAATAACATGCAATTAGGTGATCAAAACATTGCATTTAATTCACACTTAAGTGTATTGTTAACTGACATTAAAGTATAATTTAGTTAACATTAATTGCTTGTCAGTACGTTAGTAGTACACTTTTAACATATTTTAAAGACACTAGAAGCAATTATGAAAGTACATGTAAAGATGTACTAAAAAGTCCAACTTAAGTGGTTTAAAAAAATTACTCAAAACTTATTGCATTTAATATCACTTTAAAATGTGATACATTTGAAGTTAATTACAAATACAATGTATTTAAACGTCAAAAATAATATTTAATTTGCACTTATGTGTGTTCTTTTAAAGTATATTATTTCTGCAATAAGTACACTTTATAAACGTATACTTAAGTGCACTTCTTTTACACAAGGGAATAGTTGGAGTACCTTAATCTTTACTTTTTTAAGGAAAAGAAAAATGTAATTACACAATGACATTTTACAACCTAAACTAACCTTTCCTTGTCATAAAAAGGTCAAATTATCCAGTATTTTCAGAGACTTTTCTCACTGACTTTGACACACAGTCATGAGGGTCTGCAGGGGACTCTCTATGATATAATTTTCTGTCTTTTCCCTCCCCTATATGTCTCTGCATGTTAGCTTCATCAAGTGTCTCATTTGCAACATACGACTTTGATTTAAAAAAAAAAAAAAGACAATAATAAATGTAGATTATGCCAAACTGTTTTTCAACGTATATTTATAATAAATGTAGATTATGCCAAACTGTTTTTCAAAATGTATAAGTATTAGATTATTGGGGTCGCTTCAACCAGCGGAATTGAAATTCCTGGCAAACTGCAGACATGGCAACAATGGATATCAGATCAGTTGTATCACCTTGATTTTTGTTTGTTTGTTTATTTGTTTGTTTTTACTTTTTGTTTTTACTTTACTGATGCTGATGACACACAGCTCTAGCTCTCATTTCAATCAGATGATCCAACGATAGCTGCATGGATCTCAGGCTGCCTGGCAGACATATCGGCATGGAAGAAAGAACATCACCTCCAGCTCAACCTGGCAAAGACTGAGCTTCTTTTTTTTTTGCGGCCACTCCAACTCTACAGCATGATTTCATCATCCAGTTAGGTTCATCGACAATTACCCCATCAAGTTTGGCCAGAAATCAGCTGACTTTCAAAGACCACTTTGCAAAAACTGATTGAGCTTGCAGGTTTGCATTGCACAACATTAAAAAGATCAGGCCCTTAATAACGGAGCATGCTGTACAACTTCTTGTCCAGGCCCTTTCCATATCTAGACTGGACTACTACAATGCTCTTCTGGCTGCACTTCCATCATGCACAATCAAACCTTTACAAATGATTCAGAATGCAGTGGCATGACTGGTCTTCAACGCACCCAAAAGGGCCTTGTCACACCTCTATTTATCTCCCTGCATCGGCTCCTGGTTGCAGCTCTCATCAAGTTCAAGAGCTTGATGCTTGCATATAGAACAGCCACAGGCTCAGCACCCTTCTACTTCCACTCACTTTTGAAAATCTACATCCCCTCCAGAAGTCTGAGATCTACGAGTGAGCGACACCTCGAGCAACCATCACAGAGAGGCTCAGAATCACTTTCCAGAACTTTTTCGTTCACTGTTCCTGGTTGGTGGAATGAACTTCCCACCCCATCCAGAATGCTGAATCCCTGATCATTTTCAAGTGACACCTGAAAACTCATCTCTTTCATCCTTTGACCTTTGCTTTCTCTTTCCTTAATCTCTCCCTGTCTAGCTTGAACTACTCTGAACAATGCCTGGAACTTTGTATTGCAAGCATCTTCTGTTTATTTGCCTCTTTATGATGAATTGCTTATTGTATTCCTCAATTGTAAGTTGCTTTGGATAAAAGTTCCTGCTAAATGAATAAATGTAAATGTAATGCAAATATCAAAATTAATCTTCATATGGAAATTCAATGCATTAAGAATAAAATAAAATAAAATAAAATACAAATCTACATCATGTCATTTATGTAAAATACTTGACACAACGTGATACTGTACAAACATACCTTGAATCCCTACACATACACTACATTGTGGATCTTGTAGTTTCTATGCATCTCTGAGCACTTGCCGGTCAGATTGATTGATAAGCAGATCTGCATGGCGGGCCCCAACAGCTGATGAAAAATGAGATTACAATGGAAAGCATGATGAGAAGAGTTGAGACTGAGGGGTAGATCAGATGAGGGAGTAATAGAGCATATCTGTCCTCTACTGAAATAGGGAGACGGCACGGGTTAGGTGATGCTGGTAATGTGACTGTGAATGATCAGAAAGGAAGACACTGGCAGACTGCCCAAAAAACACACTAGCTCTCAGTGCTGGGGAGGCCACCAATCTAATCTACGGTATGCTACAAAAGAAAACTGAAAGCAGCTATAGCAGATAAAGGAGATGGTGTGAAAATCGGACATGGGCAGATGAATAGATATGTTGTATATTTAGTGAAATATGTAGTAAACACAAATGACATTCCTTTTACACATTTGACAAGCACCCATCCAATTTCCATTCTCTCAGTTATTACTGAAGTCAATAGAGGGTTGTGGAAGAAAGTTCTGAAGGATTGCTCTTGCATTCCACTCAGGTCAGCTTTGGAATCAATTGTGTTGTTTGACAGAAGAGGGGTTGACTCAGAGTCCTAGAGGGAGAGTTTGGCTGGCTGTTTGTTTAGAATCAAATTGAGCCATTGGCATGCATGAGGCAATCTTGAGCAAGTTTATATACGCAAGAACAAGGAAGGCACACAGCGCGGTCCAGGGCTAAAAATCTCAATCATGAGCGCTTGTGATTAGGGAAGACGACTATTGATCTGTTTAGACACTTTCAATCGTATTCAGCCGCTGACCATTTAGGTGCAGCCATTTCTCAGAAAGAAAAAAAAAAAAAACATCTCGACTTATTGTTGTCCTCCGAAAATAACTTTCGGAATTCAGCCAAGGTAATGCTGCTTTGTGGATTTCCACATAAAATAAAATCATCTATGTATCTGTAAAATTCATCTGACCTGCTCTTATTTGAGATGAACCTTAATCAGAGTAGCTGATAGAGAGTCGAAGATAAATCACTGTGATCACTGGGAGGTCAGACATCTCTAGAAGCATGCACATTAAGATAATAACACACTATTCGGTGAAAAAACATCTGACACACCGGAGGTATTTACGCTTATTCACGTCATGCATTTTTAGTGATCTGATAGCTTGCCGATTATAAAAAGACCAAGTGTAAACTCCCTCTGAGACATATCTGAAATGCACAACTGCCTGATTAGTCATAGAAGATGCTTAGAATATTTAATATGCCAGCATTACCGTCAGTGATCTTAAAAAAAAAAAAAAAAAAAAAGGTTTTCACAGCAATGCAATGCCAAAACACACACACACACGACTTCCCCAGAGAACCTTTCATGGAACAGTTCCTAAAAGAACCTTTATTTTTTTTCCTTAGTTTAAGAAAACATAATAATAATCTGCAATGGAAATGATCTGGCAGTTGTGCAATGGAAAGGCTCCTCATGGAATGTTAAAGGTTATATGACAACAAAGACCCTTTACTCAGAAGACCAAATTCAGACCCATGTTACAGAGTCACTTTTATGTGGTCAAGTGTATGTGGATTGTACAAACCCAGACAGACTGCAATCTGATCAAGACGCATGAACAAATATGACTATGTGTAAATAGGTTTATAAAAGACCTCCCAATAACTGTGCTGTTTTATTGCAAATATCATGACAGGAAACCCCGGAGCTAATAATGGCAGCTCAACAGTGTGCTGTTGAAGTGTGTTATGAGGATCTTGATATTTTTGCAATGAACCACCCCTAAGCCAGGCTCAAGGGCAATTTGAATGAATAACCAAAGCTTTTCTCATATAGGATAAAACTTTCAAGACAGTACAAAACATTAATACATAATCCTGTTTACTCATCAGGAACAATTTTTGTTCCTGGAAGGACTCCCTGGAATCACTGGAAGTATGCTCTTTTTAAGTTTATTTTGGACATTTTGTCTAGTAAGTGGCAGCGGCTTTTGCTTCAATTTTTATTGTGTAATACATCATTAGTAAATTTAGATAATCGGAGTATTGACCAATTCATTTTTTAACAATATTATGGGATGTTGTACCCCATGAATTTTGTGTATTTTGCTTGTTTGAGATGCTCTTTATCTAGGGAGGTAAATTATTGTACGCTTAATATATATTTTTTGTTTGGGGCCAACGACTAGAATTAGAGCGAGTAATTCAGTTAAACGAAGGAGTTTAATAATATTAATGTTATTAATGTTTGGGAATGTATCTCCAAACCCAGGACCTCACACTGCTTTAAACTTTACTACCCCAGTCGAGCTGAGATCAAAGTCTGGATTGGGTTTTATACATTTAAATGTTCGTAGTCTGTTGCCTGAGTTGGATATGGTGTATATTTGGGCTAAAATTACAAATGTGGATGTTATAGTCATATCTGAATCCTGGCTTAATAAATCTATCACAGACAACGACATTAGTATTACTGCTTATAAGGTTTTTAGAGCAGATAGGTTAAAAAGGGCTGGGGGCTGGGGTAGCAATTTATGTCAAGGAACATCTTGAGGCATCATTAATACTTTTGCTCCTGGTTTCACTTTACTATGTAATCTAGAGAGCAACTTAATGGTGTGTAATTGTTTTTAACTGGTTATATGTTGGTTTGTAATGTTTGTCGTAACTATGTTAAAAGAGACTTTAATCTCAGTGAGTCTTTTCCTGGTTAAATAAAGGTATATATCAACCTAGTCTCATGGCATTTACGTACCTGGGTGCACTTTTTAGCGAGACATGAAATAACTAAATAACCAATAACTGATGCTTTTGAATGTTAGCATCGCACATATCCAGCCTCGTATCTATGGGTTTTCATATACGGAAAGTTTGTTCGGTAGCTCACGGCGTACGGAGCCGTACTTAGAATGTAAGGATCTCCGGATCAAATTCCGTGTAACTGTGGTGTGACAAAACAGTTCAAATCTGCATAAAAGGAAGTTGAAATGGCACGGTTGCATCAACAAATACGTTTTTATACCAGTTTTGCATTTGTTAACACTATGGCGTAGGTTTAGGGTTGGGTTTGGTGTAGGGCATATTTCCAACACGATAGAGCATTAACTTTTAGGGACAGACCCCAGATATTTGAATTGTGAACTGCCGCAGTGCATACCTGTAGCAACATAATAAAAACACAGCAATACGTACCTATATTAACATAATAAAAACACAGCAATACGTACCTATATTAACATAATAAAAACACAGCAATACGTACCTATATCAACATAATAAAAACACAGCAATTCGTACCTATATCAACATAATAAAAACGTGTCAGGGTTCCCGTATTTAACCTGTTTTAGCGCCACTCAGTGGACATTCCTCTTTGAAACTGCGGCAAAATGTGCAGTAAGGTACGTAAAACGGTGTTGCACAGAAAGTGCACAGAGGTACGTATTTTTATGAGACCAGGTTGGTATATATGTCTATTTCAGATGTAAACACACAGTTGAACATTTATACCCTGTGTTTTTAAAAATAAATAATTCACTAATTACCTTAATCACATTTATTTTATTTTATTGTCATTTTTAGGACCAATAATATAACATCTTTTCAACCATCCTAAAACTAAACTAAAATAAATCGTCAGTTGGGACAGGACTGCATGACGGATATCTAACCTCTTCATAGTCATGCGATTTGGATTTGATGATTAACACTATTGTTAGTTGTTAATGCCATACATAAGATTATTGATGCTTAAAACATTGAGCCTTTGCAAGAGCTCCAAATTCCAAATTATGTGTATTAGTTTTTTCCCCCCTGTAAGCACAAGCTTTTTATATATTTATATATATATATATATATATATATATATATATATATATATATATATATATATATATATATATATATATTTGAGAGACATAAATAATTCTGCACAGCCGCCTTTGTCTCAGGAGGGAAACTACTCCAGTTTTCATTACCTTTTGCCCTCTGGACCGCTATTAATCTGCACTCTCTAACCATTTGGTAAACACAACAGTAATGCAAGGAGAACAAAAGAGTGTTGGAGGTTTAAAGACAACAGAAGTAAACTGTTGTTCACACTTCCATCATCACGCCTCTGCCGTATGGCATTTTATAATGTTATAATCTGAGTTCATGCCAAGTGAAGAATCAAAAGTGTATTCACTCTATTCTAAAATATTTTTAGTTGTGTCTCCTGTCTGTCCAAGCCAAATGGGTAGTTATACCATAGAGAAGAGTAGCAGAGGCTCCTCATCAAAGGGCCAGAACTGCTGATTGCTGATTTATAAACACTTATTTAAATAACAAACCTTTCAAGCACAGTGTATACTGGGGATAAACACTTGAAATGTAAAGAAACGTTGCTATTTTATTAATATTTTTACTGTTCTACAGAGCTGGGGGGAAAAAAACAGAAGGTGATGACATTCATTTTACTTTTCCTCAAAATTGGGTTCACACAACTGCTAATGGGGTTTCTGAAATATTGCTTACCAGTTAATCTGGGAAGATTTTTGCACACATAGGTTTTATTAAATATAACGTTACAGACTGATCATTTTATAAAAACATATATATATATATATATATATATATATATATATATATATCAATGATACATGAACTATAACATGTTTTATTTGTAGAAGGTATTTCACAGCTGTGTTAAATGTGGTGCATTGTGATGAAAGCGTACGGTGTTTGATGATTTGTGGAATTCAGAGCATCAGTTAACATGCTTATTTGATGAATAGCCTATATTTGAGCACATGGAATTTCACACTAATTCTGTCTATTGTTTCTTCACTAGTAGGAAAAGTTAAAGAGATAATTCTTTCATCACACACCCTTAACTTTTTTCTTCATCTATGGACCACTAAGCAGAATGTCTAGGCTGCTTTATTCCATACAGTGAAAGTGAATGAGAATCCAAGCTTTCATCTCTAAAAAGAACAAAGAGCACCATACAACCATCATCAGAGTGATCTATATGACTGTGGACTTGCCTTGAACAGCCATGGTCCCCATTTAATTTAATTGTATGGAACAGAGCAGCTTGGACATTCTGCTATTACTAACTCTGTTTGTGTTCCACAGAAGAACAATTTACTTATAAAACAAGCTATTGGTTTGAAAAAATTAACTAACAAGGTGCAGTACTTTTTAAGCCTCTTAATGCACAATGGTCTCTGGGATATCTGGAAGAAATCCATTCATTTGTCCCTCAATTAAAATGACAGCATGAACATACAGTCTGCATTTGTATCTAATAATGGACTTATTATTTTAGACAAAAACTGAAAAGCAAAACAAAAGTATATTTTCTTTCATATTAAGTCTAAGGTCTCATTTTCTAAAGAAGAAAACTTTTTTCTTTTCTTTTCTTTTCTTTTCTTTTCTTTTCTTTTCTTTTCTTTTCTTCCAGAAAACAAAGGTAAACATATTCCCTTCATGCTCCACAGTGTTCTGAAGCCCATAGCATTTTTTTGCATTTAAAGTTGGATTATTTCTGGCACTTGATGTTGGCGTTCTCATATAGGAACACATTTTTGCTGAGACGCCGTTCAGCAAAAAATAAATAAATAAACACCACCAAATGATGGTGACGTCTGCTGTTCCTCTTTGCTTAGTAAGAGAAAGAGACAGAGACTTACAACCTAAGGTGCTTTGCTAGCTCTATGTTTGTATATCATGGCTTGTTAAAAAAATACCATTTCTCTGTGAGGAGTGTAATGTGCTGCGGCAGCGGCTGCATCTAAATCTGCTTCTTGCAGAATCTTGCTGCCGATGGATGATTTCCCTAAAGCTGCCTTTGGGAGAATCCATGCCGGAACATCAGACATTAAAATAACACACCCAGAATAAAATGGATGATGGCCAGAAAATTCTAACCCTAACTTAACTCACTTATTAACACAAGCTACATTTTTATTTAAACATCATTTTTTTTACATAACAGATCCCTAAAACAGTGACATTCACTCCGTAGCTTCCCCAAGAGCAGACAGAAGACAAAATACCTCGCTCAAGGGCACTATACAAGTGAAGGGCACACATTTGATTCATGTGATGTCTCTTTCACACTGCCATGACTGTGAGATGCTTTTCAGCGAGAAAGGAAGGGAGGGAAGGGCTAAACAGTAGTACCACTTTACGATCGGCTTAACGCTTAAAATAGTTTAGGGGACAACATACGTCCAGCTAGTGGCATAAATCCTAAAGTATATAGTTTTAAGCCATTCATTCCCTGAGGACAGGAGTAGCTAAAGAAGTGGGATCAGCGTGTGAAGCAATGCATCACATCATACCCCCTGCCCCACACACACACACACGCACGCACACACACCTTCAAAACAGCCCAGCTGGAATATGTCACAACTCATGTTGGTATAATTTTGGTATTTTGGATATCAGCACCCAAAACCGTCTTGTTTGGGAATGCATCTCGAGTTTTGCCCCAGTTCCTTTCTCCATGTAAGAAAAGGTTGCAGAAGAAGCGATGCCTCCAGACTCAACTGCAATTAACTAACAATCTGTTACGTTCTAATGATATGCATAGAAACTAGCTTGCTTAAGTAAGAAACTGTCAAATCAGAGAGGAAATGAAATATGCCTAAAATTGCCTCAAGCACAGAAGTCTCTGAACAGAACAGACACACCCTTGAAGCTACAGGTCTTTTGAGCCAAAAAGCAGTGCTTTAAATTCTTATTCATTTGAAATTAAGCCCATGCTTCTCACCAACTTCAATACTGTGAAAAAGAAACTTGTTTGTCTCATTCACCTCTGTTTATATGTAGTGTTTTCCCCCACCCTGATCGAATGATGTTGTTTAGCCTCTTTACGGCTGGTCCTGGGTCAGAGAATGACACTTCTCTCAGGGATTGGTTTACAAGTCAAGATGATAAGGGCTTAATAACTCAAGGTAGCACACAAAATGGCCGACAAAAATAACAACCATTTACTCAAAGGAGTCTGCCCACTGACTACTTAGAGCTTCTGAAACCTATTAAACGCTTCAGCAGACACTATTAATGGAGGCAGCCTGGGAGGTCAAGGGTACAATCTCGATTTGGAATTGAGTCAAGTTAAACCTCAAAATGAAAAAGGGTGAGGGGGAGCAAGCAAGCAGGGGAAATAAAGAGAGAGAGAGACGGAGGCAGAGGTAGGGAGAAAGAAAGAGCAGAAAACAAGTCTCTAGGGTTGCCTGCCAATTCAAGGGTAATTTAATCAAAATCAGGCAAATACTCTCGCTAGGGAGAGAGTGTTGAAAATTGATTGAACAGTCATGCTGGTGATATGATGTCAGCACAACCCCCGTGACATCATTACAAGTAGAGCTATGTCCTCAAGTAAAGGTCATGCTACTTCTCGCCTTCATTACTGCTATGGTTCACCTACACAACCCTGAAAGCCAAACTTAGTGTTTGACAGACTGAGTGGTCAGGAACTTGTTTGTTAATTACCTTGCCATTGTTATTTGAGGAATTCTTTTGTAGAAGTTCTTTTTCACTTAAAGTCAGCATACAATTTACCATGTATATATAATAATAAAATGTCACACACACACATACACACACACACACACACACACACATATGTGTGTGTGTGCGTATTCATTTTGTCAGCATCTACTGCCTACATTTCAAAATCTAATCAAGAACAAGATGTATTTTACAATTGTTTGTTATCATTCATTCACCCCTGTGACATTCCAATCCTATGTAACTTTCTTTTCTGCGTGGAGTACACAAGATGTTTTGAGAAATATCACTTTTTTTTTTTTTTTTTTTTTTTTTGCAATACAATTAAATATATCAGTGTCCAGGATTGTTTGTACCCCATCATTATTTATCTTCTTTTGTGTTCCAGAGAAGAAAGAGAGTCCTACAGGTTTGGAACGACATGAGTGTGAGTCCTGTAAATGATGACACAATTTTCAAATTGACTGAGAAGTCCCTTTAAATTATACCAAGGGCCAGATTTACTAAACTGGGCAAATTAGTGTGAGAGCCCAATTCCAAAACGAGGAAGCCCAATTTGGGCGTGAACATTTCTGCGGGTGATTTACTGACAACACGCAAATTAAAGAACACAGACAGAACATCTTATTTACATATCGACCAAATAAAGAAATAAAGAAGCCATAGTACGCTGAAAAGAACCGGAGGCAAAAAAATGAAGGGTTGCAAGAAGTTCTGATAGACCTGGTATTGCATGACTCCTAGTTGAGTATTCCAAGATGTCTTTTATTTCCTGAAGCAAATTAAAAATAACATGGCTTGACAAATGATTTGTTCAGATAATGTGTTCTGGCATTCCAAATAAATTTATAAATTAATATGTGTGGAAAAAATCCTCTCCCTTCTACCCCACGCTGTCCGCCCATAAGTTTTGCGTCTGAAAAGGAAACTCCTACAAATGCATATTCATTAAGGTCAGGCGCAAAAATAACTGTGTCCACGCCTTTTCAGCACTAATTTTTTACTGAACAATGAACATTTATATTCAAATCTGTTTCATAGACAGCAACATTCTTCCTCTCACCTGCTTGCTGAATGGTCAGAGCTGATTCTGATGTTAGCATGTAGCCAGACTAATGAGTTGCACATTAATATTTTGTTAAATAATTAGGGATGTCAAATTAACTTGTTAAAACATGCAATTAATAATAAAAAAAAAAAAAAAATATATATATATATATATAGAGAGAGAGAGAGAGAGAGAGAGAGAGAGGGATATAGATAACTTTCGTCCTGCTATCCTGAACCATAAACTGTAGTCTCAAAACCACACCCTCTAAAAGGTAGTAAAGACATTTCCTGTGAGGTATTAAAAAAATTGCTTAAAGCAGCTTTAATTGATGATCAACAACTATGAATATCACTGACAAGCAAAACACACTGTCATTTGTACACACATAATGAGACAAGCATCACAAGTTCATGTAGGATAATTGTTATTTCATTATTTTAGATTTGCAATGAGTTCAGTGTTCACATTTACTGTGCGCTTTGAGACAAATAAAGAGCACAAATCTACCTTGTGTGAACTTCTCTTTTAAAAAGCAATTTTCTTTAGCATAAATGTGGTCTATACTGAATAAGGCACAATTACTTCATGGTGGTCTATTGCGTTTGGGTCCACTACCTTTTTTCTATCAATGTTTCATTAAGATTCCATTTCCAATTAGACGAAATGCTCAGAAAAGAAACCCTAACAAACAAACAGTAAATTGGGCAAAGGTATAATGTTGTTGTAATTTGCAAAACATGACTACTCTTCAACTTAACTGATCTTGATAAAAAAGTATAATATCTGCATCATAATGGGATGTGGTGTTGCTGAAAGCGGAGGTATGTCCATTGTACTACAAAATTAAGTTATCCAAAACGTATTGAGTTTTTTTTTTACTCTTAATGAGATTCACTAAATACAATCTTGTGAAAATTCTTTTTAAAATCTATTCTTACATAGAGTACATTTTCTGCATTGAATTGCATATGATTTAAATGAACCATCATGCAAACATTCATTCAGTTTCATGCACATCACCCAGTGTTAGGATCAGTTTCCATCAGTTTACCTTTTCAAATTTTTCTCTGGGTCATATGCATGAGGTTTTTAAATGATAATTTGTGAAGGTGTAAGGTTTCTTGAACCTTGTACAAAAGGTTCTATAGACTAAAGGTTCTTTACACCAAAAACAAGAAAACATTTTAGACTTAGTTTTGTCGTGACCATGACATGTTAACTCATGGTAATGTGATATGTCATGGCCACAAAATCATTTAGTTGAGGTACCGACATTCTTATGTTGTGACCACATGATGGGAAGTCGTGGCCTGGAGATCCTACATTGTACGAACAAAATCCTTTTCTCGTGGCGACAACTTCTTATGTTGAGGGAAGAACATATTTTTTTTGTGGCCAGGGTTTAATGCGTACAAACCTGGATGACCATAGCAACCTGGGATTATCAGAAATGGATGAATTAATATTTTATTTAGAATTAAGAATGATACAAATACTAACCTATAGGCTGCCAGACTACAAGCCTACATTGTGCGCGATATCGCCTAGACAGCATTCGAATTACGTTATTCTGAATATGTAAGATCATAAAAAAAAGTATGGGTGATACGTGAGGCAATACAGTGAGCATGTTGTGTTTTCATTTTGAAACTATGGGAATGAAATGAAACACCGTCAGTGTTTATAATTATAGCCTATTAATTACTAGCCAAAAAAAGAATTAAGTATTATAGCCTAACATTTAAATTCCCCTTAAAGTGAACTTCCCGAAAAATTCCTATAGGCCTTTCTGATAATCCCAGGTAGCTATGATCACACAGGTTTGTTTATGCATTAAACTTGTGGCCAAAATAAAAAATATGTATTTCCCTCAACATAAGGAGTTGTGGCAATGAGAAAATGATGTTTCCTCAACATAGGGGAAGTCGTGGCCTAATGGTTAGAGAGTCGGACTCGTAATCCAAAGGTTGCGGGTTCGAGTCTCGGGCCGGCAGGGATTGTAGGTGGGGGGAGTGAATGTCCAGCGCTCTCTCCACTCTCAATACCACGACTGAGGTGCCCTTGAGCAAGGCACCAAACCACCAATTTATATGCATAAATGGCTGCATAACCCCCAGCATAAATGGCTGCCCACTGCTCCGGGTGTGTGTGTGTTCACTGCTGTGTGTGTGCATGTTGGATGGGTTAAATGCAGAGCACGAATTCCGAGTATGGGTCACCGTACTTGGCAGTATGTCACTTCACTTCACATAGGATCTTGAAGCAATGACTTTACACCGCGTAGCCATGACATAAGGATGTCGTTATCTAAATAAAATGATCTTGTGGCCACAATATTTTATCATGTTCCCATGAGTTAATATGTCGTGGCCATGACAAAACCAAGTGAATCAAACAAGTCCCCTCCCAGTCACCATAGAAAGGTACGAAAATGGTGCTTATGTTGCATTTAAGAATATACGCTTACTCTTTATCAACTGATTCCTTCAACCTCTGTAGACAACAAATTAATTTTCTTTTCTTTCTGTTGTTAAAACGTAAGCATATACAGTTCCAATGAGATACTGTCAGCAAGTACTGTTTTTTTAACCTGATGGTGGGTGTTGAGAGTTAAAAGCGTCTTGCAGGTATCATCACCTTTGTAAATTTTGTTTGTAACCATGAAAAAAGAGATCATGCTTGAGCTTAATTCTACTGAAGGAATACATGCTGAATCAAAACTGCAAGACTTTTAATGAAGACTCACTCAAAGAAATGAAGCAATGAATAGCAAAAACATACACATCAAATGTACGTATTTATTAATTGATTTGTTAAATTGGTTGGTTTGAGGTGTGAGGAAGCAGTGACTGAGCACATATTGCTGATTTTGCCAATTTCTTGAATTTCAGTACTTGGCCCTTGGCCATGTTCACTGCTGTGGTGATGAATGACACTTGGTGACAGTCAGTGTGAATTTTCAGTTGCTAGATTCCTACCACTCCACAGTACCCTGTCCAGGTGACGCTAACACAGGATGTTATGTCATCAAGTACATGTCAAGTCAAGGAATGCAAATCAGCTATCCAATAACGGTCAACCAACAAACGGAATGGCACCCGAGGAAATGTTTAGCATTCTGTCAAGAGGCGCCAAAAACACTGAGGTGGAGGAAAGGAGGAGGAGAAGAAGGAAATAATGCAGAAACCGAGAAGGAAAAAAAGAGGAAGTGAAAACAAACAAACATACACACACGCACGCACACACACCAACATAAAATGAGCCCCAGCGATATTCTCATTACTGTCACCTAAAGATGTTCTGCTTGCGGAGGCGAGGTGTCTGAGCCCATGACAGATTCAGGTCCGGAGAAACGGCTCGATTTTAACATTGAGGCGGAATTGGGAACGACAGCTGGCGTCAGGAGTGCGGCAGGAACTTTATTCTCCTGGAGAAAGGAGAAAACTGCCATGGAGTGAAAACATGGAGGAATGGTGTTTTGGCAGTAGAGCAGTACACAAAACTCTTTCTCACATAACTCCTGTTGTGACAGAATAGTGTCAAGGGACAATGCAAATATTTAATTAATATGTTCTACTAAATCTGCAATATTTGACCTGTCTAATGAAATAGAGACATACATTTTTGGTGAAGTGATAGCAGCTACGTGGTAACACTTTACAGCACTATTTGTTAATATTAGTTAACGATACTAGTTAACATGGATTAACAATGCAAAATGTGGTAACACTTAATTGTATTGCTCTTGTTACATGTATAATTTATGGTGGCCGAGAGAGCTCAACGTGCTGCAAATAGAAAAAAAACCCTGCAAATTAAGAAAACAACTTTATCAATTTGACAACATATGCGCTGCAAATGCTCACAACATAACCAAATAAAGAAACGCGCTGCAAATAGAAAAAAAACACCTGCAAGTTAAGAAAACAACTTCATCAATTTGACAACACACAAGCTGCAAATGCTCACAGCACAAACAAATAAATAAATGCACCGCAAATACTCACAGCACAACCAAACAAAGAAACATGCTGCAAATACAATTTGTTATTTGGTTGTGTTGTGAGCATTTGCAGCGCGTTTCTTTATTTGTTTGCGTTGTAAGCATTTGCAGCACCTGTTGTCAAACTGATGAAGATGTTTTCTTGATTTGCTGTTGCTTTTTCTATTTGCATGTGTTTTCTGAAGGAACAAGGACACCTTAAAATAATTTACAACCAAAAATGATTCTAAATCCTTTATTGATCTTACTTATTGCTATTATCAACATTTACTCATACACTTTTAAAATCCAAAGCTGTATCTATTATATTACAATGACCAATTGTATTTTTATGAACTAACAGAAACAAAGATTAATACATACTATAACAAATGTATTGCTCTTTATTAGTTATTGTACTTACCAATGTTAACTAATGGAACTTTTGAAAGTGGACATTGGAAAATGGAGATTGTAAAGTTAACTGTAATAACAAGTAACCTTAAAATGCTATCAAAATGACAGGGATGGTGGGCACTGGCTATGAGCATTATTTGTCTTGCAACTCGCATCTTCTGATCTGTTTTCTAGTTTATGAGAATGTGGTTAAGCAAGTGACAGGGTCACCAAACAATAACAACAAATGACACAACAGATTGAAAAAGCAATCTCTTTCTCTCTCTCTACTTTTCTCACTTGTCCTTTCCGTTGTCTGCATAGCTATAAATGGTCACATTTTAACGATGTTCTTCTAGAACAAAGACAAACGATCATGGCGATTCAAAGCTCTCTACCTTACCATTTACAAATGCTCTCTGCCAGATCCCCATTATCATGTTCACCTATGCAATTTCTAATCCAGAATGTAGCCGCTGGGTTTATGCAGTCAGAATAGCTTTCTGGACTGTGCATGTATATTCATTAAAATCCAAATCATTTAACATGCACATCAAGTCAGTTTAATGCTGCTTCGGATGTTTATGAAACAGACCTCTCAGGCAAATGCTGCCTTTTGGATGTCTTATTAGCATCTGTGAGATATTTTCATTGTGGGTGTAATGCACCTACAAAAGCTGTGTCTGCTCTTTAGTGGAGGAGGGAGAGGTTCAAATATAGATCTTTGTGTTCATGTATTTCCAGTGAAATGAAGCTTTGCTTGGTTGGATCGTGTGCTTTTGAGATCTCATTAATGATATAGCTACATAAAGTGCAATTCTACACTGTTAAAATAATAATAATTGGATGGATGGATGGAATAATTAATAATAATAAATCAACAAATGATATGATATTAATATATACCATACCAACCTATTGAAATACAAATATCTGTTTTGTACCTTTATAATTCATTGACAACCACCAAAGACAGTTGGTAATGAGAAAGTCACAAGATGAATCAAAGCTCACCACAAGCAGCTGTTAACTAATTGCACAGAGATTGAAACATATTAACAAATTGACTTCAAAGAAATTTCAAATCCTTTGAGGTTCATATAAAATTAAAATTGTAATATATATATATATATATATATATCGCGTTTGGTCTCGTTCTGTATCGCTTATCTTGTCAGTGTCTGTGCTTGCTTGGCCATTTGTTGTGAAAAAATAAGGAAAGTGTGTTCAGGCGCCAGCAGAAAACAATGTAAAGAAATACTCTTTGAGAGAAACATTCTTTATCAGCTGAAGTTAAAAGCAGATCGTGAGTGTATTTACTTGTCTTATTAGTGTTTAATGCAGTTGTTGTTGCTAGGAAACGCTTGTTTTGTTTACTGTTTGGAGATGTGCTGTTATCGCGTTTGGTCTCGTTCTGTATCGCGTATCTTGTCAGTGTCTGCGCTTAATTGCTTGGCCATTTGTTGTGAAAAAATAAGGAAAGAGTGTCTAGCTAAATTCATAAGTATTTTGTTAGATTGGTAGGCCTATATAAAAGCTTAGTTTACCACGGCAGTTGTCGTGTGAAGGCTTCCACGTGTGAAGACCGAAGAGAGTAAAGACCGACTCTACCGTGCGACTGCACCGGGCTGGGACACCGGCAAAGGATATAAGTATCGCTTTTGATTTCTCCTCTTTTCTACTACTTGTTTCACTTCTGTTTCAGTTTTTATAACCATTTCTTACTATGTGTAAGTAAGTTGCTGTTTTTAGCATGTGTATTTGGCAGTGTTATATCTTAGGATTACTGATAAACTATACTGTTGTGATTTGTATTTGTTACCTATTTTAATTTTGGTTAAATAATGTCTGAATTTATTAAGTCTGTATAGGTATTTTATTAAGTTTTAGTTTTATTTAATTTGAGTAATTTTAATACTTCAACAAACAAAATGGAAATGAAATTATATAAATATATATTAGTTGATGTTCCTTTGGTGTTTGGCTTAGTGTTATGTTAGAATCATTATTATACTCTATACCTTTTGTTCTTTAATATTTTGAATTGTTTTTAGCTTTATTTATTTTCATTTTAATGTTTAGTTTTGAAATTTTGTTGTATGCATTTGTAATTTTTATTTAATTTCTTTATTTTTAAAATGTGTATAGGTAGTATTTATAAAGTTTTAGCTTTTTTTGGATCTGTTTTTAGTTGTTTTAATACTACAAATGATTGCTTCTGTTGTCCTCATATATATATATATATATATATATATATATATATATATATATATATATATATATATATATATATATATAATATATAGTCCATAAATATACTCACATACATTAGGGCTGTCAATTTAATATGTTAATTTAATTAATTAGTATTAGAAATTAAATTATATTAAATCAGTTAATGCACTGGCCCCACCCCAGATCTGTTCATCATCTTAAATCTCATACAGTTGACTGTTGAGCTGGCAAACATAAAGCAGAGCAGCAACTCATTGCATGATGTAGTCCATAAATGAAAATAATGCCCAAACTCAATCCTTTTTTACTTAAAGATGGCATGAAGATAGTTATTAAAGTCTCCATTATTTATCCATCTCCATCTAACTCGAAAACGAAGGCACAAAATCTGGTTCCTCCATCGTGTCACTGATCTGCCCATTTCAACCCTGCTATATTAATGTTCAGGTCAAGTGACCCAGATGACACTGTAACAACCAGATTCTGAGGCTTGTTCCTCATTAGATCCTGTCTGTCTTATGGAGAATGTCATCTTAAATACTTCAGGTCCCACCTCCATCATTTTCTTGATGTTAATAACTTGTATCAGGGTGACATAAATGAATGAAATGGAGGGAAATGAAGAATGGGAAATAGGAACAAATCACACTGTAAATTGAACATGACACTCCTTTGATTGTAATCTCCATGAAGAGGTTTTTTTTCTTTATTTATTTTTGAGAATGAAATATCCCCAATTTGAGAGATGTGAATATGAAATGCATTTCCACGCAGACCACATTCTCTTCTGTGACCTCTATAAACTGTTGCTTTGCACAATTTTTCTAATGAATTTGCTTGGCAGTGTGTGTGAATGGTTGTAATGCGTGTTCAAACTGGCTGTCTGGATGGCGAATGAGATGCTCTGTTGATTCAAACATCATGACTGATACGTAATTATAGCAAAGTTAGCTGTAAAATAAATAAATAAAATGTAGCAAGTTAAATTTTGACAAGAGTATTTACAACTCTAAACTTACAACATATCGTCAATTAGTATTCAGTCCATCACCGTCATGAGCAATGTTTCCAAATGCAAGTGTTCAAACATGATCCAAACAACATCTGGAAATGTGCTTCTGTTGATTCATGAGAACAAGAGAACGGGGCTCACATATCTGCACCTCAAATGCAACTTTAATGAACAAATTCAAATTAATGGACTTTGTTTTACATTAAGGGATTATACATCTGTGAGCACTTTTCACTTTTGTACTTTTCTCTGATAGATTTAAAAGGATCTAAATTTTTTGAAGTTGCCCTTCAAAAACAACTGAACCATTTTCAAAGGAGAGTACAGCCAATAGTAAACTCTCTCTCACACACACACACACACACTTTTTCCAAAGACATCCTGGATAAAAGTCTATCTCTTCAGCATGTTTCATGTTCTTAATCTCTTATTTTGCACTACAAATTAATTCTAAGTGTAAAGTTTAAAGCGATCAGTAAGACATTAATGTGCCTTTTAGACAAACTACATGTAGATAACTTTCCCCAGACATTTTAATGCTGCTTTTAAATATGCTAAAATTGAGTTTAAGTTTATAGCTGAGGTTTAGGTCAGGATTAATCGCCGTCGTATGCACTTATATGCATTTCTGAATTCCTCATACGCTCCTTACCCTGCAAACTAGAAATTTTGTTTAAATTTTTTTTACAGATGTTAGTGCACTGCTTTTTCATAAGTACAACTGAGAAATAAAAGTAGGAGGCTTGTGGTCTTTTCATTAAATCATGATCTTGTAGGAGTCTCAACCTTAAGATGTACTCTAGAGGCTAATTTGATGCAAATGTACTGGATCTGATCTAATTGAGGCTACTTATCTAAATCATGATGTTCTAAAATAAAGCCGCTTCGAAAAATGGTATCTTGTGTACTGTATTTTACCATCTGAATTTGTATTTTTTCCACACTGCTTTCTATTGACAGTGCATTTTCTAGTAAAGGACAGCTCAAAAAGACATTGATCATTTGAATGACATAAAGATGCCTGTGAGGCCCATTTCATTCTAGAGGCATCTGTGCCACCTCTGCACCACACACACATGCACACACACCTCATTGAGACTGGCCTCTGCATAAGTGTCTCAGATGACTACCATTAACATGCCAAAAGACAGATGTTAATGGCTGGTTTGCTTATGCTGACGTTTTGTAGCATGTTATTACCTCGGTCCAGATGTCAGTGGGGGAGAGAGATTCCCATTGCTCATCTCTCTCTCTTTCTTTCTTTCTCTCTCTTTCTCTTTCTGTTTGATTTCTATCCTATTGTTTGCCCTGATATTCTTCCTCTATAATGGCATTTAGAAACCCATGGGCCTATATCTGAATTTCCAGCATTCAAGATGTTATCCACTATTACATAATTTTTTTCTCTGGCCTTGTGTATTCATGTGCGTGTATATACCTCCATGTGTAATTTGTGAGAGTTTCTCATTTTGTGCTGTCTACATTCTGCCTGACAGAGTTTACTTGAGTTATTAAGCACAGCTGCTTTTCTATTCACAGGGTCCCTATGCGGTGATAAGTCATGCCTACACACTGATCCAGGGTACCTGTGGAAGTGCAGCACTATCAAACAGATAGCATTTGAGTAAACAAAACAAATATGACAAATCCATTGTATAAATAAACCTATTTATCAAGCATTGATATTTATCAAGCATTGTTACATGTCCAACTGTGTATGCGGTAGTGTTCAAAAAGTTTGGATTCAGTAAGGTTATTTTTTTATGTGAAATTAATGCTTTAATTCAACAATGCTACATTAAATTGATCCAAAAATGTGTTTATATATATATATATATAGGTAACACTTTATTTCGAAAGTCCACTTTAGACATTCAACTAACAGTAAGTAACTTTGCAAATACATGTAAACTAGCAGTCATTAGAGTATTAGTAGATTGTCTGTTTAATATCTTCTAATACTTTATTTTGATGGGTGCACGACATACAACATAGTGACTATGAGAAACGTTAGTAAGTATATGTCAACTTATTCTACTAACCCTAAACCTACCCTAACAGCCTACTCTGAGAGTTAGGAGACATGTAGTTGCAAATTAATGAGAATTAGTTGTCCTTACAAAGTTACTTATAGTTGGCAAATACATTGCAACCTATATATATAGCCTCTATGAACAAAACATACTTCTTTCAAAAACAGAAATCAGAAATAAATAAATGTAGTAACTTAGTTAATTTACCAAATGTATGTCCCTATGTTTAGAATAAGTGTGTCCCAAAGCATAGTATGTTGAAAAGGTGACTGCCAGTTAAGTAGAGAGCGGTTTGGGTTATTAATAATAAACATTTAACCTGGTAAAAAAAACAAACTAAAAAATTATAAAAATGAATCAATAATGTTATCTGTGATATATATCATCTGCAACAATGCACAGTTTTAGAAACATCCGTTTGAAATTTTGAAATGCATCATTATGCAAAACATATTAGCAGAGATATCTCTGCATAAAGACCCACGGCTGGCAGATCAACTTGCTATTTCTTTTCACTCCAATACGGTAGGAAGTTAAATGAAAGGTGGAAGATGTTGACAAGATGATTGACAGGTCAGTTTACAGTGACAGGATACGTCTAATTATGAGACAGAGTGTCCGTTGAAGACCGTTGTGTACTCTTCTACTACACACCCAAAAGTGTGTACTTTTTCTTCACCAAAAGAGTATATACTATAAGAGTGCAGTATAAGTAGGCAAATTGGGAACCAGCATCTGATTAATTCCACAATCTTCAATAGTATTAAGCTTTTTACTGACACCTACTGGCTTGGATGCATGAAGTCTGTTTACTATTTGGCTTAGATATATTTTTTTATGCTTGTGCTTTGCAATGAACCTTGATTGTTGTTTCTAGTGCTTTTAGGATTATGTGTATACAGTCGCTGCAATTTGGAATCTCACTTATGATAGCCGGGCACTGGACAGGATGCTATCAAGCGAATGTAATGCACCCATGCTCTCCTCTCAGTGTTTGCTAGTGAAATTAGATTCTAGATAGCTAAGGAAGTCAACTCTGCCCCACTCATCAATGCTCTATAACAGGACACAGCCGTCCCTCATGTCCACTAGTTGTTATGGTGGCTAATTCTAGCCTTCTATTGCATATCTGCTGAGCTAAAAGAGAGTGATATTAAAGTGTTTAGAATGAAAGGCCTGTGATATAGTTTATACATCACAATAGCTCATTAGTTTTGTTTACTGGCGAGGGATCGTTCTCACTCTCTCCAGGATCACTGTGCTCCGTTTCTACTGTACGAACATGCCTGCCAGGTGTTTGAACAAAACTATTTCACTGGGGTGTTCCTTCTTTACGCATACTGTTTGTGTTTTGGAAGCAGCTCTCTATGATGGGAGTGTGTGGCACTGTCAGACTCCAGCCTAATGGGAGTTAGGTAGGTGTACAAAGAGTGAACCCGCAGACATTAATAAGATCAGACAAAACTCACATGTAACTCTCTTCAGAGCGTCGACGCTCACCTGACGCGTAAGGCTGAATATTTTTTAACTTAAAGTGTGAGCCTGATTCCCTCACACCAGCACTCGACAGTAATGTTCTGTAAAATCTCCCCATCCCTGTGTAGAATTGCATCAGTTTGTTGATACCAGCATGTGGAATAAGATTAGGCTCCTTATTAGTGACTACAGAGTGATGCCTCAACCTGCAGTTCCGACTTTGCCTGAGGCAATACAGCCTCAGACGCGCGCACACACACACATATGCAAACACACTACTATAAGATTTAGGGAGCATTTGGATGCTCCACGCATATACTGGAATCCAGCCTGGAGTAAAAATATTCAGGCTGTAAATACCTCCATACACTCTTGTTGCCCTTGTGTTATGGAAAATTATATTTCGAATGTACCGGGGAAGTCAAGAAAGATTGTTGTTTATACAACCAAATTTTGTTTATCCTTTAAGGCAAGAGATGAAATCAATCCAGTCTTCCTTTGTTTCTCTAATGATTGAGCTGATACTGTGGACATACAATACTCATTAGGGGCCGCTGATTCAAAAACAGCTCTGAATATATTATGAACGCAGTGATAATGTTGTTCTGATGGCTGACTGTGAATAAAAATAGTAAACTATGAACTATGAGGTTGTAGAACAGGGCTAAAAACCTAGGGAACTTGAATAATTGCTTGATAAAGATGGTTGTTCAGAAACACTATTTCACAATAATATAAAATAACATTATTAATTTTCTTTTTCTGTGGTTTGTTTGTTTGAGTGCTTTTTAGAATATTATTATTAATTTATAACAAAACACTATGAATATGCATATATGCATACCGTATAAAGAGCAAGATGCAAGTCTCACAAACATTATATAAGTTCCTGGTTAATTTTAAATTTGAATAAATAAATTAAATAAATAAATTAGTTAACTAAAAAATAATTGTCCAGTGAGGGTTTCGCTAATTCATGAATCTCTCAAAGCTTTGATTCAAAACGCACAAGTGAGTCTGAGACCATTTTGTGAATCATTTTGACTGACTCATTATAAAGAACTGCTTCTTAAGAATAATCTTTCTGTGAATTACACACCATGCCCATTATTCTGTGCATTGTTTCTACTTTTTTATTTTTAATGTTTTTCAAGCAGTATTGTACATTGAATAAATAGTAGTAGTAGTTGTAGTAGTAATAATAATAATAATAATAATAATGATAAACAGTTTTTTCAAAGTTGTAAAATGTACTCTTTTTAACAAGAAAAGAGTATTTAGCATTTTAATTCAATGTGTTACTTGCAGTTTTGTGAAATTTACTAGCAATTCCTGAGCGAAAGTTGTTTCTCCACTATTATTTTTTTTTATTTATTTCATTGTAGAATATTCCAAGATATCCTAAATCTTCAAGCATAACACACAAAAAACATGCTGCCCTTGGGCAAAGTGATCAATGCAACAAAATCACGGAGGAGGTGAATATGGATTGTGGATCTAAACATGGATATAATGAGATGGTTCACCAGACAAGCAGGCTCTTATACAACCCCTCCAACCCACCCCCGTATCCACAAACACCGATTTCCTTTTACCCGTGGAGGACGTCGGGTCCTTACAAACAGCGCACGGGTGGTCACAACATGCCGTATCGATTTATTCTTCCTCTTCAGCATTCAGTTAGATAGTATCTTTTGCCTCCCTCCCTCTTTCTCTGTCTCATCCTCTCTCTTTCACCCCTAGCATCACCTCCATCGTGTGCAGTGTGTGAGAAGCATAGTTGAAAATCTGGGATTGAGCTGAGACAGTCAAAACAATGCCAGCCGGCCAAACTCTCGTAATCTCACTCTATGGCAGATGGCACAGTGTAACCTATGGCCTTGACAGATTGCTGTCTCTCTTCACCCTTCCAGAGCAATCTCCCGGTCCAAATGAGAGAGGAAGGGAGAGTGAGAGAGATCCGTGTCGGTTCAAATAATGGAAATTACAAATTCAGCATGATTTGCCAGCTGGGGAGTGCAGTGACTACAGGCAGGTTCTATGGCTGCAACTCCATAAATGATACTCGGATATGAAAAAGAGATGGATGCAAAACTCGGGTCTATCGAAGACAAGAATAATTCCAACAATGACACTCAAAACATGAGAAGGAAAAAAAGTCCTGTTAGCAAGCTGGTAATTATAAACCAGCCCCGCTGATGACTTGTCATCTATAATTCAGCGGTTAGAGGAAGAGACTAGCTTTAATTAGTGGTATAGCGCTGTAGTCTAACCTTCCAGCTCTTCTGTAACGATGGAATGCTTTTGGGCCAACATGACACCGTTGGCATTTCAGCTCCTCTGGAGAAAGACCAATTACGAACAATGACAGTGCCCTACATGGTTCAATTGAGATATTATTTAATTGTCCGAAGTATGAAGTTCTGGAAGGAAGTGTGATTATGGCGATGGAGATAAGGATTGGTTAGGAAGATGAAAACAACCCCTGCAACTATCTGAGAATCCGTAAACAAGCAGCCTGTTGTGTTTTCCCATTAAAAAATGCAAAAGCTTTCATGTTTTCTAGATTTGGTTCTGCATGAAAAGTCTTTCTGTTCCCTTTCTCCACTTCTCCCGCTATTCACTTATTTATTTCAGGCTTTATGTTCTTACATGGTGGTGCGATCTGCAGAATCTGAAGGCTACATGTTCCATTCAAAAACCTTCTGCCGGAGCATCATTTGGAATAAGGATCATATGAAGTTCATGTTTTCGCTAATGCTACATAAATCACACGTTTTGTGGGCCCTGAGAACGGCGGCCAATTAACCCAGATGTGCTGGCGCAGTTTTTGAGAGCGTTTCACAGGAGACATGGACATTGATCAGACTTCAAGAGCTGGAAGAGAGAAAAAGGGGTATTAACGGGACAGCAACATTATCAGTGCAATTTCTTATTGCTAATTTAGCCCACACTCTCATTTCCCTGTTTGCCCATTTAGAGGAACAGAGAACATTATACTGCTGTGTTTGCATGTGAAACAGTGAGAGAGATGCTGTCAACATTTTACAATAGGATTTATTTTCCAGTCAGTAAAAATCCAATTATGGTATAAACAGTGAAGGTAAACATGCTGTTGTTTGTACCTAAAAAAAAAAAAAATATATATGTATATATATATATATATATATATATATATATATATATATATATATATATATATATATATATAATATTAATATTAAAAAGAGAATAAATTCAAGAATTGCTTTCATTCATTTTTCTTCCTTTTATCTGATCTCATCTCTCTTATTTCCATCCCCCTTTTCTTTCAGCTTTAAGACTCACTCAGGATCTCTCTATGTCTCTTCTGATAAATATTAAACGATATTTCTGGAACTGAAATGTTTAGAAATAGGGAGATGAACCAATTAATATCTCTAAAGAGAGCGTGTGCACCCTAATTAACAAAGTAATGACATAAAAAAGAAAGAAAAAGAAGTTTCATTTCCGCCGCTCTGTCACAGAGGGCCTAATACACACATAATACATTTTATATTCCTTCTCTCCATTGTCACTCACTGTTTGAGGCTAATTGGATTTTGATAATGAGTCACATTACATCAAGGGGACAGTTCCTGATTCCAGTTTATTTCAGTGCAAATGACTCGTCTATCTCAGGGATTTGTAATGGATTCCAGAGCTATATGCTAACGAAAGAGGCTATTTAAGCAAATTAGGAAATGGGAAGGAGATGACCATACACAGTTTTTTTTAGCAACATTGCATCGCAATAAGGAAATTCAATTAGAATATTGTTTGCGTTTAAAGGACTGTTCAGTACAAATTAAGCTCTGTCATCAGCATTTTGATTACCACTAAAAATGATTACATTTATTTAACATATCACTTTTTTTTTAAATGAAAAAAAAAGAAAAAGAAATGGATAGCCACTAAGCTTAAACATAATGCATGTTGGCATGAGACTAGTTACTTAACAAAACAGTTTGAAACCCCCTGCCTTAAAGCAGTAATATGCATACTTAAGGTACTACTGTGAACCGTTTAGGGGTAAATAAGGTAATCAGATGTGTCCCTTTGAGGGTACAAGCCCATTGACAAGTTGTTGCACAACTAAAAATACAAACTCTTGTCAATAGAGCTTCACTTGTATTGAACCTGAAACATTTGTGAAAAACAATACTGTAAGAGAGAAACTTGCAGGTCAGCAAAGTTTTGCAATGAGAACTTGCACATTTTATATTTTCTGTGGAGCTGTTATACTGGAATAATAATTTCTTCTGAATTATAAACCTCCTATAGAAGTTTGATCGTGTTCATACTTGATTTTTTGTTAATCATGCATGTCACAACTGATTGTTGTTTAAACAGTCTTCTAGGTTTTATTAGAGAGATTAATTTACAAATCCTCCATCGAAAACAGGACCTGATTGGGAGTGCACGCATCAGCAGAGTGGTGATGGATGTGAGTGAGAGCCAAGCGCTAATCGATTTAAACTTCAGTCCTTTCATTCGTACAGCACTCATTATCAGTCAGGCCGTTCCCATAATACATTACCCTTCAAGGATGATCTGGCAACGTCAGCAGCATAAATCATACCTTGCTCTGTCTTTTCCAATCAACCGCCGCTGGTCTATTATCAACAGATCCGTCATGAGAAGTGTAACACAGAAAAAAACAGCAAATGCAGGACTTTATCAACATATTGACTGTACTTCCTAGGAGAAATTCAATGCAAATGTTAGTTTTTCACTTAGTGTAACTTGTTATGAGTGCTTTCCAAGGCCTTACAAGTGCCTGATCAAAGCTGAAATCCTGCGAACAGCGAGCCGTTTTAAAGATGCTGTTTATTTTTGAGAAAAATATGTTATGTTTGTACATTAAATATATTTATATATAATATAAACTATATGCATATAAATATATGCATGTAAATATATGTAAATATTCTCAAAATATATAATGTATGTGTGTGTATTTATATATACATAATACATATAAAAGAACATTATTCTTTCATTCATTCATTCATTCATGTAGCACCATGAATGTCTTTACTGTCGTGTTTAATGTGTCTATGCTGAATAAAATGTTGATTTCTTTTTTTCCCCCAACAAAAACAACAGATCTTACTGACCTCAAACTTTTGAACAGTATTGCACAATGATGATTTGACTAACAGAAACTGCTGGATAATGTAGGGTTTCACTGCAAGAGACGTCATGGGGATGGAAGATTTCTCTAAGAGACTCAGGAATGAAAGGTTTGAATTTGTGAGCCTCTGTCAGCTGGAAGGACTGAAGACTGTGAAGAATGACAGTAAGTGTGAGTGAATCGTGTGTCTGTGTTTGGGCAAGAATGAGGGGACATTGCAGGGTGTCTTCCATCTTTTATGAGTTTCACCAGGTGAGAGAGCAGCCCAAAGCCTTGACCTCGACACACAGTGTAACCCAACTTTTATCTCTCCCAGCTCCACACATAAACAAACAAACACACACACACACACACCTATAACATAGTCTAGCCTGACTGTTTCTGCAGCGCTGCAGTATAACATCACTTATGGAAAGGGTATGAATCTTTTGTCTTCAACAGACTGTAAAACATACTCTATAAGCCATCAATCAGACTATTTTTGTATATAACACCCTTTGCACAGAAGACTGTCTCCCTCTTTCTCTTTCTGTCTCTCTCACAGCCAAATTCTCACACTCCTCAAAATCAACCGTGAGTAATTTAAATAATACTCAAAGACCAGCTCGCTCATTTCGAACTTACACGCACACATCTCAACAGCAAACTTAAAAATAGTCTGTACTCGTGATAATGAGGAGGCAAGGAAATCATCTGCACATGAAGGCGGAATATAAATCACGATACAATATTTTGCTGACACCTTCTCATCTCCACCAGGCTTTTCTGTTTATTTCCTGTGAAATCCAGCAAACTTAATTTGCTGGACGAGTTCAACCTGAACTAAGCTGCTTAGATTAATAAATGTATTTCCTATTTATCGCTTTGGTTTTCTCTAAAGCTGTTTACAGAATAAGAATGATCTGCGAGCGCTTTTTAAAAGCACGTACATAATTTTCTTAGCTGTGCATAAATCTATTATCTAGCCATCAACACTGTACGGACTGGCTGCATGAGCATGTGTGTGCCTATTCTGTGCTGCTTCCTCAAAACTTTAATGCCGTTTAATGTGACTTTGCATACTGCCACATAGTGCGCGTGTATGTCAGCATTTTGAGGCTCTTTTTTATGCTCAGTATGCAATAACTGATGCCATAGACAAATGTGTTTTGTCTAGATGGGACGTATACACACAAACAACAGATTTGATTCCAAATTCTGTCTGTGGCACCCAGGGGACTGCTGGCATTTTTTTTTTTTTTTTTTTTTAAATAGAGGAATCAATTTGAATTTCTTTCAGCTTTTTGATTCTGTTTGGTAATTGAAATTGCATGGTCCACAGACTGGTTTAATATTGTTCTTGAGTCCCCCTACTTCCTAGCAGAGGCTTGCACATGTATATGTGTGAGAGCAAAAGTAAAACACCGTGAGAGAGATGTATTAGGAAGAATTTATTTTGACTTGATGAATATTAAAATAAAAAGGGCTATGCTTTTATTATAGCACTAGATATAAATATGTAATTACATCTTCATTTGTATAGGTAATGTTCATCTATTTTCAATGAGAGCTGTAATGAACACAATTACGTCAACTACAGTGACTTGCAAACTTTTGAATAAAACCACTTACAGTTCAGTGAATTTATGCAGAAGTTTAAGTGCGTGTATAGACCAATTAGAAGTTAATTTTTTTAAATATGGTTTATGGCAAAATGTGCTGACATTTCTGAATATGGGATGGAATAAATAAATATATAAATACAGCTGCAGCTAGGTGATTGCTGTGCAAGTTTAGCAAAGTGCATTGAACATAGTTGAGAAAGTATTTTAATGGAACACATTCTTAGTGTATCTCTCGAGCATGCTTTCCCTCAAACAGTAAATGCCAATTTATACACCGAAACAGCAAAAACAAAAGGGGCAGAAACCAGGAACCGCAAACATGGGGTACATCCAAACACACAACAGCTGACAGACATGGACTGAAACACAGGAGTATTTATAGTGGAGCCAATGAACTAATGAGTTACTAACAAGGGAATGGGTGTGGTCAAATTAGTGTCCATGGCAACAAACAAGGGAGCAGAGCAGCAGGGAGCATGAGGTGAACAATGGTGCGTTCAAGTCATGTCGGACAGATCGTATTTACGAGTTGATTCAAGATTTTTATTCGTCACATACACAATTATGCAGAGTATAACCAGCAGTGAAATGTAAGTCATTTCATGTGCATGCATGAAGTGCATTCAGTAAGTCATTTCATGTGCATTCATAGTTGAATGCACATGAACGCCACCACAAAGTTGTTGGGGGCGTGTCAGTGAGAAAACGTGTTGGATGCAATGGACGCAGCCAAAGACTATAGATATGCAGTGTCTTGAACGCACCTGACGTCGTTATTACGACTTGTCAACTCGTAAGTATGAACGTCCCAGGAAGACTTGAATGCAGCACAAGGCAACAACACTTCAACATAAAAGTCCAAGGACAGACACAGAGCACACGTGACAAAGTTGGTCTGAGTCTACTTTCAAAAACATAAAAATTGATTCTGACCTCATATTTTTGTGAAAGTTTCACTAATTCATGTAAATTAGATTTTTTTTTTCAAGTGCAACATTATGTTTACTACTAACTCGCTTTGCAACAGTTGAATGTGTGCCCATGGTTTCTGCCTGTCTAAACTTCTCTTATCAAGGTCACAGAACCGAGCAGCTCAGCAGTCAGCCATGACAGGCAAACAGTCCCATGATGAAGTTGTGCAGAAAGGCAGGCAACTCATTCAAAAGGCCAACAAATCAGCCCATTGAATGTTTTGGGGGGTGGAAGCCCATTTTTTCTTTCCTGCAAGGGCCCATTTCCAAACCATTGAGATTTTTCACAATGGTCTATGACCTATGCCTGACATTTTGGGCTTACTGACGTGGACCATAAACTGTGCCTTCATAGTCCTATTCATCCAGCATTGGACACATAGCTGTTATGCTTATGAAATGGCGTTTGGTATAGGAAATAGGCCTGTTGTTGTGACATAAGCATTGATGGCAACAGTGTTGAAATACAGCTTCATCTGAAGAGAAAGTGCTTTCATAAAAGAACATAGCTCAGCATTTTGAATAGTTTACGTGAGGGGTATAGTGTTATGTATGCCTCGGTATTTTGATAGAGGTGCCATTTGTTATATGTTTGGAGTCATCCGTTTAGTCAACTTTCTTTAAAACTGCTTTTTGAGCATGCATGCATGCATGTCTTCCCCTTTCTCCTGTTGTGAAATTGCGAGTTGTTTTCAAGGAAGGAAGAACAGAGCTATCCCACCAAGGCAGTGATATTTAGGTTCACAATGTACCCAATTTTCCTAAAATCCTGTATTTTGGTGCATCTTGTTCCTGATTCATCTCCCCACTGTGGCATTGACATTCATTCGCAGTACTCATTTAGACTGGTTCATAAACATACACAGCAGCTGCTGTCCGTGGTGCTGAACAAACCATGGACAAAACAAGGCTTACTCAAAGAAATCTTCCCTGCTCCTAATATATTTATAGTGGGAGTCCCACTTGCATGTATTCCCTTTAAAACCTCAGTCCATTATGGGCCAAACTACCATCCAGAATCCAAAAAACTTTGCAGTATCTCTCTATACTTTACATGTTCTGTAACTGTAGGGCACTTTGAAATCTACCCGGGGGTGGGGTTTATATTGGTGGGATTGTTTTCTTCTTCTTCTTCTTCTTCTTCTTTAGATTCAGTTTCTAACAAGTTAATACAAATTTATCTTCAAAAAAATAGTGATAATCAAATCATCAATCGTTAACAGTCGATCCATAGCAATCTATCTATCTATCTATCTATCTATAGGTACTACTCCAGGGTACTATCTATCTATTGCATAGATAACATGGATAAAAAAATATATTGATTGTGTCATATTCTTTAAAAAAATTATTTAATGCAATAATAATTTGTTGATTAATTTGTTGTTAATCTATTAACTAATTTGTTCTCTCATTTTAATTAAATAAAATACTGGAACAAATAAGGCTACAATTTACTAAAATGAAGGAAATGTAATAATAAAACGGGGGAAGTAATTCTTAATTTGTCACCGCAATAAATATATGTATGTCTTCATATCATGTGCAGGGCTCCATAATTTTATTACAGTAGGCTAATACATTTCTGTCATAATTTCTTCAGTTAAACTGAACCTTTAATTTGACAGTTTGTAGTGATTGTAGCCAATCTGTGTTCATTCTAGAACATGTCAAGTCAACAGGTTTACGAAGGTATACTTAATTGGCAGACTAAAGTTGTTATCAGCTGACAGTTTGTATGATGTGCACACATATTTTTTTTCACTCTTTCACATCTTGGCAAGGACTGCTATAATGAAGGCCCTTGATTCCTTATGTGTTTGATCACATATGTAGTACAAGGAAGCAGAATGTGTGGGAGAAATGTAATTGCTACCCAACGCAATAGTGACCTGACGCAGAATCCATATTAGCCAGCTGTGTTCCTGCCAATCTCATAAAATGTGTCATTGTTGAATTATTGCCCATCAATAATGTTTTAATGGCCATTTCAGGTGTGCAATTAAGTGTAACAATAATAATATAATTTCATGTTTTGCATTATTAAAAAAAAAAAAAAAAAGATTTTCTTTTCTGTAATCTGAACTTCCGTTGCCTACACAAACAATGAATGTGCTATAAATTGTGAATATTACTTCTTCACTAATTGATGTGTTCAAACAGAGAACATTTTTAATAATATTCACAAAAAATGTAATTTTCACGCATGGCTCCATAACACAGCGAGATATGTATTGAATATTGAATGCTATTATCTTTTTCCTTCCGGAAATATAAAGTCTTTGAACTAGCATTTTATTTAATATCTCTTAGAATTCAGCAGGGTCATCACTGGATTCAAACCGATTTGTTTAAATGTGCCACAGGCAACATATTTGACTAATTAGGCATGTGCTTGGACGTCTCTTAGAATGTGACATTTGAAGCTGTTGTAAAGTGCTGGAAATGTGAAAAGCACAAAGCAGCAGCAGGACTGGAGGTCAACTCTGTCTTCACTTTTGAAATGTTTCTCTTTGAAGCTGCAAACAGACTTTAATTGTTTTTAATCCTTTATTATTCTGATGGCGGAAGCTGTATTTTTTACTGTAACAATGCATGATTATGTGATTCTAATGAAAATATATTTGGTGTTAATGATGATTTATATAGATGTAGCGTTCTAACCACATATTATCTTTATTTTAGCTTTTAGGGAATCACTCTTAAGATGATTATATGATTTATATCATTAATTGCTATTAATCCGAATGTCCAACTTATACCTGGTTAACGATACCTTATTAACGACTTGTCCAGCAAGTATTAATATCAGCACGTTATTTCTTAACCATTTGTCTATCTTATTATTTATGGCCAACGATAAAACAACCCAAATAGTTAACTTTAGTTATCAAGCTCATGAGCGTAGGTAACGCGATCTTTTTGGCAAATAATTAAGATTTGAAGAATCACATAGCAACAGACAAGAGATTTCTTAATGGAATCAAAGTTTATTTACTACTCTAACACACTACTACATTAGACAACACAAAACAAAAGACATAAACACACACATTCGTTGCAATGGATTGTTCTGATCTGAAGAGAGTCTTAGGTTCTAATGCTCATTTCAACCTGAGGGAAATCACACGCAGGAACTCTTTATCCTTACTCTAAAAAGATATATATAACCAGTTCCAGCCAATTTAAGAGATTTTGCCTTACTTTGCCTTTTGCTTTCGGTAGAGTTCAGGCTTTTCTTCGGTTCAAGGAGTCTCTGCTTCAACTTTGCTCTCAGTCGAGGTCAGTTCTTTCCGGGTTCGAGACGGACCGTGCGCGGATTGGCCTCTTGGGAGGTCGTCGTCATGAGGGTACTCTTCAGTGGTTGGAGGGCTTCGTTCTGACTCGATGAAGCTCTCAGGAAGTCGTTCGGTTCTTGGCTTCAGATGTTAGTTTCTTTCAAAATCGCGGTGGCAATGCTCAGCCGTGATGTTAGTGGCCAGAAGCGCTTTGCAGCGCGTGAGCAGAACAAGAGACGAGCGAGGTGAGCTTAAGCTCTGCTTTTCAGTTTTCAACTCCAACCAAACTTTTCAGTTGCGCATCTGTTTTTAACGGGCCGATTTGGGATCTGCCCACGGGCGCCTGATCCAATCGGATTCTTCCTGTGGGGCGTTTGATCCAATCGCAAGTGTTTCTGTGGGGCGGAGCCCCGCCCTGCACAGCTGCGTGTCTTTCTATGCATAAATTGTCTGTTCAGTTATTTAATCACATGAAAACTTATTAACAGCAGATTTCTATTCATATTATGATCATACCTTGCAGAGAAAAGATCATTTTCATTCACACCATATTATTATTCATGAAATCAGCTTTTATCTGAAACCAAACACTTATATTTTTGATATGCACAAAAATACATATATCCTTTGTATTCATTACGTGGTTAAAGCCATAGATGAAATGATCCTAAATTCTAAATAACCACATCGAGCATGTGAACTGAACATCTAGTGCTCAGTTAAAGTTATACATTCTGGAAAAAGATTACCATAAGTTCAAAATAACGCAACAAGCTTATAAATGTCACAAACAAAAACATTCTTCATATAGGTTGTAATTATATTGTCTGTTTTTGTTTTCGAGTATAATTTGTTTCAGTAGCAGAAACTAGTATATAACTTTGTCCCTTAAAAACACACAATATCCTTAAGCAAAGGTGTGGCTCTCTCTTTGCCTGTCAGGATAGCCGGAGAAAAACAGGTGCGTTTCCCCCCTCCTTTGGGAGAAGCGCGAGGTCTTAAAGGTCACTCCTTCAGCGATTACTTTCTTGAATTACGGCGCTTAATGGAGTTAGGTTTAGGGGAGTATGTGGCGCCAATGTAAAGTAAAATCCGGGAGTATGAGTTCTGTTTTTTTTTCAAAAGTGACAAAAAGGGAGTTTTCTTCATCTGACTTTATGATGAAAGCAGCCAGGCGCTTAAAATGGCTCTTCTCTTAAAAGCATCCAGATGTGACTGTTCCATATATCCTGGTTTTATGGTCCCAGGAGAAAAGGGGGTTCGGGCGCTGGAATGCGAGCTTTGATCCTTGCTTCAGGAATGTGTTGAAAATAGGTGTGTGCGTGTCAGAAATAAGACCAGTTCTTACATAGACAAACATAATAAACATACCATATTCATTGCAATTTGTATAAACACTCTTGGTGAACCATTTTACCCATTTAAAAAGTCAAATTAGTTCTCAAACGTTATAACATTACGAGGCATGATGTTTTCAAGGAATATGGCAATTTTTCTTGTATAGTTTCTATTTCTAAGTTCAGTGGATTTCTACATGTATCCCATGAGGAAAAAAACAAAAAAACACTTAATTTGAAAATGGTTACAACATCTCCCCCATTACCTTATAGAGCGATATGTTGAGTTTCTGCTATTACCTAGTTGGATTTGGCCCAAGAGGCCACTTCTGTGAAAACACAGAGAACACAGTAAACTAATTCTAACATCATTATAGTCTGCCTGGAGCTATATTCAAAAAACAATTGAAACAACAGATTAAAAAATCAGATTCCAGAACCCTGGCATATTTTCAATTATTTCATATGAAAATGAGTCTGTTTGCTATCTCACATCAAAATGTTCACAAAGCTTAATGACTGAACTAATCATGGAAGTTGATTGTGTTCCCTATAAAAATATGCAGTGTTACGAACAGGAGTGCAACCCTGTTTATTTGACTGCATGTGATTTATGTGGAGATTTGATGCTGATAAAGCAAGACTGCTATATCTTGTCATCGGTTTTTCTCTCTCTCTCTCTCTCTCTTTTTTAACTAATCTAATTATAACTGTCAGATATTCCCAAGCAGCCCCTCAGAGTGCTTGTCAAAGTTATTCGTCCTTGACAATTTCTCCTTGATCCTTCTGCTCTTCACTTTTGTGCTGAGCAAATATTAAGGTTAGGTCTAAAAGTGCATTTTCTGTGATACACTACTGTCCCGCCATTTTAAAAGTTGGGTAAAACTAAAATTAAAAAATATCCAGCAGGCACCAGACGTCAGGTTGACATTGGACATGACGTCGGAAAGACGTTGCATTTTGGTTGAAAATGAAAATAGGATTGATGTCAATATTTGACGTCAATTTGACGTTGAATTGACTTTGAATTTTGGTCACCTGACGTCGCAACCGAAATTTAGATATCAGCGTCTTATGACGTTGTGTGCCAGCTGGGTAGTTTTACTTGGCTTGGTTTGATATTATTGGTTTAGAAATCCATCACTGAGTCTATGTGTGCAGTTTCTGCCCTTGGATTCTGTCAATTTTATCCTTCAGTAAAACAGTTGATTTGCTTAACCAGACTTCAGACTATACGCTTATTCTAGCCAAGAACTACAGTAGAAAAGAAAGGGTTGCCTAGTCGCCCCATACATTAAGCCTAGTTTGCTTTTCTAAATAAGACATCTAGCCATCTAAATCTGAAAGACTGATGTACTGTAACTCAGAAGAAAAAGAAAAAAAAAGAATCTTGGCAAAGCCGAGTGCGTTTAAGTCTGTGTATTTGCTACTGTGTGTCTAAACAAACTTTGAACTCTATGAACTGACAATTTCATACCTGAACTTCCAATCTGTTGGTAAACATAACTTTTTCTTCTTCCTGAAAACGTTTGTTTCCTGGCAGACTGATAAAAACCTGTGTACCCTGACCACTGCACTGGCGGTTTTACACAGGTGTTTCTGTGCGTTTTCATTTTTTTTTTATTTAATTTTTGTTTTTTCAGCGATGGTCCATGAGGCTGTGACTAATAAGCTAGTGACCCTTATGGCCACTGTTTACCTCTATGATGTACTTTAAAGATTATATCTCATTTGTCAAGAGAGTGCAGGGTGTGTGCTGCTTTCGTTTGTTTCTTAGGTCAGAATTTTATAGAAAAAATACTGCGGAATTCAGTGGCTACCAGCAACTGTTTGGTTACCAACTTTCTTCAAAATATCTTATTTCAACAGAAGAAAGAAACTCATGCAGGTTTGAAATAAACTGAAAGCTAGCAAATTATCATTTTTGAGTGAACTGTCCATTTAATGCTGAGCACAAAGCAACAGTTGCACTCTTCTTTTATCCCTTCCTTGACCATGTGACTAAACACCATTCAAAGGCATTCAAACTAACCAATCAGCAAATTACCGTTTCACCCAATTAAATGTTCCCTGATGAATACACATATTGTCCTATAGATCATGATCGAATAGAATTGGAAAACCAATGTCTTTAATACTTTTCAATTCTACAACCTCTGTTACTTTTGATCAAATTAGTGAATCAACAACAAGTAGTGTTACCATAAATATCTGGAGTAGGATGTGCAATATACAAAACACAATATCCAGGTATCAGTATCCAACTTTGCAAACAGAGAAAAGTTTTTGCATTTGCATGAAAAGCTGTTGTGTCACTGCTGGTCCATATACAGCCAAACGCAAAGTTCCTTTGTCACCCACACACAAATGCCTGCAGTGACGCCAACAAGTGCACCAGACTCTCATTGTCTGTGTCACTTTCTCCACTTTAGGCTGCAAGATGCATGTGAGAAAGAGAGAAAGACAGTGACACTTTAAGACACTTGTGCCAGGCTGTTGGCTGTGGTGTGATGTATGTGTGTATGCTTTTGTGTGTGCCAATAACAGTCCGTGCTTCAGGCTGCAGCAAGATAGTGTGGATGAGGATCCAGCCATGGTGCAAGATCACTCTCTGAGCCAATTGTAAGAGTGAAGGCGTGATCTGAACAGCAGGGAAAACCCCAGGGTACTCACACTATTCACCCAGCCAACTGAGAGATGCCTGGACACACACACACACACAAACACACAAACAACAGACAGAGAAGATGAAAAAAAACAACAAAACATACAGATCACAAAAAACTAAATGTTACACATTTAGCAGCACTGTTATCACCCTATTCAACACCTCGCTTGTCTTTTTCCTCTTCTACGACATTCGTTCTGCTTCCACCACTTCAATGAGACCAATATAAAGTCCGTCAGTGAAATTAAAACATTTAATATTCACACTTCTATACTTTGTGTCTCTCTTTCTCTTTCGGTTTACACCTGGTATTAAAGGAATAGTTCAATTAAAAAATAAAATCTATCAATTAACATGAAGTGAAATCTGTGTGTTTGTCAGAAACAAATCTATCATTAAAGACATTTTAACTTTGAATAATCGCTGACATATTTGTTTAGAACCATTTTGGAATGTTTTCTCTTGTAAATGGTGCTTAATCTGCGCACATTTCTCTCCTTACTGGAGAAAACTATTGTATGTAGCTGGAAACAATGTTTTAAAGTTAAAACGCCTTAATGAAGTTAAAAACACCTCAAGGTTTACAAACATGCTGCTTTTCAATTTTGAAATCAATTACGATCGAAATAGCTTTTACAGTTAGTATACTTTCCTGCTCACTTTTATGCAGTGTAATTCATTCAGGTTTCATTCATTCATTGTATTTGGGTGCAGCACTCGGCCCTCCAATAAAAGTGATGTAGATTGTGATGAAATAAGATGAAACCTGAAAAATTATTCCCAACCCGCTGTGGTTAAAATCATTGTTTTATATGTTGTTTACATGTCTGTGGTGTTTTATGCTTAAAGGTGGGGTAAGCGATTTCTGGTAGCCAATGTTGACATTTGAAATCACCAAAACAAACACCTCTACCCCAAAAGAGTCTCGCCCCTATTTTGATAGCTCCGCCCCACACATACGTACAGCAACAATTAGTTCTGTGAAACAAAGCAAAACCAATGTTACTCACCGATCGAGAAGAAACAAAACAACCTCGGCATCCGATCGCAGACCTTCTGCTCCTTGAGATCTCTCCAGCGCTGGAAAGCTGATCTGATATTAATACGGATCCTACTTCCTGCCTTATCGTAACACTGTGTCTACACCAGATTGTTCCGCAGACGTTTTCCTCTTTTGTTTTTTTATCCGCCATCTCTTTCTGTCGTTGCTCGGCTCGGCTAATGTCCGTCATGTGCACTGATGAATGCTCTCTCCTCGCATCATGAGTAGACACGTCCCTTACTTCTGATTGGCTACAACTTTGTTTTGGTACTCGGCCCCGACTCATTTTCTAAAGCGTTTTTGAAAATATGCTAATAATAACACATTATTAGCTTTTTGATAACATTCAAACCATATATTAATGGTAAAGTTAATTCCTGTTACATGTCTGATGTTGTAGACAGTGATATATAAAATGCGTTACCATATTGCATAGAAGACGTTCCTGTATAATTTGGTATTCCTCTTTTTCTTTGGAAACAGTGGTTCAAACTTATGGCTCAATCAATTCAATATTGACACTTGCCATTGTGTAGCATTTCCTACTTCAGCTAACCAAGTGCAATTGGAGCAGGTAGTGCAAGCTAGTGTGATTGAGTGGAGGCGGGAACTAATTAAAGGGGTCATATAATGCTACATGCACTTTTACAAGTTGTTTGAACTGAAATGTGTGTTGGCAGCGTGTACACAACCACCCTATAATGATAAAAATCTACTAAAATCTTTACCCCTCTCTCAAATCGAGCCGATCTCTGTGTGAAGTCACGCAGACAAAGGCCGCTTCCACGATAGTTTGAATGACAGTAGCTTTTAGCACAGACTGCACTAGTGTCTTACCTCAGACCTGCCCTGAGTGAGCTGTCATCAGTTGTTTCACCGCCTGAGCAAATGTAGACAAGAATGACTCCTAAGTGATTGAGGTGTTTTGTTGTTGGATGTAATAATGAACATAGCAGTCGTCATTTACTCCTGTCATCTGAGCCGCTGTAGAGGATTATGTTTGGTTCTGAAGGGAATTCGCCCACGATCTACCTAAATGCATCTACTGTATGTCCGCGCGAATCATTCGTGATCCAGCTTCACCTACAGAAGTAGTGAGTACAAGTTTTTTTTTTATTAATTTTTGCAAATCGCCTTTCCTAATAATGTGCTAATTAGCAAGTTTCATGATGAGCGGAACTGAGGGGCAGGGTCAGCAGAGCTCAGCCAAATTTAAAGGAGAATGACACAATACGGCTTGCTCTGAAAAGAGCTGTTTTTGACAGGGTAAAAAAGGTGTTTTTGTACACTACCAATGAGAAATTTTAACCAAACTATGTTACAGACTTTTCATTAAGACTCTAAAGAATAATATCAACTTGTGGAAAATGGGCATTATATGACCCCTTTAACATTTTCATGAAATAATTTGCATGTGTGTAGTTATATTCAAGTCATTTCAAAGCATGAAGTAATTAATTTAAAAAAGGGAAAACCATTTAAATATGTCATTTTGATTATCAAAGATGAGTTTTAAGGGATACAATTAGTGACTGCAAGGGGACTTTTATGCAACCAGGGGCCGGTTGCATGAAAGGTTTTGACTAGTCTTAAAAGTCAGCTAATTTATTTATTTTTTCTTTAAGACTGGTATTTTTTCTTTTTTAAATTCAGTTGCATGAAAACTTAGATTAGTCTAATTGATTCCAAAATACAAGACTGATTACTTGGTCAAACTAGTCCTTAGGACACTGTCTTAAAATAGAGGCTAAGTTTATGCAACTGGCTGCAGGTGGAAAAAATAATTTCAGTAATTGGATCACTGAAAACACATCTTAATACCAGCTGTAAACAGGACCTAAAAGTCATTCCCCATGCCTAAATATGTTACGGCCTTTCCATATGAGAAATGTCAGGTAGGAGCTTATATAAGTCATGTTTTACATTGTTATAGTGCTGCTTGGTTAACTTATTATTGCTCTGTTGTTTGTATAGAGTGGAAAGTAGTGCACAGAATGGGCCCGGACAGCTTGTTGCATATGGCAGCGTTATGAGACCCGATGGCTGCCTGCAGACAGCGCGCGTATATGACCTGAGCACACAAGGTACGAATGTATGTTGATGTGCAATATTGTGGTTATGAATAATCATTGATGGCATTGTTGTTTGGATCGCATGTAAGCATGTCAGGGTTTCTAACTGTCAGAGAATTCAAATGCAGCATGCGGGCCTGTCTGTACTCTAACACGTGTGCTTGTATGTGTGGGCATGTTTATTCGGTATGAGCAACTTGTATTGTTGATGATCATATTAGTTTCGACTGACAGGGTGAGTGTGTGTTTGGGCACATACGACAAACTGACTGATCAAATACTAAGTGTGGGCCCAGAAGCGTAGACAGCCCTGCTGCTAGCTTGTTCAGGTTGAGACTGAAGGAATGTGGGTGATGAAAAGCTCAGCCGAAGGCCCCTACCTCTGTGTCATGTCACAGAGTGAGGGAGAACAAGAGAGAGAGAGGGAGGCATTGGAGCCTGACAGACTATTGAGTGGGTTTAGAAACATCTAAAGGTTTAGGCCTTTAAAATTCAAGCATTTTATATCAATATTTTTAGTACTTTAAGACTTTCTGAGAAGGATCACCAATATATAGCTTTAAATTATTAAATCTTACACAGACTGCTCCACCTCTATTTCTATTAATTTATTTTATGTCTTAAATATTAAATGATTCTAATATCATTCAAAAGTGTGGTCAGAAATATAAATATATACATTTTTAAATCATACTTGTATTCAACAAGGATGGATTAAATTTCTCGACAAGAAAGATACAGTATTTATAATCTTACAAAATATTTTGGTAACACTTATTCACTATGACTTTTCCCTCAATAAATTCCTAATTTGCTGCTTATTAATAGTTAGTAAGGTTGCTGCTAAGTTTAGGTATTGGGTAGGATTAGGGATGTAGAATAAGGTCATGTAGAATAAGGCATTAGTATGTGTTTAATTACTACTAATTAATGGCTAATATTGTAGTAATATGCATGCCAATAAGCTAGTTAAACTAGTTAAGAGACCCTAAAAATAAAGTGTTACCAATATTTATATTTGACATATATTCTCCTCTTTTGAACTTGCTGTTTGTCAAAAATACCAAAAAAAAAAGTAGCACCATACACACACACACACACACACACACACACACACACCATGTCAAGAATAAACTACTTTTTAAAATATATTCAAATAGGAAACATTTATTTTAATTGTAATAATATGATTTAAAAAATATATTTGTATACTTTGTTAATGTCTTTTATTATAGAATAACACACAAACTGAAATATGTAGTTGCTTTTCTCATGCAGAATCCTTTGGACTACAGGCGTGACTGTGGTTTATTTTTAGAGTTTGTTATCCCAAAGTATCAAAGACATAAAACTATTTTAGTTTGAAAACTGAATATTTATTAGAAATCATCAGCATTTTATTTGCATAAATATTTGTTATAATGCAAAATATATGACAATGTCCTTGTTGAGGCCTGAAAAAAAAAAATACTAAAACTCTGAATTTTATGAAATATCTTTTAAGACTGTCATGTGAATTATTTTCAAAGAGCAAGTTAAATCCACTCATGTGCTCTAATATTCATTGTATTTTGATTGGCTGCATCATTCTAAATGTGAATAATATGCTCACCCTTTTTTTTTTTTAAGGGTCAGATTTATAATGCAGGTTTCTGAAACTGGAGCAGAGGTCAACCCCATGAGGGACGGTCCCAGTCTTTCCATCATCCTGAACATCTCCAGTCATGGGAAAGAAGAGGTTAATTTTTCAGCTGTCATTGATTATCTCAGACCATAAGGTTGAATTAGACATTTGATTGACAAATAATCAATCACTGTCTGAAGTCTGCCTTTATCTTCTATCCAAGGAGGACAGGTTTTTTTCCCCCTTCAAGATGGCATATCGTTTTAAAGGAAGGTGAGTGACTTTCATCCTTCATTGCTTATCAAACTAAGATCTTGACCTACCCACTTTCTCTCCCCGGCCCTCTCTCATTCTTACTAAATTTATGAGACAGCCCTGAAAATTCAGAGTTGTTACTAAGTAACTTTAAAGCCATGATTCCCACACAGATGGTACTTCTGCCACCTGGGTGGCACCTTCTATTTTGATTTTGCCTTGTCAACCCATTTCAACAGAAATTAGGACTTTGAGTACAAATAAATAGATTTTTTTATTTATTTAGGGCATATTCGTTAAGTCAATATATAGTGTTACCACATTCAAAAATTGAATATCATTTTTAAAGGTCAGTAAGATTTTAAAGAAATTAATCATTTTATTCACTAAGGGCTCATTAAATTAATCAAATCAAGACTCATAAAAAGTTAGAAAAAATAGATTTCAAATAATTAAAGATAAAAAGTTACATTTCAAATAAACAATATTATTTTCAACTTTCTTTACACAAAAATATTATGCAGCAGAACTTTTCAACAATGACAATACTCACTGAAAATGAAACGTGAAAGTAAAAAAAGCATACTGACTTTTGAACTGCAGTGAACCTTTTTTAAACATTTCTCACTTCTCCACAACAATACAACACTCTTGCCTATTTTTGTCCCATTAAATGTCTCAGCCAATAATTCATGATAAATAGAAAGTACAACATAAATATAAACCAATGTAACAACAGCAACAAATTAAAGAAAATGTATCTATAAAAATAAATTCAAAAGCAGTCCATGTCGGATACAAAAACAACAATGACAGCGCAACTGCAAACTGACAAGGCATTCAAACATGCACAATGGAGAATGACATTACAGGCACTCATTTAAGTTCTAACTAATAATATAGAGATATTAGATCAGCATATTTTTAGGCAGAAAGTGACAGAGTTATGGAGCAAAGAAAATAACTGCTTCTGCAGAGCAAGAAAGGGATGAAGCAGGGCACACCTAGAGAGAGGTTCAGAGCCAAACTGCACCATGTGTCTGTAGAAGACGCTAGATCTATAAAATCTCTCAATCCCTGCTTCAGTCATCTCAGCTGCATTCACACACACACACCATAACCCTGCATTTCACCCAATCTCCCTCATCTCTCTCTCTTATCCCTCTGACTCCCATGCTCTCCTCTCGCATCTCTGTGTTTGTTTGAAGAGAGAATGTATAGTACCAGGCTGTGCTTTTCATACCAAGTTTGAGATTGTTACTATTCTGACAAAGTGCACAAATATATTTTGTTGATGTAATATTGGAAGATTCCATCTAAAACTTTGCTAAGTACTAAAATAACAGAGGCTGCATCTGAAAATCGCATATTTCCCTAGTATATATCGAGGACGTTCGGTCAATATAAGCTGTGAATGTTCGGAGTACCAAAGCCATTTGAGAAAATGAGTTTGGAGACTGGATAAATATTAACATTATTATAAATTCCCGTGTAATTTAAGGTGTAACATAGGACTTACATAATAAAATTTTGGGAATATGCAACTCTCCATAAATTATTTGATAAATTTGATACTTGTCAAACAATGGTAGATCTGTGCCCGTTACAGAGGGGTTTGGGTGATGGATGCACGACAGCTTTGGCTCGTATGCTTGATTGCTATGAATTGCTATTATTGTTCAGTGTTCCCTTTGGTTTATTAACACGTGGGTGATTTCATGTGCTTAAAAAGCTGTTTGAGAACTTCTTGCCCAAGCATAAAAATGTTCTGTTGCTGCCAGATCAAGATTGCCAATAATCATATCATATTAAATGCAAAACTAAGTAAACTAAATTAACTGGGGGGAAAAAAAAGAGACTAACGTAGACAAAGTATGTTGAAGGTACACGTTATTTGCCAATAATGCTTTAGCAAACTAATCAACATGAAAATTTCTGAGGATTTTATTGTTCTATATGTTTTCCCATGCTTGACAAATTTTGCATGTGTGATGCATGTTTATATGTGTGTATAAACATGTTTTGACAGCTGCTGTGGTGTCAAAAAAGTTGTCTCTGTTGATAAATTACAAACCCGATTCCAAAAAAGTTGGGACACTGTACAAATTACGAATAAAAAAGGAATGCAATAATTTACAAATCTCATAAACTTATATTTTATTCACAATAGAATATAGATAACATATCAAATGTTGAAAGTGAGACATTTTGAAATGTCATGCCAAATATTGGCTCATTTTGGATTTCATGAGAGCTACACATTCCAAAAAAGTTGGGATAGGTAGCAATAAGAGGCCGGAAAAGTTAAATGTACATATAAGGAACAGCTGGAGGAACAGCAATTTGCAACTTATTAGGTCAATTGGCAACATGATTGGCTATAAAAAGAGCCTCTCAGTGTGGCAGTGTCTCTCAGAAGTCAAGATGGCAAGAGGATCACCAATTCCCCCAATGCTGCGGCGAAAAATAGTGGAGCAATATCAGAAAGGAGTTTCTCAGAGAAAAATTGCAAAGAGTTTGAAGTTATCATCATCTACAGTGCATAATATCATCCAAAGATTCAGAGAATCTGGAACAATCTCTGTGCGTAAGGGTCAAGGCCGGAAAACCATACTGGATGCCTGTGATCTTCGGGCCCTTAGACGGCACTGCATCACATACAGGAATGCTACTGTAATGGAAATCACAACATGGGCTCAGGAATACTTCCAGAAAACATTGTCGGTGAACACAATCCACCGTGCCATTCGCTGTTGCCGGCTAAAACTCTATAGGTCAAAAAAGAAGCCATATCTAAACATGATCCAGAAGCGCATGCGTTTTCTCTGGGCCAAGGCTTATTTAAAATGGACTGTCGCAAAGTGGAAAACTGTTCTGTGGTCAGACGAATCAAAATTTGAAGTTCTTTTTGGAAAATTGGGACGCCATGTCATCCGGACTAAAGAGGACAAGGACAACCCAAGTTGTTATCAGCGCTCAGTTCAGAAGCCTGCATCTCTGATGGTATGGGGTTGCATGAGTGCGTGTGGCATGGGCAGCTTACACATCTGGAAAGGCACCATCAATGCTGAAAGGTATATCCAAGTTCTAGAACAACATATGCTCCCATCCAGACGTTGTCTCTTTCAGGGAAGACCTTGCATTTTCCAACATGACAATGCCAGACCACATACTGCATCAATTACAAAATCATGGCTGCATAGAAGGAGGATCCGGGTGCAGCCAGCCTGCAGTCCAGATCTTTCACCCATAGAAAACATTTGGCGCATCATAAAGAGGAAGATGAGACAAAGAAGACCTAAGACAGTTGAGCAACTAGAAGCCTGTATTAGACAAGAATGGGACAACATTCCTATTCCTAAACTTGAGCATCTTGTCTCCTCAGTCCCCAGACGTTTGCAGACTGTTATAAAAAGAAGAGGGGATGCCACACAGTGGTAAACATGGCCTTGTCCCAACTTTTTTGAGATGTGTTGATGCCATGAAATTTAAAATAAACTTATTTTTCCCTTAAAATTATACATTTTCTCAGTTTAAACATTTGATATGTCATTATGTTGTATTCTGAATAAAATATTGAAATTTGAAACTTCCACATCATTGCATTCTGTTTTTATTCACAATTTGTACAGTGTCCCAACTTTTTTGGAATCGGGTTTGTATATACCCAGTTAAAGAGGTCACCATTCACCACTGCTATGGGCCTATGGTAGGAAAAACAGTATGTGAACACAGTAATATTTCGAAATTCACACAGTAATTATAAAACAGTATAAAACAAGTGGTCATGTGATATCGGTCTGAGGCCTCGTGTCTATAGCCGAATCACAGCCATGCTGACATAAAACGATGTCACATGGCTATGAGTGTGATACTGCTTTTATACAATAACTCAACAACTGTTTAAATAAATAAGAAACAACCACTTAGTGTCTTAGAAAAAAAAAAAAAAAACTTGTGTGCAGAACTACTTACTTCCGCCTCTCAAGTTGGCAGTTTAGTTGAGCCCAAGCCTCCGTTACTAATCCAAAAACATCACTATAAAACTATTAATGAAGTAACATTGTCTCTTCAAATGAAAGCTTTTTGTATTATGTAGAGTATTATGAGAGAGTGATTGCCTGAGCGAGTGTAATTACCTGCATCTAATTAATTCTTCATTCATTCTTCAGCTCAATCTCTTATTCACAATAAAACATAAGTTTGAATATCCGCTGAGGAAAGCAATATCTTTGTCGTACTATCTTTTCAAAGGATTTCCGATGAGAACTCTGGTCAATTCATTTTGTTGAGTCTTACAAGGTGTTGTTGAAAGTAAAAATAATGTCCTTGTTTACAACCTTGTTTTGGGTCGCTTTCAATATAAAAGTCTTGACTGCTGACTCACTCATAAAAACAGTCTCTTGTTGTCATCTAATGGTGGAACAATGTAACCAAAATCACCATTACTATAACACACAGACCGTTTCTTGAAAACAAATGCTATTAAATGCTACTATTAATTATATAAAACATTATTTATTAAAAAAATATATTATTTAATAAACCACAATAGCATTTATAAAAGAAATTCAGTCAAAAGTACAAAAGACATTCAAGACATCCTTTATCATGTACATAAGTATCTTGAGTCAATTTCATTGTTTTTCCGAGAAAATAATAGGTTTCAACCATAACTTCAAAAAGCCCTGGAGAAACCAAGGCTTTGTTTGGAACGCTAAAAATGAGTTACGGCGTTCTGCCTTTATTTAGCCGAGCGTCAAAATGAAGTTACGGTGCCGGCTTGGAGTTATACGGTGTTCTGCCTTTTTTTACTGTCCATTAAAGTCTGCCGCATTTTAATTACAGTGTAGACAAACGAATTAGATCGCGATCTACCAAACAGCTCCATAAAGCACTATAAAGACTAGACACCTTGGCAGCAATACATAATCGTGAATAACCTTCAAAGATATATATATTTTTTCCCTTTTTGATTATTCACCAGACTGTCACTTCTAGTTGGATGCGTGTGTACTTGAATGCTGTAGCATGTAGCATGATCAGTCATAAAATCAGTAGCTTTTCGCAATTAAATCCATATCCTACTTTTTCTTGTTACCCGATAAAATCAATCCATAGCGCTAAATGTCGTCGGAGATGTTTAATCCACACGCATTTCTGAGCATGCCTGCTTTCTGGCGTTCACATAAATCCACAAGTCGTTCTTTTCGGTTAGGCTATTTAATTCAAGTCAAAATAAGCTATGTCTAGAATTATTTTACGTTACTGAGCATAGCAAATAAATTGGTTGCAAAATGGTATCCAATCGCATGTTTAAATTTTAGTCTGCTTGTTTCGGTAAAAAAAATTAAATAAAAATAATAATAATAATACAGTCACATTACTATATTCAATAGCCAATATAAGATAGCCCATGATCAGTAGATTTTATACAGGTGTAACTATAACGATTTTGTAAATGGTGAACGGCAATCAAATATGGATAATGTGGAAGTTACTGCTTTTTGCCTTGGTGAGCCTTCTCACTTTTTGCAGATAATGCAGAGGCAGAGTACATTAACTTCAAAATAGGGGTACAAATCAAGTTTGAGCTCACAATTGTTTAATGTACAAACCCGATTCCAAAAAAGTTGGGACACTGTACAAATTGTGAATAAAAACAGAATGCAATGATGTGGAAGTTTCAAATTTCAATATTTTATTCAGAATACAACATACGTAGATGACATATCAAATGTTTAAACTGAGAAAATGTATAATTTTAAGGGAAAAATAAGTTTATTTTAAATTTCATGGCATCAACACATCTCAAAAAAGTTGGGACAAGGCCATGTTTACCACTGTGTGGCAT